>NC_086351.1:16219482-16929482 GCF_036324505.1 Eleginops maclovinus | reverse complement strand
ATTGTGTTTAGCAGGGATGACAATAAAACCAGCCTTTAGAGAAAAAACAGAAAGGTAAACACAGAAAAAAAAGAGTGGCCTGCTTACAGTTCAGCATCACTCAACAATGTATTCCATAATACACCTAATATATTCCATGTACTGTATAAATGCAACAAAAAAGCATCTCCCGTTGATTGCTGTTGACCCCTGCCCTGACCTTTTGGACTATAACAGGGTATAACAGTTTGACATTTATAGATATGGAGCACCTTGACCTGGCATGGCCCCAGTATCATTTAACAACTCAGCGGCCTATCCCACAGACAGATGGAAAGCAGGTGAGGACAGATACATTATTCACATACACACACACACACATGTACACAAAAAAAGGTTTGGCAGGAGAGGATAGAACAAATTCTAAAAGGTTGGAATCAAAAGTTAGAAAACCCAGGAAGGCAGCTTCTAGGACAGAGAAGAACGAGCGACGGTGAAAGGAAAAAAGAGGGGCAGCCCATCTGGAACCTACACTGGGGAGCCGCTTCCTCAGCCCCGATGGGACTCTGCAGGGAGTTGCTTTCTGTGGGCTCAATGGGAGGGAAGGATGGGGAAAGGGGTAGGACAAGCTGCGGTGGCCCTGGTGAACGGCGAGGTTTGGGTGGCACTGGTCGATCAGCGGCTCCTGTAGGAGAAAGAGCATGCAGGCAGGGTGGGCACTCAGGGTCATGTTGGAAATTAAAAGTGGGGAATGTGGGACAAACGATCTTACAACTTCTCAGACTGAAAGTAGCTCAGAAGATGTTATGCAATCACAGTTATTTTGTTTTTTATTTATGCTGGCAGCGTCTTTGCTTTTTGTGCTCCACTTCTTAGAAACGGCTTGTTATTCAAACAGTGGTTTCTTAATCTTCTGAGTTTTCTTGTGATGAACTCAAACTCAAGTGTCTGTGGGTAGATCTCCTTTTTTTTCATCTGCTGAGCCAGAGAGTTTATCACTTGTTAAAAGTGCTGTAAGGAAATCTTGTGTTTACAGTGTGTTTATTTGTAGGCCAATACTCTTGTTGATTTTCACAATGTACTGTGTGTTTATTAGGCCAAACCTTGGCAAAAAAGGTCTTTTGAGCTGAAGTTAAAGGAAAAGTTACACCTACAACTTTCAGCTTGGATAGATTCTGTAAAAACCTGAATAACAACATGCATGGCAGGGGCAGAACTCATGTTTTATTTCCTAGTGTTGCTTTCTATTTGAAAAAATATATTTGTAAATGTAGGACATTTTTAGGAGTCATTATGATGTATAGAGTTGTCACATTTTGAAACTTGACTTTATCAAAACAGAAGGTAATGTGGTTGGTAATGAAAGAAGAGGCAGCAAGAAAGGAAGTAAAGAGTACAGATGTGTAATAAGTACATACACAAAGCCATGGAGGCTGTGTACTGATGAATTTGGTTAAAGTCAATCTGGATAACATATTGGGTTGTAGGGGCAAAAGCAAAATGACTGTAAAACAGCACTGTTGAAAAACAGCTCCCAAACTGTGCCTATAAGAGTAGAGATGCATCAGCGTGCCGTGTCTTAGTCAGCAGGTGCTGTCCAAGTGCTCCTTTATCTATTTACTCTGCTGTGGAAAACGAGAAGGAACTGAGACGGCGTGCAGAGCTGCGATGATGAACTACACCATCATAACCTTGACAGCTTCTGGAACACACACACACACACACACACACACACACACACACACACACACACACACACACACACACACACACACACACACACACACACACACACACACACACACACACACACACACACACACACACACACACACACACACACACACACAAGCAGTAGAAACACTTTCCATGAAAAACTAAAAATAACCCGGATGCTAATCCCACAATTTCATAAGTTTCCCCTCCCTTGTGTTATTGTGTCTTGGTTTACATACAGTACGTTTCTCATAAAGAAGGAATTAAACAACAGCACAGACATACATTGATGCCTTTGGTGCTACACTAAATAACCATATGATTAATGTCTTAAAAACACAAGTGCTGTATCACTGCCAATATCAAACAGTGGAAGTTGGTAACCAGATTTAAAGGCAAGACACTACTTAACTGTTACTCTACTTGTTTTCTTCAAGCTGAACCTGCAGTGAGAGGAATATTTGCACATTCTACAGATTCATTTTTTCAAATATAATTTAGGCTTCATCATAACAGGAGTTTGAAGCGTTTTGGTAAGTATTACCTAAAAAAAAACAATGGTTTACCAACAGAAATTTAAAATAATACTATTCTATGGTCTAGTATCTTTTATTTTTACTGTTTTAAGAGCCTTTTTGATACTCTTTAGAATTAAAAGGCTCCCAAAGCAAATGATACACAGTTTACCATTTGACATGCACATAATGTTTTTGCTCAAATGAAAAGGCACACCTAAACAAAAGGCAACCCTATATAAATACACTGTATACATGTGTGTTTCTGTCTATATAACAGAGGGCTCCACCCTATACTGTAGTGCAGGCAGTAGGTGTTTCACCCTGTATCACCACAGCACTGAGACTGCTCTTGTTAAGGTCTACAATGACATCCACTTAAACACAGACAGTGGCAGAATCTCAGTGTTAGTATTATTAGATCTCAACGCTGCATTCGACACTGTTGACCACAACATATTACTACACTGACTAGAAAACTGGTTGGGACTTTCGGCAACGGTTCTAAATAGGTTTGAATCTTACTTAAAGGACAGGAAACACTTTGTTTCTATAGGCAGCTACACATCAGAGCTGACAAATATGACATGTGGGGTTCCTCAAGGCTCCATCTTGGGGCCTCTTCTCTTTAACATCTACATGCTACCACTGGCTCAGATAATGAAAAGCAACAAAACAAGTTACCATAGCTATGCAGATGTTACACAAATGTACATTACCATTTCACCAGCAGACTATGCTCCAATTCAAACACTGGGTAAGTGCATTGAACAAATCAATGACTGGATGAGTCAGAACTTTCTCCAAAGACAACACTGAGGTAATTATTTTTGGAACAAAGGAGGAACGACAAAAAGTCAGTGCTGAGCTTCAGTCAGCAATGTTCAAAACAACAGCTAACGCCAGTAACCTAGGTGTAGTCAAGGACTCTGACCTGAATTTCAACAGTCACATTAAGACAGTTACTAAGTCCGCCTACTATCACCTGAAGAAAATATCTAGGATTAAAGGACTAATGTCGCAGCAGGATCTAGAAAAACTTGTCCATGCTTTTATCTTCAGTAGACTGTAATGGTGTCTTTACAGGTCTAAGAAATCCATTAGAAAGCTGCAGCTGATTCAGAACGCTGCTGCTCGAGTCCTCACTAACACTAAGAGAGTGGATCACATAGGTCCAGTTCTGAGGTCTTTACACTGGCTTCCTCTCTGTCAAAGAATTGATTTCAAAGTTCTGCTGCTGGTTTATAAAGCATTGAATGGTTTAGGCCCTAAATACATTTGTGATTTCCTGCTACATTATGAACCATCCAGAACTCTCAGGTCTTTTGGGGCAGTTCAGCTTTCTGTCCCCAGACCTAGATCTAAACAAGGTGAAGCAGCGTTCAGTTATTATGCTCCAAATATCTGGAACTGGAACTCCCAGAACAATGCAGGGCCGCTGCTACTCTTACTACTTTTAAATCCAGGCTGAAAACATTTCTTTTTGCTGCTGCTTTTAATTGAACTGTTCTTATCTAACATTGCACTGTAACTTTTATTCTGCACTGTAACTTTTATTCATGTATTTTATACCTGTTGTGTTTATTTCATTATCTTTGCTCTTAAATGACTGTTTTTAAATGCCCTTTTATAATGTGTTTCTGTTACACTATTTTTTTACTGCTCTTAATGTCTTTCATGTTTGTAAAGCACTTTGAATTGCCTTGTGTTGAAAGGTGCTATATAAATAAACTTGCCTTGCCTTGCCTTGCCTTGCATTGCCTTGCCTTGCCTTGCCTTGCCTTACCAGAAAGAACGGATAGGGTTTAGCTGCTGCATGTTGATGTGGACATTGAGTGTAGGAAAAAAAACATTTTCCCAAACACACTGCAAAGTTAAAGAAAGAAGATTTAAACTAAAGAGGAAGAGAGAACGTGCTGTACTGTCAGCATTGTACATTCACTCATTTCCCTGTTAAGTATATAATATCCTGCTTTATATGTTGTTAATTTCAATAGTGTTAACTTGTCTGACATGTTATAGATTATTTATCTTCATAGTCAACTGAATATATATATATTTTCTCTAATGCCAGTATTTTTATTTCTATTTGTTCTTTGAGATGTCTACACTTTAGCATTGTTTATTTCTTCTTTTTATTTCTAATTATTTTCTATGCCTTGTATTGTATTATGCTGCTGCAACACAAACAATTCCCAGTTTGGGATTAATAAAGTAAATCTTATTTTAGCAGTTTCAGGATAGAGAAAAAGTGAGATCTATACATGTATTAATGATTCTTGTGCTCTGTTCTGTTCCCGACTAATGCAACAACCTCCTCATACTTCATCTGTCCATCAACCTCCTCTATCTAACCCCTCAACTGCCCTTGTTTCTACCTTGTTGTCCCCACTGCCAAACCTTCCCATGCTCCTTAGTCTGAACTCCATTCTGATACCCTCACCTCTCTCATCCCCTTTTTTAGAGGTCTCTCTCACCCCAGCCTCCCTGTCAGACATCTTGTGCAATCTTGCTTTGTTACGGGGGAAAGATCTAGGTGTTTATAAAAGATCGATACAAGGCCAGCTGAAGTTCAAGTTGATCCGGCTTAAATCTATGATGGAGCTGTCTCTTTGTATGTGCCGGCTTTGATGGTTTTGAGTGAGTGGCTGCATGCATATGAGAAAGAGAGAAATTAATAACTGAGAGAGAAAGGGGGGAGATAAGAACGTGAGGGATTGATAAGCGCAGGCGAGAGACAAGGAGTGCATTGTCTTGTAGGCTATGATGAAAACCAGCTCCACAAGTTCCTGTACTTCAGCCATGAAGCGCACACACGCACGCACACACATTTACTCAAACTCTTTCACTAGGTTATGACCGTCATTCTTGACAGTTTAGGTTTCAGAGGTTGCAGCAGTGACAGCTCCTTTCTCCAGGGCAACTCAACTTCAGACAGATTGACTTCATCAACCCACAGAGAGAGTGTTTAACATCACTAAAAATCAACAGACATTTATATGACTTCTAAAAATCTTGGCACGGGGCTTGTTCTTTTAAAGGTCCCCTGTTATGCAAAAAGCACTTATTGCTGTCTTTTATACATAAATATGTGTCCCCGGTGTGTAAGGAGACTCACAGAGTGTTCCTCCATACCCAAAACTCTAAAAACGGTGGTAAACACTGAGAAGTCTTTCAGATATTATGCTTGATTTGGTTTGGAAGATAATATGGCGTTTAATCACGGCAGCGTATAGCTGAGTATCTGAGGAGAGAGTTGCATGCACTCCAAAGGGGCATGGCAAGCTTCAGGTCAGCTCAAATTTAAAGCTACAGTCACAGAATCAGCACTTCAGGAACAGGACTGAAATAGAGGGGTATGAGGCATGCTACAATGGGTGATCTGTTTGGTATTTTGAGCAAAACACTTCATAGACAAGTTTTGTATAGATATTACCCTACAATATATTGTTCAAATATATCATAATAGGAGACCTTTAATGACCGTGATACCATTTTATAGATATTTACCCATTGCGCTGTTTCTGTTGTGCTCAAGGTCATCCAGTTTCAGGTTTAGGGCCGACTCAGTGTCTGATCTGGAGCTGACGGTTGAGGTGGCCTTTTGATCTAGTTTGGCAGTTGTGCTGCGGGCCTTTTGGGATTCCCCCACCCTGCTGCTGGAGCTTTTCTTAGCGGGCTGGACCCGGGCAGAGCCGCTCTCTGTGCTGCTGGTGAGGGTGCTGCAGTATGACACAGCCTGGTCTAGGTCAGCGTCGGAGTCGTCAAGGCTGTGGCTGAGTTCAGAGCTGGAGTCCTGGACCGCTAGGCTGTCGGTGGTGGTGCTGCTGCCGCTCGGGGTCGGGGAGCTGGGGGATGGGGAGGCAGCGATCACAGGTGGAGGCTGTGCTACTGTTTTCAAGGGGACGGGTTTTACCGTTTGCGTTACCACAGTGGTGGAAGAGACGGTGTTTGACTGTGCCACCTTAATATGGAAGGCTGGGGTAGGAGCTTCAGTAGCATCAAGGCTGGGAGAAGGGGAGGTTGAAGTGTCATCAGGGCCTGGGGTGGGTGGAGGGGCTGGAGCCTTTCTTTTCCTCTGCAGGGTTTCTGTGCCAAGGCCCATCTAATAAAAAAAATAAGGAAAATAAAAAGGAGAGACAGAAGAAGTTAATTTATCTGAGCACCTTGAGCAAATGTGTGTGTGTTAGGTCTACCCATAAATCAGCCTGTCTTCCAGAACTGAAGTAGAGTTTACTACTGAGTAATTAAATCGAGAGGAGTTCTGGCAGGCGTCTGACTCTTCAAATTCATCAGAGTGCCAACATTCCTTTTAAATTATCTTACAAGACTTATAACGTCAGGCAGTGACACAGTGAAAGTGAGGCAGTTGTTTCCTGATAGTGGATATTGATACTGTGTTTATTTTTCTGTGGAGTTTCTCATTATATCTTAAAGGGACATGACGGATTATTGAAAAGCTATTGCAGATTAATACTGAAACACTGATCACTTTAGGGGATGAAGTGACTGCTCAATTAATATCAAAATGATGTCATTTCATCTGAGTGCAAACACCAAACGAAAAACATTAAGAAACTCTGTCTTGTCATATTTTTAACGTTCTTCAATACAGTCTGCCAATGCAGGATATTACTGAGGAGCATCCTTACCCACATAAGCGTGAAGTCGATGATGGGGTTCACGTAAAAGGATATTGAATAACATTTATCCTAGTGGATACAAGTTGCTCAACAGAAATCTGTCAATGGATGTTTCATAACATTACGAGTTGTTTCCTGGTTTTCACAATGACTGTGATGGAAAATACATTCAGAGTGGTGGGAAGGACTTTTTTTGATAGAAGCTCACAAGAAAAGAAAAAGCCTAAAATGATGAATCATCACCAAACTAGAAAGTGGAAAATCATGTATGTAACTCCACCGGGAGACGAGAAGGTTGACTGAAAGTTGATCTCAGTCCATGTGAAGTCAGTTTTCTAAGAATCAACTTCAAAGTGCTACGGGCAGGTTTCAACAGTATAGATGTTTTTACTTCTAAGAAATCCCAGTTACTGCTGCTGTGCTGAGTTCAACATTGCTCACTCTGAGACTCAGCAGAGAGAACATGCCCGCAGCTGCATGTAGTGTTGCATCATGCAGCAGGACAGGAGAGATCAGGCCACCTTGCCAGGCTAGGATCAAACATGTGAACTCAATGCATGGCACGGTATGGAAATCCAAATCCCCCCTCCTCCAACTGGTGGTCTTTCTCTTCCTTGGTCTCCTACTTTTCTCCCTCCTTGGCATTCATATATACATCAATACGGACATACCAGTGGATGTGGGCCAAAGTTGAAGCTGAAATGGATGACTGACATGCCTATGAAGATGGATGTGTGTGAGTGCATGCATGTGTATGTGTGTGTGTGTGTGTGTGTGTGTTCCCTGCAGAGAGAAGACTGCAGTAAAGCCATGCTGAGAGCTGTACACACACATGCACATTTAACAGTATGAGCACATGTAATGTCCAGCATGTAAAAAGGCACAGTACATTATGGATTTTGCAGTTGTTAAGGGTTGGAGGGATAAGTGTGTGCTGCTCTCATAGTGGTTATTGGCGCCATGACTGGGAACGCAGCATGTACTTAAGATTGTTAGAGGCTGAAGCCAAGTCTAGAGGCTCAATATCATACCACATTCAGGGTTACACTGTATATTAGGTCAAGCATGTGACCAATAGCTTTACATCATCTGGAATTATATATTTTCTTATCAGTATTTGAGATGAGATGGCTCTTTTTCCTTTTAATGGCATGCATTGCTGCAAGCTAGAGGCAGCATATGGCCACTTCTGCTCATGTCTTATGTCAACCTTGTGTCATGACATCACAGGTCAAGTCACAACAAATCAAAATAGAGCCTAAGTGTCAAGTGGATTCACAAGTTGTGGCGCCCTTAGTACATTTGAGTCATGTTGCATCAGATCACAAGCAGAAACAATGTCAGATGGAACCACCGTAACTACACCATATAGACAAAAATATTGGGACACTGGTATATGGTTTTTTTTTGGGGGTGGTTGGCCTAGGCCCCTTAGTTCCAGAGAAGGGGATTCTTAATGCTTCATCTTACCAAGTCATTCTGGACAATTCTATGCTTTCAAATGTGTGGAAACTGTTTGTGGAAGGCCCTTATATGTTCCAGCATGACTGTGCCTCAGTGCACAAAGCAAGGTCCATAAAAGCATGGTTGGATGAGTTTGGTACTCAACCGGTCCGCACATAACCCTGACCTCAACCCCATTGAACACCTTTGGGATGAAATAGAAAGGACATGGCGAGCCATGCCCTCATGTCCAATATCAGTGTCTGACCTCACAAATGCTCTTCTGGATGAATGGGAAAAAATTCCCAGACACACTCCAAAATCTTGTAGAAAGCCTTCCCCGAAGAGTGGAAGCTGTTACAGCTGCGAAGGGGGGACCAATGTCATATTACTGCCTAAGAATTTGGCATTTTGGTGTAATGTGTAGGTGTCCCAATACTTTTGTCTATATAGTGTATATGGAAGTGAGTGATGAGTACGTAGAGCAGTTCTCTCACATTATTTATTATGCAGACATCATTCATCTTTATCACAAGGAGACAGATCATGGCTCATATCTGCTGTGTTAAATATCTAAAAGGTTCAAAAGGCGAAGACTGATGGATGCAAGAAACGCCATCAACAAGTCATTTTGAGTCTTTAGATTTCTGATGATTAACAAAGGATGTCAGAACCATCTGATTATCTGGCGTCTTTGTTTCCCTCCTAATTTTGTTTGCTTTACAGGAACTCTACTAACAACAGTAAAATGGAGAACTTGATGAGAGCTTTCCTGTTGTCTGCCGTGTTGATGTCTTGGACTAATGACGACTTTATCTATTATTAACAGTGATAACAAGAAAAACTGTAAAAATAAAGCATTTTATTTTGGTCTATTTTTTCATTTGGATGACGAATAACATTACATTAAAATACATTGCACACATATAGCCCCGTAAAAAATTAAGAGAACATTTCAGCATTATCCTTTCCTCTTGTTTTATTATTTATAGGTATGTCTTTGAGTTAAATGATTTTATCTTTTTTTTTTTTATTGTATTCTATAAACTACAGACAATTTTTTTCTTTGTCGAAATCCAACAGACACTGGAATGGCTGCCATACATGTAGAGATAAAGATTTAAAAACAATTTGGAGTGATCTCTTATTTTTTTCCGGAGCTATATTTTCACCAATTTAAAGTATAACTAGAATCTCTGGTGTCAATCACAACTGGTCGGGACAATGGTCTACACGCTTCAATGTCAGAACAAGCAGTTATTATCTACGAACTTTCCTTGCTTTACTTTTCTCGTTTGGTTTGTTTAGGCTCTGATAAAGAACGATTGAGCAACAACGCAACATATGTGAACATGGGTGTATATTAAAAAGGAATGCGCCTTTACACAAAAGTGCAAAGAAGGCCATGTGAGGACAGTCTGGTGTGTCTATTCAAGTTTCCATTCGTATGGTTCGAGAGGCCCCATGTTGGAGCATGTTGATCAGATACAGCCACGCATGGAGGCTTCGACCTGGTGGCGTGACCATTCATTCATTGTTTTGAAGGACTCTTGATGGGTGGGGGGGCTTTGTCACAGGGCAATATTACAGCACTAATGTGAAATGGAGTATGTGTGTATATGAGAGGGGGTTACACAGTATATGTGTGAGTGCTTGTGCATGTCGGGTACATGCATGTGCGTGTCAGAGATAATAAATGCAGCTGAACTGTCTCAACTCAGAGGGCACAGAGGTCAAACACATCCTAACAGTAGGCTGGAAGACGGGTGTATTATAATGGACATATGTGGGATGTATGATGAAAAGGGTTTATGTGTGTGAAAGGGGGGAGGGGGGTGGGGTGTAGAAGAGGCTAGCTAAGGATAAGGAGACACATGGCTGACCCAGTTCCATTGTCGTCTACTTTGTCCTACTGACCCACTGAAGTTGAATGTTTTCTTCCCCTTTTTCCAAACACTGAGTTTTTCCTCTGGAAATTAATTCAATCATATAGCATTTAGTCCTGTTGGCCATGTGGTTGACAAAGTGTATTCCCTGATTGCGCTCTAATTTAAATCTAAAGCAGTTTAGTGATAACATCTTCAAAATGGCAATATAACCTGGTTATCTGTTAGTTATAAACCACGGGTGCTAGTGGAGCAGATAACATCATATTTTCAGAGGAATCGTTCAAATGGTGATACAAGCACCAAAATTGGCACAGATACTCTTATACTCTCTTAGATTACTCTTTTCAAAAACGATGCGGGCCACTTGAAATTCAAGATGGCCACCATAAGCAGTAATAAATATGCACAGACCAGGCCAATATGGATGATTCTGACATCAATATATACATTTTTTACCACGTAGAATCTAAATCTGGGACCCTTAAACCTCTCAAAAGCTTATTTTTGCCTTATTCTGACCTTAGATAAAAATAATCCACTACGTTGGCTCACGGGCTAAATCAGGTGAGAGTCTCTGTGTGTGATTAAGCATTTCAGACTCTAACATATTGTGCATGAAGACAGCACCCACAGCTGATTGATGAGAGGAATGAGAACTGAATTGGATGCACCCCCAGTGAAGGGAAGAGAGAGTCAGAAAAGAGTGGATGTCAAGGCACAGCCAGGGCATACTGGTGACATCACACTGCTTTGAAACTCAGCATGGGGTTCAGTGTCGGCTAAACAAGCTTTACTGTAACTAGTACTAGTGGTAATAGTATAGTTTAATGTCCCAAATGGTATCTAATTCAAGCCTCACAACAGTTAGCTAGTAGCTAGATATTAGTTATACGTAGTTAGATAGCCGCACCTGAATCGACAGGGTGTGCCAGCGCGGGAGAGCCGAGCCAAGGGACTTAAATGGCACTGGATGAACGATTGGGCTAGGTGTAGGATTTATGTCTGAACCTAGTTGTATCCCATTGCTGAATGTGTATAGTCATACTGTGGTAAAGGTGGTAAAAGGATAAACTCTCGGCCTTACTGCATTAATTCATTCATAACCGAACAAGATGGCATGTTCAGCTCCAGGATCATCTAAATGGAAAATTGACTGGGGCAAATGTTGTATTTGCCAAGAGGATAAAGATAATGAGGATCTAAAATCCCCACCTAAACATTATACATCTGAACAAGATGGCTACACCATGATTGCGACCAATATCCCCCTGTTCCATGCCCTCAATGAGATGCCCATTGTTCTGGATCCAACCAGACTGGACGAGGGTGGTGGAATAGAAGAAACAGTGAGGAGGAACTTGGCAAAGTACCACCAGAGCTGCCGATATCTTTTCAAGAATACCAAACTGGACAGGGCAAGAAAGAGAAGGCTTGGACCTCAAAGTGCTCAATCAGAAGAAGGGTAAAACAAACTTCGAAGAACCAGCCGTGAGGGTCTGGAGTCTTAGTACTTCCTTTGTGAACAAAAACAGCCAGCATCAGAACTGAGACATGCCATGACCATGAAGCTTAACAAAAGACTCAATGACTGTGCTAAAACTCTAAATGATGGAAGACTCCTGAAAGTACTAAGTGGTGGAGATGTCATAGCACAGGAGCTCAAGTATCATCCTGCATGTTTGACATCCCTGTACAACAGAGAGAGAGCCTTCCTGAGAAATGTTGAATAAGAGTGAGCAGAGCCAGCAGTGGGATGTCCACCCACTGTCATTTTCAGAACTAGTAACCTACATAGTGGAGACCAAATTAAGTTCCGAGGGACCTGCAATATTCTGACTTGCAGATATGGTACAAACAGCGTCTAGAACAGCTGGGTATGGAGACACCGGATGTCACGGTTTGGGGAAACAGGACCCAAGTGCAGTAAAATGAACGGGAGGCAGGTATGGGTCCAAACAAAAGGCGAGCTTTATTTAAATTAAAGCTGTACGTTCAACCAAGAATTACCACACCAACACTAACCAGGGGATACAGGGACACTGGGAACAGGAGCAGACAGACGGACGGGCAGGAACAGGCAGGTAACATGTACAACATCAGACGACTACCGAACAAGAGACAAAAGGGGAACCAAGACTAAATACACAAGGCTAATCACCAAACAACACACAGCTGGAGAGGGGAGGAGAAACACAGGGGCAACAGGTGAACACAATGACACGATCAGGGGAAGGAGGGAAACTAAAGACAGGGAGTGAAACTCAACCTGACACAAGAGGGGAAAACCTTTCAAAATAAAAGACACAACACAAACACATGACAGACACGAAACCAGGATCATGACAACGGATGTTAACGCCACCAGACTCACTGTTCGTTGAAATACCTGAGCTGGAAGCTCACAAGAAGGAAAGATATGTCCTGCTGGCTTTCCAAAACGATGTAGGCTTTGCCCTGTCACAAGCCTCTGACTATAGTGATGCTATGACACTTACCAAAGCAGCCAAGATATTGAGGAGACACATGCTGGACCACAAGTGTTCTTTTGACGGAACCTTCCATGAGGGATGTATTGAGGATGCCATTCCACCCAGCCTTCTTCAATTTGTAGGCATGATTGAACACGGGGCTGACATCAAATCACAACGGAAATTTGGTGCCTCCAAGTCAGACCTTGCAATTGCACAGCTCCTGCAGTATAACTGCTACACAAGACACAAGGAAGGAGCATCGACTCACAGGCATTCCAAAGATCGGGAAACACCATTCCCCATCTACATGGGAATGTCAATATATGCCAAGACTAGGAAGAGGATGCTGGTGACAATGCTTCATGAACATGGGCTTAGTATTTCATATGACATATGAGTACTGGAAATATCTGCACAGCTTGGAGATTCAACGGTGAACAGGTACAGAGAGGATGGGGTGGTCTGCCCACAAGTTCTGAGGAGAGGGTTGTTCACCACAACAGCCATGAACAACATTGACCACAACCCCACTGCAACAACTGCAACAACCTCTTTTCATGGCACCAGCATCTCAGCTTTCCAACATCCAACCAAAGAAAACCAGGTTGAATACCGTGAACCTGTGAGATATGGAGAGGAGAAGGTGAAGACAGTTCCAGAACTGCCTGACTCCTTCACCAATATACGCCCAGCCTTTTTCACCAAAAAGAAGCCTTCTCCTCCACATAGCCGTCCTGTGCAGACAGATCCAGACATCACTCTGTTAGGACCACAACTGGCAATGGAGTATGAGTGGCTGGAAAAAGTCAGTGCAACTGAAGAGACAGATGGGGCAGTGAATATGACCTGGCCAACCCACCATGCTTCCAAGAAGAGAAGCCCTGAAGCTGAGGTTAGCATAACATCACTGCTACCTCCGAGACCCAGCCCACTCGGTTGCTACCATCAGACATGTCATGGACAAAGTCAAAGAGACTGTATCTTTCCTGAATCCAGGTCAGATACCTGTCATGACTGCCGACCGGCCAATCTATGCATTGGCAAAGCAAATCCAGTGGCACTGGCCTGAGCAGTATGGTGAGGATAAGTTTGTCATAATGTTTGGAGGCCTACACATTGAGATGGCTGCACTGAAGTCCACTGGAACACTTCTAGAGGAGAGTGGTTGGACAAGAGCCCTGGTGGAGTTAGGGATGGCTTCCTCTGGGACCGCAGAATCATTCCTATCAGCAGCAAGCATCACTAAGACATGCCAGGCCCACCAGATAACAGCATGCAGTCTCTACCAGCTGTTGATGGCAGCCTACAATGACTATTGCACTGACAACTCTGAGGAAGTGCTATGCTTTGATGCTTGGTGTGATAGTCGCAAACTTCAAAGTCCGCCGTTTCAGTTCTGGAGTTTGGTGCTGTCCATGGAACTGGCGATCCTACTACTGATCCGAGCATTCAGGGAAGCCAACTTCAACCTGTACTGCCAAGCATTGACTGAGCTCATCCCATACTTCTTTGCCAGCAACAACACTAACTATGCACGCTGGCTCCCCATCCATCTCCGAGACATGGTGACCATCAAAGAGAAACATTCCCAGCTGGCCCAGGAGTTTGCGAGTGGAAAGTTTGTTGTTCACAAGTCAAGGCGAGAGTTCTCTGCAATGGCTACTGACCAGGCTCATGAACAGTCAAATGCTGTTATCAAAGCTGACGGGGGAGTAGTTGGTA
This sequence comes from Eleginops maclovinus, assembly GCF_036324505.1. Taxonomy (NCBI): domain Eukaryota; kingdom Metazoa; phylum Chordata; class Actinopteri; order Perciformes; family Eleginopidae; genus Eleginops; species Eleginops maclovinus. The sequence continues at coordinate 16,915,104 of NC_086351.1, read as the reverse complement.
TAACTGAAGATCCCTCAGCACTGAGGAGATGGATGATAGCTGGTCCTCCAGTCTGCCACCTGGCTGCACAGTACGAGGCAGCATCTGAAGCTAAGGGCGCTGCAGAACAAACTAGCTACCAAAATGAGACACCACAAGCCCAAAGGGTTTTCCTTGAGAAAGTCAAGAAGCTGACCCAAGTTTTGAAGGAGCTGGGCAATCCTTTCCAGGAAGAGAGTGGGGATCTGTTGTCACTGGACACCAAGGATATCGCTCATCCCAGTGTAGCTGCACTTCTCAGCACACATTATGAGAGAGGCGGAACTTGTATCCAGCAGTTCATGGAGGGCCTGCAAAATGTGAAGTGGTCACCTTCTATGACCCAATCAAGAAAAACAGGGTACACTTCTTCGGACATGAACCAGCTTCTGCTGATGCTTCAAAGCAGAAAGTGCAGAAGGAGGACTGCAGCTCTTCTCCGAGCTGTTCATCTCATGCCAGAGCAGAGAATGTGACCTGCACAAGTTCTTTCAAGTTCCCTGCTGCCTTGAGTGATGGTGGGAAGCTTTACTCCAGTCAGAAGTCCCAGCTTGCAGCCATTCTTGAGAGCCATGATACAATACCTGATGTGGAACCAAAGGCTGATGCAATCATCATTGATGGTTCAGCACAGGTGAACACGCTGCCACCACGAACCTCAAAGACTTTTGAAGACTATGCCATGTTGGATGTGCTCCCCAAAGTACAAGCATACTCCACCAAGTACAAGAAAACAGACATCGTGTTTGAGGTCTACCAGTCATCAAGTCTCAAGGCTGAAACCAGGTCAAAGCGTGGACGTGGGGTAAAACGCAGAGTAACAAGCAAGGGCAAAATCCCCTCAAACTGGCGGAACTTCCTACGAGACAGTGATAACAAAACTGAGCTGTTCAGGTTCCTGGCTGACAAGATTGCACATATGTCTACACCCAACTTGGTCATTGTGACCAAAGATGAAGATGTTGCCTGCAACGACACAATCAGCTTGGATGGGATAGCACCATGTAGTCACAAGGAAGCAGACACACGCATCTTTGTACATGCCAGGCACGCAGTGGAGGAGGGGAGCAAGGTCCTGAAGGTTAAGGCCAGTGACACAGATGTCCTCATCATAGCAATCAGTGTTCTGCCTCTCCTTTGGTGCTTGTATCACTATTTGAAGGATTGTTTCACTTATCTGCTCCAATATGCAGAGTAATTTAACACTGATACACACACATATGTACACATATTAACCATATTAGTCATCTGTTTGTACCATCTGGTTTCAAACACAAGATATTTTGACAGCTGATGTGTTCCCCTATTCCGGGCCCCCTAACTCACACTTTCACAATCTTCAAGGTCAGTGCTTAAGAACAGTTGGCTTATAGCACCTACTTACTGTACACCTCAGTCACCATGACCACAAGACTAAGCAGACATTAGCACACAGGATATGTGTGTATTTATAGGAGTATCATTCATGTTATTAGTATGCATGTGTATGACAAGAGCCATTGTGGGTTTTTAGCTAGGCTGGGGGACTAATATTGAAAAAAAAATTGCAACTAGATTACGAAAAATACACTTTTTTCTCCAATGTACCCAATCAGTTCAATTTGCAACATTGACATCATCCAACCACAGACGCCACAGGTGACCAGTGAATCACCCTATCCAAATCAGTATATTGTGTTCTTCTGAAAAGGCCGAAATATGTCTGTCCATATGTGTAGATACTTAAAGCATGTGGACTCTGGGCTGAGATCACAATTATATTTGTTATGCTAAAGCCAGTTGCGAAACATAATTTAATGCAAGTAGTGTTTTCTGTGCAGTGATACGTTTTTTTCAACCTTGCTAAATGAAGCGATGTGGTTGCATGAAAAAAGCACAGTCCAATTTTAACTTTAATCACTCATAAACTTTATATTGGTTATTCAGACCTTTTCTCCTGAGAATGAGACCACTACAGATCTCTGGCTCTGTTCCTTTTTTCTTTTTTTTACCTACAATGGCAATATTACACTATTATTAAATTCTGTACTGAGAACAAGCTGCACAATATCTTTTATTTACCCTCTGAATAGTTACAGCACTGCTAATGGCTAATCTAGTTTATTATATCATTGATGCCATCCAATCTCTGTACTCCCAAAGCGAGAGCTGTGTCCGGGTCCTCGGCAGCACGTCGGACCGATTTCCGGTGAGGGTTGGCCTCCGCCAGGGCTGCGCTTTGTCACCAATCCTGTTTGTGATATTCATGGACAGGATTTCGAGGCGTAGTCGTGGGGGAGGGGGTTTGCAGTTCGGTGGGCTAAGGATTGCACCACTGCTTTTTGCAGATGATGTGGTCCTAATGGCCTCATCGGTCTGTGACCTTCAGCACTCACTGGATCGGTTCGCGGCCGAGTGTGAAGCGGCTGGGATGAGGATCAGCACCTCCAAATCTGAGGCCATGGTTCTCAGCAGGAAACCGATGGATTGTCCACTCCAGGTAGGGAATGAAGCCTTACCCCAAGTGAAGGAGTTCAAGTATCTCGGGGTCTTGTTCTCGAGTGAGGGAACAATGGAGCGTGAGATGGGCCGGAGAATCGGAGCAGCGGGAGCGGTACTGCAGTCGCTTTACCGCACCGTTGTGACGAAAAGAGAGCTGAGCCAGAAGGCAAAGCTCTCTGTCTACCGGGCCATCTTCGTTCCTACCCTCACCTATGGTCATGAAGGATGGGTCATGACCGAAAGAACGAGATCGCGGATACAAGTGGCCGAAATGGGATTTCTCCGCAGGGTGGCTGGCATCTCCCTTAGGGATAAGGTGAGAAGTTCAGTCATCCGGGAGGGACTCGGAGTAGAACCGCTGCTCCTTCGCGTTGAAAGAAGCCAGTTGAGGTGGTTCGGGCACCTAGTGAGGATGCCACCTGGGCGCCTCCCTAGGGAGGTGTTCCAGGCACGTCCAGCTGGGAAGAGACCGAGGGGTAGACCTAGGACCAGGTGGAGGGATTATATCTCTTCGCTGGCCTGGGAGCGCCTTGGAATCCCCCAGTCAGAGCTGGTTGATGTGGCCATGGAAAGGAAAGTTTGGGGCTCTCTGCTGGAGCTGTTACCTCCGCGACCCTGACGGAAAAGCGGGAGAAGATGGATGGATGGATGGATGGATGATGTGCTGTAGCTCTGATGTTTGAGTCATGAATGCATGTTTAAGAGCTTTATTTTGATTCCAATGCAACTTGTGTGTTCATACTATGAATGAAACATGTTTTATTTATTAAATCAAGTCTCTCTTGAAGACGTATGTAAAATGTACATTGCCTTACTAGAGCCACTAGTAGAGCACCTACAGTTTCCGCTGGTATGAAAGCGAATAAAGGGTTTCCTGTTTGCTTTGGCAGCAGTATTTGGTACTCCAAACTGATTTAAAACAAATGTTTAGTTCTTGCAGAGTAGATGGAGAGATACAATGTGTCAAAAACATACTTACAACTTTCCAAAGCGCTATTGACATATCAAATCAGGAACACCCAGGTCACCTTCCTTCTTTCTATCTTTTCACAGTTTTTTACCCTCCCCCTCTTTTCCTCTCTTGTTCTCTCAGATTCTTATCTGAACAAGGCTAACCCTATCTAACCACAAATACAACAGCTGACCTCCTTTGTTAATATTGTTTAGGGAGGCGTGTATTCATTTGATAAAGCTGTGACCAGTCCACAAGTTTTGTAAAAGAGACAAAACAGAGTGTGTGCAGCAAAAGAAAAAAAATCATATCAAGAGGGAACACAAAAAAAGGGAAAGAAAGAAAGACAGATGGATAGCAAAACAAAGAAGAGAAACAGAAGCAAAGAAAAGGAAAACCCTTACAGGAACGCTCATTACTGAAGACAGATCCAGCCGCAACTTGTATTTGTCTGGCTGATGGAAGCAGAGATGTGCATTAGAGCAGATTAAAGTTAGCTACCATTGTAGACAATTACGGGCCTGATGGATGGCCGTGAAAAACAAGCCTCCCTCTGCTGCCAACTCTCTACTTTCGCAGAGTGACGGATCATCAGGAAGAAAAACGTAGCCAGCCCGATCAATCAAGAAGCCACACAGACACAGGCAGGAATGCAGCATGTACAAAAACAAATTTATGCTACACAGAAAAACTGTGGGGACTGTACTAGGGAAAAAGCTATGACTGGCATGATGTTTCTCTCTCACACACACACACACACACACACACACACACACACACACACACACACACACACACACACACACACACACACACACACACACACACACACACACACACACACACACACACACACACACACACAACTGAATATGTACAATGCAAACACATAAATAACTTCTAACTATTTTGATGGATCTTTCAAGTGATTCTGCATGGAAACATTGCAGGACAGGCTGATTGGAGCTTCTCAAATATGGAGTTTTCCTGCTTTGCTCTGTTTTATAATATATTATATCAGATATATTATATTATTTTACTTATTTAGGATATGACTGATCACCATGGACTTTCAGAAACTGAGTATTTTGCTATTTTCTTTTTGAAATGTTATAGATTAACTTTTAATTAATGAACAATATAATGTATTCTAATCTAATAAAGATGCAACAGCTACCATGGTTCATTTGTGTTCCAACTGAGACAGGTTTTTATTTCCAGGTTCACTTTTCTCAGCAAATAGATGTAACATGAGTTATGACTGAAGGTTTCACAATGAAATGTAAAAATCTAAACATTAAATTGTTTTGTGTTGTATGTTGCTTGAACATTATTTATACAAGATAATGACATAAATTCAAATGCAAGGCCAAAGTTAGTCGATATTTAGCTGTGGGTAATCCATTTGAAAATATACTATTATATGATAAATATAAATAACTTTTATTACAGACTTTCAGACAGCCTTCTGCTTACAGCTACTGATCTTATTACTACTTTACCTTCTGAACCTAAAGGCTGCTCGTCCTCTGTTGAACTTCTCCCATGGCGTGTCGTCCTGCTGCAAGATAAGGGTGGTGCTAAGGGCATGCCAACCAGATTTCATGCTGTACTGCATTTTGGAAAATATGACCCCAAAGCTTATACATTGTTAATGTACAACCTAAATACACACACACTACCACAACCTGATTCTACCTTCTGACCCCCTGAGTTGCTCAGACTTTGCTCTTTCCTCCCTCTCACAGTCTCTGCTTCAGTTGTTCTCTCTTCACCACATGGGCACAGATGCACTTACTAAAGAAGCACCTTCTGTTACTGAGCAGTGAAGCAGAAAGCTCAGAATTTCTCCGAACTCCTTTATCACAAGATGCAATGTAGACATGGCTTGCTTACCAAACCACAAAAACAGATTGTCTATCTCTGCTGGAATAAAACCCCAAAACAAGTTTGAGTGTCTCAGAACTCAATGTTCCAAAACATCTTTTAAATGAATGCTGCTCTCATAAAGACAGACTGTTGACTGTGAAACCAAAGGAGCAAAACTGTAGACTTTTTCAGTCAATGACAACCCCAACATTCTCCTGCAGTGGAACATGGTTTACCCTCTTTCTGGATAACTGCATCTTCTGTTTTTAGAGTTGCTGCTACTTCTATTCTGCCGGCTTTATATAGCAACCTTTCCCTCAGAGATCACGAAGGTCAAAGATATACTTTTCATTACTTTATTTGAAGAGCCTGAATAGAAATGTAAAAGTTCTTGTTTCAACACCCTGACATTAATCCATATTGAGGTCATCCAATACAGATATTTATGTCCAACGCAGAGGCTGCTATTTACAGCTCTGATATTTTGTTTATTGTTGGTTTTGTTACGCCTGATACAATTCAAAAGGTTGATAACCATAACAAATGAGACAGTTGTTGAACTAAATGAACATTTGTCTCTGTTGTCTCCTTGGTAGATTTACTCTGTCTGCAGTGCTCTTATTTTAAACAAATAAAAAGGATCACCAAAATCACTTTGCATTAAAACACTTTCAAGGTACAATTGCCCAATTATTTTTTTTATTTTTAAGTGCTCATCATCAGCATTTATCTGTAAATAGCATCATCTCCCTGTTTTCTCAGAGACATTTAGGTTTTCTAAACAAACAATTATGCTGTTGGCTTAATGAATACCAAAGTAGATAACCTGCCCTAATTGATTAATTGTTCTGCCACTGATTCTAATCACTTCTAAATGATACTAATACATTTTGCTAATTTTAACAGCATTTCTTCTTACAGCAAAATGAATATCCATACTGTTGAAAGTTCAGAAAAAGTACATAAATCAGCACACAGTTTTGTACAACAATACTTCAAACTACTAAAAGTAAGTAAAACATACAAACCAGAAATGTTAAGTAGAACATTGCTCCCAGGACAGAGCCCCAGGGAAAAGTTAAATGTAGCAAAATAATCCACCTATCCTAAAATTATCTGACGTTATAGACAGAGGTTGTAAAGCACGCCCTGAAATGTGGCCCTGAATATGACCAACATTTCCGCATCAGACTATAAAGTGATTTGCGCAATGATTTTAATGAAATCTATGTTCCTACTATGATTTAAACGCCGCCCTCGGCGATATCTTTCCTCCAAGGTCTATTTGAAGTATGTAGCTTCGTTACACCAATCTCATCATCCTTATAGCTTTTATGATGATGTCAATGTCTATTACTGCGTCTTGTAAGTCACAATGAGTTGGCCACCTAAGCTCATTCGGCTCAGAGGGAGGTCTATAATGAGGACAGCCATCATAGAGAGCTGTCCTTGAATGACCTGCTATCATGTGCCCAGGCCATCTCAAACACACACACACACACACACACACACACACACACACACACACACACACACACACACACACACACACACACACACACACACACACACACACACACACACACAGTGCACACAATTTTTGAACTGTCTATACAGACAAAGTCTACATAAGGTCGGGTGGATTGCGACACAAGCATGCATGCAGCGGAATGGAGAGTGTTTTCAGTGCGTGACAGTCAGCAAAATCCTATATAAAGAAAAACACAACAGAAAAACGCACACTGGTGATCAATAGAGCGTGAGCGAGCTGGCTCGCATTCAGACTTGCAGACAAACCTGTATATGGACTTTTTGTATTGTAACGTACTGTACGGCGTGGCATCTGCACTCCCTGAAGCTTGAGCTTATGGAGATGACAAGCAAAATGTTTCCTTATGTTGCTTAATGCTGCCTCCAGCAATACCAAATTGCACGGTAATGTAAAAGTGAAACTTGGTTTGTGAACGTGATGTGATTTGACGTGTGCCATTGTTCCACAGATGCAAAATCATGCAGCGCTCTTTTAATGGCAATGCCCCTGTGAAACTGTCCCGACAAGTCCTGGCTGCTATGACTACCTTCACTGTTATGAAACTAAAGCCGTTTTAATCACATTCAGATAACCTACACATGGACCGCTAATCTCTGAACAACTCACACTTCAGTGTTGCCCTCAGGTGACACTGGCTAAACAGAAATATCCTCCTTATCATCAAACAATCAATCGATTTTTTTATTTTTCCATCCATTTGTTTCACCTAAAAATCAATATGGCGACCACTGAAAGGGTTAAAAGTACATGAAACGGACTACACTGTATTTAAGATATAGGCTAAACTGTTGACAAGAACAGCTGGACACATGGACAGCATGTCTCCAATCTCTCAGCTCAAACAGCAACCCTTGAAAAACAGAGGTGAAACACGATAGGTGTCCGCCACCGCAGCAGGACCTTGCAATGTGTGGACGTGCAGGGAAGTTAGATAAATCTATAATTAGACCAGTCATGGAGTACTCCGTTGACCTCGACAACTACTTTTCAGAAAATCTGCTCTTGTGAATCCCAGTGGTCCCACTATAGATTATGATTATGATCTGGTGTCTGTTATAGTTCTTAATGTGACTTGTGGACTGAAAATACACATGGAAAGGTACAATTTGCAAGACAAGACAATCAAAATAAAAAAGAATAATATGATCCATAATCAAGATGAAATAAATGGCATAAAGGAAGGACACATTCATATTTATAGATGACTTTCCAAACGAGCTGTAAATGAGCCTTCTAAAATGTTCCACTGGTAGCTATGCTTCTACGATAACACAATTGAGAATAAATAAATAAAAAACAAGGTTTAGCTTAACTCAGTTTAGGTAGGTGTACCTAAATCAGATTAAACACCAATGTTTTAATCCCACCATACATTTCTTAGAAATGTTTTGTACTTCCCCACTTTCAGTTCAGCTTTGTTGCTCAAGCTAAAGAGAATAACACCATTCTCAATGCCGCCCTAATAACAACATTTCTCTCTCTCTCGGTAATATCCAGCAAGAACACTTTGCAATAAACACAACTTATTATCAGTGGGAGGGAGGAAGGATGTGGGTTGCTAAACAACATTTCCCAGCATGCTGCCATAACAATATAATGAGACTGCAGGGAGCAGTTTCTCTTACGCAAACGATACAGGTCACACTGACCTACAGGAACTGAAGCTCAGGCCAGAAACGAAGCCAAAGAGATTGCAGCTTCTTAGATGAACTTCTTCACGTCCATACATAGAGGGATAAATAAAACTGTGTTGTTTCCATTTTATAATCCTAAATCCACAAATAACAGTTCTGGTCTATATAGCTTGTTTTTCTCCCTTCATGAAAACGTACAGGTGGAATATTTTGTATAGCTCGACATTTAAATCATTGTTTCAGGGCTTAAAGTTAGCAGGGTTGAGGGAGTGGTCGTTTTGAGTGACAGGTACAGTATATGCTGTCACAGATGGCTAGCAGTTAGCTACCTGCTAGGCGTCACATTACCTTACCGTGTTTATGGTGTTAGTGACTTTAACATGCAAACTTTGGACAAATAATATGGCTTTTTGTGCGAGATTTTACTATTACATTTTTTATCCAATTAGCAGGTATAAGAGTCCGCACTCACAATACTTGGGTAGTAAGCTTAGATTGTTGTACACATGTGCTAGGTCCTGCCCAGGATAATTTTGTTTATTAAGTTAACCTGTATAACGGTGCACCTTGCCGAAGCTAGGGCTTCAAAACAGTACTCCACAAACTATTGGGTAATACTAATAATAAAAATCAATTTTATTTATAAGTGCACTTTTCATTTCAGTAAACAAAACTCAAAGTGCTACAGAGTAAAAATGTTTGAAACAAAACAAACAAAATAAAATAAAAATCTACAAAACATCATAGCATCTGCATCCTTTCATATCTGTGTCTTATTTTGACTTCACAACAGGTAAGCTCTTTTATCCCCTTACCTCATAACCATCAAAGCCACTGTGTCCCATGCTGGGCGTTGGGGCCCCGGGTAGTGCTGGGGCCCTCCTCTTTTTGGGGTCAGCCTTGGGAGACAACCTGGGTATGTTCACGACTGACTGAGACTGGCCCAAGGTGCAGGGCCGATTTTCTACACTGAGGACCCCTGACGCAGTGGACAGACGCTGTAGGTGATGTAAAAAAAAAAGAGGATAAGGTAAGACTGGTAAGACACATAAAATGATATTTTGTTTCTGTTTATTTTAAATGAAACATTTTGCTCTTGCACAACCCATAGCCAAGATGGTATTTAGTGATCTCTGCCTATCCGAAGCTTTAGAAGCATGACTTTGTTATACGTATATCTCTTTATCCCTAAAGCTTATATCATGATGTCAATGTTCTGTGGCTGAGAAGTCACAGGAATCCAAAATACAACAAAAGTATCAAAGAATGGGGATCAACAACCCTCGGTTCTTGAACCAGGGCCTACATTTTTTGAGAAAATGTAATCAAAGCTGTCAGAGAGTAAGATATTCTGCCAACTAACAAACACAAGCATTGACAGGAGTCATGTGTCTGGTAGTGATGATTTAAGTTGATTTAATGGTTAAAACTGACAACTGATGAACTTTTAAACTGATCTCGTCAAAGGAAGAGTTTACAGTTTATTGAGGTAAAACATCCATAGGTGCACATACTACGCATGTCATCATTATTTTTGTTCAGTCACAATAATTATTGCAGCACTAATTTCACAATGTTGAAAGTGCACCCGCATTTTCAAAGGGTGGCTGCTTCTGACCAAAGCATTGGATCAAAAAATGGTTTTCAATATCTGATCAAAGAGAGCTCAAAGTGCCCGTGAAAATCTGAATCTCCCCGTGGCTCAGCTTGGTACAGAGCTTGTAGGGGTAACCAATCCACGACTCACAACCCCATGATCTGAGAAGGGAACTGTGTTTTAAAGCAGATTAAATAGATAAAGCATAAAAGCAGAACAAAAAGTTCAGGTCATTAATTGGAACCAAGGTTAGATCATCTCACAGTGGGGAGGGATGGGAAAATGAGTAGCACTCCAAAACAAAAAACCTTCCTAGGGCAGTGAGGTCTTCAGGCTTTTTCTTAACATTGGTGATATTTCACATATATCAAGTTATGGTTTTATATGATTTTATCAGTTTGCAAGTGTTACAAATGTTCACTCTTTTACTATTGAGCAAGGAGATTTACCATATTCTTCTCAGCTCTAAGTACTACTAAAACACTGTCACCCTTGTATTAAGATGTATCAGTCACTATAACACCTAAATAGACTGCAATACATATAAACAACATCACAGAAACAAATGGGTAAAAAACACACAAACGTAAAAAGGGCCATAACACAGTACAACCTAAGCTGACAGGAGTAATAAAGAAATATCAACAGTCAAAAATATTAAATGGAAATAATAAGTCAGTTTTCCCTGTGCTGTGTGGATGTTGGGGGCAGGAGCAGGGTAAGGGGGAGGTGGGGGTTGGGTAGGTGGCAGACGGGGACCGTAAGAACAGAAAAAGAAACGTTTGAAGTGAGGGATTGATGTGATTTCTATTTAGAATCCTAAAAAAGGAGCTCGCTTTACCCTCAGCAAAATATAATGTTCAAAGCAGAAAATTCACATGAACTCTGTGTGACTTGTTCACCTTCTCTGTTCTACTCCTTCCCTCTGGTAAACAGTCTGAAATCTGTCAAAACAGCAAGAGAGGGGAAGGTAGCTGTAAAAAAATACTGCCACATTTGAGGGGGAAGCCAAAACTCAGAGGGATCTCAGAATTACAAAGTGATAACTTATGATAACCCTATTGAACTTCTGCAGAACTTCTTTTTAAGGAATATGACTTACTGCATCTCTATTGTAGAGAATGCCTTTAAGTGCTTTAAGGACTGATGCTACTACAAAACCACACATGCCTATGTAAAAATCCCCAGCAGCCTGTTAAAATGTCAGAATCCCTTCCTAGCAAACACACTTTAATTTAATCTTAGTTCAGCATAGAGGAGATCTTCCTACACCTACTTTAAACAAAGAGAAGTTCTCCTTTTTCAGAAAATCCCACATCACACCACACATACACAGCCTGGCCAAAAAAAAGGTCACGCTCTAATATTCGTTCGACCGCCTTTAGCTTTGATTACGGCACGCATTCGCTGTTGCATCGTTTCCACAAGCTTCTGCAATGTCACAACATTTATTTCTGTCTTGCATTCATTTTTTGCCAAGATCTTGTATTGATGACGGGAGATCGGACCGCTGCGCAAAGTCAGCACATCCCAAAGATTCTCAGTCGGGTTCAGGTCTGGACTCTGTGGTGGCCAATCCACATGTGAAAATGATGTCTCATGCTCCCTGAACCACTCTTTCACAATTTGAGCCCGATGGATTCTGGCATTGTCATCTTGGAACATGCCCATGCCATCAGGGAAGAACATATCCATTGATGGAATAACCTGGTCATTCAGTATATTCAGGTAGTCAGCTGACCTCATTCTTTGGGCACATAATGTTGCTGAACCTAGACCAGACCAACTGCAGCAACTCCAGATCATAGCACTGCCACCACAGGCTTGTGACCTTTTGTTTTGGCCGGGCAGTGTAGTTGAAGTGAGATCCCAACGTGCTTTGTTTTCTATATTTATAAGAATAACATAACTGAATACATGTGAGGAACAATTAAATACAGAAAATATCTTTATTCTTTGCTGACTAAGGAATAACGTAACGCCTGACTAAAAAGCAATGTTTCACTGCCCTCTATGGTCAACAGTTAAAGTCTGTTTCACCCCTGATGGGCGTGGTCCGAACCTTTAAAAAACACCCAACCCAAAGTGATGTGTTGGGGCTTCAGTGTACAAAAATGCTTTCACAGTTGTGAGGCTTGCAAATTATTGCATTTCATTGCTGTGATAAGGTATTGGCACAAATACGATGAGCTTAATGTTCATAAAACTGTTCAATTCCCCAAAGTAGGGTCGAATACCTGCCACTTTGGGAATGTTTTTTTAAATGTATTTGCTACTCTGAGTTACTTGATAAATGTGGTGTGATCAAAACAAATAAATCATGAACCTTCACTTATAATGTTTTACCTGAATGCCAATTCAATAAAAGCCTAAAAAAACGAGCACATTTCCCTATTTTTCTTCAGAATCACCACTGCCCTCAAACATGATGCTATCTGACCATGTTAAGGTTTTAAGACCACACACACACACACACACACACACACACACACACACACACACACACACACACACACACACACACACACACACACACACACACACACACACACACACACACAGAGAGTAGTTTTCCCCCTAATGAACAATTAGAGATAAGAGGCTGGGCTTTTAGTGCTAATGTAGCCAAGGTAGGGTAATCTGATGCCTAGAGGCTGATAACACTGAGTGTCTATATGTGTGTGTGTGTGTGTGTGTGTGTGTGTGTGTGTGTGTGTGTGTGTGTGTGTGTGTGTGTGTGTGTGTGTGTGTGTGTGTGTGTGTGTGTGTGTGGTCTGATAACAGGCCCCGGTTAAAACTCAATAATATCAGAGAGAAAAAGCCCAGCTGCATCAAAGCCCACTGGAAAGAGTGACCTGACTGAGAAATAGCAATAATAATTAATAGGCCTAAATGGCTTCGACTCAGTTTTTTACAAATATATTTCAAAGCAAATTGCACACTAGTTTGAATGCATAATTCATACTCTTGTGCCATTTGAACTTTTTTTCATTTCCTGATCCGTAACAATAAACGATCAATGAAGGATCACTGCAGTTGTATCTTTAAAAAAGGACGATATAGAGTGCGAAGTACCAGATAAAACAAGAAAGAAGAGCTCGGAGGGTGGAGTAGTCCATCCAGAAGCATTATGCTTGACGGAACAGGGGATAAACTAGAGAAAGCAGGGCAGTGTTTATCCAGATAATACAATCAGAAGCCATATTGATCTGAGGGGAGCCATGTAGGGCTGCTTGGGACTTGAAGTTCATGGTTTCAAAATCAAATTAACGTGATTGAGTTATAGATATTACAGGTAGAGAGCTGCTTGATGCAGCGTCGTATCATCTGGTTTAACATTGATGTACGTTACTCTAACACACTGGATCAGTTGTATGGGGATGATATTGTGGATTTTATCAAATGTAGTCAACACCATTCATATTGGCTGCTTCGAGTTCTTTTAACTTTATTCCCCAAATCCATTGTGTTATTCAGAACTCATTTAGAGGAAAAAAAGCATCACTGGTCGTCGTGCGCTAATACACCGATGACTAAGCTTCAGGAGACACTTGCTGCCCTCTGGAGGACGACATCAGTGCACATTATCACAGCTCAATTATCAGTTGAAAATATTTATTTTATTAACTGTAGATGTGGCTATTGTGAGTTTATGGCACAGTTTTGGAAGTTTTTATGTGAATTGTTTCAACTGTCCTAACACAATACGATTATTTGCACTAACAACTGATGTCAGAATTCTTTAAACAACTAATTAATTTAACGTTAACACCATAACATGTTCAAAATATAAAACGTGATGTGTTTAAATGACAACACAAGGCACATTAACGATAAATAGTCTCATATCATATCACAGTATTGATAACATTGATATATTTGCTCTCCTGCTTGCCAAGGAAGGTAGGCATACATCAGATGTATACAATAACAAATATTTGTTGTTCTTTTCTTGATAAAAATATGATGGCAGACTTTTAAATCTTAATTCTGCAACAGCAACAGAATCTTTGGTGTGACAAAATGACATTGGATACAGCCACTATATTGAGTATCAGCAATCATGCAAGAAATGGACACAACAGGACACCTTCAAATCTGCAGACCTAAGTCACACCTTTAGCTTGTCCAATTTGTTGTATTAATGCAACAGAATGATTGATCCAATTCATGTTTGAGGTTAGTTAGTAGTTTGTTTTGGATTGTATAATATTTCAAAGATGTTCCTGTTATTCTGTCCACCCATAGTATATGATTAGAAGAAACCAAATCAGTCTCTGATTTCACTCGCCACATCTGGACAATGGACACAGATGTGTTAGGAATACTTACATCGGATTGTGTGTCAGTATTTTGGATAACTCTATCATCACAGTCATCCATGTCCATAGATGTAGTTTCTGTCTGCAAACGGAGGGCACAACTCACATGCAGCATTCAAATGTTCAGCCATGCCGCTATCAATCTGAATATGTATTATTTGCATGCACCACTCAAGGTTAGTTTGCAAAATGTGACACAATCTCATATTTCTCATGTGCAAATGAGGCACTGCTAACAGTTGACAGTTATGATGACATTCATGCTGCTTTTAATTTGTATGAAATATTCTGTATTTATAGCCAATGTCAATTATGATAATAAAACTGAATTTGCTTTTAAGGGTCAGATTAATACAAAAACATAGACAAATTTGACAACAAATATCAGCTTCAGAGATCTATCTTACCTTTGTTTTCCTCTTGCTGAACTGGAAGATACCCAGAACGCCTTTCTTCTCTGCTCTGCCCAAAGCGTTAGTACCAGAGCGGATAGACTCTGCAAAAAGAAAAAGAAGAGCAGAAGGAGAGGAGTTGGACAGGATAGTTTCAATGTGTCATGAAAGGAAAGTAAAGAAGTTAGGTTCAATCTTAGAAAAACTTCATGAGGAATTGAGAAGAGGTGAGTGACATGATCCCAGCATGCATTGTTAGTAATGTCAACAACAGAATTCAGCGTCAGTAGAACACTGTCAAAAAACTCATGTGTAATTAATTTAGTTTTATCCATATGATATCCAATGCATTTGTCTGATCTAATTTGTCATTTTAAAACATTATGGGTTGGTCTACATACTGCACCTGTATTCAATAATCAAGAACTGAACAGAATCATATACTTGGTTTTCTCAGCAGAGGACGCTATAGCTTCAGTTTTCTGAAAGAGCTCCTCTATCTAACCTTCAGTCTACAAATCAGTAAGAAAGAATGTGACATGATAACACTGCTGGCTTGAGGGCAGGGAGGGAAGGTAAACCATCCATGAGAAGAAATCAAGCAGCTATACTACTGGGTTGTTTGGATAAAAATTTTTAAAAAAAACGAGGCAAACTAAAGCTATAAGTCATTTCAGAGTAAACAGCACTGATAATGTTATGACAAGTACAACAATTACAATGACATTCAACTGTAAAATTATTCATTAGAAGAAAGATGGCTGAGAAGCAACATCCAATGAACAGCAACAAAGCAGGATTGATAAGCAGGCAGCAGGACATTGGGTTACACAGCTACAATTTGTTGGAATTAGCAACACTGAGGCAGACAACACTTATCATGACTAATACCTGAGTAGTTAAGAGCAGGAGCAGAAGCCATTTTAGGCTGGAGAACTGGAAAAACATATCAAGGTTTAAAACAAATGAAATCAATCATGGATAACCGACCTGCACCAAAGAAAAATCTGTATCTGTACTTTTGCAACAACACAACACAGCGGGCAGCATTTCACTACACAAATATGGAAATTTAACGACTTAATTTTAATATTTTACTGTACTGTAAAATGACTGTCCTGAAAATATAATTAAATGCTATAGTATTTGACTATCAGCAATTGGTAAAGGTTCTAAATGTTCATGAATAAATCCTTAATGACCACAAGCTTTTCCTCTGAGCTCAGCCTCGGGGACAAACACAATATCTATAAATACCAGTGGGTGTGGGCTGTAACTATGGTAATGAAACATATTATCAGATCTTAGACCATAACTCAGCTTTCTGCAAGATAGGACAACTTTTTTACAAGCATGGCACCCGGAAGGGATAAAATGTATTTACCAAGGTTCATTTAGAAAATTGTCTAATTGGAAACTCAACAGGCTATCGTTGCTGCTCGTTACACTATTATTGACTGCTTGCTTATAACTACCTCAACATGCATGCCATGTTGTACAGCAAACAGAATACAATGTTATCCTGGTGTTGTGGCTCATAGCACTGGAGTCTGTCTACATAGCTGCTAGCGGCTGGATTTGCATGGGATCCATACTGTGCACTGCCTCCTGTTCAGCCTCAGTGTCTTTTACCCTCTTCACAGATTTGAACAGAAACTCTGGTATAAGGTGGTGAAGGTGAGTTAAATATTGTGGATGTTAAACTATTTGTCACCTAACTGACAATCGGCTTTCCTCCTGAACCCATCTGGGAATTCTAATTAGTGGGATTAACGTGAATATCCTCTCATGTCTGTCTTTTATAAACATACTTTCTAAGTTGCCAATATGGTACAGAATTGAAAATATAGACTTATTTAAAAAGAGGAATTATCATTTAAAAAAGAACAGTCTTAGACAATGCTTATTATATTTATTTATGCATGCAGACCTTCTGATTTATTTAAGATTTTGTTCTTGTTTTACATTAAAAAAAAAAGAAGTTTAAGTCCTATTTGTCATTAAAGGAAATTATGTGACTCCAGTAAGTTTTATCACCATTTTAAGCATATTCTAAATAGTAGGATAATATTTTCAATCACAATTATTGTGGCCTGGGACATGATGTGTCTACTGTAGATGGAAGGGAATCAGACTTCTATAAAAGTCTATAGTGCAGGACCACACCCTTTGTTCTGTACACATGACAGAGAATGAAAAACATTACAAGTTCTTGGTTTTTATTTTATTACCATGCATATAAACCTTTGCTTCATGTCCCCAGCACTGCCATTTTATGGCGGTTAAAGATTAAGCTGTCAAATTTGTAGGAAAGTTAAATCCCCACTATATACAGATTCATACATGTCTTTTCATTGTGGTTCAGTTATATCATATGCTAGAATAATTGAGGATGATATTGATTACCAGGACAACCTCAGATTAAATGACACAAAAGGCTGGACGAGAAAAGTCCCATATCAGTATCCATGATGACATCTTTTTTCTGCTTGATTTGATTTACTGACATTAGCATAAAGCAAGACTGTGCTCTATACATTTTTAATTCATTTAATCCGCCTCAAGGGATTTTATTCAAAATAATTGTGACAATTATAATATAAAAAGACACTTTTCCCATAAACCATATGTATAATCAGTTTATTATAAATAATATGGATCTGCTAATGTTTGAAATGAATGTTGTGTGTAATATTAAGTCATTTGAAATCGACTGAATTTGTAACAGTAACACAGAAACAGAAAATAGGAGGAATCAAGCAGTTGAGGTTTACCTAGACTCTGATCGTGTACGTAGAGCTCCTTGAATCCCAGGTCCAGCAGGGATTTGTCCAGCGGTAACTCGTGGCGACTGATGCTGTCCTTCAGGAGCAGGACATGTTCGGGGTCAAAATCACACTTATCGCAGATGACTGGTATCAGAGCCTGGAGCGGTACCAACGGGTTGACCCGCACCACTGCCTTCTGGCTTCCGTGGTAGTTCACCATCAAACGCACGGTTTTCTGACACGGAGAAGGGAAGATTGGAACAGACATAATGTCAAACTGGAAGAGGTCAAATCTTTCCATTTGTTTCACCATTCAGTGGAGAGAATAGCAAGTGGAGGTCCCCTGCTGGCTACCTATCTGCCAGTGGTGAACCATCAGGGCCTTCAAGGTATTAAATAAAAAATCTAATTAATTATACAAATAAAATGTAATAAAACTTAAATAAAATGAATAAATAAGATTCATATCTGTGTTGTTGATCTGTAATATTTAAGTGTTATGTTGATTTTGTCTTTCTCGGTCCATGCAAGAACCATTTGAGTGGTTTTGCGTTACAAAAAAATGCAACCAATCAGATATTTTTCTGGGACCCTAATCCTTCAACCAGGGTATTCCATATTGTTGATAGAATGCCCCGGCCCTTAAACTGAATGAAAGCGTACGTTTTGATTGACAATTTGATCAACCAATCATATATTGTTTTGTAGCCAATGGGCGTATTCTTTCAGACTTTCCCACGGTTCCAGGGTGTTCGAGAAGACCCGTTAGTTCACTGGCTCGAGGCAGAAGATCTAGTAGCAATAGTAGTTTTTATTTTACGTCGAAATGGCAACCGGTGAAGATGATGTTGTTGCTAGTAACCTTTTCAAGACGACCATTCAGTGAAAAGATGGACATTATAAAAAATGGCCATCCAACGCCCGAAAATCTTGAGCTGGGGGGTTGTCTACAGAAGGTCCATTTGTGATAGACGCGGTTTGCCACTGATATCTGCCTTAGTCAAATAAAGGAAAGAGGTTTACCTTCATAAGAATTTACAAGGATAATCAAAGTTAACCGACTGACCTAGCAGAGATGTAATATATCTGATTATTTAGGCAGTTAAATGTTCACTACCATCACAATAACAAATACATCTTGAACATAGAAACCAAAGAGTAGAATGCATAGTTAATGTAAAAATACATATTGGGGTATATATTTCTTCGAAGTGAAGTGTCAAACATGGGAAGATGAGCGGCAGGGAGAGATAGAGAGAGCAATAAATATGTCAAACCAGGAAAAGACACTTCAACAATGGCTAACTTAGGGTTAGACTTTGGTTGCTGACTGAAATAGGCACATTTAAAAGACTAAAGATGAGGAAGTGTTTCTGCATATCAGTGTAAATATATATGTGTGATCTAGGCTGTGTGTGTCGGGGCAGCATTAAGGTTGTCCGTCCTACACATCCCATGGTGTTCTATTATTGAGAACAAGGCTGTACAGCTGTCTCACTGAGTGGTTCGACAGCCTCTATAAAAACACACTCAGAAGTAAAGAATTTATAAAATGCCTCGTCAGTTAGTGCCTCCTCTGCAACTTTTCAAGTTGAGAGACTTTCATTGTTATGTGTCGATGGTGCTTCAAATTCATGAAAACCCTTTTGAGTTTCAGTCAAAAAAGAAAAGCCAACTGCACCAATTTAGGAAGTTGAAAACCATTACAATTGTAACAGTAATATCCAAAAACAGTGTTTAGATTTGATTGAAATGCTATCATAAAAGCACTTTATGTGATAGTAACTATTTCTGTTTCACCAGGGAAATGTGTCACGCTGTTGTTGCTTTGCTGAGCTAAAGTCTGCCTGCCACTGATTACTGATGTCAAATTATATAGTATTTTTACTGAGATTTCTTTAGGCCGGAAAAATTAAGAGACCTCTCCAAATTGTTCTTAAATCTTTATCTATACATGTGTGGCAGCCATTCCAGTGAATGTTGAATTCCAACACAGACAAAAATTGTCAGTAGTTTATAGAATACATTTTTTTTTTTATCATTTAACTCAAAGACGTGTCTATAAATAATAAAACAAGAGAAAATTATAATGCTGAAGTGGTCTCTTAATTTTTTCTGCAGCTGTAAATGGCAGCCCACTGCTCCTAACCCTAGGATGGCTCAAATGCAAAGACCCCTTTAAAATGTCCCCTCTGTGGGATGATTCAAGTCATAAAATGTTGTCTAACGTGCTCATATCAATTTAGCAAGACCTTTAACTTTAGTCAAATGCAGTTCAACATTGAGTTTCTAGTACTGACCAATGAGTATTCAATCTTAAATCTCACTGTTAAATAATTTCATTTTAACAGCTAGGATAACAATGAAAATAGAGAGAAAGAGGATGATTGACAGTAGCCTCTGAAATAGCGTCATCCTCTGGCTAGAGGCCAGGTGGGGTCAAAGGGAAAGAGAACAGCCAGTGAGCCCTGAGAAGAGCAGAGAAATAATGCATGGTAACTAAAGGTAAGGCACTCATCAAATATTCAAACTGTAGGAGGAGAGCAGAGGAGAGCCAGAGAAAACGGGAGAGGCATAGAGGGCATTAGAAATAAGTTTGTATAGGATAATAAGTTGCAATGAAATGAAAACAAAACAGATGATAAAAAGTCACACTTAACACTGAAAAAACGGTGCATAAGAACCACGTCCAAAGTCAGGCGAGGCCAGTAAATCCCAATTGTCTTCCTACCTTAGCATTAGCCCTTACAGGTTTCTCTGGCCTTGCTTTCTGCCAGCAGTCAGAGGTAAAGGTAGAGAGGGGACGGACATTACATACGGCCACAGGGTAAGGAGCTATAGTGACTGCAGACTGCCAACTATTATATGAAGGGTTTTTCATTTGCATTTTGGACTATAAATAATTGCACAATCACAAAAAAACATAGGTAGGGATGTCCACTCTAATTTGTTGAAACATCAGCTGTCCATAAACACATGAGAATTTAGCCCGACAATCCAATTTGCTTTGACTTGTACAAAATCCTTAATACAAACACACACAACAAAATGAACGTCCATATGGAGGTATCAGGCTCCGCCGTAACTCACCTGTGGCACTTTTGGAGCCGGTCTGCGCACCACTTTCTCCTCCCAGACTTTCTCCTTGATGAGGACGGAGGCCACGTTGAGGGAGCCCAGCAGCGCGTTGGGCTTGAACCCCAAAGAGTGGCCCTCGGGCGACAGCAGCTCCAGGGTGTGCAGCGCTGGATTCAGGTGGTGACGGCTGCAAAGCTCGACCAGCAGGTCCATCAGCGCCTTACTGAGAGAGGGAGGGGGAGAAGTGAAAGAGAGGGGGAGGAGGGAAAGAGGTAGAAACAACCAAAGGAGGAGATGAGGAGAGGAAGGAGAAAAAGATAAGGTTATGAAACTTGGCTAGCTTTTGTTCTGCTTAGGAGAGTAGTAATTACTTGATACAACAAAAGACTTCTTGATACACAGAGAATAGGATTTTAAACATCAACAGGCACACCGTGGCTCATACCATGATTTTTGAATAAATTGCGAGCCATAGGAGGATGTGCTAATGATTTTACAGCACATACACGCTCATAAAGTGTTGGCTTTTGCTTCTAGAACATAGTAGGTAAAATAAAAGATGAGGAAAAAGGAAATATTAAATGTTCAGGCAAGGTGAAGAGGTACTCAAAAGTCACGTGATCCTGCTGTGAGTTCATTCCTAAAATGTTCTCACAGATATACTAAAGTTTTAAAAAATGATGATGTGTAAAAGTGTATTTTTGTCTTAATTATTTTGTATAATTACTTTGTGTTTTTTGGATGATGATGACGGGATGTAACATCTTATAATGTCCATATTGTGAAATCCCACAAAAATATATATCATTATAATGACAAAACAAAGTTTATCTGCAACAGAATGTCGACTCATCATTTAGAAAATGCTGTTTTGAGCAACAACTTGACGTTAACTAAACAAAAAGCTGAATACGACCGTAACACCTTATTAAGAAGAGCTTCTCTCATCTTCAAAAACATCTGTCTTAATACATGTATTTTTTAAGAAGTTGTATAAAATGGTCTAACTTAGGCAGGGAAATTGGAAAAAAGGCCCCAAAACACAGATAGCAGAGAAGCCCCTTATCACATTCTGATTTAATTTGCATGGTTTATATCTAGACATGAACAATAAAAAGGCAGGGACAGAACAAAGTGGCATAGAGGTATAATGACAGGCTTGAGTACTTGTGCTATGATGAACTACTCGTGTCCATTAAGCCACGGTAGAAGCTCTGAGCTCTGCTTTGTTGCTTTGTGTGTCCGTTTGTGAGCGTGGGGGTGCAGCTGATGAGGAGGCCTGCAGTACTACCTGTCAATCCTCAGATAAAGAAACCGAGGGACAGTCTCCAATGTTTTCTGGGAACAGCCAGATCAGATGACACAACCGAGAGAGATACCGCTACAAAGGACACCACTGACGGTCACTACAAATGGACCCAGCCTACAACTAAGATGACAATCTGGGGTCCTGTGTCACTATGTGCTTCTTTAAATGATTTTTAAAGATTGTATGTTCATCAAAAACAACTTGTCAACCTGTTAACCCCCCATGGTTCACAAGAGGAACTTCTTTAAGGCATCATACAGAGCCAATTATTCTTCATTCCTACCTAACTTTACTGCTTAACTGCAATTATTAATGTTGGAATAATGATGAGTGGCACTACAGGGATATCTGTTTGAGATCATCCAAAAGGCATATCATCTGCTGTATTGAAAGTAGCTATTGCCAACTTTCAATGCTCACATAATGAATTGATTACTCTAATGGTTGGTGATTTTGCTATTTAGCATTGGATATTTATGACACGTGAGTTTATGGCACATTGACCTTATTTTATCTTTGAAGATATGAACTATCCCAGGCGACAATGTTGTCAGTAGATGAGGCATAAACAGCTGAAGTATGAATGTGTTATCATACATTCTATGCTCCTACATGATTTAGAGTAAGGTGACAATACTAACATAAACCTATAAATAGATTTAAGGAATGTTAGGCCATCTGAAGTGGTTAGTAAAAACTTTTAGTGTAGGAATTTCTCTATTTAGTAGGAAAAGGGAAACTACTTACTTTTACAACTTGTCCAAAGTAGTACAGTGATGCTTACTGGCCTAAACTTTGTCTATGGTTCTAAAAGACCACCATGTTATACTGTAATAAGGATGCTTCCCTGATTTTCTGCCCCAAAGGAGAGAACCTCATCAGGGGCAGGGAGCATTGGCAGGACAGCCATCGCCTGGCAGCTATCCCAGCCGAAGCTTGTGCTGAGACTGAGAATGGGACCCTTGACAAGGCCCCACTGGCACAGCAACCAAAACAGACTTAGAACCGACAGACTGGTCTCATTCTGTTTGTCTGGCCAAACAGGCCGGGTCAGCACATTGTTTCATATTGTTCACCTTCACCTACAGCTCAGGAGAAAATTAAGAGACCACTCCAAATGTTTCTTAAATCGTTATCTCTACATGTATGGCAGTCACTCCAGTGTCCGTTGAATTCTAACACAGAGAAATGTTGTCAGTATTTTATAGAATACAATAAAAAAAATGTTAAAAAATCATTTAACTCAAATACATACATATAAATAATAAAACAAGAGAAAATGATAATGCTGAAGTGGTCTCTTAATTTTGTACATAACTCATGAAGAGTTTGACGGGTTGCCCTCTCACCTGCCCTCCTCAGTTATAGCAGTCTGGTGTCCCTGTGGTAGGGTGAGCTGTAAATCCACAGTGGGCCTCAGCACGTTCTCCTTGGCGTCCATGTCAGATGTCCCTCCCCCATCAGGTACAACGTTTCTGAAGATGTGGCGTGGGGCGGGAAGAGGGACCTGCGGCGGGGGCGGGGCACGGGCCTTCATCCTCCTCCTGGGAGATGACAATGAGAAAATTAGAGGATAACATTTCAAACTTTCAGATGCTGGATTGAGTTTCCTACATTCTCCTGGGTTTTCAATGTAGGACTTAAGGCAGGGTAAAGATCTGACTTTTATTACATGTATCACATTTAGGAAGCACAAATCAATCCGTTATCAGATCCTTGAAGGACACATGACACACTTATTGAGCCATGATCCATCTGATGCACATCCTGGCTCACTTTTATTCATTCAAAGAATTTCAAATATTTAAAAACATGTGGCTCATTTTTGTTTGTCTTGAGTTCAGTCGAGTTAAACAGACCCCGTGGTTCTGGTTCTGTTGGTGACACAAGATTTCTCTTCACTTAAGCTTACATAAAAGCATACAGATATGCTGAGCCAATCCTGTTGATTTTCAATGTGATCCCTGAGCAGCGGCTTATTTAATCTGTTCCTAACATTCCTCTGGGTAATAATTAAATGATTCATAATAACACCCTCTATAAAATAACTCTTAATTACTCATAACAAATGTTTCTTTCAAAAACCTTTCTAAAGGAAATTGTTAATGACCTTTACTTCAACACGAACAGCCTCCCTTTATTTGATTATTCTTCCAAACCTGAGCTGTTTATTTAAAGACCGGACAATCTTATCAATAAGTAATACTTCAACGTGAACATTAGGTCAACTAAGAGTCCTTTCCTTAGTAAAACAGCGACTGAAAACATCTGATCAAGTCCTAATTTAAGAAATTAAAACTATTGAAGCAGTTTGGTTGAAGTACATTCCAGGCACAAATGTTTTATGAAAACTAAAAATACCCAGAAAGCAAACCACACACAAACTACAGTTCCCATGGGTGGGGATGTGGCAGATGTCAATGACATGCCGGGGACCAAATGCTCCTATCTGCACACCTGACCTCGGCACAACATGAACTGTGGGCTACTTAGCCTGACACAGACAGCTGATTGGACAGGAATCAAACACTTCACCCTGCTAACAATGACAAACAGCTTTTCTATAGCACACACTCCCTCTCTGTATTCACAGCATAGATATTAGCTTTAGATATCAAAAGAAGATTTCCACTCACATCAAAAAAAAATGTCCTTGTGTTGAATAAGTGTTCCCAAAGAGCTTTATATCAAGCTGTTTATAAATCCGGTTCTACGAAATAGGCACACACTCTCAGGGAGAATGTGCGTATCAGCCAGGTTTCCTACGAGGTATTCCTGCTGACTGAAGGGAGAATGCACGTGAACATAGCGCAGTGAGCGGACTCTAACCTGTCTGAAGTTAACCATTAACAGCTCACTCGCGCCCACAACACCCATAATGTCATTGACTCATTATGCAATGCACAGTGTTTTCAGTGGGTGATGCATCATGGGACTGACCAACTATATTTTTGGGTTTGTCAAATCACAGAGTGGATCATCACTCATCACCAGCTGCACTGTGATCTGACTAAAAGCGCAGTTTAATCATAAAAAATGAAGAAAAAAATGACCAAAAAGGAGGAATGAGGACCTTTATAAGGGTGGTGTTTTTTTTGTTGTTTTTCTCGTCAGTCTGTTCCTTCAAAGGTTAACAGAACTGGGCTCTGTGGATCCGTGCTACTGGGCCTCGTCCAGGTTTAACACAGTCAGCTAGTATCCTCTCCCTCTCGCTCACTGTTTGTCTCACCATTACATTTCCCTCTTCCTCTCTCTCCTTCCCTCTTGCCGACTCGCACAAAGCCCCCTTTAGGAAAAGCTTCGTCTCCCACAGAGTCAGAATGAGCGAGCCTCAACAGAGACAGACAGAGTGTGAGAATAAAGGAGAAGCAGGAAACCCTGCTCCGGCACAGGGGGGCAGTAAGTGCTGATCTGCTGCAGGGGCCGAGTTACAAATGGGCTCAAGCACACACACACACACACACACACACACACACACACACACACACACACACACACACACACACACACACACACACACACACACACACACACACACACACACACACACACACACGTTACTAATGGACCTTTCGGAACCTCTCAGTTCTTTTCACCTGGCTAAACAGCATTATCAAGGATATCTTTATTTCCCTGGCCTCTTTTAAATCTGAAAGGTGTTCATAGCAGCAACATGTCTTTTTCTAAAAGTTGCAAAAGGAGGAATCCAAACAAACAGATGCTGAACTCATCTCAAAGCGCTAACAGTTGCTATAGACTCATGTGGTCTCAAAACCCATGACAACATGTGAGTTGTGTGCTATAGACAATAAAGAGAGCAAAGTAAGTTGAGTTTGTGGTCCACAGTTTAGGTACAACAGCAACTATACATGTAGTTAACTTATTGCAGGGTTTAATGGGTGATTTGGGCCGTTTTTGTCATATATTTAAATGTTTTGTGGTTTGCCCACAAAGAGAAATTTGCGCAGAGATGCAGATGTTTGTATTTCATTGAACATACATTTGACTGATATCCTCTTCCCCTGCAGAGAGGTTATTGAAAGGATGCTTCAACAAATTGAATTGAGCAATGGAAGGTTCCATAAAAAGGCATACACTAAGGTTTTGAATAGATAAAATACAGTGCGAAATAAACACAATTATTGATTGTAAAAGGAAATATTTGTACTCAAACTTAGTGATGAAAAATATAATAGTCTGACAAAGCATGTTGGTTGTTGTCAAATGCCATTCATAGAGTGCCGCAGGAACGAATCCTAAAACCCAGAAGTGAGTTAGCATTTTACCACTTCCGGTTCCCTCGTTTCAGAGTCAATGGGATTCTCCGTAGGATTTTGGAAAATAGCTGAAAATAAGGTCTGTGGTTGACACACATTTAAGAGACGGATCACATTTTGTTCTACAACATTAAATACATCTGCAGTGACACCCCCCACTGGTGATTTTTGAAGAGTTTACGTGTCTGAAAAACAATGATTGTTAACAATTGGCTGAATAGGACTACAGAAGTTGTCGAGGACATTGTACGCCATTACGCCGAACATGTAAACACTCCTGTAAAACGATATCAGACTGGTAATTGACACAGCCATGACTTCTAGTTAAATTCAGTGTGGCTAAAAGGAAAAGCTTTGTTAAAATATGCAAGCGCCAAAGTCAGTTGAAACGATCTTAAGTTGGCGTGACGTTGAAGTCGTGCGACCCTGCTGTACTCATCTAGTTCGTTTATAGCATAACGTTAGCATTTTGCTTCTGGCGATTACATTTATGATTCGAAAATTATAAAAGTAGCATAGACATGTGGAGATTATCCAGCTGAACAAAACGTGTATTTATCAAACAGGTTCGTTTTCCACAGATCTTATTTTTTACAATATTCTAAAATCCTATGGAGGAATCGCATTGCTTTTGTTGAGGGAACCCATGCACAGCTTACTTCCGGGTCGGCCTAAAAAAAATACCTCATCCCTGCACCACTGTATTGCTAATAAATGAATAGAGTATCTACTAGTGTAATGTTTATAGACTGTTATACCTCTACAGGGAGACCTATAAAGAGGCCGAGCAAGTCTTCCTGCTGTCTGTGTGAACCTCTTTAAAGATTAGTTTACACGTCTGTGTGTGTCTAACTGCAGTAAGAGTGAGTGTGTGTACTCAAGGCTGCCTCCTCCCTGACCCTACTATTACTGTGCTGACTCGGATCAATTACTTGCCAAGCCTGGGTGTGTGAGGGTCAATAAAGTCCCACAGACAGAGATGGAAAAGGTATCCGATGGTTCCAGGATGTAGGCAAAAATGAAATACTTTTAAATGATAGCTTTGGCAAGAGCACAGCAAACAGCGTGGGACTGCATTTAAAATGCAAATCCATCAACGTCACACTCAGATTACTGTTGTTAGTTGACAAGTCAAATGACATAACCCTGCTCAGACACACAGGAGACTAGCTAAAGGATTTGCTTTGAGAGGAAGTAACTGTACGTGACAGACAGTTATTTGTAATCCCATACTGCGTTTATCCCAGCCATGGAAACAAGGCCTAAAAGTTCCCACTCTGCAAGGCTATAAAAATAATGGAATATTTTAGTTTATGCTCTGAACTGTGCCCTGTCAGCAAAACCACCACCAAAATAAATTCCATTTACAAGTGGCCTACTTTTTGTGGAGCAATATTTTTATGTTAGCCCCATTCTTCAATCATAGAAATAGCATTTTCAGATTATGTTTTCATCACTTTGGTAAGGAGCCACTTACAATTTGGGGGAAAATGGTCGGTCTGATACTGATACCTACAGTATAATATACTTTCAACAACAAAGTCTGGTGCAGATGGGAGTCAATCCAACGATGATTTAGAGCCGCAGACCCATCAAGTCAGTAAATCAGGCAGAGAGACAGACTCTAAGACAGACAGGCAGTCAGACGTGTCCCCGTTCAGATTTCCCGTTCGGGTTTCCTATCTGATGAGTCTGTTGTTCAGTGTGAGACAATAGGAGTCCTAAAACAAAGAGCCACTATCCTCTAATGAAGACAACCAGCTGGAACAGTGCAGATTATTAGGGCACACACACATCACACACTGACCCAGTTTTAGAATGACATGTTTTTTGCATTCTGAGAAATAAAAACAAATCAATATCTCCTGTGCAGCTTTTTACAGATGTTTGTCCCCAAGATCAGAATAGAACAAGGCAAAAAGATGTGTAAACATACTGTTATTTCCCTCTGGAATAAGGAAAGAATAGAAGGACCTTCTATCAGTCAAAGCTGAAAAATACAGGGAAGTAAAAGTCAATTTTAAGCGATCAAAATGGTCAATTGCCTTTAATTTCATCCCAGAAAACTTAAAACTTGTATTGCAGTCATTTAAAAGAATATAACTTTGCAACATAAGAGAAAACTATGTTAAGCAATACTGCAAACAATGTCCTTTTAGAAGATGTTTAGCTAATTGCTCATAGATTGCTTAATGATATATAAATGTGTTTATAGAAAATGGCCTCAGTTTATTATAACTTAAAACCTAGAGTGATATGCATCACTAGAAACAACCACAGAGTAAGCACGTTTCACCCCTGAGTGCCACTTTGTGACCCCACACACACACACTGACATGGAAGCAAACACACACTTGTCTGTGTGCACACTTGAGTGTTGTGCATTGGACACATTGTGAATGATACACACCGGACCCTGAGCCACTCCCCTTCTGTCCTGCTACATAGCCAGCATGCCCCCTTTGGTGTCATGGTGTCCCCATGGCAACCTATATTTACACCACTTGACTGCATAGAAGACCTCAGTTTGGTAGCAGCTGTTGGTTTTAGACACATGCACACAGTGACCCAGAGAGAGGGAAGGAGAGAGGAGCTGGGAAAGCGAAAGACTTTCTGTTTTAGAGACATGTGAGGGTGAGGGGACATTTTTAAGGGTTTGTTTACAGTCGCTATAGGACAACAAGATATTTAACATATGCCTTGATGCTCATATTACCACCCAACTGTAAGGCCAAGAGAACTTGCTCAATGATCAAGACAGTCTGTACTCCAGGTCCACCATACCATCCGTGCCAGGTTAGCACAGTGTGTTGATCAGGAGTGCCGAGTCAGTAACAGTAGCATAACAACCCGAGGGAGAGACAAGACAACAGTGCACCTCAGCTGCTAAATTAATTTTTACTCCTTGGGATCAATTAGAGTTGCTTCCAGTCCTTCCAGTTATTTAAAAGGGTTTACGTTCAGGATGTATTTACAATGATCTGAGCCAGAGTAAGTCAGCAACTTGGGATCCCTCAGTATCTGTTTCACACCTACTTAAAAAAGGAGAAATCCACTTAGTGTAACCACACCACACCCAACCCTCCTCCTCTCAGCCATCCTGTCCTCTTCTGACCAGTGACACATTAACACAAAACATGATTATAATCATTGTCCAAAAATAGGAAAGACATGTTCTCCCTTTTGTCTGGAAAGCTTTAAAAATATATACAGTATATTTGATCAATTATATACAGACTCCAAATGTATGTAAGCGTACATCAATTCTAATTACTTTCGGTTCTAACAGTTTGTTTTAAAACCGTTACTTACCTGAATATTGTTTTTATTATTTTTAATTCATATCCTGTGTGAATCTGTGCTGGTTTTTTTGGTTTTTTTTTCTCAATCTGTTGCTGCATAAACTCTTGAATTTCCCCACAGGGATCATTAAAGGTACATCTTATCTTATCTTAAGTATGTCTGACACCTCTGTAGTCCTTCTCAAATTTAATTATTCATTATTTTCTTAACATCTGGGTTGTTTTGAAGCCATTTAGCCAATTTCATTAATAACCATCTTTATTGATGGAGGTAGATTTGAAGTGACTTAAATAAAATTCAACATGTGTTTCTTAATGTTCTTAACACTACATGTCAAATTCTAGCCACTCTAAACTTATATACATTTCAAATCAGCTTAATGTGGATTGAGAATCTAAGTCAAGTAATTTTAATTTAAAACATTTTCCTGGTGTCCTGTTTTTGAGGAAGGACACATACAGTAGTATAAGCATTTACAGCGTAAGTACAACAAGACAAAAAAGGTATGAATGTGGCACCAGGTAGCAGCTCAAGCAGACATGTAGTGGGTGGCAAACAGGCTGATGTAAAGGAAGAAAACAGGAGAAAAGGGAAGGAGGGATAATGAAGGCTGGTAAGAGGGCGGGATGAGCGAATCTCAGGTGGCAAAAAGCCCCATATGGTCGGAGATCAACAAGAAAGATAATAGAAAAGAGAGGATGGGTGGAGAAAGGAAGGAGAGATGGAATGTAGAAACAGAACAGCAGGAAATAATAATTAGTTCACTATTCCCTAAGCAAGTTGTTCAATTAGCTCGAGCTCTGGCTGGAAAACAAGAAGAAAAACAGATATTGTTGCTCTATAGCAGATGGGTGATACTCATGGGCACCCAAGGATCCTTTCATTTGAAAAACGCAAATAAGTGGGAACCTTTAAACTAAAAATATGTCAGGTCTTCCCCACCCAATCCAGTTCTTACAGAGACAGCAAAAGCTCTTTAACATCCAATCATCAACTAACCAAAACATACATTTCTTAGCATTCATTGATGCCCTTTTAATAGAAAGCCAAAACTCAATAACAGCCAGGTTTCCATAGTTTCAACATGACACCTGTCGCTGATTACCGTGGCACTGAGTAGTTGTCTATAAAGACGATAGCAGAGGTGTTAAAAAGCTTCAAAACCATAACAACTTGTGCGACAGTAAGTGCTCTCCACCTTCTCTGCGTTATCAGGCGATACCACTGCTATGGCCCATCAGATGGTGTGAGAGGAGTCCGTCCAATCTGTGCGCACACACATGCGATCCGTCTGTCTTCCGCTCTTGACAAACCCACATACCATACAGTGACTAACATATGACCGCAGGACTCCAGAAATAAATCTGAGCAGCCCATAACAGCTGCAAAATAACAGTTCAGATACACTGTACCTAGATACTTGAGATCGAGGCAGACTTTGTAGTTAGGGTGTGACCTGAAGCTTTATTTCACCAAAGAGAGAGGTTGACAAACATTATAAAGGTTGGTAAATGTAGTGGGGCTTCAGGAGCAGAACAATCTATTAATACAGCCAGATTAGATGTCTGAAATGTTTCCGATGTGTCATGGCACGGCTTTGGAGTAAATACAGTCAGAGAGCCTGTGCTGCTTTAATTTGTGTGCAGAGCTCGTTGTTAACCTCACTAGATGTTGCTGTAATTGTTAATGACATTGCTTAAAGATGAGGAAGTTCTCACAAAATGTTTGTAATGGAAATATTTAAATAAGAGTTAACTACTTAAAGGTCTCCTATTATGCTATATGTGAACAATATATTGTAGGGCAATATCTATACAAAACTTGTCTGTGAAGTGTTTTGCTCAAAATAACAAACAGATCACCCATTGTAGCATGCCTCATACCCCTCTATTTCAGCCCTGTTCCTGAAGTGCTGATTCTGTGATTGTTGCTTTAAATTTGAGCTGAGCTGAAGCTGAACACGCCCCTTTGGAGCGTCATGCAGCTCTCTCTCCTCTGAGAAAGTTTTCTACCTGAGAAGATACTCAGCTAAACGCTGCCGTGATCAAACCCCACATTATGTTCAAAACCACATCAAGCATTATTTCTGAAACACTTCTCAGTGTTTACCACTAGAGCAGTGACATACAACAAGTCCCTTCTGCAGACATCCTGCTGAATACACAGACACACAGAGGTGCTGCGGAGGGGACTCGCGACTGTATATTGTAGATGATAGGTTGGGACGTGTCACGTGGGCAGGACGTTGCCAGGAGTTCAATGTAAAGCCAGCCCACATTTCAGATACAACATCATAACCGAAGCAAATCTGGATCAGCTCGTTTGTACCCCCGTTTTTAGAGATGTGGGTAAGAAAGAAAAGAGAGAGGGTTGTATTTTCTGACACTTTGTGAGTCTCCTTACACACATATTTACGTATAAAAGACATCAAAAAATGCATTTTGCATAATAGAGGACCTTTAACTACTTAATGAATAAGCAAGGCAGTCTTATGCTATCTTTCTTATTAAACACTTTAAATGAGCAAAGGTTAAACTGTGTTCTTTTCATCTAAGTGTGTACTTTGCTCAGGCTACTATCCATACTGAACAAGCTTTTGGAAGCATTGCATCCACTCCCTTTCTATTTAAAAACGGGATGGCCCGGCCTGTGAAGTGCAGGCAGACATTACCAGATCCATACTGTACTGCTGCCAACAATGCATAGCCTCACATACTCTCTCTTGTGCCTATCTCTGCTTTCACAGGAGTTACATTTAACCCATCATAAAAATAACCCTAAATATCCAGATGTGACCACATTCACTAAAACATTTTCCTTCACAATACAGCTTTCAAGAAAAACAGAAAAAAAAGAGAGGGAGATCCCTGAGTCAGCACGGCTGAGCTTGTGGCTGACCGCATGAACCTTAACTTCTAAATGGAGATTTTGTGAAAGATAGGGTATGTATCTATCTTCAATGTCCCATAATTTTGAGACCTCAGCAGGAAAAGACACTAAGGGATTCCATTATCGTACAGTGCCTCTGCCTGAGAGTATTTTAAGACACACAGTATGGACTGACAGAAACACATGGCATTCAAAAACCATGCAAAGGGCGAGACTGACATCTTAGTCTAGTGGGCACAGCTTTAAATTGATGAGCATTTACACTGCAGCTAGCAACTGGTGTTGATATCCCTTCTTGCACAGTGTTCATGAGTGCACAGGCTAACAGGACAGTTGGTAGCCAGTAATTATCTCTGGGTGTGTACTAAGGATAAACAGACAGTTATATGTAATCCCATACTGCATTTATCTGCAGAATCTGCCAGCCCGCTCTTCCTGTGGTTGAGTTTTAAAACTAAATAGACACCAGATGCATTTAAAGTAAAACATGTCTGACCCACCATCAGCGAGGCAGATGGCAACACAAAGCAGGATGTTAACACGCTTTTATTGTTTTGTATTCTATAGCAACTCATGTGTTTGTCTAGTCAGGGTCTGGGTCGATGATCATAGGGACTGGACCATGTGACCAAAATAAACTCACAAGGTTTTAATGTGCACACATGATTGTGCCTCTAAGAAGACAAACAGAAAAGCAGAATATATGTTTTTTTAAAGTGAGGATATCTGTGAGTTCATTTGAGCAGTTCCTTCTTAATTCTCCCTCAGTTGTTTTGTATTAGTCTGTTGCTTCCTCTTGGAAGTGGGTAATAAAAAATAAGAGAAGGTAACAAAACCACATTAGTCGGAGCCTTGAGGACTAAAACTCACTCAACACACAAACAAGCGTATAGGCACACACACAGGGTCCAAACATATAGAGGGAAACACCACAGTGCTCAGAGGCTTGTGGAGGCTGCAGACAGTACTGTAATTTAAATGCAGTTACCATACGCCATCCTCCAGTTCACTGAACGGGCCCAACATTTTATCAAGATCAGGTCCACATCGGGGGCATTTCAGGTGCCACAAGTAAAAAAAGAAGAAGCAGAAATACATTAAAAAGTGTTTTTAATGACATTAATTTTGCCTCCCGGGAGAAAGAAAGCTGCCATGTCTTGATCCAAATGTTTTGATAAATTTGATCTCTGGGCCGAGCTTTTTGTTTTCAGGTTTAATTTGAGGCTGATGAAACTAAGAACTAAGGTACAGGCTTCCCCACTCCTGAAGTACACCCTCAAGCTTTCTAGACATCAACACACTGTCACACAAAGACAAGCTCAGATCTCAATGGCAAGGTACAAACAAATCTCACCTTCGTCTGCTTAGTCATCGTGCTGCGTGTGTAACTGTCACTGACTCCATGAATGTTTTATTTCCTGTGTTTCATTAGGAAGGGCTATGCAGTAAAGTAGTTACTCACTGTGTGATGACGAAAGAGAGATCACAACACAAAGGGAGTCGTCATGGTAATTTATGTGGACAGAAATGTCACACACTGACCGGATAAAAAAGGCATCTCGGGTCCACTGCCAGCTGACTGTACGACCGGTTCACTTTGTAATTTGGCCAAGAAGCTCTTGAGTGTCTGAAATGACTGTATTTAAGAGTATCTGGTTTAAGGGACCTTTACTTGAAAGATCAGAGGTAGTAGAAGTAGAGCGAACATCAAAACAAACGGTATGACACCAAGCTCGTGTTGCTAAGAACACACAATTATTATCTGCGCTACACTTCTGTTGAGTCTTATCTACACACATAGTACAGTGTAATTGTATGTATTTAAAGGGTCCAGAAGAGCTAATGCATGATGGATAAAAAAGGTAGAGTCGTCTTAAGGCCCGTCACAATAAGATATTAGTGATTATCGTACGTCATGCCATTCATGGATTTTTTTTTTACTTAAACCTGATGCGAGAAAAAAACACAGGGTTCTTAACTACCATTATAACACTTTTTGCTAACATCATTATATATTTTGTATTTTGTGTGGTTTTATCCTTTAAGTTTTATTCAATTGTGTTTTCACATTCCAATTTCAATGTCTGCATAATCTTAAGAATTAAAAGCAAATTGCTCGTTGAAAGCGTGCACTTTTTTATGCCATAATATTATTTTACATCAGAGGCACAAAATGGTCTTAAAATGTCAAGAATATTGTTTATCGCAATTATTTACGGAACAGTTTATATCGTGACAGGCCTAATGACAGCAGGACACAAGGAAATAACATATTTAAACAATAGTAACAAGGCTGACAAACAGTGATGATGTCAGAAACTTTGGGTGACATCAATTATCATAATAAGCCCTAGTGTAGCTTATCCGTGTGTAACTCACAAAGACATTAAGAAGACATTTCCCACTGACAGAAGTGTGGAGGTTAAAGTTAAAGAGTTTCAACACTGTTCTTAAGTGTACATTGGACATTTGATTCCAAAGTATGCTACTGATACTATGACGATGAACGGTTGTTTGCTGATATGATCAGGTGACTTATCCTCAAAAAGGTCCACACGTGACAAAAAGACAGGATGAATGGAAGATAGCATCACTACTGTACCATGAAGCTCTAGCCACACCCCAAACAACTGTAGGTGCTTGAAGACCAAGCACCTACAGTTGTTGCTGTTGTTTTTCCAACACATAAAGGCCATGCCTGTGACTGTGTACCATTCACTAAAAACCAACTGTGCTGTTACTCTATGCTTTGCTCCAGTCCACAGCTGTATATTCATTGTGTGTGTGTGTGTGTGTGTGTGTGTGTGTGTGTGTGTGTGTGTGTGTGTGTGTGTGTGTGTGTGTGTGTGTGTGTGTGTGTGTGTGTGTGTGTGTGAGATAGAGAGCAGCAGGGAGAGACAGAAGGCAAAGGGAGAGCAGGTTAGCCTGGCTGCTGGAACACTCTGTGTTGTCAGTACTGAGTATAGAATATAGACCACAGAGGCTTTTCAAGTGTTGATCATGGGGCTGCGACTACGTGTAGGGCGTATTTCCACTGTTGCTAAATGAAGTAACGGCTATTATTGACAGTTATTCACAATTTTAAGCGTAAACGTTTCCTAGAAATATAATGGTAATAAAATGTACAGGTGGAATGTCACGAGAAACTTAACACTGAGAACCTGAAACGAGAAATATTGTTTGTAGTCTGTGATGATCTGCACACATAATGCAGAGTTGATAAATGTACCGTTTAGTATGCACATAGTCTATAGTAGCCAAACCCAGATTAGATCAATTAGAAATTTCATTTTAAAATCACACAAACTATCAGAGGAAGGAATATTTAACTTTAATTCATGTGATTATTCTGCAGTTATTATTTAAGTACTCACCCTAAAGGAGGTTTTGAAGAGTCGGTCATTGCAGTGATTGCGATTTCCAACTTCAGATGATAGCGGTGCTCGAGCTGGAATCCAAAAATCCGCAGTTGCAGTTAAACTCGGACGATTTCCATTATGCCACCACCTGCGAGTTAGCACATTTAACTTTAATTTACTTCCTGTAGTGGGGTTTTCTTACCGTTTTAAAATACAAATAACGACTTGTTTTTGGGAAGAACACAACACTTATATTTTCCAACAAGTGACAGTGCGCAGAGATGACAGTCCTGTGTAGCACAAAGACCGCAAAGTGTTTGTGAAAGCTACTCACTACGTAATCATAGATAAATATTGACTATTTTAAGTCCAATTTACTCCTTTCAATGCAGCCTCATTATCAGACTGAGTTACATGTCAAATCCACTTGATATAATCTTCGCAGTCCCTCTGCCTGTATTACCCTGGAGCATTTTCAAGAGAATTGCGTCCATACATTAAACTTCCGGTCTTGTTTCCAAAATAAAAGTTGATGTAAAAAAAATCACATTCGAGAGTTATGTATTCTTATTTCAATTACTACTGTTTTTGTTTATTAAACACGTATACCTATTATTAAAGCACACCTTCTTGGATTATGGGGACACACATGGATATTGTAATATAGGGTTTGGCCAACAGAGGAGTTACATACAGCCAAGAAAAATATTACATTCAGTATTATTTTTAATCAATGTATTTGATATACTTTCATCTCGGCATGCAGCTAGGCTGTCTGACGCCCCATCAGAGCTTCCACTCTTATTTTAAAAGCAATGCCACATGGTTTCCGGTCTATTGCAGCCGTGTCTTTCTAACTTGACGAAGCTCCCTCCAGCCCGCCTTCGTCAACAGATCTCACGTCAATCATCCTCCTCCTCGGGAATCCCTGGGAATTAACTGAGCGCCAGCTGGACGACGACAGCACGAATGAGATGTACACACAGACAAACACAATGTGGTTTAGCAGCGGAACATATTTAAAGTTAGACATATAAGTAAGAGACATTGCTGTTATTATTATTATTATTATTATTACTACTACGTGGTAGTGGTGGCTGTACGTTGGGTTACCAGGTTGAGTTCATTTGAAAAAGCTTCCATTGCATGCTTTATGCTCTCTTGCCGGATTCACCAATATCATTCTCCACCACAAGAGGTCAGTCATAGACCACTAAAAGTTTAATGTAAGGGTAATAAACATGGGGTAAAATAGTGAAGAGTCAGGTGTGAAAAATCATTAGGTTAGTATAATGACAACCATAAAAAAACCAAGAATGTTTCTATAAAACTAAAAATAATGCTGGAATACAGCCACACATCATCTTGTCTATAGCAATATCATAAATGGACACCCACAATTGCCTTTTGATTATAGTGCCTGGATGTTAATATATCCTCTAAAGGTGTCACTTTCACCAATATTTCCTGGAACATACTACCAAGCCCGAATTAATAGTCATATGCTTGTATAAATCATGTTTCACTCTGATTTAAAATGATGGTTGCAATCAATGTGTTAAAGATGTGTCTACAAAAGAAAAGATGTAGATGTGAACTGTGTGGGCAACTGATAAAGATCTCAAATTCACACTTGGGGATGCACAGGAAACAGCAGCTGTAGGCCTACTTCTCTTTCTGAGACTACCAGTTAATAGGCTACTGCTGAAAGTAAGACAGTTAGTGCATCATTTTACATTCAAGAACCTCTTATCAATCAAGATCTGGAAAGCAAAACAAAGAGCCTTGAAGTGCAGCCACTGTCTACATCTGATAGGAAAAGGCATCACTAAGATATCATCATGTCAGGTGAATGCATTTTGAAAACTCTATTTTAATGTGGATAACATGTTCATTGATGAATACATTTTTTACATGCGTGTGGAAGAAATGCTGTTGGTTTTTGTTCTGAGTATTAATGCCTGAGCTGTAATAGTGTTCTGTTAGTTTTATGTCAATGTTCGAACATGGATGGATACACTGTAATTTATTTGGATTTTTGTCTTTTTGATCTCTAACAAACAATATTTAAGGTCCTTATATTGTTTCATTTTGGTATTTTCTTTATTAAAAA
This sequence comes from Eleginops maclovinus, assembly GCF_036324505.1. NCBI lineage: Eukaryota > Metazoa > Chordata > Actinopteri > Perciformes > Eleginopidae > Eleginops > Eleginops maclovinus. The sequence goes on along the minus strand of NC_086351.1, from coordinate 16,877,191 downwards.
GACACATTAAACTGTATATCAAATGCCTTCTGACAGTTGTATCCAAGCCTTTAAAAATATCTTTTAAAACTATTCAGATTTGTCAAACACAACATTCAAACGTATAATCTTAGGATGGGAAAAAAGAAATCTAAAGCATATGTAAACCTGAAGTAACTTCAATAGGTTAATAATTCAACCCTCAGAAATATATATATATATCAAATAATTGTCTGTGTGGAACTCATTTATGATCAATGACAGTATAAAGCAAGTTGACTGTTGACTCACAGCAGCCTGTAGTCTTAATTGATTGACTGACAGGCGAATAGATATGCATTAAACAGGTGTAAAAACTACATGAAACAAAGAAAATAAACACTAGAAGAGAGGGAGAGAGATGAAATACACAATAAGGCTTAATAACAAAACACACGCCAAACTACAGGTAAAAAGGATAAACACAGGAATACATACAATAGTAGGCTTTTTAATAACTGATGATTATGATGATGGATTTAGATTGTATAGACACAATGCGTAAAATAACTGCAATACTGCTCACTATGTTTATGCAACAGTTGGCCTCGAAGCAAAGAGTGGATTATGCAATTAAATCTGTAAGCGTGCAAAGTGTTTCTAAAAGGGAGTGAAGACCAGCAGAGGGCAGACCAACCATTAACAACTGACTTTCAGGGTGCATTCATTCTGCATCCACCTCAAAATAATGGAGTAATGAGGAATTGTATTGCAGTGTTTACACCATTGTAATACATTAATATTTAATGAATATTCACATGTGAACAGCTTTCATTGTTTCACTGAATACAGATGTGCTGTAACTTAGCTCCTGAAATTGGTTGAGACAATGTAGTTTTATTTATTTATTTTTATGTAATTGTTCAATGCTGCAGGCAACAAAAACTGTTTTATTCATCACCACTGTTAACATGCAACCTGGCAGTTTCAATGTAAGCAATAAAGTGTATCTTAATGTGCAGGGATTGAATCCAAAAATAACTCTTGAAGTTGTAATTGTTGAATTTCTTTGTTTGCAGATGGAGTAAACGCCACCGCCCTGCATGATGGGGTAAATACCTCTTCCCTGTATGATCGGGTAAATGCATACTACGACTATTCAGGCTATTACGACGGAGTAGAGAATGCAACTACTCCTTGCGACAATGCTAATTTGGTGAATTTCAGCCAACTGTTTCTGCCCACTCTCTATAGCTTGGTTTTCGTCCTTGGCTTCATAGGTAAGTGTGTGTGTGTGTGTGTGTGTGTGTGTGTGTGTGTGTGTGTGTGTGTGTGTGTGTGTGTGTGTGTGTGTGTGTGTGTGTGTGTGTGTGTGTGTGTGTGTGTGTGTGTGTGTGTGTGTGTGTGTGTGTGTGTGAGTAAGTAAACAAGGCCATTACTTTACATAGTAATCTCATATTGTAAATGTTTTTTTCCCTCCCTCTCTCAAGGCAATGGCCTGGTGTTGTGTGTCCTGATGAAGCATCGCAACCAGACCAACTTGACAGACATGTGCCTTTTCAACCTGGCTCTCGCCGACCTCATCTTTGTCCTCACGCTGCCTTTCTACTCTCACTTCTCCGTGGTCGGTGAATGGACTTTCGGAGACTTTATGTGCCATTTCGCCTCAGGCACCCACAACACTGGGTTCTTCAGCAGCATCTTCTTCATGGTGGCCATGACGCTTGACCGCTACATGGTTATCATGCATGCTCACAAGGTGGCCCGATATCGCACCATGAGATCAGGCATCGCCCTGACCGTGGTTGTCTGGATGCTGAGCTTTTGCATCTCTCTGCCGGATATCATCTTCACAAAGGTGGTAAATGAGTCTACCAGGCTGACTTGCGAATACTCCCCAGAAAATGATTACTGGAGAACTTATAACACATTCACAATTAATGTGTTGGGTCTAGTGTTTCCTCTGCTGGTGATGATAGTTTGCTACTCCAGGATCATCCCCATACTGATGAAAATGAAGAGTGCTAAAAAGCACCGTGTCGCCAAGCTGATCCTCTTGATTGTGATTGCCTTTTTCTTATTTTGGGTCCCATATAACATTTCCCTGTTCTTGTGGTTTCTAATGTCAAAAGGGCTATTGTCAAACGGATGCAGCATTGGTGCCAATTTGAGGCTGTCAATAACGGTGACTGAGACCTTGGCTTACACTCACTGCTGCCTGAACCCCATCATATACGCCTTTGTGGGACAAAAGTTCATGAAGCGAGCTGTGTTGCTGTTGAGGAAATATGTGCCTGTGGTTCTTCTGCCTTCCAACCGAGGCTTGTCAGATAGCTCTTACAGGAAAAGCTCAGTCGTATCTAGGTCCACTGAAGTCAACGCCATCATGTAAAAGGTTTAGGGCAGGTTAGGTTATGGTTTTATGGACCATGAAGTCGACATGTATTTTTCAAATTGCCATCTTTGACTGTTTTTCATCAGTATTGTGACATTTTCATAAACTGCTTGTATGTTGACATATTATTTTCTTAAGTTTTTGATTTTAAATGCACTGGAATATTCTCAACCATTCAGTTTAAGATGTGTATACTCATCAAGGGGGCTCTGATCATCATGTTTTACATTATCCAATACAATCTTTTTCTTGTTGAATATTGACTATAACACATGAAAATGTGTTTGTCTGTGATAAGATTATGAGATAAACATTCATATTGTATGGAAAAGCTGTCGCTTAAAAGGAAACCAATTTATCTTCAATAACATCAAATTGTTTTTCTACCTTTGCTTGTGGAAACAGTTTCTCATTCATTATGTTTGATCAATCAAAACCACAAAGTAAAACTAACACAGGGTGATGTCAAACCTTTTGAGCTGTACAAGGATTTAAATCTGTCGACAAATCAACTCGTCATACACACACACATCATTTTTCATAATTCTCAACATTGTAAATGTTTAAAGTAAAGTGTTCATATTTTGTTTTTATACTATATACCTTTTGTTGTCTTGGTATTTCACTGCAATTTGAGATATTATTGGAAAAAAATGTATACATTAGTATACATTCATTCACATATTGGGTTTTTACTGCACATTGTAGCTTGCTTAGTGCTATTGTAATGTAATACTCACAAGATAATGACAGACTGCTTCTATAATAAACACATTCATTCCTATTACATTTGGCTGAGAAGTTCTTTTTTATTGTCATTAAGAAAGGTGCCAAAAAGAATAGGTCATTTGTATGTGTGATTTTTAACATTAAAAAGGCAGCTTTCCCTACTGTTAGAAACATTACTTAGGGTCTACAGTTTAGTCTTAAGTACATAGTTAAGTTGAGAAATTTGTATCTATCTACTGTTAATGTGTTGCATTACATTTAAAGATCTGAGCAAAAGTATTACATATTTAAAACAAATGCTATTTTCCAAAGTGAACAGAATCAAATAAAAAGAAAAGCTCCTCCTTAGAATACATTTTCCCCAACTCACTTTTGCTTCATTTCAAGACAAAGGAACATTTCTGAGAAAACCACAATGACAGCCTTGTGCAGCGTTAACACCAAGCAGAGGAAACAACAAAAACCAAGAATTACCACCTTGCGCGAAATGAGCTTTGCAGCAGGATTTGACACAAAAAGGGAGCAATGCAAGCTGACAGGCTGACATGAATGCTTGATGCCCAGCACAAGAACATACACATTCAGGAACAGTGATTTTGTTATGCGGTAAGCACATTTCAATTTTCAAACCTCTAATTAATATAGAATAAACCTTCTTACACTCCATCACCTTCTACTCCTACGAACGCAGTGTGAAGTTGAGGATTGTTGGTTCACGGGCGTGTGCGTAAACAACATCAGCCACAGGATGTGGGGGTCGACATGGTGTCAAAGCAGGTGGTTCTGCAAATGTTGATAGTGAGAGGAAAAAAAAGTTTGCGATGTGGTTTAAGAGAGATCACATGAATTTGATTATGGTCAGGGTAGGAGGAAATTTGTGATATTCATAGACAGCTGTGTGTTAATCCTGCATCTAGATTGTTGATGTTTGTTAATGTTTATTGTACCTCTTACATTACAGTACATAGGGAGAAGGTTCAATATTGTGAGGTTATCATCAGTTACAGTAAACACTAAAATCATAACGATGGAATTCTTTCAGATTTCCATTTTCTTTTAAGGTTTGACAAAGACGCCGTTGAACTTTGTTACAGAAACCTTTCAGACATGAGTCCGGAATTGATGAATATATGCGAAAGGTTCAACTTAAAGGGCAGGAAAGTCCAGAACATCTCTAAATTCCCTCGCATTTAGTCATACGTGGTTTTTGTTCAAAATGTTTCTTGATCATTTTAGGCAAGTATCACTTCAAAATGATCAGTGTGGAAAATACAGTCCACTCAACATGATTGTGGACCAATGTAACCATGATAAAGGTTTAACTATCTCATCTTCTTTATACGTTCCTTGAAGATTTGTGAGTAGAGGCAACACTTCAGAGAACAACATTGAATTAAGAGGACCTCATTGTTGATATCGTAAGTGGTCAAAATTCATATGTTTTAATGATTCAGCCGCTTTGACTTAAAATTACATAAGAAGACATCTGAGTAAATCTAGTGAGAAATTCAGGAAGATCAGGAATTGTCTCGAATAACTATATTATCTGTGATGTTTGATAGAAGTGTAGAAGAGTACAGAGAGGCCCTGAGGAAAGTGAATAACAGGATGTGGTTTTGGACAAGAAAGTAGAAAGAACTTATAAGAGCTTCCATTGCTTTGTATTTTCTCCCGTTTTTTTAGGAAGGAAAACTTAAAATGACAAACTGCAGAACAAACTCGTTTGGTCAGGTTTGAAATTCTAAAGCTTTGGAGTTAATTATAAAGGACAGAGAAGTTCAACCACAACTCAATGATTTCCTTTACTTTTTATTAAAAAATAAATGATCATTATATTTATATTTTTATTAATCAAGAAAGTACCTTATGTGCCCCTAATACCCATTTTATCACTTGGTGAAAGTCATTCCCATCAGACTTCAACAATTGATGTAGACATGTGATTGCTCTGGTTTAATACCAACATGAAATGTTCTAGATTATCTTACTATTGAACACACACAAACCAGTAAGCCTAGTCACAAAACGTAAAGATAAAAGATGAAATTGTAGAGAATGTGAATCCTTGAAGTGTTATACTAACATCTTTATTGTTAAATGTAAAATGATGTGATTGTTTTAGCTTTTTGACTTAGGGATTTGAATAATGTTCATTCTGGTAATATTAAATTGCTTTGTGGATAGTATGATGCCACCTAGTCACCCCAATCCAAACCTCTGTTGCATCAAGCAACACAATAGTTTTCAACTATATGTGTCATGCTAGATATTTGGTACATGGTGTATTTTTTGTACCAAATTTAATTGAACACCTTGCATGTCACATTGCGTCTACCCAATATGCGTGTTTTCTTTCCCTTCTTACACAGCAGTATGAATACATCAGAGAACAAGTCATTTGACTGGGATTACAATGACACCTGTGATCAGGATCCCTGTCCAGAGTTACCCAATGGAACCGAAGTATTGCACGTGCTGTACTTCATGCTGTTTTTTCTAAGTGTGCTAGGTAAGTTTCAAACAGGAATCTTAAAGAAAAATGGAAAAAGCATCTCCTTTACACATTGTGAGAAAAACCTTTAGTACGGATAAGTCATATCAATTGATTTTCACAGGCAACACCACTATTTTATGGGTTCTCATCCGATACATAAAGCTGAAGACGATGACGGACGTATGCCTCCTCAACCTGGCTCTGTCTGACCTCATACTAGCTGCATCCATGCCCCTCTTGATCAACTCTCAGAACCTGGCATCCTGCAAACTGCTGACAGGAGTCTATCAGGTGGCGCCTAATTTCTTTCCTTTCTTTTAATTTTTTTTCCCTTTAGAACACAAAACCATAACAGGTCCATTATAATTCAAGTTTTAAACTCAGGAAGGTGTGGGTACTATTCTTTAGAAAGCAGAACAACTTAAACATGCAGATGACTAATTAATTATCTATGAAAAACACTTCCTCCTACAAGTGCAGTGTCTAAGGGTTTAAGGGTAAAGTGGAGCAAAAATAAATAATGATTCTGCAGAATGCTGTATAGATAAGTTGTGAAACTGTCGTTCTATTGTTCTAGTTTTTATAAGGCGGGGGATATTGATAAAAGGTGAGATAAGATGTTTTTCTATGGTAACGACAGCGGTCAGCTGTGCGAGACACCTGCTGTGTAATGCAGACAGTATGAGGAACCTCATTGAGGCCAGTTTAGCCTGATTCTGACGTTCTTTTCACCCTCTGCTCCTTTGAACAGTTGGGCTTCTACAGCGGGAATCTGTTTGTGATCCTTATGAGTGTGGACCGCTACCTAGCCATTGTCCATGCAGTTGCAGCCATGCGAGCGCGCACACTTCGCTATGGAATCATGGCCAGCATCACTGTCTGGATAATTTCAGTCTTCATGGCTATCCCTGGCTTGACATTTGCCACCGTCGAGATAGATCCAGAAGACAACAGCTCCGATTGCCAGCCACTGTATCCAGAGGACAGTCAGCAAATGTGGAAGATGCTGCGAAACTTCAGCGAAAACACAGTGGGGCTATTTGTGGGCCTCCCCATCATGGTCTTCTGTTATGTGAAAATACTTGTTGTGCTGTCCAAGTCCAGGAACTCCAAGAAAGGCAGAGCTATAAAGCTAATATTCACAATAGTGTGCGTGTTTGTTGTGTGCTGGGTCCCCTACAATCTTGTGGTTCTTCTTAAAACTCTACAGCTGTTCCTGGAAACCCTGAAGACCTGCCAGGCTGCAAAAGCCATCGACTCTGCAATGGCCTTTGCTGAGATCATTGCACTGTCCCACTGCTGTGTAAATCCAGTCATCTATGCATTTGTAGGGGAGAAGTTTAGGAAGTCCCTACATAAAGCGCTGACTAGGTACCTCTGCTGCAGTAAGCATAGCAGAAGGACTCTCAGCCACAGAGACACCACCGAGAAAGAGACGTCCAACACGCCTGTAAAATCGGATTATTAAGAATGCTAGACACACATTGTTACAAAGACAGTGCAGTACAGCTCCCTAAAAAATTAAGATCACTCCTAATGTTTCTTAATTCTTTATTTCTACATGTATGGCAGCCATTCCAGTGTCTGTTGAATTCCAACACAGAGAAATTTAACATTTAACTGAAAGACATACCTATAAATAATAAAACAAGAGAAAATTATAATGCTGAGGTGGTCTCTTCATTCTTTCCGGGTCTGTCTGTGAGTGTGGGTGAGAGTGTGCTTGTGGTTGGCACTTCGAAGAGGTTACAAGAACAAAGGTTGAAGAACAATGAACAATGTTTTTTATTTTGAAAGTGTACAAAAAATGTATGAAAAATGTATTGAAATCTTGAATCTTTGTCAAACTATATTTTTTTGTAAATTAGGAAAAAATAAAACATACTTGCTTATTTATTTGTATAATAAGTGAAAAAAAACAACTATTCTGACATCTGTGTGTTTTATGTCAAACAATCTTGGCACATCATTGCAAAACTTTAAATGTGTTTTGCAGATTTCCTTCTTGGTAGCTTGTAAGAACTTTTCAAGAAGTGTTGCAGAGCAGAATTCCTTTGTCATAATACAACAACTAACTGACTGTCACATGTGATAGACGTATCTCACTTTGGGCTTTAGATATTAGTTGGAACTTACAGTAAGTCCCTACACAGAGGGAAAAAAATGCTTCCCATACATTGTGCTATTTTGAAACAACCCAGTTTAGACTACACTGAGGCAGGCTTTAGGCCAAATATCAAAACACATACAACATGAGGAACCCTTCAATCCTCCAATACTGCTCTGGTTTGCACAGCAACTTTCAGAGCTTGCATCTGTTGACTATGGGTTATGGTTATCCACAAACACTCGGTGCTATTACATGCGTGTTTTGAAAGCACTCTGCAGATGGCTACTAACCACCTCTTCTGCATACAAATCCGTATCACTCTTATAGGCAAGCCTGCAAGGAAGCCCACCTTGTTTGGTTAAGAGATGGAAGTAATCTTTAATGGGGTTGCGAACCACAAAAGGATGTATGAAAACACGAGATTGGTGCACAGTGCATTCTGAGCTTGCATGCGTATCTGATCATCTATTTGATCTGGCCATCCACCTCAGCCACTTTTTATCCAGAATAGACACCACTCCGCTATCTTGTTAACATCAGTGGTAGGTATATTTCCTTTTCTTTTACATGCACATGCTTTATGATAAGAATTGAAATTAATTGATTAATACTGACTCTACTTGACTCCAGCTGTGAGTCATAGAAATGACCTCATATCCATTACAGCAGTTTCAGTTGTGGTTATGAAGCTTTATAGATCATACAAAGTATTTTAATTCAGCTGATTGGGACATGCTGCAAAACACTTATTCCTAATGGCTTTTAAAAACTACATTTTCTGTATTTTTTTACTTCTAAGTATTTGAATTCATTAAAACTACAGTCTGAGGGCGTTATCCCACTAAAGGTATGTCTTGCTGTTCTATCTATTGTAAAAATACAAAACAGCTGGGCCATATATGTTGCTTTCATGCTATTATATCTGTATGGGTTGGTTTTTGTTAGCCTTTCAAAAGATACCTAAACCTGACCAAACTACTGTATTTGTTTACAAACTCTGTATACATTTTCGGGAGTGTAGCAGAAAGGTTATAGCTAGTTAAAGGCTGTGGCAAAGAGACACGTTTATAGTTTACTTTTTTTTAATTGTGAGCTAGCTTTCCTGAAATCTATAGGTTATGCATCTCATAGCTTTGTGTTGAGCCGACAAAGGCTGCAATCTCTGATTTTTTCAGTGGTTTCTAGGTACTTGTAATAAAGTACAGTGTTCATGAAGGCAAAACACTATCCATTGAACCTACCTAGTCCATTAAGGGCTTTAAAAACCTTAAAAAAGCTCTAAATGTTACAAGAAGAACGTGATATAATGATCAAATGTTTCAAGGGCTATGCTTAGATATTAAGGGATAAGAATTATGACCTTTTTGTTTAATAAGATTTTAAATTAGTCAAGAGGAAGGAAATCATCTTCTATAAAAAAACAAATTCAATACAACATCTCCAAAGGTCAAAGGGAACAACTTAAGAAACCCTGTACTTAAAAAAAAGCTAGACAAAAAAAGAGATCTGCGCTGTAGCACAGCAAAATGTATCTTTATAAAGGTTGTTTAAAGAAAAAAAAACTGGACTTGGCAGGGTGCGGGTTTCATTCCTCACAAAGTACCTAACTGATTTTGTTTGCTTTTCAGGAAGTGGGTCATGGCTCTCCCTAGTGTTGTTACTTTCACAGGAATAAGAGAGAGTGTCTACGGAGGAGACTATCCAAGGTAAGATTGAACTTATTGCCTAAACACAATACATGTGTTCATATGTTCTTTAAGTTGCATTCTTGTCAGTCTGTCCCTCCCTTGCTTTCACTGTGTATTTGTACTCCAAACCGAGTAGAGGAATTCTGATGAGAAGCAGCTGACTATTTCAGTTTCTATCTAGCATTTATTTCCTCTTACTACTACTACTAATAATAAATTCAATGTATATAACGCTTATCTAGATACCCCAAATCACTTTACAAAACATGAAACAAAACAAACAAAGATGAGATTGAGCGCGTTTGGAAACAATGCAAAAAAGAAGAAGAGAGAAGACATTGTGAACTGGCGGAGTAATGGTGTGGGGGAAGGGATTTAACAAGGAAAGGCAAGTCTGAAGAGGTGGGTTTTGAGTGCTTTTTTGAAGGATGGTAGGTCCCAGAGGGAGGATGCAACAGCAGTAGTAACTCTTTTGCTGATAGTTTCCCATTTGCATTTGTTTAACCGTGTAGCTTAGCTTAGTAATGTTCTGCCCACAGCGACAGTGTTTTATTAAGCAACATTTTGGTAGATTAAATAAACTAAGCTGAAACAATGGCAACCTCCTAATCATTCATATTTCCTCATTGTCTTTGTCCATTGTTTTTCACCAGCTCTACCACAGAATATGTATCCAATGAAAGCTTGCCAAATTACTATGATGTCTATGAGGAGGACTTCATTGGCAACTATGAAAGGTGTGTGTATCAACGTCACGGGGCCAGTTTTCTTCCCACCCTCTATGCAGTTTTTTTCCTCATGGGCCTTCTGGGCAACTCTCTGGTCATCTGGGTCATTACGTGTGGGGTTCGACTCCGCAGCATGACGGACGTGTGCCTCTTAAACTTGGCTGTAGCTGACCTTCTCTTGGTGTGCACCCTTCCCTTCCTAGCCCACCAAGCCCGGGACAAATGGCTGTTTGGGGATGCTATGTGCAAAGTGGTCCTGGGTACTTATCATATTGTTTTTTACTGTGGGATTTTTTTCATCAGTCTAATGAGCATCGACCGCTACTTGGCTATAGTACATGCTGTTTACGCTATGAGAGCACGGACAAGGTCCTTTGGAATGATCGCAGCAGCAGTTACATGGGTGGTTGGATTTATGGCTTCTTTCCCTGACCTGATCTTTCTCCAACAACAGCCAGGTACTAATTCAACTCAGTTCTGCTACCCTGTGTTTCCCAAAGCTGCTTCGAACGACACAACTTCATCCAACTCTCACTACTGGAGGATCTTCAGCCTTTTTAAAATGAACATGCTGGGTCTATTTGTCCCAGTTTTCATCATGTGTTTCTGCTACTCACAGATTGTCTGGAGGCTGCTGTACAGCCAGTCATCCAAGAAACAGGCCATCCGTTTAGTTGTCATAGTGGTAGCTGTTTTCTTCATCTGCTGGGTCCCCTACAACATTGCTTCCCTCTTCAAAGCATTGGAGCTATTGCACATCTATTCAGGCTGCCAAAGCAGCAAGGCCATCACATTGGCGTTACAAGTCACTGAGGCCATTGCCTACTCTCACAGCTGCCTTAACCCCATCCTGTATGTGTTCGTTGGGGAGAAGTTCAGGAGGCACCTGTTTAGGTTGATTAACAGGGCTCCCTGCAGACTGTGTAAGATGGTCATGGTCTGCATTCCTCAGGACAGAATTGGTGGATCAGTGTACTCGCAGACCAGCAGCACTGCTGTGTGATTTCTGTTCCTGTTATGGCTATCTCTACAATGAGGACATGTAGGGCAGATACAAAACTATGTCATTCTCAAATTCTGTATTGTATTTTAAGTTAATGAAGGGTACGCTTTGAGCTTTGGAGCGGGAGTTAAGTTAGACAGTGATGTATTTTTAACAAAACAGTGGAGTGTATGTGATTCTGTTTGACACACAAGCCTTATGGTTTAAGGATGTTGTCACATGCAAGCAAATACCTTATATCTTTTTTAAATGATGGAAACCTTAGCAATGCAAGTTTCATTGCATATGCAGCAGCATATCTGCACCAAACCTCAACCTAGAGAAAACCACAACTTTAAGAAGAGGAAGTACAAGTTGTCAGTTCCGCACTAGCATTTTCAGTCCCTGTGCTCAAAAGTACATTATCACTGTCACATTTTTAAAAAAATCCCTGCATACATTTCTACTAAAAATATTCAGCATTTCAGAAAAAACACATTATTTTAAAAATAAGTGTACCGTGTGTTCTGTCATGCAGACTTAAAATGAATACCATTCAATCATTACAGTTCAAGTTGTTCATTGGACTCATGGAAAATACAAGATATACAAGTTCCTTCGACCTTTTGAGCTTGTTCCTCACTATGTATATACATTTTATGTTAGTATTCAATATGTTTATTTGTAAAAGTTTCATTGGTAAAAACACTTTTGGATGATGGTATTTTAGGTGATTCATTATGTGCTATAAGGTTTGGGTTTTTATTGTATCTTCACAGTAAACATGCTGACATAATGTAGACTGAATGTGCCAAAATATGAATATATTTTGGTAAACTTGATATGTATGTATCAGATTATTTCAAATGAAATTTTAATACATTATATCACACATATTTGATAAATTCCTTTGTTCTCTAATCTGAAGTGTGTTTTTGAATGTTTCGAGTATATCCATTTTATTGTCCCTTAAAAAATGTGGTTGGAAATTGCAACATTTGTTATGATTACACATCCCTGGGCCAACCAACATTATTGGGGTACACGGTAGTACAATAACTAGAAACTCAGATGGCATGATTATGGATAAGTAAGTCTGGGAGATTTGCACTGAGCAAAGCCACTACACACCCATATTGTTTTGTGCTGGTTGCGTCTTCAATATATTCTTCATGTTAACCAGGTCCTTGTTACCTATAGCCTTAGTCATGTTGACATATTTTAGGAGTAGAGTGGACTTCACATCCTCCACCTAAAATAGGCCTAGCTACGCCACTGCTGCAAAGTATCTACTAGTAACTAAAGTATTCAAGTAAAAGTTAAATGTTTCCATCTTAAATGAATACTGAAACAATAAGTACAAGTTACCTATAAGTATTGAATAAAGGAGAGACTGCGGTTTGTACACAACTAACGTACGTCGTTTAGACACGTTTACGTTCAAATCTGGAGAGTTTACATATTACCTGAGTTTGTTGTGCTGTGTTGTTTACAGTCTATTGTTGTACTCACCATTCTGAATGAGAGTCTTGTTCCCCGCATTGTTGGTCAGAATGCTCCAGATTCAACTTCTCTGCTCCTCCATTGTCAACGCTTGATAAACAATCCTCTCTCTCTCTGCTCGTCCCAGTCTGCCCCTCCATTCCCCAATAAGCTCCTCAAAAAGTTTATGTAGAGCTGCATCTTGGATCTGCAGTACCTTCTGGCATGGATTAACAGACAATAAACAGCAAGCTTCACAGACTTCAGAAAGTAACTAATAACGTAACTTGTAATCTAACTTGGTTACTTTTAAAATCAAGTAATCAGTAAAGTAACTAAGTTACATTTTAAAGGAGTAATCAGTAATCAGATTACTTTTTCAAGGTAACTGTGGCAACACTGGTCACTAGTGCTAGTTTCAGGCCGCAATTTTGCGTTTCCTTGGATAACAAAATTAACCTGTAAAGGTACGGGGGACGGCGAAGGCATGAAACGCCATACTCTCCCTCTGATTGGTTTACGCTTATATTCTTACAATGCCTAAACAATCTCACTTCTCGTACATAAACCTAACCAATCCAGAGGAGACTGAGTAGGATACTAACCAATCCGAGCCCGAGTAGTTAAAACAAGACAAGACAAGATAAGATTAGGTTAGATCAAATGTACCTTTATTAATCCCCGTGGGGAAATTCAGTGGTTTAAGCAGCACCAGAATAAGAGTGAAAAACAGGACAGTGTGGTTCACACAGGATTATAAAACATGATGTACAGGTAAGTATCTTTTAAAACAAAAAAACGGAATTAAAGACTTTAATGAACATATGTACAATTTTTATTCGGATTGTTAAGTATATTTACATTGACTGATTTGGGTAAAAGTCTTTGTGCTAAAGTGCAGGTTTGATGTGCAGTCCGGGTTATTGTCAGTGAGTCACATGGTTAACCCCTTGTTGTGCAGCCTGATGGCTACATGCACAAAGGAGTTTCCCAGGCGCTTAGTGCTGTGCCGAGGTGGGATGAGTCTGTGGCTGAACGTACTCCTCATCTTCACTAGCTCTGCATGGAGGGGGTGGGAGGGGTTATCCCAGATACTGTCCAGTTTCCTCCTCGTCCTCCCCTCAGCTATCTCCTCCAGATTGTCCAGTTTAACTCCAACAACAGAGCTAGCCTTCCTCATGAGCTTGTTCAGCCTGTCAGCATCCCTTTTGTTGGTGTTTCCCCCCCAGCACACCACAGCAAAGAAGAGCACACTGGCCACCACAGACGGGTAGAACATCTGCATCAGCCTCGTGCACACGTTGAAGGACCTTAGCCTCATCAGGAAGAACAGCTTGCTCTGTCCCATCCTGAAGAGAGCATCAGTGTTGTCACTCCAGTCCAGTTTATTGCTGTATAAGTGCACTCCTAAGAACTTGTAGCTGTTCACCACCTCCATTTCTTCCCCCCTGCTGGAGAAGTCGAAGAACAGGATTCTTAGTGAGTTGTGCGGCTTCTCCAGGTGTGAGTTGGCTCTGTGGAGCATGTAGATGAGGGCATCCTCTACACCGATGTTGGCCTGGTAGGCAAACTGTAGAGGGTCCAGGGAGTCAAACACAAGGGGTTTGAGATGCTGCAAGATCAGTCTCTCAAAGATCTTCATGACATGAGAGGTCAGAGCTACAGGCCTGTAGTATCCTGGAGTGCTGGGGTGTGTTTTCTTGGGCACCGGGACAATGCAGGAAGTCTCCCAGATCTCAGTCACCTTCATCAGCTTCAAAGAGAGACTGAAGAGGTGCTGAAAAGCTCCTGCTAAGTGTCCGGCGCACACCTTGAGCACCCGGGGGTTGGTGTTGTCTGGCTCGAGAGCTGATTCCTGACCTGTCTGGTGGTGATTCGCAAACATGAACTCATGGATGTCTGAAGAAAAAAGCTATCCATGCTTCACATAAACTTATTGTAGAACTTGTCTTTTTCAGAGGGTTGATGGAGCACTAGTGCTTTTTGTTAATTCTGTACTTGCTTACCTACATTTGTTTCCCCCCCCAAAAAAAAGTCGCTGTGAGCAGTTGTTTGTTACTCAATCCCCTTGTCACAAGTCAAGGGCATCTTTAGAGAGGAAAGGGTTATATGCCAGACAAGGGAGAAATTAATAATCGCTAAAACAGCTGTACTGATTTTTTAAATAATACGCCCTACTATAGATAGATAGATTTGTTAAGATGATAGAGACTGCAATTGCACAATGCTCCACTCACTAATAGTATTCAAGTAATAAACCACACTAAAGTAAAAGTAATTTTCCCACTGTGTTTTTCATTAGAAAGGGAAGAGGATAGATGTCTGAGTCAGGCAAGACAGCTTTAGGTTTTAGAGTATTATTATCTTCAATGTTTTCTGATCATGGAACACTAAAAGAAACAACATTTATTGAGCAACTTTTTGTTGCAAAGGACATTTTTGTCTGAATGTAGTTTTTATAATTAGTGAAACAATTACCAAATAACCTTTCTTTTTACTGTAAGATAAGTATCAGCAACTGTTCACTATGAAAGGATTTGAGGGACTGTTAAGTTTTATATTTCAGTTTATATTTAACATTTTAAAGACAGGGTGAGGGATTGACAAGGTAAGGTGGTGAGGAGGTTTGGTATGTGACTATTAAACCAGTAGTTCTTAGTGCCATCTAGTGGTCTTGCAGCACCTGGTTAAACAGCGGGCATACAGGAAACTCAAGATAATAATCTTTCAGTGCATCTGTGTAGGTGACAATATGTCTTTTGTTCACTGCATTGACTTTCAAAGTATTTTTAAGAAATTTCTGAGAACATTTTTGTTTTACTAATTCACCTTGGCTGAAATGACTTGATATCTTTGCGATTGAAATTTTTCTGAGGGTTTCACTTGTTTAAACCATGAAAAGCAGAGTCAGACAAGGGTTTCAGTGTAAGTGAGTGAATGCTGGATTCAGTGGGTGACATATATAGAACGATGCCCAACTGCAGTTGGTAAGCTGTCACAAAGGGGGGGAATATTGTGTTAGTGCTGAGAGAAATAGTCAAACAAATCCTCTAATCATTAATGGAAAAGTAATTTGTTAATGGGCCAAATTAAATGTGTAAAGAACATCTGAAGCTACACTCCAACAGGACGCAACACTTTTACACTTAACTGCTCTTGTGTAAAACTGAGAATTACAAGATTGTGACAAATATATCCTCTGTGGTTTCATGCAAAATATTTGCTGCTTCTGCGCTGCTGAGAAAAACAAAACATAGTTCACACCTGATAAGGTCTTCTTTCACACATCCGCAGCAAAAGCGGCAGCGGTGCAGGTAATGCAGGTAGACCGGTAATTTGGCAGATCAGCTGTTCGTTATGGGTTTGTGTTGACAAATAAAGCTTAATTTTTTGTTCAATATTGAAGTCAGTTGAATTTCCAGGACTATATTTGCAAAATAAATGTCATTCCTGCTTAAGCAATATTTTCAAACCACATAAATTAGGGGTGAAAATGATCCTACATACCAAAACCTAAAAGCTGTCTTACTGGTAGCTTGTCTTTTGATTTCTGAAAACACAAGTTACTGACATTTAGTATGGGTTTGAGGAGGTGGGGGAATTGTACAGTCTTCTGATTCACTCACAGCAACAGCATCTGCAGAGGACAGATAAGATCAGTAATGCACCCTCTGTCGCTCTGTTGTATGAGGTATTACAGACAAAGATCTTCATTGGAGTAAATACATTAGCTTAGTATTACTGTACACATATCAGCCTTGTAGTCTAAAGATCACATCTTTCCAGTCACCTGTGTTGGTGTATGTGAGTATACTGTATGTGCATAAAACGTTTCAGAGACACCGGTTGTTCCTTGTACGTTTAATGGCAAAATAACCGAGGACAAAATAAAATATTTACAACACTTAGTAACATGTAAACACAATCTTCTGTACAAAGAAATATACATGCAAAAGTAAAAACAATTCATAATAAGACATTCAAAATGACATTGCTGCAGTCTTGTTCTATGTGTATTTATAATATGACATAGTTACGAGGTTTACATCCTGGGTGTGGGCAAACTGCCCGACCCCCTCTGTACATCTTTACATCATGTATAGGGCGGGTTTCCCAAAGGCATTTTATTACGATCATATTCTCCCATGAATAGGCTTTAAGATAATTTGATAAATCGATTAACAGCATGATTTTGGGAAACCTAGATCCACTCCGATAAATAAAAATGACAGAAAATGAGATACTTAGAATGTACAGACCAAAGAAATCAACATGTTTTTGACTTCTTTAACATCAAATCAGACAGCAACTCTTACAACCTTCAAATAAAATAAGAAACAATGCAGGTATTTAGTTTCACCAACCTCTGTCGTTGGACTCCATCAACTGGCTCTTCATAACCCAAAGACATAAACTCAACCAAATAAAAATAACTGGACCTGTCAATGCTGAATGAAAGTTATCAAAGAGATACATTTGAACTTTTGTTGGTCAAATCTCTGGCGTCTTCTTAATGACTATTTCTCATATCATTTAAAGTCTGTGGTGAATGGGCCACACTGAGACATTCTTCCAGACATATTACTTGGTGTCTTAGCGTGTCTTACAACTTCAAACTGAGATGCTAAAATAACTCTAGCGACATACACCAGTATCTACCTACAAAAGCCAAACAAACCCACACAGCAAACTACTTTGTGCACAGCTTGAGAAAAGTGAAATATTAGTTTTTTCAGCAAGAAACCACCAAACGATTTCTTATTACGATAAAGAATAAATAAATCCAGACTGAACCAATGTAAACACTCATGGCATGTCCTGGTTCAGAGTGGTCTGTTATAACTTAACATGAGAAATCATAAAAAACACATTTTAGCAGGAAAAGAAAGCAAAGTCAACTTTGGTATTGTTACAGACAATAACACATAATGAGAAAATGAAAGCATAAGGGCCTATATTTTATAGATACACATTTTTACACATTATTTTCCAAAAACCCGCCTCTTGTGTGGGTTTTTTGCAGATATTAATACTGAACTTAATACATAAGAGTTAACACAATACAGACATCTATCGCAGTACCAGGTACGTACATGCCTTTTTAAGAATACGGCAACAACACAAAGTCTTCATAAATAGTTGCATAAATGTTAAAGCTGCAACATTGCACATTGGAATTGATGCAAATTACGAGTGCATTTCTAGTAGCGGTTTGTTCATCGTCAAAAATGAAGCCTCAAGGAGTGACCTCCACAGCTGCATGGACTCACTAATACTCTGCAAATGAAATCACTTTTGTTAATTTGAGATCAATTCTTCCAAATGAGAATGAAAGGCAGGAATACGTTATTTACAAATAAGGCGGATGCAAGTAAAATTCTGAGAGGCGATGCCGAATAGTTTAATACTTGTTCAAGTTAATTTACTTTATCTTAGTGTCACAAACAAAAATGATTCCACGGTTCAAACTGAATGGGGGCATAAAGATAAGCAAACTATTGCACTGAAAGTAACTATAATGTGTTTCTGGAAAACATGGTTTTGGTCTTCATCTTAGAATGAGTGGACCCTGCTGATGGGTTCCACTCTGTTCACACATCCCACTTCTATTGTCTTATTTCTTTGTACTCAGTCAACTTTCTTTGAATAAAGACAGATCTCTGTTTATTCACTGTACATGGTTTCATTTACAAAAAGTAATCTCTCATTACAAAAAAAACATTTTCTTGTGTTCAACCGAAAGCAGCCTGAATTACTCTTATTATACAGTATTCTATTTTCTCCGTTCAACACTGTTCGCAACGCAAGACTTGCTCAAGCTTGCTGAGAAAGCTTGGTTTTCTTTCCCTGCTAAGTCAAGGTTTAGAATCCCAAAGAGATTCCAACAGTTCATTTGTTGTGCAGGCATAATGACAATATGCCAAGGTTAAGGAGGGGGGTTTGAGGGTCAAATGGGTTTATCAGCAGAGGTCAGTCAGTCAGCAGCAGCAGGACTTTTGTGGCGTGGTGAGGGAAAAGGGGATCATTGTGGAAATGTTGCTGGTGTTCCTCTCAGTAACAGCTCAACTCAACAGTTTACTCATCCTCCAAAGTTTTATGGACAGGTAGGAATTCCTTCAAGTCAGCAACAAAGCAGGAACGTGTATCTAGACACGTTGCTGTTGTCCCGTTGGTTAGATGTGGTTGAGCAGCCGGCTGTGAAGAAAGGCCTTGATGGTGGCAATGGGCCGAACATCGTTTTGGTGTTTCCGTCTCTCGATGAAGGAAATGAGTCTGGAGGTGTCCAGATGTTGATGATTCTGAGATGGTGGCAGCGCTGGTGGCTGTGAATGATTTAGGGTGGCGTGACCATTGTCTCTGTTTACCATGCCTTGTGGCTGGAGCCAGGGCTCCTGCAGGCAGCACCCCGCGGAGGGCCGCCGCTCCGGCACGCTCTGGAGCAGCAGGCACACAAAGTCCCTGGCGGCAGCGCTCACACCCTGGAAGTAGTCATCAGGGAAGCTGAAGTCAAGACGACAGATGTTCAAACACGTCTCCTCCAAACTCTCATCCAGGAACGGAGAGGCACCACTTAGAACAACGTAGGTCACCACCCCTGTTAATGAGAAAAGAGCTTAGATGGTTGGTTCAAATGAGCTTCTTATGATGTTATATACAGGTTATCGGTGGTGTGAGGTAACTAAGTACATTTACTCAGGTACTGTATTTAAAGGTCCCCTATTAAGCAAATTGCACTTTCTGCTGTCTTCTGTGTCCACGGTGTGTAAGGAGACTCACAAAGTGTCAGAAAATACAAATCTCTCTCTTTTCCTTTTTTTTTAAATAATATTTTTATTGATTCAGTTGCAGTAAACAGTACATCGAAAGAGTCATATTTTCATTTTTCTGCATAACCCAGCACCCATCCCACCCATCCCAGAGACCCTTATTACATTATATAAACAGGTTAGTGTACCCAGATGAGCTGGATAACAGTGTGAGAAAAAACAAAAACAAAACAAAACAAACAACAAAACAAAAACAAAGACAAGACATAAACATGGTTACCTTCAGTTAAGTAAGTGAATGAAAAAAAAGAAAAAAAAAGGGGAAAACAACATAACATTTTGGTTTGTTTGCTGCCTGCGTCTCTGTATATTCAGTAGATCAGCCCACTGTTCCTAGGGAGTCAAATCTAAGGGGGGGGGGGGGACATATCAGTAGCAGGGAGTTTATCAACATAGTCAAGTAGCGGTTTCCAGTGTGAGGAAAACTTCTCGGGACGGCCCCTAAGGCTGAATTTGATTTTCTCCAATTTCAGTAGAAATAATAAATCGTGTAGCCAAGATTTAAAGGAGGGTGGTTGGGAAGATTTCCATAGGAGGAGAATTTTTCTGCGCGCAATCAAGGACGCGAAAGCTATGACATTTTTCTGCAAAGATGTGGTTACGAGTCCATCGGGAGGCACTCCAAAAATAGCTATCTGTGGCGAAGGACTAACAGATATTCCTAGGATGTCAGAAATAGATTAAAAAAATGGTTGCCAGTAGTTAGACAGTTTAGAGCATGTCCAGAACATGTGTGTTAGATTGCAGGGCGTCTGAGAGCATCTGTCACAAGCTTCAGTAGTACTGTCTGGATACAATTTGGAGAGTTTGTCTCTGCTATAGTGGAGTCTAAAGATTACTTTAAATTGGATAACAGAGACAGTCTGGCGCAGCTAGAGGAGGAGTTAACAGCTTCCAATGCTTTTTTCCACAGAGCATCAGAAATGCTTATCTGGAGTTCGGATTCCCAGTCAGCCCTGCTCTTATTTACAGATGAATCATTTGTTGGTGTTAAGAGATCATAAAGAAATGAGACGTGGCCCTTAGGCAGAGACTTAGCCTGGAGTACTAAGTCTATACCACTGAGGGGTGGGGCTTGGGGGAACTGGGAAGAGTGGGTTCGTACAAAGTTGCGAAGTTGGAAGAAGCGAAAAAAGTCTGTATTACCCAGTCCAAAGGTCAAGCGTAGTTGGTTGAAACTGGCGAACAGTCCATCAATGTATAAGTCACTCAAGCAACTCAGGCCTTTATTTTCCAGAGCTGCAAAGCGCGAGTCAATCCTGGCTGGTACAAATAAGTGATTATTACAAAGAGGTGTACTTTGAGGTAGGGAGAGCCATCCAAACCGTTTCCTGATTTGAATCCAAATTTTTAATGTATTAGTTACAATGGGGTTAGATGTAAAATCTGCGAGAGAAAGGGGGAGGGTGCCACATACTAGTGCCCGGAGGGATGTGGAGCATGAGTTTGCCTCCAACTGACACCAACTATGTTGAGGTGAGGTGAACCAGAGCAAAATCTTTTGTGCGTTAGCCGCCCAATAGTAGCCAAGGAGATTGGGTAATCCTAGGCCGCCCGATGATCTGCTCCTCTGGAGTAAGGATTTATTTGCTCTGGCCCGTTTACCTGCCCAGATGAATGTGGATATGATGCTGTTGATAAGATTAAAAAACGAACAAGGGAGGTAGATTGGTAGGCACTGAAAGAGGTAAAGGTATCTTGGTAAGATATTCATTTTTACTGCTTGCACTCTACCCGCTAGAGACAGTGGTAAACGGTTCCATCTTTGAAGATCTTGTTTGACTGCTGCTGTCAGTACCGAGAAGTTCTGTTCTTTCAGTGTGCGCATAGATCGTGTGACCATTATTCCTGGATACTTTATGCCTACCGCAGCTGTTTTGAATGGTATGAGGTGAGTTGGGATTTCTGTGGCCAATTGATTTATTGGGAAAAACTCGCTTTTGGTGATGTTCAGTTTATACCCGGAAAATATGCTGAAAGAGTCCAGAATTGAGATAATAGGTGGAAGGTTTGACAGGGGATCGCTTACATATAGGAGTAGGTCATCGGCATACAACGAAACCCGCTGTTCCTCTCCATGTCTCCTTATTCCTTTGAACCCTCCTTCTGATTTCAATGCTATGGACAATGGCTCGATGGCAAGCGCGAACAACAGTGGAGAGAGAGGGCACCCTTGGCGTGTGCCGCGGAAGAGGGGGAAAGGATCAGAGCGCTGTGTATTCGTGCATACTGACGCCTGGGGAGAGGAGTACAATAATTTGATCCAGGAAATAAAGCAGGTGTTAAACCCAAATTGCTGCAAGGAAGAGAAGAGGTAGGGCCATTCCACCCTGTCGAAGGCCTTCTCAGCGTCAAGTGATATAACCACCTCTGGATCAGTAGGGGAGGATGGAGTATGAATGACGCCGAGGAGCCTTCTGACATTGGAAAAGGAGTGCCTCCCACCAATGAACCCCGTCTGGTTGTCCGAGATGATTATAGGCATAATAGGTCCCAAGCGACGAGCTAAATTTTCGCAAGTATTTTCACATCTACTGGAAGGAGGGAAATTGACCTATATGATGCACAGTTTAGAGGGTCCTTGTCTTTTTTATGGATGAGGGAAATGGAGGCTTGCGTTAAAGTGGCTGGTAGAGAGCCATGGCTGTATGAATAGTTGAACATCTCCAGAAGTAGAGGGGCCAGCTGGTTAGAAAATCACTTATAAAACTCAACGGGGTACCCGTCAGGGCCCGGTGATTTGCCACTATTCATTGAGCTTATTGCTTCTTTTATCTCAGGAAGTGTTAACGAAGCGTCCAGCGTCTGATTGTCATCGGCTGAAACTCTTGGTAAGTCTAGTTTTTGAAAGAAGGCGTCCATTTGGGTTGCATCGTCGGGGGATACAAATTTGTACAATTGACGATAAAATGAATTAAATGAGGTATTAATTTTGATTGGTTCGGTCACTACTGTGCCTGATTCATCTCTAATTGGATCATTTGGTTGGCTGCTTGTCTAGCTTTTAGCTGATGAGCAAGGAGGAGCCCAGCCTTGTCACCGTGTTCATATAGCGATCCATAGGAACGGAGAAGTAGTCATTCAGCTTCTGCTGAAAGGAGTAAGTCGAGTTCTGTCTTAAGTCTGAGTCTCTCTTCATACAAGTCCGAGGTATTTGTTACTGCTAACGATCTGTCCAAGTCTGCGATTAATTTTCCTACGTCTTCCTTACGCATTCTGCGTTGTTTATTAGCATAGGATGCGTATGAAATGATCTTGCCTCTGAGAAAAACCTTCAGGGTATCCCATAGCAATGACGGGGAGGTCTCTTTATTTTTGTTGGTGTCGCAAAAGACTGTGATTGAGTCAAAAATGTAATTACAACATTTTCCTTCTTTAAGTAAAAGAGGATCGAGACGCCAAAACCTAGAATGTTTGGGTTTTTAGGTCAAAACGAAGATCTAGTACTACAGCTGAGTGACCTGAAACTGTTATGGGTAAATATTGTACAGAAGTAAGTGAGGAGATAAGATTTTTATCCACTAGGAAGTAATCAATACGGGAAAAAGAGCGGTGGGCGTGTGAGAAAAAGGAATATTGACGAGAAGATGGGTACATGAATCTCCAGGGATCAATGTAGCCAAACTGGTCCATGAAGGTGGACAAAGTTTGAGACATCTTTGAGGGCGGAATAATTCGGGAGCTCGATCTGTCGAGAACTGGGTCAATGACACAATTCATATCCCCACCAAGAATCAGAGTATGGGTGTCCGGATTGGGGATTAGGGATAATACTGAATTGAAGAAGCTGTGGTCATCCCAATTAGGGGCATAGATCGATGCTAAGACTACAGGCTTCTGGTATAATATACCGGAGACAATTGTATAACGTCCTTCTGGACTTTATTAATATGGCTGTACCTCTTGTTTTACAATTAAATTGGGAGTGGAAGATTTGTCCTATCCATGGTCGGCTCAACTTCCCATGCTCAGACCTTAGAAGGTGTGTCTCCTGAAGAAGTATCACGTCGGCGTTCATATTTTTGATATGAGTCATAATCTTTGTTCGTTTTAATGCGGCATTCAAGCCCCCGTGTTTAAAGAGGTAAACCTTACCATTTGCCCACCGTTGGTCCCTCCATCTAATGAGCCAGTCATGTTACAGCGGATGGTAGAAGATTTATCAGGTCGATTCTAAGACGCAGGCAGCAGAAGAAGAGTGAAATCATAACAAATGGTAACAAAAACTTAACAAACCACAAAAAGCAGACAAAAAATGTCTCTTCACCAACCCATTCCCTAACCCCCCCACCCCATCTGTGAGGAGACCTGGACTCCTGCCTCTGTCCCCTTTCATAACCCTCCCAGCCCCTAGAAATGTCATCTAAACTAACGTGCTCATACTTCCCTTTCTGAAGCATCTTACCTCAAGAAGTCATCTCAGAGCCCATAACTCAACAAGTGTCATAATATGTTTTACATAACCCTTTGAACCTTTAACAAAGTACGTCAATGTACCCTTCCAATATAAAGTGGAGTATATAACAATAAAATATTCTGTGTAATATGTGGAATATTACAAAGTTGTATTGAGTGAACTTTTAGAACAGAACAAGGCAAACCAAGTCTACGCTTGGTTATGCTCGACGTTATCAGCTCTGTAAAAAATAAAAAATAAGAAATAAAAGTTGCAGCTTTAAGGAAATAAACAGAGGATAAAGCAAGATACCCTTGTACATTTAGTTGTTCCGTAAAACCAAAAAATTTAAATTTGCAAATATGTGCAAAACCAGCAAGAAAATAAATTGTCCGAGTAAACTCAGTTTGCTGCAGAAAAGTGACTTTGGTGTAGTGTATGCCTAGCCTAGCTGCTCAAGCTAGTCAGGCCTCGAGCTCTGTTTGTAGCTTGAAGCGAACGCCGCGGCCTCTTCTGGGGAGGAGAACCTCCTCTTTGTCCCGCCGTTGAGTGTTACCTGAAGGCGAGCCGGGAAGAGTAGTGCGGGCCTGAGAGAGAGGTTGTACAGTTCTGCCATCACCGTCCGGTATTTTGCGTGTTCTTCGGCCACCTCCGGAGCGTAGTCTTCGAAGATCTGGACGAGGACTCCCTGATATTGTAGCTTTCCTCTCCTTTTGTGGGCCTCTCATATGATTAGGTCTTTAATCTGGTAACGATGCAGTCGGATAATCACCGGCCGCGGCCTCGCTCCCGGCTGTGGTTTGGCTGTTAGCGCCCTGTGCGCTCGGGAGGGGACTCTAAGATCTCCTCCCCGAGCAGTTCAACTAACAGTCTCAAGAAAAACATGGTGGCTGTGGGCCCCTCGATTGATTCTGGGAGGCCAATGATTCGGATATTATTCCTGCGGCTCCGGCTTTCCAGGTCTGACGTCTTCGCTAGTAGCTTGCTGTTGCTATCGGCCAAAGTTACCAACCTCGCCTCCAGAGCACGAATACGCTGATCATCTGACTCGGCATTGGTTTCCAGTGAGATGATACGTTGTCCGTGGTCTGACACCGTGGTCTGCATCTTTTCCAGCCTTTACTCCAGTGCAGCGAGGGAGTTTTTAAGATCCGTCGCTATGCTAGCTCTATGTTTTTCCAGCAGGTCTTCAATGCTAGTTAAGCATACGCAGGCTCTCAGGGCTTCATTCTCGCTCTTCTTTGACTGTTTTGTTGCTTTTGACATTGTTCATGATGACTCGATGTTATACCGAGTTTGTAAAGTACTTGGGTCGTTGAGGGTATTAGAAAAATACGGGTTTTTGCAAAGTTGAGTTATGGGAGACGGAGACTACGTCGCTCTCACATGCTCACCAAACCGGAAGTCCTCTCTCTCTTTTCCTTTTTACCCACATCTCTAAAAACGGGGGTACAAACGAGCTGATCCAGATTTGCTTCGGTTATGATGTCATATCTGAAATCTGGGCTGGCTTTACATTGAACTCCTGGCAATGTCCCGCCCACGTGACACGTCCCAACCTATCATCTGCAATATACAGTCGCGAGCTGAATCCCCTCCGCAGCACCTCTGTGTGTCTGTGTATTCAGCAGGATGTCTGCAGGAGGGACTTAGAGTTGTTGTATATATGATACATATAATGTCACTGATCTAGTGGTAAACACTGGGAAGTGTTTCAGAAATAATGCATGATGTGGTTTTGAACATAATATGGCTATCTTCTCATGGAAGAAAACTTGCACAGAGGAGAGAGAGCTGCGCTCCAAAGGGGCGTGGCCAGCTTCAGCTGAGCTCAACTTTAAAGCAAAAGTCACAGAATCAGCTCTTCAGGAACAGGGCTGAAATAGAGGGGGATGAGGCATGCTACAATGGGTGACCTGTTTGGTATTTTGAGCAAAGCACTTCACAGACAAGTTTTGTATAGATATTGCCCAACAATATATTGTTGAAATATAGCATAACAGGAGACCTTTAAGTAAAATGTTGAGGTACTTCAACTTTACTTGAGTATTTCAAGTAGTACTTTGTACTTGTATTTCACTACAATTCAGAGGTAAATTATGTACTTTTACAACACTATATTTATTTAATACCTTTAGTTACTTTGCGGATTTGGATTAATAATGCCAAATATAATCAACACTTAAATCAGACTTTAGTTACACCTGGAGTAAAATTCACAAGCTATCCTGCAGTATACAAAGTAAAGTCAAATGTGCTGCACCTTTACCAGCTTTGATATCACTTTAATGCATCAATAATTATAAACAAAACATATAATACATATTATACTGAAATGGGCCAAACAATCTGCATGAAGAGTACTTTTACTTTTGGTACTTCAAGTTTCATTTTATGCTAATACTTTTCCTTGACTTACATTTTGAATGCAGGACTTTTACTTGTAACAGTATTCCTACACTCTGGTACTCTACTTTTACTTAAGTACAAGATCTGAAAATTTCTTCCACTTCTGCAAGTTGAAAACCACTCATAACAAACCTAAGCTCCAGAGGTCGGACATCACTGAGGCGGGCTGACCCAGGATCAGCTCGGGAGCAGAGAACTCTGGGCTCCCCAGGAGAGGATGGGTGTAAAAGGAGGGGGGGTTCAGCTGTACGGCATCACCAAAGTCTGTCAGCTTGATCACCGGCTGGGAAGACGCATGTTCCACCAAAATGTTCTCCGGCTACGGGAGCAAGGGGAAGAGACGTTAGGCTTAGAGTCATGTGTTACTTAAACTGCAGTAAAACGTATGCATAAAAGAGGTTTCTTTACAGGAACATATTTGAACACCTCAGATCCCAGAGCCAATGCTGATGTCTTGAAATGCTGACTGACAGTCAACAACCACACATTATTATTGTTGTATCACAATAGATACAGAAGCTGGAACCAGAGAATCACAGAATCTATTAATCTACTAAGTATTGAGCTCTACCCTGATGTTAGTCATTTACTTTGAGATCGAGGTGTGCAATCCTCCAGCTGTGCAGGTAGTGGAGAGCTTCAAGAATATCTCTGAGGTAGAGAGCCACCTTCTCCTCCGTCAGGTTGCCCCAGCTCACTATGTAGTCCAGGAATCGTCCCTGGTCTGCCCTGAAAACAAAAACACAATATTCATTAGAGATTTAAAATTCACAGCGATAAACAATCTACATGTTTCAAACATTGAGGAGTCAGATCAGCCACAGGGATACACATCAGTACTTACATCTCCAGCACAAGTACGTAGCTGTGGGCCGTCTCAAATGTGTCTAGCAGCCTCACCAGGTTGGGATGGTCCAGACTCTGGAGGAGCCTGACCTCCTGCAGCACCTGCTCTCGACGCAGCAGCTTCTTGTTGATGTGTTTCGCTGCAATTGTTCGTTTACTCCCTCTCTGGTCACAACGCTTAGTCACTGAGAACCTGCCCCTGGGGAGCAGAAATTAGAGTTAAGAAAAATGTTAATACCTTTTTAATACATGTTATTTTTATATACTCTGAATCTCATGTAACATTGAGGTACATACAGTGGGGAGAACAAGTATTTGACACACTGCCGATTTTGCATGTTTTCCCACTTACAAGAAGTCTGTAATTTTTATCATAGGTAGGCTACTCTTCAACTGTGAGAGACGGAATCTAAAACAAAAATCCAGAAAATCACATTGTATGATTTTTAAGTAATTAATTTGCATTTTATTGCATGACATAAGTATTTGATACATCAGAAAAACCGAACTTCATACTTGGTACAGAAACCTTTGTTTGCAATTACAGAGAGCAGACGTTTCCTGTAGTTCTTGACCAGGTTTGCACACACTGCAGCAGGGATTTTGGCCCACTCCAACTTACAGATCTTCTCCAGATCCTTCAGGTTACGGGGCTGTCGCTGGGCAATATGGACTTTCAGCTCCATCCAAAGATTTTCTATTGGGTTCAGGTCTGGAGACTGGCTAGGCCACTCCAGGACCTTAAGGTGCTTCTTACGGAGCCACTCCTTAGTTGCCCTGGCTGTGTGTTTCGGGTCATTGTCATGCTGGAAGACCCAGCCACGAGCCATCTTCAATGCTCTTACTGAGGGAAGGAGGTTGTTGGCCAAGATCTCGTGATGCATGGCCCCATCCATCCTCCCCTCAATACGGTGCAGTCGTCCTGTCCCCTTTGCAAAAAGCATCCCAAATGTTTGATGTTTCCACCTTCATGCTTCACAGTTGGGATGGTGTTCTTGGGGTTGTACTCATCTTTGTTGTTCCTCCAAACACGGCGAGTGGAGTTTAGACCAACAAGCTCTATTTTTGTCTCATCAGACCACATGACCTTCTCCCATTCCTCCTCTGGATCATCCAGATGGTCATTGGCAAACTTCAGATGGGCCAGGACATGCGCTGGCTTGAGCAGGGGGACCTTGCAGGGGCTGTAGGATTTTAATCCATGACGGCGTAGTGTGTTACTAATGGTTTTCTTTGAAACTGTGGTCCGAGCTCTCTTCAGGTCATTGACCAGGTCCTGCCGTGTAGTTCTGGGCTGATCCCTCACCATGATCATTGATGCCCCACAAGGTGAGATCTTGCATGGAGCCCCAGACCGAGGGAGATTGACTGTCATCTTGAACTTCTTCCATTTTCTAATAATTGCGCCAACAGTTGTTGCCTTCTCACCAAGCTGCTTGCCTATTGTCCTGTAGCCCATCCCAGCCTTGTGCAGGTCTACAATTTTATCCCTGATGTCCTTACACAGCTCTCTGGTCTTGGCCATTGTGGAGAGGTTGGAGTATGTTTGATTGAGTGTGTGGACAGGTCTCTTTAATACAGGTAACGAGTTCAAACAGGTGCAGTTAATACAGGTAATGAGTGAATAACAGGAGGGCTTCTTAAAGAAACACTAACAGGTCTGTGAGAGCCAGAATTCTTACTGGTTGGTAGGTGATCAAATACTTATGTCATGCAATAAAATGCAAATTAATTATTTAAAAATCATACAATGTGATTTTCTGGATTTTTGTTTTAGATTCCGTCTCTCACAGTTGAAGAGTATCTATGATCAAAATTACAGAGTTCTACATGCTTTGTAAGTGGGAAAACCTGCAAAATTGGCAGTGTATCAAATACTTGTTCTCCCCACTGTATGTTCACGGCGTGCATGATGGCATGTAAAGGCAATGCAAAGATAGACATGGATTCGCAGCGGCGAGACTCTGCCATCACTGACGTAGAATCAGAAAACCAAACAGCAGCTGTTGATTCTGGGCAACAGAACCCAGAGCTCACAGTTCCTTATATCTGTTCAGAAACTGAACAAAAGTTATAAATGTTCAAACCACAGACTTTCTGTGGCATGGCGATTAAAGTCACTGCTGTATTTCTGTCTGAATGACGTTGTTGTGAGTGTGGACAGAGCAGCTAGTGGCTTAACTTAGATTGATCCATCTCCATCCAGAAAACACGCATTTTAAAAGTTTTGTGTCAAAGCATTCATTCATGGTTTGTATTAACCAGTATCTTAATGTGGTTATTTCAGCATCATTTTGTAATTTACATCTTTAACCAGTGCTTTCTTATTACTAATGGTTCGTGATGATGAGTTTGACCGCAGCTTTCAGTTGTTTTTACTCGGGTCATACAAACAGGGCGTGCTGGCTTAGGGGGCGGGGCTTATCTCCACGTTGATAGATACTACGTGTATGTAAACATAACAGAGTGGGGAAAGAAATGTCTCTGTCAGGGATAAATAAAGTATATCTTCTTCTTCTTCTTTTCTTCTTCTTCAACACAATAAACATATTTCAAAGTGATGCCGAAATAACCACAAAATGATACCGGTTAGTAAGTACCAATCGCATCATTCGGGCCGCTTATACCTTAAGGTATAATAGTAGAGTACACTCTTACCTTCCTAATTCAGTGATTTCTGTGTAGTAGGAGGCAAAGCTGCTTTTCCAGAGGACTTCACTGCCGTCATCAGACGTTCCTGAGAACACATATTGTATTCAAATGGAGTGCACTAATCAAAAACACGACATTGAAGATAATACACCAATTCAAGTTGGATCTTAACTTTTTCATTTGTTCAACAGAAATTTAAATGAAACTTCAATTTCAGAGGTTCAACACTTAACTGAGGTGGTGTTTATTTCCCAAAATTAATCTTTACAGCACAAACCCAGTTTCTCACTAGTAAATGAATGGTTAATGGTTTAATTCCATCACAGGACTCTCACCTGAGACTCTGAGGCTGGCGGAGGAGGTGACAGAGCCTGCTACATTTGTAGCAAAACAGGTGTAAACCCCACTGTCCTCTACAGACGCTCCCAGGATACAAAGAGCTGCCTCTCCGGTCTCACTGTAGAATGGGAGAGAAGAAAGGAAAGATTAAGTGAGATGCATCATGCTAGCCTGGGGTTTCCTCCTCAGAATAAAGGCTTCCTATCGTATCCCGTGAACCTGATTTAATGAAGTCAGTTGGAATTAAGTCAAGTTATATTCTGTCACCTGTAGGTGATGCTGTACTGTCCATTGTTGCTCAGAGTGTTGTTGTCAGGTCCCCGCCAAGTGACAGTGGCCCGGGGTCGACAGCACATTTTACAGCTCAGAGTAACACTTTCACCAGCCTCGCATGCAACATCGCCAACAGGGATCTGGAACTCTGGAGGAGCTGGAAAGTAGGAAGAGGAGTCAGAGATGAATCAATGTAAATAATCATTTCTATACAGGTAAACAGTAAAAGGTCTATGGGTACAATGTGTACTTACCATCAGGGATGAAGTTGGGATTTAGAAGCTGGAATAAAAATATAAAGAATAAATAAGGTTGCTGCACAAACCTACAGTTAAAGAGAAAATTAATTGGGTTTATACAAAATATTTTTACATTCTGTACCTTGACAGACACTTTGTGGGCCAGGCCATCCTGAGACTTGCGGTAGCCGTTTTCCATCTTCCTGCCCTCCTTGTCTCTCTTTTCAGACTTTCGGCGGATACGGAGCGCTGTATGCCATGATATTGATTTCCTAAAGAAAACAAGACCAAAAAAAGAAGTCATGATGAATGTTCACGTTTACTCTGGCTTTTTATTGTCAGAGGAACAGGAGAAATGTATTCTTACTTGATGGTTCCTTCAGGGAGGTCAGGTGTGGTGGAGGTGGAAGTATGTCCTAATACATAGCCAGGGATCCAGCCCTCAGCCGCAGGGCTGTGCTCATTGGACGCCCGGTACACCAGGAACATGTTCTGCTGGTTGCTGGCTAGCATTTGAACTACCTCACCCTGCACCACACTGATCTCATCTTCCTTCACTGCCACATAGTCCTGGGTCACCAACATGGTGGACACACTGCTGCTGCTACTGCTTTCACTCTGCAGAAGAAGATTGGAACTCTTTAGACTTTAACACACATGCTTTTTAACAAAACACAGTGTGATAAACATACATACATTTTTTGAAAAAGGGTTGCACAGAACTGTATCAGAAGCTTCACAACAATCAAACACAGGATTTGATTGACAGGTACACACACAGATGACCTTGCTGTTATGATCGAAACATGCAGGAAGGATTGCAAGACGCTTTTTTGTCACGTAAAAAGGGTTAGAGCAACCATTTCTATCAACATAGATGACTGTTATTTAAAAAAGACAGAAGTCATGTTGGAAAAGAAAGGGTAAAGCAGAAGTTGTGATCATCAAGTCAGTTGCTGAAATACAGAAGTTTGTGGTGAGTGAAGTGAAACAAATTTACAAGAAAAAAGCTCTTCTGAACCAGCGTGGAGATAAACAGAGAAGGTTGAAGTGAAAAGAAGCAGCTAGTTTAGTCTCAGTGCTAACCATTACAGGGAACGGAGGAGGAAAGAGGTAAAAAGAGCATGAAAGAGCTCCTCATCTGTGTCAAGGCCTTGACCATAGATGATTGATTATCACATGAGAATATTCCAGTGGAAGTGTGAATGCGAAAGATCTGGAAATTGTGTTTTTTTGATTAAGTTAGCATCTATTAGCAAACACATACTGAAACTCCAAGAGTCTAGGAAAGCAGTTACACAAGTTGCTATATGAGTCAGATCCACACTGTTAGTACATCCCTGGAGAGCCAGAAAATGTTTCTCTATCACACACACTGTCGGTGAAGTTAGTGCACTCAGATAGCCGTTAATCTCCAGTGTGGTAGTTGTTGCTTGTACAAGCCATTCTCAGAGCCAGCGGCAGGGTGACTGACGGACAGTCAGTCAGTGAGGGCGGGGTTAGTGACAAGTGAGTAGCTCGAGGCTCTCAATCAGGCCTCTGCCTCAAATTGGCATCTTACCCCGTTGCTCTGGGTGGAGTGTATTGACTGCTCGCTGGTGGAGGAGCAGGTGCTCATGCGGTCTATGTCCTTACTGTGGGTGGAATGGCGGTGATGAGAGGGCTTCCCATGGTTCCCTCTACCCAAAGAATCCCCTCCTCCACCACAGTCGCTGGGGTAGGAGAAGGAGCCAGGCCGGCTGGCAGGAGAGGGGGGCACAGTAGGGACCATAGCCCAGAAAGAGGTGCCTTTATGAGCTGGGCTGGAGGGGACTAATGCTTCCTTTCCTCCACCTCCAGGAGACTGAGGTGAAATCAGAGGAGAAACTGTCCCAACTCGAGTGCTTTTTAGGGTCAAATTAAGAGGAGCTACAGCCATCTGTGGTATACCAGCTGTTTGATGTTTCTGGGTTTCTTCAAAGCCCCCCAGACCCAGTCTGACACTACCCTCCGTGCTGTCTGATGGGCTGTTACTGTTATTGCTGTTATTTCCATGAGGACTATCCAGCATCCTCATCTTAGGGACCTCTGAGGCTAGAACATCTCCATTTGTGGTTGTTTCTGGGTAGGGGTTAGAGGGGAGGGACAGAGGGTGGCAGGGTGACCACATACCTGCTGATCTGTCGGGCCCCTCAGGGCCGGGGGGATGGTGGTGGTGGACGGGCTGGGGTAAGCGTGAGGAGGGCTGGGGGATGCGAGAGGGTCGAGAGCGAGGGCCACACAGAGAGGAGGAGCTGCTCCCTGATCCTCCAGAGCCACCACCTCCTCCTCCCCCTCCCATGCTGGAGCTGCTGCCTCCTGGCAGGCCTCCAGTGCAACTGCTGCTACTGCTAGGTGGGCCGCCTGGCCCGCCACCACCCACATGGTTCCTCTGGTACTCTATGGGGGATGTCAGAGCTGTGGTAGGGGAAGAGAGACAATATTAAACTCATAACACACAAGTATTTTGAGTTAAGATCATTAAGAAAGTACTGAATATTATTTATTTCCAAGAGGTTGAAAAAGTATAACTAGAAACTGGAAAAGTCAGACATGCTACTAGTTCAAATTTCCATCAAAGTACACAGCCCAGCATTTTCTTGTTAATTTGTGTGCAAAGTCATATGCTCATCATTTTCTTACCATTGAGGAAGTTTCGCTGGTTCTCTAGTATCTGGCTGACCTGGTGGATCCAGACTTGACTAACCCCAGGGCTCATTGAATGAAGGGTGTACCTCTCCAGGTTTCCACTGGATGATCTGGATGTGAGGGTGAACTTGCAGGGGTCATCTGCATTTTCTTCTAAACCCAACCAACTGACCTGAAGTGATGTTACAAGAAAGAAAAAAAAGAGAGGAAGACAATTGGCGGTGAAAACAATGTAAGGGCAAAGGGATAGTTTTGTTAATTAAGAACCTACAGTAAAATCTACAGTCCACAAACATACAATACATAGATACAATTGTCAACTGTTCAAGGCTTATATTCTGCTTTCACAGTAGCTTTATGTAATTTCTTGAGCTGCATTTGCCTTGATGTTGTTCTTGAAGAGGTAGCCCGGAGAAGAAAAGCCTTTTTTTTTGTCTATGGGCTCGCTGAAGATGACGATCTGCTCAAATAGAAAGACCCTCCTCTCCTTCATCCTGGACAGAAGTCCTCCATCCTGGTCTGACACCATGAAGGTGTCTTGTAGGAGCAATCTGCCCTGTGCCACAATTTTACCCTGAAGCAAGAGGAAGAGCAGAGAGAAGAGTAATCAGAAGACAGGGAAAGGGGAGGACAGCATGCTCTTTTCCCTTTTTCTGACAGTTTCCATAACCTAGATTTGAAATAGGCAAGAGAAAAACAAACTAAAGAAGCATAGTCTATTATCAAACAAAGTACCTACAGTGCTAACACATATTTGCAAAAAATGAGCACACAATGACATCTAGTGGCAGTTGATTGAAATTAGAAATGAATTTTGCTATGTATAGGTATACACTCTTTAAATGAATAGTCTATTTGAATTGGTATAGTTGTTCAAGCACACACACAGACAGCAACATAGAAAGGATAAAGAGCAGTCTTACATCGAAGCCTTGAAGGCGCCCAACATTCATCATGTCATTGCAGCGCTTGGGGACCACGCACATCACCTCTACGGCTTTCTATGGAAGAACATGAAAGAAAAATCTTTAAGAGGCAAACTCCATTCAAATCTATTCAGAAGGTATTGAGGATTTTAAAGTGAGTCTTAGCATCACTTATAGAACGTTTAAAGTGCACTGCGGTCCAGTGTGACCTTTTTACATGACTAAGACGAGACGATGACAAGCTAAAAATAGATTTTTGATAATACAAACTATGACGAAATCTATATTTTGTTTTCGTTGACGAGACGAGACTCAAATGTTAATGATGGACTGTCGGACATTCAAAATGCAGTATATTTTATTTTCCCCTTCCGGCTTCGGGTTCAATAACCCACTTTGTCCAAATAAGGTAGACAGGCAAGCTGTTCTTTTGGAGGCCGTTGTATTTATTAAAACCTGTTACACATATGCTTTTGTTGTTGCTGTTCCGCTCACTTCTCCAGACACATACACGCTTGCTCACTCTCGCTCGCTCTACCATGCACTACGGCTGATATGACAAAACGAGATTTTCCAACCGCAAAGGCTGGGATTTGACTATTCGCGTGATCTGGTCACGTGACTTGCGAGCAAGCCGAGTGGAGCCGAGCAGGCAGGGAAAGAAGTCAACGCTGCGCTTGAACCTGTTGCACAATGACCTCAGGCTCGTCAGAAGAGTGCACGGCTGGAAGTTTGGTACCAAAGAGGGGCGGCACGTCAGTTGTGTGGAATTATTTTGGCTTTAAAAAGGAAGATGCTGCGCAACGTCAGGTATTGTGCAGAACATGCCTCGCTACTGTTGCTACCTCACGAGGTTCACGATTGTAATCACGATTGATTTACTGTGTTTGTTGAAAAATACATGAGAAGAGGACCTTGAAAAAATAATCGCATATTAAATCGCAATTAGATTATTTTCCAAAATCGTTCAGCCCTACCATGCACACACATACATGCAGCGCCACGCCTCTCTCTCTGTTTTAAAGGGATGGGCGATCTGCCTCTGTATGAACCTTATAGCAGAACACCAGATATTACACAAACTGTTAAGAGAGTTAAATGTTGCTTTACGAATTTCAACACTTAATACTGTCAACTTGATTCCAATTTCAGATACATGTATTTGCCTAACTGAATTAGTTTATTGAGAGAAAAACGTTTTGACTAAAAATTGACTAAAATGTAACGATTTTTCATCGACTAAAACTGGACTCAAACGTTTTGAGTTGTCGTCGACTAAAACTAGACTAAAACGATTAAGGATAAAAAGGACTAAAATGTGACTAAAACTAATAACCATTTTTGTCCAAACACTAAGACTAAATCTAAAATAGCTGACAAAATTAACACTGCTGTGGGCATCACATTACCTCCAGCTCTGTTGTATCCACTCCAGCTTTCTTGGAAATTTTAAGAAGATCCTGTGCAAGAGGTATATGAATAAGAAGATATTAATAATTACTTAACATTTTAATTTTGCCTGAATGCAGCCTGCCAACTAAGAACACTATGGCGGATTTACCTTCAGCAGTAACTGGTACTTCATTATACGTTGGACTGGTTTGATTAGCAGGTCAGTGATCTGCAATCTGTGGCCCAATCGCTGCTTGAGGTCCTGATGAAAGATACAAATGTTTTTACGTGTAAATTAAAATACTGATCACCTGGACAATCAAAGCAATGAAGTTTGGGAATGTAAAAACAATCTTACTTCAAAGTAAGTGTCAATGTACTCTGACACAATGTGCTCTGATTTTGGTTTGTTCTGACAGTACACAATGTACATATGTAACCTCCGCTCCTACCAACCGAACAAAACAAAAGTAGGTTTGGTAAATGAGAAGAAATACAAACATTTAAATCTATCATTTAAATTCAATAAAATGTACTTAATAGGTTCCCCACCTGTTTGACGAATAGAGGACCCAGCCTGTCAGGATCCTCCAAACATTTTTCAAGCTCTCCCAGGAAAAGACTGTGGATCAATCATGTGAGAGACATGTTATTTAACCTATCAAAGACCATGGTCCTGCTGTATTTAATGCTGTATGGCTTCGCACTGGGGCAAATAACACAACTTAAAAAAAAGAATTCAGGGTATTTGTAAGGCATGGAGAAGACTGCCAGCATACTCTTTGTGCCAGTCATAGATCTGATGGATGTTTCCAAAGACAATCTTGTCTTTTCCTCTCATGTCATCTGGTACTCCTTCCTCTTTCATCCTGCTCATATAGCCCTGAGAATAGAAAAGTAAAAAAAACACATTTTTTTGCTTCAAACACTGAGCAAAAAGTAATATCTAAAAGTAAATGTTAACATACTTTAGTATCTGATTTTACCTCCACTACTGATCCCAGATCTCTGACATAGTCTCTCTCGGTCTCCACCAGCTCCAGAAGCACATAACTGAGGGACACAAAACAGAAATAGTCACAGTGTAAAACAAATGTAATGCACTCAGCTGTGGATGAACATCAGAAATGTTCCATATAAGCACACAGATGAAGACAAACATGATTAAGTGATTGAACTCAAGAGGCTAATGTTTAACAAAACACTAACAAGACACCAGCTTATAACTCACTGTCTTCTCTTGAAGAAGCCAGACTTGCGCTCATCCACCTCATCGATGGGTGAGGAGGAGGAGAGGAGGGAGTTGTCGGAGGGGTTGAGGGAAGGAGAGCTGCTGTCACCCTGCTCTACTGAGAGAGAACTGGGACGATCCTCCAGTGACTGTGAGAACAGGGAGATGAGGAAAGGGGGAGACAGAGAAAGGAAAAAAATAAATAACTGTCATTGAGATGAAAACATTTTAATAATGTTTAAGTATGTGATCCCTTGTTTTGGACAGCATGTTTTATTAACCGTACTATATTCACTTTGGTATGTATCTGTACTGTGTGTAAGCCAGTGGGCATGTGTGTGTGTTGGGGATATAAGCCAGGGTGTAATGCCCATTTGTTGCAACAGAGGACAGCTGGCATAGTTAGTCACACTCCTTCTGACAGATGACTAGTGTCCATGATGCAATTCTCTGTCAACAACACCATAAAAAAGTGTGTGTGTGTGTGTGTGTGTGTGTGTGTGTGTGTGTGTGTGTGTGTGCGTGTGTGTGTCTGTGTGTGTGTGCGTGTGTGTTTGTGTCTGTACATTAATCTAGCATAATTGTTCTGTGTACAAATGTGCCACAATTGTGTGTACGTGTGACTTTTGTTTATGATCTTTTTCCTCACCATCTTGCTCTTCACCAGCTCTTCGATGGCACTGACCAGCTCAGCAGCACTGGGTGTCTCTGAACTGCTGGGACGAGCGGACAGACGGGATGCAGACTAAATAAAAAAATAAAAACAGGAAGTTAAAGAATACGTTGTTAAGGTGTAAACATGATAAATGTAATACTCGGTAGAGCAGCATGCGTGAAGCGGTCATACACAGTACTGTGAATTTGCTCAGGCTCACCATTGTTGAGTTTGGACCCCGATATTCCACAAGTCCATATAAGGACTTGGTGTGTGTGACCTCCCTAATAAAAGGGTTAACTTGGGACCAAGTAGGAGCCAATTACAGGCTGGTCTCAGGGAAACAGGGTTAACAATTATGAGGTGGGTTTAGGTCAAGGGATAGCTCTAGGATTGGACTGCTCTACAGCACAAGCTTTCTGATTGGTCAGATTACTTATATACAGCAAACAGTGTTGCTTAATACTGGAGAGCACGTTTGCCTCTGCAACGGAGCCCAGACTGAGGCATAGTGGCAGGCACAGTTTTAAAAGGATCCCCTTTTCAAAACCAGACTTAATGGGAATTCACCATTCAGTCCGACAAACACCTCACCACTGCAGCAACATGTGAATAGTAAAGTATTCACTTCAGCAACAATTACACTCCATGAGAACGACATTTTGTTAGTGAAAGAGAGATGACATAAAGGCACAGAAAATAAACTTAGTAAAAGAAGGATCTGAAGTAGAGATGATAATGGTTTTACATGGAGAGATAGGGAAACTGGGAAAGAAGAGAAGCAGAACAGAAATCAACATAATGCTGAAGGGAGGAACATGCAACCATCAACAAAATAAGAGAGAAAAAAGGAAAGTTATTAGCCAAAGAAGAGCTTTAGTGTGTTTATCATAAGCTTTGTGTTAACCTCTATATGGAACCAAACGCAGACATTTGGCTGCTTAAATTAAGAATTATGTAGATAAATGTACAAATCCAAGCTAAGGAGTTGAACAAGTTCAAAAGGCATCTATCTTCCTGTGAATATCCGTATGTTACCATATTGCCGATGTGGAAAACCATGTTTCTCCTAATTTCAATCATTTTGTTCTGCTTTAACACAACCCATACTGTATGTGTCTTGGTTTGCAAACTTCAATCTGTTTTCTGGACTTCATTGTTTTTTGGATGCGTCTAATTGTTATGATTGCCCTGCGTGACCAACCTTGTCGTCCTGAGAGTCGGGCTGCAGCAGGCTGTGTTGCTGGATGGCCATAGGGGGAGGCAGAGGGACAGTATCGGCCCCTTCCTCTCCTTCCTCCTCACCACAGCTCTGCATTCCTGATGAGGAAGACTTGGACAAGGTGCCGCTGCTCAGCCCCTCATTCCGCATACGCTGGAGATAAAGAAAGGAGGAGAACAATTATTGTCAGGACCAAAACTGCATCTTTAAATAGTTCTGACACAATGCACTACTTTATCTGTTCTTACTTCCTCCAGTGTCTCATCCTGCGGCGTTGCAGCGCTGTCGTCAGAGTCTTTCTGCGTGCCGGCCATTGAGTCCATGTTCTTCCTCGTGCCATCGCGGTTCTTCTTGTGCTTGTGGGCGAGTTTCTTGACGTGGCCATCAGCTTTGCCGGAACTCAGCCGCCGCACGGGGCTGGTGAGCCACTTCCTTAAGGTGTTCCCAGGACGTTTGGGGCCTGGGGAGCTGTGATGACCCAGGGTGTGGCTGGAGCCTGGCTGCAGGGCGTCGTTACTGGATACAGACAAAGTGTCTAAGAGGAGAAAAGAAAGAGAAGGTTGATTAATAATATTATGATTAGTACCTGTATATATTCCATTTTTATTTGCACTCAATGATTTCAAAAGGATTATCCCACCAAATAATCCAAATGTAAAATTGGAACTTGCTATTAGCCTTGCATTGATTGACAGGTTTTCATTAAAGTAAAAAGTATTGTTATATCACAAAAGCTTGTATGCAGTTAAAACAGGCCTATATTTCCATATAACCTCTCCAGTGACTAGCATTCCTTAATTTATGTAAAAAAAAAAAAAAAAGAATTGGCAAATTGAAGCTTAGTTTATACATAAATCTAGAAATTGTGTAACAAACACTAAACCTAATATGTATTTGTGTATATGCAAGTTTGCATGTTGGCGAACATTAAGAGAAGACACAGCTTATGATAAAAGCCTGTGTGTTGTTGTTTGTTTGTGCAGTGTGCGGGCTGGCCTCCTCCTCACACTGACGGCTGAGCCTTAGGGACTCTGTGGGAGGAGAGCTTTTTGCCTAGTGATGGAGCGATGAAAAAATAAGAGGATAAATGGGACGCTTGAGGCTTTGTCTGAATACTTTAAAGATACATCCACCTGTCTGCTCATTCACTCCGGTTATACTTCCCGTATTTATCTTGATCACCTCCATTACCCTGAGTTTTCCTCAGGATCAAAAATGCTGCTGCATGCCACTGAATCGAAA
This sequence comes from Eleginops maclovinus, assembly GCF_036324505.1. Classification (NCBI taxonomy): domain Eukaryota; kingdom Metazoa; phylum Chordata; class Actinopteri; order Perciformes; family Eleginopidae; genus Eleginops; species Eleginops maclovinus. Next base: position 16,837,309 of record NC_086351.1, on the reverse strand, counting down.
AACTAAATCTCGGGCCTGGATCAAAGAGCAAATTTGACCTAGGAGTCTTACGATCATTAAGTTGAGGTTGGGTTTCTATGCGTGCTGTCGCAACGATATGAAACATGACCCCAACTCTGACACCACAGAGCATTCCCTGGAGAAGACCTCCTTTATGACCTCAAAGATGAAAGAAAGGTAACGGCAAGATTTAAGAGAAGACCTTTCTCTGAGGCCAATATAAAGGAGGGAAGATAAAAAGTAGAAGAACAACTTTGATTTAGCAAGGTTTTCCCAATGAGAGGAGGAGTATGGCATATCATACTGTATATCAAAAACAAACTGGGACTGGGACACCTGGTAATGTGTGCACCCCATGTACTAAACAAAATATGGCCCCTTTGTTGCATGTCATCTATCCTTCTCTACCCCTTTCCTGTCTGCAGCTGTCTCTACAATAAAAGGCAAGAAAAAATAACACTCCTAAACTGATGTTTTTTTTATCCCTCTCAGGGGATGATGTTCTGATTGTGCAGATTAGTACATGAATTCTCAAAATGGCATGACTTCAAAAAGAATTGCATTCCTATGTGGACACGAGTGGAGTCAAGGCGATACTGTCCTCCATCACACCACATCATTTGTTGAGATTTAAATCTGAAACTAAAAGAATGATACAATGAGATACAACTAACATATATTTTATTAGGACAATGCAGCCGGAGTTACATATTTCAGGCTTCAGCTTCTCCATTATTCAGCCATTAAGAGTGGTAAAAACAAAAATGCAGCTGCTCATGATTAAACCATACACACAAGCTGAATGGCTCTTATGAATGGCAGGTGTGGAAACATGGGCTCCCCTGATTGGACACTTTTTAACACCGCTTGAATGAATGCATCTGCATGTGAGAGTGCGAGTCAATCATTCAGCCTCTGGGAGACTTATTTTTACTGCGCTTTGCTGATACGAAGCATGTGTTCTCACATCGCATGCAAAGGGAGAAGAAAGCACAGTACGCAGAATAACAAGAATCTACCACACTATTAGGACTCAGAAAGCCATCTTTATCCACGACTGTTCTCAGAATCTCACTTGGACAAAGAACAAGTCATTTGGAGATATCTTCAGTATAACCTGAGTGATAACAGTAATGAACTTTCATGGATTCTGCAGAGTAAAGGTTGTCTTGTGCAAGATATTCTTAGCAATGAGTCAGGCGAACAATAACGTGAATAGATCAAGGATGGGTAGATGAGAACATATCCTTTTATTACGTTGTTCATACCATAAAACGAGACGGACAGATACTGTTTTATCTCCCAGGGAAGTAAATATTGATTTTACAAATCCCACCCAAAGGGCATACTAAATGATGATTTGACGCAATTTGATGGAAGATAATCCCTGTTGTTAGCACATATTTACATGCAACCTCTTTGGGAAGTATAGAATTTAGGGAAACTGTGGGGTTCAACAACTTTTCCCCTGCAGTAACAAATAAAATCCAGAGGTTCAAGGTTTCAAGGTTTTATTGGTCATATGCACAACATATACAACGTATATGTTGGCAATGAAAATCTTATATCCCATGCTCCTCCAACAACTCAACATACATGGTGCAAATAAGATAAATAAAATAGTGCAAAAAGAGAGAAGAATATTTACAATAACAACAATAAAGATTTGAGGATGTGAAATATATACATATGTGGAATACATTCAAAGTATTTCACATATGTATATATATATGTAGAATCACAATAGTTTGTTATGAGGCTGCCCTGGAATGTTTTAGTCATGGATACAACCATGGTGCCTATTTAAGACCAAAAGTTCACTATTGTTGGTCTCCAAGGATTTTTAAAACCTTATTTTACGAGTTTTATAGATTCTTCCTTCAGTAGATAGATACCAACAGCACATTTGTTCCATAATTCCTAGGTAAAAAATACAGGTGCTGACAAGGCGTTTGTATTATTATGATTTTAAAGACCTGAATACTTTGGATAAACAACGGTAGGTGACCCCTTAAGCCTCACAAAACAGTTATTTCTATTGTAAACCACTTTCTGCTATTTAATTTTAAATGGCGAGCAACACTGACAACTAAAAGCAAACACCTACTTTTGCGGATAATTCAAAATGTAACACCTAGGTGAAAATGTGTGTTTTTAAACCTGGGAGCCAGACACAAGAGTCAGGACTTCTCACGTAGAGCAAATAGAGCGCTTGCTGGAGAAACCCTGGGGTCACAACCTCACGTGTAACTAAACCGTTAGCAAGTACTTCTTAACTATTAGACCAAAGGCTGTTGGGCAAGTTTTACTGACACCTTCAATTCACACATATTCAGTTTCTGGTGTGAAACAATAACTTTGAATGTCTTAAAATGTTACTCGTATACACATCTACAAAGGTAAAACTGAAATCATCGCGTCTGTGGTTGTAAGGGAATTAAAATGATAATTTAAATTATCAATGGTGTATTTTTAAGGAAATCTAAATAACTTGGCATGAATATGAAATGCAGCTTTGATAGTTATTGAACCATGGCTAATGTTGTCCCATAACTAAGTAAAATATTCCACCTCCTGTCCTATGTGTCAAGAATAAAAATGATTACACCTTGACAGTTTGATAAGCATCTGGGGCTATCTTTAGCTCTGATCATTCCAAAGAGGTTGTGCTAACAGGGGTGTAAATGGGTGAAACATGGGGTCAGCGTCCTTGACACATTCCTCCTCAGTAGAAAATAACCCTTCTGACACAGTCAGATACACAAAAGGGCATGACATTTGACCTTTGCCCTGCAGAGTGTCTCCTCAGGAACAGCTGGTCAGGCTCGGACTCAAGGGAAACACAAATGGGGGACACAAAGTTTGCTTACAGGACGGGCACTAGGTAAGTGTTTGTCCTACTCATTTAATCAGGGTTTTATTGTTGCTGGTCATTAAGACACTGAAGTTAAAGATGTAAAGATCCATATACGATATTATCTTGGCGATATGCTGACACCCCTTGAAAGATGTGAATAACTTAGCTCTGTAGGCGTGTGAGAGTCCTGTGAAAAGACCCACCAAGAATCCACCAGATGCTCTCCACTGCAGCTTCAGATGTTTGCTAATCTATCTGCAAGCTACGGAGTGCAATAATTCAGTCACTGCTCAGTCACACCACTGCAAAAGTTACTTGCTAGATTTACGACTTTGTGTGTGTGTCTGTGTCTCAGAATAGGAGGGGAGGGGCTGTTGTACAACTGGAATGGTCCCAAAAGTCTGCGCAGCTCCACAGAAGCATGCCTGGGATTCCAGAGGTGTCACCAGGGGAGCATCGTTGGTAGCCGTAGAAGGGATACAAACACTCAGACACACAAACATCAGTCAGGTTTGGCTGGAGATGAGCTTTAAAGGGCTGGAGGTGCAGCGTTTGGGGAAGCTCCAGGGGGTTTGGCTAGATGATGTGTAGAAAATGTGGACAATGCTGGGGAGGGCTTAGCACCATCACCCATAGTTATGGAGGGCGTGGAGTTGGGATGGAGAGTTTAAAGACCACCTGCTACTAATATGGCACCATATGTTTTTGTTTTTTTAGGGCTTTGTCATATATTGTACGCAACAGACAACTGTGAAACCTTAGACAGAAAACAGCCTGGGAATGTTTGAAGCTCCTTATTTTCCTTTTCTATTCTATTTGACCTCATTAATGTCTTTTCTCCCTGGGGTCTACAAAAACCCCCTGCCCATCTGCATAGCACCCGCCTGACCTGGCGCACAGATAGGAACAATGATATAATCTTATCAATCTGATTTCAGCAGATTTAATATCTCATCACATAACGGTGCATTCACCAAATTACTTTTGCTGCCATAATGCCCCGGCGTAATCCACACTACGATTAGTGAATGCCCTCTGCATTATAACCCATTTGAAAATCACCAAAATCGAACCGTGGTGTGACAACAACATGATGAACAAACAATAACACCAAACTGGTAGATTTACATGATAGATTTCATGGTTTCTTTTGCAATACAGGAGCAGCAAGTGCAATTTTATATCCATAAAATAATCAAATGCAGCATGATGTAGACATTTCACAATCTACATAGCAAACCCTGCCACAGAACAGGAAACCAATATTGTGTTTTCTGAAATATCTGAACGAACTGTACTCTGATACAAGCAACAACACAAGTAAAGGACTTGTTTACTACACATTATGCCATTACTGATGGAGGCACCTACCCAGGTCCAGCAGCCAGAACTTGCAGCTGTCAGAGTGTCCTCTCTGTGCTGAATCCATGGAGCAAAGAGGGTTTAGAGACACTAAAGACTCAATTCCACGGGCCATGTCAGTCAAATCCCACCCCTCCGGAATTCTGATGTGAAATCTTCCCTCATAGCATATCCACAGGTATGAAAACCGACTTTCAACTCCTTTCCCAAAACTGTTTTGCTTATGAGATACAGTTTAACATAAATAAAAAAATTATATGGGAACTGCGTAGCTGAATTTCCAAAGAGAAAGTGTGATGTCCAGTGTGAGGAAAAATAAAAAGTAAAATGCAGCATTAGAGAGTAGGATGTTTTCCCCCTCTCTCTTTATATCTCCTTCCCTTCCTCTCTTGTGAGTGGGCTGCTGTGAGGATATTGGGCAAGCCTCCACTGTGCCTCTCTGTTCGGAGGGGATGTCTGTTAGCATGCAGCACATCTACCGTAATACTCTTTGTAGAAGCACCCACTCAGTTTGTGTGGGCGGGTGCATATATTACAGGCATTAAGATACTTGCAAGTTTTGCAGTATGCTTGGAATAAATATAGACTAGGTTATGAAAAAGAGAAGTGAGGAACAAAATGTTCATTTGTTTCATATTCAGTGCTTTGTTACAAATATGTTTTTTTTTCTTTGATTTTGAATCTCCACAGAGGTCTGAATTACAACTATTTACAGTATTTTTCTACACAATATTCCTACATCTTTACTTTATGACACACTGTGCAGTCCAGAGTAGCTATGCAGGCTAGATGCACAAAGATCTCCCTGTGTGACTGTGTGTGTGTGTGTGTGTGTGTGTGTGTGTGTGTGTGTGTGTGTGTGTGTGTGTGTGTGTGTGTTCCCCTGTGCTTTAAACACACTATATCCTGTAAGAACACGCACACACTTGTTCATGCACTGGCCTGCACTTACTCGCTGCTCCTGAGTCCTTTAACAATAACACTGTCATTAAGTGTGTACCTTTGTATTTATTTCATTTCAAGAAGCACTAAATGTCAAACTGCATGCTTCGGCAAATGGGGGAATTACAGTAATCAGATGGAAATTGGGCCAGTGTGTAAATTAAAGTGCTCTAAACCTGATTAACCAGGAATGTGTAGGTTTGTACAGGTTTCAGCTACTAGCAGAACACTGGACTTGAATTAACGTTAAAAAATATGCGCTGAACACTATAGATGTGACCTACTGCTTTTTTTTCACGCATACTATAATAAGAAGAGCAGACAACCAGCTGCCAACCTCACACTTTATAGATTAACCCTACTGTATGTGAACCATTCAATTCTACTCTAAACAAACACTGGCCAACAATAATCCCCTAAACCGTCACCACAACTTTGGACAAAGTGGACTACATGGTTAGTCTGTAAACACAAAAGGCTGACAAAGAAGCAAAGACAGTTTTGTCACCCTGTTTTCAACAGCCTTTTTTTTAACCACAGCAACCCCATGCAGTGAGAAGCTTTTCATCATCCCTGCTGGCCACACAAACGCACAGATTCAAACAGTGAGGGCTTGTTAGGCCCAACCAAGGGAGCAAAGACAGCCAGATAAAACAGGAGCCCCGTGTAAGGAAATCCGAGATGAAAGGCAGGGAAGCTGCAGTAGAAAGTGTATAATGAGTGACTGGAAAATTCAACCCTTATTGTGCTGTAGTTGTTATTAAGGTAATTCGAAAGGTGTGAGTTTGGGTATGTACAATCCAAGCAAAATATAATTTGAAATACATTAATTTTCCTACTGTCTACAAAGAAGCTGCTACAAAAATATCAGTATGCTATATTACCATAGAAAGCGGTACAGGTCTCACCCACTCTTGTAGATTGAAAAGGGAAAGGCACACGCAGAAACTTTCGGTAAACATGATGACAGCAGCTCATCTCTCCAACGAAAGTCAAATGAGGGCCATGCCTTTTTATAGACTCCTGTCCTCTCACTCCCTTCTGTTAGCTATATTTATTCTTTTTTGGCAGTATTGTGTACTGTATAAAATGTAGTCTACCCATTGTCTATTTATCTACTTCAATGCCTTAAATGGCCCAATAGAGGACATTAAATAAAATATCATGGAAAGGCTGCAGCTGTGACTGTTTAGGCTTATTGAGAAACAGTAAGACAGCAGATGTCTTTACAACAAACCAGGGTGGAATATGGACTAGTTCAAATAAAGAAGAAACCAGAAAACATCAGAGAGGCCAATCCAACAACATAGCACAAGAATACGGAACTGGATAGCAGCAGGTCTGACATGAGACACATCTACTGGATAAAGGAAGCCTTACCAGTAGAATACCGATCGGCCACCTGAGGCAGCTACTGGGCCTTTGGCTGAGGACATGAACTAAATACATGCTCACGTAGTTTGCAGGAATAATATGTTGACTATTATAAGGGTATACAAGTATGGGACAGAGTTACAAGACATTGCCATCATAATCAAGATGGCATTGCAAGGGAAAACCATTATAATAAATAAAACAATTATTGTATACTAAGAACTAAAAGGCTATAACCCTTTAACCATAATGGTGAGGGGGAATGCTGCTGCGTCATACGTTTTTCTGACAGTAACAAGATATGTGGATATCAACATTGCTGGTTGTTCTAAGGTGGAAATTATTTTGAAGATAATTAAAAGAGAGCTGTGCTTTTCACAGTTGCATAGCAACACCCAAAAATACATGTACGTGCATCTCCAGCAGTTTTGTGAGAAGGAGCTGCAGGTCACCAATGAGGTGTTTGCAAACAAGATGCATGATTGTGACAAGCAGCTGTTGTGTAGGATGCAAAGATTCTGCAGTCCACCAAACAAGGAATACTTCAAATTAGCTTGTGTTAATATTCTGATGTGTGTAAATGTTCCTAATATGACAATAATGCCGGTGTTGGTATGAAAACAATGGCATCTACCTTTGTGGTTGAAGAGCCCCTCCATCTCCATGGAGGACCTGGAGTGAGCGATGCAGAGCATGGCGCAGGGTACTATCCCCTCCTGGGCCGGAGAGCGGTCTGTGGTTCGCACCAGGACCCAGTCCGGCTTGTCGTGGAGACGCTCCAGAACCTCCACAGTCTGGCCTCGCCGCACTGTCAGCTCCCCGCTGCCACCTCCATTGCTGGCCAGAAAGTCATGGATCACCATCGTCAACTCACAGCCACCAGAAAGCTGAAATAGAAGTGAAGATTTCTTTGAAAACCTATTGATGATTATCCGTTAACAGATACTGGTAACTGATCCTTCTGCCATTCACATGTTTGCACAAAACAATAATGCAGTTAGTCCAGATACTTCCCCCACCACTGTCATTCAGAGAAATTACTTAAGACATCAGTGAAAGTAATGAATGGACTCTGAGAACAAAAAAGTTCATATTCCCACACTACATCCTCTGATCACAGCACAGGTACTTCAGCAGCACTCTAAAGTCAAAGTGTGAATGCACTGATGATTGATGATTCACTCGAGCACAAAACATCGCTCGGAAAATCTGACTCCAATCACCCAGGCATCATCTAAGTGTCTACAGTATGAATTGGAAGGCATTTATAAACCGAGGTGAAACCAGGTGGAATTAGTCACTTGCTAAATGATATTTTTGTTGAACACAAGACTGAAAACTGCCACTGTTCAGTACGCACAATACAACACAGGGTGCGCAAAGAAAATAATTATATGAATATGAAATATAAAAGATTATAGATTTTATTTTTGTCTCTGAAAGAGTTAAATCAATTGCTTTATTTAAACACAATATTATGCAAATTAACATTAATGTCCAAACCTGTTTGAGTTGTCCCCTGTGCTTGGATTTCATAATTTCAGTTTCCTATTTATGGACTTAGGTATTGAATTTTCATTTAATGTACATTTTCTAAGGACAAAGTAACATTTAACAATATTCTGTCAAATATTAACTAATAGCAGATGAGGAAAGTGTTGTAAGTTTCTTGTGTCCTTTAAAACCACGATAGATGACATTAATACAGTCAAAGATGTTCACTTTGTTAAAGCCACAGAATTCTATTTTTTTGTGAAAATAATGCAAAGCACATCATTTGCAACATACCCTTTGATAGTGTGGCAAAGCCAGAGAGCTGAGGAGTTGGGAAACGGGATGGGAGATCCTGTCCTCCAGCCTCTGCATTGTTTTCCACTCCCGCATTGCAAGATAAATCCAAAATAAAATAAAAACTCTACAGCAGTCTAATTACCTACTGTTACCTACTAAGCACAAGCTGGAAAATGTTACAATTGATTACACTTTTTATTGAATATTTCCCCTGGGAAAACAGCCCCAGATAATTACAATCCTGGTCCATTAGAGCCTCCCCAGGCTGGAAGAAAAGCTGCTGTCTTCCACCATTACAGCCAACAGCCCTCCTCTGGGTTCTTATAATCAGACTATTGAAGCTTAAATGATGCCCTGCTGTGTGTCTCTTCCCCGGAGCGGAGCAGTTAATCCATCCGTGTCTTTAAACAAGTCTTGTCACAATTTAGCTCGCCAATATCCATTGATAAAAGAAAAAACACTCTATAAAATGTCAAGAAAACAAACCATTGCCTGAGTATTTCCAGGTTTAAAGCAAAGTGTGAGATCGATGGCTTTGAGGACTTCAAACTGTGCTCTCCTGTCTGGCATACAGACGAGCATCCTCTGTGAGGGGAGCGTGGGAGGCTGAAGCTGCTGACACACAAGTCACTCACTAAAGCCGAGACACACACACACACACACACACACACACACACACACACACACACACACACACACACACACACACACACACACACACACACACACACACACACACACACACACACACACACACACACACACACACACACACACACACACACACACACACACACACACACACACACACACACACACACACACACACACACACACACACACACACACACACACACACACACTAGCACAAACACACCACTGTCACTGTCTCTTGAATGAGAGGTCCCACAGAGAGACCTCACATAGAGAGAGATAGAGAGAAGCATTCAAACAGCGAGATAGAGATGCAAAATGTATACTTGCATGTGTGATGTGTGTTTTAAATGATAGAGCTTGTGAGTATCTCCTTAACCGGAGAACACTGAACATTTAATTAGTGTTTTTAATAGTTTTGACTCAAGTGGCTCATCAAACACATGAACACAAACACAGTGCTCACCTCCTCACCTTTACAATCTGGTGTCATGAAATAACCCTAGAGCTAGTATAAGGCTAACAGTTTCCTTAAAAGTGACAGTGGAAACGCTTAGCCTATTTACTTTTTATTTATTTAGGCAGAGCTGGGGAACGTCCAATTAAAGTGTGAAAGTTAAGACAACATGTAAGAGTCCACCGCTACAGTTTATAATAAGTATGACATAAACGCATAAATGTGTTTATCTGTGTGTGCTGGTATGTGGATGTGTGTTGGCTTTATAGTTGCTCATACTGAGCGTAGGAGGACATGCCTTCTGTGGTGCTATTACCAGATATTACCACAGCCGACTCTACATGTTCACAGCAAAGAGATTCTCTCTTTCTCTCGCATGCGCACAAACAAACACACGCACACGCACACACACACACACAGATACACACACACACACACACACACACAGATACACACACACACACACACACACACACACACACACACTTCAAACTCTGTCAGATGGATGGCTTCTTCCTCTTAACACAATCCGACACCATCACAGGAAACAACTCGAGGAGAGTTGCATGTATGTATCAAGGTTGCAGCTTTGGATGTGTGATGGCATGATATGGACCAATGAGAGATTAGATATATTCTGACTGAGAGAACTCAATAGCCTGTGTGCATGTTAAGGTTAAGGGGGGAAAATATGAATAACAACAGTGCTGCCCAGTCCATTTTGGGGAAGAATAATAGTGTGAGAAGATGTACATGTGTGTATGTGTGTGCATGTGATCCTACCTTATCACTGTCCAGGGTGTTCTGGGATGTTCGTGAGGCGATTGAGATGGTATCCGGTTGGCTGCTTGCATCTCCTTGGCTGTCAAGCTCCTCTCCATCCCTGCAGGCAATATTACCGCGATTACATTATTATTAAATAACCCTTATAATGTATTGATACATTCAAGCCTGGATTCTGAGATTTGCTTTGCTCTGTAGTGTCACTTTTATTTCTTTGCATTATATTGAATGGTTAACTCAAGTATCATTGTTAAAAATGGTATTCATGCATTTTCTTAAATTATGTTTTGCATAAACAAAATGGCTTTTCCATAATATACTTTTTTGACGGCTAACATAAATTACATTTAAATTTAACAAAAACTTCAGAGTGGTGCACTGTTAGCTTACCGTCTGCCCTTATGTTTAGCTGTGGTTGCTTTAGGGATGTGGATGGGCTCCTTCAGAGCTCCACGCAGGTGGACCGTTCGCTCCTGGATGACCTCCCGAATGTGTTTGATCCAGTCCTGCTTGTTCTCAATGCTCGAAGCCTGAGACACAACACACGATTGGGTATCATCATAACATGATTTCTTTTTTATGGTTGTTTACAGTATTTTACAAGGGGATGTAAAAAATACCTTTCACTGATATGTCAACAAAATGAAACAAGGAGACAGTCAAATTTCCGATTAATGTTTTGGAAATGTAAGCAAATCATAATGTACCACTTGCAGATTCACAAACACAAATAAGAACCATTTTCATTCAATTTATACCTGGGAAAGTTTTATGGTGATATCAGTATGTTTAAAATGCATACCCTAATCACCTAAAGTCTCTCACTCTTAATTGTCGACCCATAACACAGATCAGATTTAATTATGCAATTACCTAGCCCTGTCTGAGTCGAGTGCTTTGATCCTTGCAACCTCCTGATTGAGTCACACATCTATATTCGAAATGGAATGATGACGAGAATGATAAGCGTCTCCATAACTCCAATTAGGGCTCCACAGAGAGATGCAGCCTTGTGTTTAATTTACGTCACTGAGCCGATGCAACACTGTATTTAGCATATGATTACGCTCATCTGTGTCTTATCTTCCTCCTTCCCTTAGCAACTAGCAGCACTAAGGCTGCAGTGGCACCGTGTCGTATAAGACACAGATTAAATAGGAAGTTATGTAATTAGACAGATAACTGTACAGCACACATTCATACATCGTAACACATACATCCACACGTTTGAGTCGTTCTCTCTGTCAGTCTCAAAAAGAAACACATCTGAACACTCTGCATTAAACATTGCTTCTGACTCACAGTGTGAGATCTACCAAGTTGTTTGTGAGTTGGGATTTTGACTGCTATGCTAATGTTTCTGCGTGATGAGTGAATAAGCAGCAGAAAGTAACACTCCACCCCCGTACAGGGAGTGAACTTTATTGGCTAAACGGAGGGGACTATGCACTGTAGGATTCCGTGGAGGTGGACTACAGACATGGGTGACTTTCCTTCTCTATGTGTGAACAACTTGACCACTCCTGCAGAGGAATCATATTGACGGTCTATTTTGAACTTAGTACATTTCCAGAAGTGGAAATGAAGCCTTTTTTATTTGGATCTTAGTCCTTCATTGATCATTTGTTACAGACACTGTTGTGAAATACTTCAAATGATAAAGATATGCTTATTAAATGTATATAATAAAAACATATTATGCACTGAGCAATGACCCCTTATTTTCCCAATTAAAATGAACAGACCTTGAGGACGATCTTGTTGTCTGAGGTCGGGGTCCTGCCCACCCACAGGGCAAACTTACAAGGATCCCCCTCAACATGTTCTGTCACCCCAAGCTCCGATGTCTGAGGGGTAGAATAAACATGTCAGCAATTAAAAATGTGTAACCAAGATAAAAACTATGTATCATTAAAGTCTTCCAGCTAACTCAGCTCCCCAAAAAATCAAAGATTTATCCTAAATCAAACAAAGTCTTAGCTAGATACAGTCTTAAGTTGGATGAAGTTTTTTCTACGTGATGATGAGTCTGATAATCAGAATCAGAAGTACTTTATTTATCCCAAACTGGGAAATGTTTGCGTTGCAGCAGCGAAATACAAAGAGAAGCAAAACAAATACAAATAATTAGAACTAAAAAATAAAATAAAAATGAATAAAAATAAAAATGTAATATACAAATGTACAAAAAGGCAATAATTATATAGCGTAAATGTACAATGTTAAGTGTGAAGGAGTACATGTTAGCAACACAAGCTTCAATGGAAACAAAGGACCGTACGGGTATTACAACTGTTGTATATTTTCTCCATGTGATGAGTTTGTGGTTTTATCATTATGTTTGATACATCCATAGAGTCCTAGCATTATCCATAGATTGCCTCAGTAAGGAACATCTTAGTTCATTCCTTTTCTGTCAAAATTGGTAGGGGACACAGGAATGATAAAGTGAGATCACAGTAGATTACTTACAAAGAGCTTGCTCTTATACAGGTACTTGCTGCGCCCATTGGAGTCTTTGACGTCTTTGCTGAAGACCAGAGACATCTCAAAGAGGAAGAGGTGTCGGTCTCGACCCTTCCTGATCAGAGTCTTGGGATCCCATACCTGGAAGGAATCCTGAAGTATCAACTCTCCCTGGGAGTCGATGTTCCCATCAAACCCTGAGGAGGTGAAGACAGGGGAAGAAAAACGGCAATGACTGGTAAGTGCATGCATGTACAGTATGTACAAACGCCCAATGTCCGTGGGTGGCAAATGGAAGCAAGGTGAATGAAGTTACTGCTGACTCACAGCTGATTAATCTGTACGAAATATGAGTGACGTGGTGACATTCACAAAAGCAAAGAAAAAGTTCAATTAATAGGAAACAACAGTCACTCGGAACACTCAGAATAAATAATGTGAGTTCCATTAATAGCAGATGGATGTGTGTGTGTGTGTGTGTGTGTGTGTTTGTGTGTGAGCACTTACCATCCAGCATAGAAAGGTGCATGGCATCATTGGCTCTCTTGGGGACACTGAGCATGACTTCAAGACCGTCCTTTATCTCCCCTTTACCCTCCTCACAGCATGTCAGCAACTCCTACAACGGAAGACAACAACCAGAGGCACACACACAGTAAATGAGATTCAAATGAAGTAGTAACAAACATATTCATGATTTTGTTAAATGATTTAGTTCCTTCAGCATGCAGTACCTTGAGAAGTAGCTGGTATTTAGTGATTCTCTGGACTGGTTTGATCAAGTAGGAGGAGATGGAGTTAGCCAAGCGATGCCTTTGCTGGATTTCCTGCAAATCAAAAAAGGGAAATTAAACACATTGAAACAAAAAACATATTTGTCCTAACTCTAAAATTACATTTTATCATACATGAAGCGGTATTGGTACTTACATCAAAGTAGGGCCCAGCATGTTCCAGGATGAGCTGAGTGGAGTCGGGCTTGTTCTTACAGTAGTTCACATACATCTGGAACTTATCAGCCTGAGCAGGGAAAAACACACCAGTACTTTAGTCACATGTGATCAAAATACTTGGATGCAAAACAACCACTTGTTTTGTTTAATAGCTCATACTGTAGGTCCAGTGTAGTGTACATTTTTGTTATTCGAAGGAGGAAGCTGCTCTAGTGTAGTGTATATTTTTACTGTATTAAGCATTGGTTATATAAATCCAAAGGAGGATGGTACACCTTGTAAGTGTGGATAATAAAATGTACATTAACATAAAATAAAATATCAAGTTACAAGTAGTGGATCTCTTACCCAAGTGACAAAACAATGGCCAACATCCTCTGGAAGCTGCTCATATTTCTCCAACTCCTTCAGGAAGATACTGTAAAGAGACAGGGAAAGGAACAATCAGAAGCTGAGTAACTGATGTGGTACATTTACTAATCCTGTAAAAAGTAAATGTATAATTTGTAAATACATTGTCATATAATACATGTCAATGGTAAATAATACAGAATAAAGCATATGACTGCTCTACTGACTTGTGATGGAACTCGTAGAGGTCCTGCATGTTTCCAAATATGATGTGTTCCTTGTTAACAATACCAGGAGGAATCTCCTCCACTCCGCTGGTCATCTCCCACAGGTACGTCTGTACAAACACACACACAGCAGATGACAATTCATTAAATCATTATCATTAATTATAATCATTATTTTCATCTGATAATATGGAGCAGGAGCATCACATTAACTATTTCAAATTTTTCACATTACATTTTGAGAAGTTTTTGAAGTTTAGGAATTAACTGCAACAGAGATTTCATTCATTAATATCATCAATATGATTTTGCTTAGTCTATTAAATGTCAGACATTAGTTCTCAAGATCATATCTCTAAGTATTCTAAGTAAAATACATTCATTTTAATTCACCGTGAGATGATTTAAATCACTAAATCAAATTACTACAAGTTGGATACACCGAATATTGAAGACAATTTAACATTCTCTAAAGGGGATGCTGATGTCTGTGTGTGTTCACTACAATACTTACATCCATACACTCCCGTAGGTCTCTGACGTAAGTTTTCTCTGTTTGAATCAGCTCAGCCATTATGAATCTGAAAGGACATGCACAGAGCAGACACTGATGAACAAAAGTCAGGGTCTGTAGATAACTAAACAAAAGTTAAACCTGTGGTAAAGACTAGTATGTGGGGGGGAAAATAGAATAAGCATTTAAAATGTTGAAGCTTTACTATTTCTACATTCCTGTGGAAACTACTGTGGTTGTGCTGTAGCTATATACAGATGCATAATAAATAGACTTTAATGGACTCTCCCTGAACTCTGTGTCATACATCTCTCCTGTAATAGGGCTCACATATGGCTTGTCAACATATGGACTTTAATATACAGACCATTTTCACTCCCTGATGTTTGAGTTAACCCCAAAACCATTTGAAACTAATGACCAAAGATATTCTAAACAAAATGAGGAACACTTACATTTTGTGATAAATGCTCATGAGGCAACATATGTTCCATCTCCATTTGATTGAGTTTTTCATCATCACTGATGAACTAATTTGATTCCTTTGCATGAACTGCTAATTCCATTGTATCAAACAATATGAAATGAAAAGCCATAGCTATAAAATATTAATCAAACTGAAAAATAATGTGTTTTTCTATGTATTCAGGGAATCCCTGAACTATAAATTGATGTATTTTTCTAAGCATGTGATAGAAAACCTGTGATGCTTAACACTCGGTGGCGATCAGATGAAAATGTGCCAGAGAAAGGTCTGTTGCACTTACTCTTTTCTTCGCGCTGACTTCCGCTTCTCCTCGTTGAGTTCATGGGCGGCATCCCTCAGCTTGACCTCTAACCCTGGGGCACTGGCTGGGATAATGTCCAGTTGCAGCCCTTTACTCTGAAAAGGACACAGTGGCTTTTATGTTGTGCACAACAGGCACGGTGGCCATTCACCAGTCAACACTCCAATGAGGGATGCATTTGCTTTCCCTTAGCACCAGTTCATTAAATTGAACTGCTGGGAGATGAAGTTTAAACACGAGAGACATGAGTGACCGCAGCTAAAATTCAACAGTCTCCAATAACCATCTGAATCTGAACACCTGGTACCAGGGCCTACTCTTGTAAAATATACAGTAAAATAAAATACACGAGTAGTTTGTACGATTAAATCCATCAAATTTGTATCTCTTAACATAAACTCTTCCAGACATGGAGAGAATCAACAGCTGTATCTTTGTATGCTTCAATTACAGATAATAATCTCAAGGTTTAGGATTTAGTTTAAGAATAAAGTTTGTCAAATCACACGTAACTCTTTCTTTTTTAATTTGTGTCAATGGTGTGCACTCACAGCCTTGTTGGAGTCGGAAGAAATGCCGAGCGCCGTTTCCAGGCAGGTTCGATATTTGTCCATGCGGAGAGAAAAGTCCCTGTAGCGCTTGTCCACTGAGGACACCCATTTCTTTATCTCCAGAGCATGGGCGTGGCCCTTGTCACAAAACCCATCCGCCAGCTGGATCAACAGCTTTACCCGCTCTTTGGTTTGCTGTCAATAGAGAGACATTTAGGGAGGGGACAGAGAGAGAAGAGAGGTGGCCGCATAGAGCCAGTGGAGGAAAGGTAGATGAGAGAGAGAGAGAGAGAGAGAGAGAGAGAGAGAGAGAGAGAGAGAGAGAGAGAGAGAGAGAGAGAGAGAGAGAGAGAGAGAGAGAGAGAGAGAGAGAGTTGGGAATTAGTGTGTTGCTGGATGGACACAATAGCTTGTTCTCTAACACAATAACAGTGACACAGCAACGAGGGAAGGGGACAATACACTGCCCTGGAAATGGGCCTCACAAAAGAGCATAGGATGGTGCAAACACACACAGCGAGCAGAGCAACGGGCCCACAGATACACACACAAAGTCTGTACTCTTTCAACTTTTTTTTACACGTTAATAGATCAACATATAAATATAAATTAACACACGTACCTTTGCTGTGATCTGGAAGTCTTCGTGCTCTTTAAGGAGCTCCTGTGTGTGGTGAATGCTGGAGCCGGTAGATGTGTGTGTGGACAGGTAAAACTCCCCAGTGTCATGGATCCACTCCAGGGCCTGAGGACACAACCAATCAAGAATGAGTTCATTTACACTGCAGGGATTTTAGTTACACAATGACACATCCCTATTAACTTTTCAAATCTCAAGACACAAAACTGGTTACCTTTAATTACTTCCAGTAAAATGAGATCCAATAGGTAGTTTAAACCACTCATTTATCCTCTCAAATCTAGTGGGACATTGAACTGATCCTTGTTTGATATGTATTTTTTCACTGTACACTTTAGCTGTTAAGATGTCCTCCAATTACATTCATGGCAATTCAGGATTAGAAAATGTAAAGGCCATATTTGTGTAATATGATACAGGAAATATATCTTAAGCAATCTGTTAAAAATGTAAAACTCTTGTCTATAAATCTCCATCCAAATGTCTATCCAAAGGTTCAACTTTTTTATTTTATTATTTTTGTATGTATATATACTTATTTGTGAAGTATACACATATGTATACTGTATACCTGGGCCTGCAGGCTCTGACCAGCAGTGGCAGAACTAGTCCAGTCAAACTGTGAGACCAGAAAGCATTTTTTGCCCTGGGGATAAAACCTGGATCACCCTAGAATAGCTATGTCCTACAAAACATCCATGATGTCATCTGATTTGATTGGCTTAGCGCATTGCTGTAGGTCTGTGCTTTGCTATCCGAACACCACAAGAGGGAGCTAAGGATCAGCATTTAAACAGCCTTACCACTGGTAAACCAGGAAAAGTGCCACAGATGCTTTGGCTTTTCCAGAATAATAGAGCTTCCAGCCGTCAACATCACATTTAAGAAAAAACTCAGCTCAGTCTGTGGTGTGTGAGGAGAATCTGGCTGCAAGTGAAAACTGTCACTTCCAAATCTGTCCTTTTCACAGGTCCTTGAATCTTTGAACCATTGCTGTTGGCAGGCTTTTCTCAAATGAGAACTATTAAATGTCGTTGTGAATTGACCTATGATCCTAGATCAGATGTCTTATTCTCCTAAAACATTTTGACAATGAAAATACTAGTAGACGATATGTTCAGTACTGCCTGAGGGAAAAAATGAATGGTTTGAGAGTTATCTTTGGCAATGCTCTGTAATAAACCTGGTGTTTAAATGTACTGGGCCACATAATGATAGGCGTCTTTCAGACCGTCATTGTTGCAAATGTCTGCCAGCTTACAATATTTCCAGCATATTTGAAATGTATCATTAGTAAGAAAAAGAGACCGCTTGATTTAAAAAGAAATAAAATCAAGATGGAAGTTGCAGCTGTATGAAAACTGAGACATGTCAACTTGCAGACTTAATGTTCAGAACTCTACACAATCACCTAAGCCTAATATTTAGAGCCTACTCTGTTTGTACGTACAGTGGAGTACATAATCACAAGAACACACCTGTTTGGCGCTGCGTTCAAACACCACATATTGCTGACACTGGTCCAGCCTGCGCTTCCTCATGGTCCAGAAATGGAGCACTCTGTTCTCTCTCTGCAGCAACTCATTTAAGATATCTGATGAAACAACACAAACACTTTTATGTCAGCATTATAAAAGGGGCACCTGCATTCAAAATCCTGTGAAAAGATAAAGGAACTTTGGATAGGAAAATGTAAATAAGCTGATTACTTGATCACATGTTTTGAATGAGAGAAGCAAAAAAAGATTAAACAATCTACTTACTCTTAACCTGAGTCTCTGGAGCTTTGACGTGGGACAACATGCCGGGCATGTTGACACTGTTTCTGTGCAGGTACTTCAAGAAGACATCAGCATTACGTCTGGCTAACGTGCAGGCCTGTGAGTGAGCAGGATTAGAACAAATGTAACTTGTAATTGGTCAATAACAATACCCTTGTCACTTATAAAATATTGATTAAATAATTAGACATTTATTTTCTTTAATATAAATTGAAATTATTTGTTCACCTTGAGGAAGGCCTCTTTCTGTTCCAGATGTTTGCTGATCATGGGAGTGACATGGTCTGACTCGCAGTTAGGGCCAAGTTTATCAGCGCCGCCACACCAGTCCTCTTCTCTTTTATACTCCTGCTCCAGGCTTTCCAACACACTGCACACCTGAAACACAGATGTAGCAACATGATTTCGACGCAACCTCTGAAACTGCACATCCTTGGGAGCATTTGTATAAACCATAGATTTCCAGGTCTAATATCAAGATTACCTGTTCAGAGGTCTTGTAGAAGGCTACAGACGCATTAACCAGTTTCAGCCGGTCCTCCATCTTCAGCATGAGCTGCTGCCAATGGTCTGCCACCTTTAAGTCGTACAAAACAAATCAGTTTACCACCTGCAGCCTTAAAATAGCAGACACACTTCAAACATGTTTCCTTTTTCACATTTCCTTTTTATAGATGTATACAATTGCAAGCGAGCATTACCTTTTCTGCACAGTCTCTGATCATATCCATGTCGTAGTGGTTTGCCTGGAGTAAGGCCTCAGCCTTCTGCTGTACTTGCAGTGCACTCTGATGGGTTTTCTGCATAGGGCATAAGAGGGAGATACAAAAACAACAATGAAATTCAAGTTATATGAATCACTATGCAAAAATGATTGCTTAAAAAATACAGGCCCATTGTTGTTCCCTGCAGGGCAGTTTGGAGAAACAGAGGAAAATAAAAATTGTCCGGGGCTTTGCATTCTGCAGAGGAACTGAGATAGAAAAGGACAGTATCCAGTATTTCTGTGGCATAACGGGTAGACTGAGATGAATACTCCATGCTGGACAGAGAGCACTAAAGGAAAGGAAAATATAAGGAGAAAAATGAATAAGGAAGGGCTTCCTGTCCAATTTAGAAATGTTTGCAGGACCTGCTGTGTACTGTCACTGAGGACCTTCCCGTATCACTTGCTATTTTCTCACCACACGGGACCCATTTCAGCTTTCAGGGACTACAGTTATGGCATGCCTGTTAAAATTCAAGTCTTATATGAACAATAATCATAAAGATAGCTTTAGTCTGAGTGTGAATATGTGAGCTCTGAAGAAGTAGGTCAGGTAAAGGCCTGCATTAATATGAGCCAGGCTTGACAGAGTTCAAAGGAAATGCACCCTGCATAATCAGTAGTAAAGAGACAAATGACATAAAGGCAAAAGGTAAGCAGAGAAAGAGAAGAAAAAAGGATATTAGATATTGATAATTCCATTTCATGTGTGATCAGAAGGGGAGGCAGTGGAGACGCATTTGAACCTGAGAAAAGTTTTAGAAAGGCAAAAGGATGAAAAATGAAGGGCAACGGCGCAGAGGAGATGCAGCAGTGGTTAATTATGAGGAATAGAGGATATGAAGTACAGAGCATGCAGAGATGAACCAAGACAAACATGATGAAAAGGAAGATGAGGAAAATAGGGTCATAGGATGTGTAACGAGAACAAAAGGAAACTGACGAGAAGGAATTCCATGGACCCGATGTTTCTAAATAATGTATTAATACACATGGATGAAATGAGATCAAGAAGAAAAACCTTTTATACATTTTGTCCTTTACCTCAATTGCATGTTGGAATTGTTCATGTTCCTTCTGCAGCTGTTCAGCTTCTTGTAACGAACTTGCTGTGATAAGACCAGCGTTCAGCATGGACTCTCCATTGCGGATCCAACCCAGCACCTAAAACACACACAAAACAAAGACTTTGGTTATTTTTTACTCATTTTGAACTGTGTTATTTGTGCTAAAAATGTGAAATATGAAAAAATGGAACAATCACTTCAAAAAAGGTGTAGGTACTCTTTTTCAGAAATGTCTCAATCTTCTCTGTTCTCATTTCATTTTCTCTTTTCAGCTCTATGACGTCCTCTTTTAATGATCTTTTCAAATTCAACTCTCCATCGGTTCTATAACTCAGACACCCCTGGATGCCCTTGCATCCTCTACTCAATCTTTTACATAGTCCTTTTTTCGCTTTGTACATAATATATAGTATTAACATACACTCGGCCATGCACACATTATCCCATTTTCCCCCCATAGTTTTGCTGGCCGTAGTTGTAGCCAAAGGGCATTGTTAAACACTGTCAAAGCCACTTCTCTTTTCTCTGTGACTCAGCCAGCACACCTGCTGTGTGGGTGAGAGGCAGAACTACAACAGAAGCTTGGCTGTAAAAGTGATGACGAAACACCACTCTGACTCTTGTTTTCAGCAACTTTAGCGAAGCCTATGTTTCCATTGCAGTTGTGATGTCCCGAGGCAGGACAGGTATAAGTGTTAACTGCTGAAAATAAGAGGAGTGGTATGTACAAATGACATAATGCTTGAACAAACAGCAGCAACATCAGAAATAATAAGTACATACCAGTATCTGACTCATGAGTTTGGTATGGCATACCGATTAACATAATATATTCAAATGTTCCTTATACCACTGACTCCACTTTACTCTACTTGTCAATCCCTATTCTTAAACAGTGACATTTTTTAAATGCATACAAAAAGGAGTTCTCACAACTAACAATATCTCCGTTTTGAAAATGTTAGGCCAAAGAAAAGTAAACACTATAGCAACTGCCGTGCATTAGTAATCTCTGGTCAGGACTTAAAGGCCCTGACATTTATATATAAGTCAGGAGACTACAATTACCAGATTATGGTTGTGTCCAATTTTTTTTAGAGAGTGGGAGAGTAAGGCAGAGGCATTTGAGCTGTATTATACAATGAAATCTGAAGAGTTCATGTTGGAAATGAGTTAATGATATGTCTGAAAGTTGTTTAAACATATTTAAAATAGATCACTTAATTAAGAAAAAAACAAAAGCCACCTCTGATTTATAAATCCCCATTTGCTTAACAGACATGCATATATTTCCGTGCCAGTCCAATGCTGCTGCATAGCACTGCCTCGCTGTGGGTAGGTAGTAAAAATAACGCCAGCATCCCTAAATTGGCTGTTTGTTTTCCATTGAAACATCAGTATGCTACATTGCAAACTCACATTTTTCTGCTGTGATTGCATTCAGCTACTGAAATTGAAAGAGAATCACTGCCTGCCATTCACTAATACAATAACAAATTCCGTCTAGTTCACTCCCAATCAAGTAAGATACTCTAGCATATTGCTCTCCTTTTCCCCCGAATTTCCACCCGTCTCATTTCTCTCTTTAAACCTTGGCTGAACATCTAACCAAATGATATTGCTCAGAATATTCCCCAAGGTCAGGAAGATATACAGAGAGACAGACAGAAAGAAAGAAAGAAAGAAAGAAAGAAAGAAAGAAAGAAAGACAGAAAGAAAGAAAGGGGAGGGAGAACGATTGTTGACACGGGATGAGTCATCCGCCCATGGTCATGTACAGACAGAACATACTGTTGCCTTTTAGCACCTTACACTGCTTCAACCCCGTGGTAAGCTGTAGCAATAAATTGTCAGAAGGTCTTTCAACATGTCAGTTTGACCTCGGTATTACAGATAGCCCCAGGTATGTTTAGTCCTGAAATACACATGTGGGCATTCATGTGTGAGCTTTATTTTCACTTCCAACATGTGTTTATTATTAATAAAGTATTCTTTAAGTACATGGTTCAGCTCTTTGAAAACCAGACCTTGTGAGTTTAATACAGGGATTATCACTCATAAGTAAAACGCTCTTTTGTAGCTTGTTTTTTAGAGTGCTTTTAAAATCCCACCTGCACCCTCCAATCACTACTGAGGCTGTGTCATTGTCTATCATTGTTAAACTCTTTTGTCCTTCCCTCAAGTAGGTACCTGTTTGACTTCAGCCTGCAGATGCCGTAATTGGACACACTGCTCCAGATGTCTCCTGTGCTGCTCTGCTGCCAAGTCCAGCTCCTGCTGCTTCTCGTGGAGAAACTCCAGCAGGCCCTGGACCCGTGTGGCCATGTCCACATCCCTGTCACACAAAAGCTCCACACCTGCAAACAACAAACATATTATTGTTACCAAGATCGAGTCCTTTTATAAAATGGGTAAATGGGTTTTGACTAAAGAGGCATCTAGCAGTTTTGCACACATTTCTACCATAAGATATATCCATATACTCTATGTGGAATCAAAATAATTTCATGAATAAATGATAGTTCTTTATAGAATAGCACTGCTAGATTGCTACAGATTAGACATTTTGAAAATGACTCATAGGTGGCATAGAGAGCTTACTTTTTATTTACAACATAAAGCCATGCAGACTGTGAAAGCTGCTCTTGTGAAAGCTGACTAAACAATGTCTGAAAGCCATTTCAGCACAAATCTTTTATTGCAAATTTAGCACAGGCATAATCTGTACTCACATTAAAGTCCTGCATTTTATGAGCTGAACATGACTGGCTCTGATAAATTATTATTATCCTGAGGCAAGCTACAGAGGACGGTCTACTGCAATTACAGTAGCAATTTAGCTAGCTGTAGCAGTGTAGATGTCTGACTGCAGAAGAAGATTTTTGTATATTGTAAGCAGGATCTACACCCTAACACTTTCTGACAAAGATCATTGGGCCAAACATCTTCTATCTGTGCACCAGAATGTGTGGCTCTATCCAATTTAACTTACTGTATAATGATGTGAGTTCTGCACCCTGCACATGTCTGCTCTGCTTTAACTCTATGCTTTAATGTTACTTTTCAATCACTCACCAGATGCCTGTACTTCTGTGACATACTGCAGCAGCTCTTGGCCCTGGTGCTTGACGTCAAAGGTGAGGTTGTTCATAGTAAGCGCTTTGTCCGCATGATGCTGTAGCCTCTGCTCGGCCAGTGGTAGGTCCTCTGTGTCAAATTCACTCATCTGCTGGGATAGTTCCTCGTTCCATGACTCCAGGTCGGAGATGATCTGTGAGGGGGAAAGAGAGAAGATTAACTTATCCAAATAGACGAACAAAAAACATGAATATTCAAAACAAAAGGGAGAGATTGTATAGCATCATTTATGACAAAGGTCCTTTACATAATGTATTGGCTAAGAAGGTTTCATGCTACAAATATTCAAAGGAACTACAGTATCTCACAAAAGTGAGTACACCCTCACATTTTTGTAAATATTTTATTCTATCTTTTCATGGGAAAACACTGAAGATATGACACTTTGATACAATGTAAAGTAGTCAGTGTACAGCTTGTATAACAGTGTAAATTTGCTGTGCCCTCACAATAACTCAACACAGCCATTAATGTCTAAATCGCTGGCAATAAAAGTGAGTACACCCCTAAGTGAAAATGGCCAAATTGTGCCCAATTAGCCATTTTCCCTCCCTGGTGTCATGTGAC
Source organism: Eleginops maclovinus (assembly GCF_036324505.1). Classification (NCBI taxonomy): domain Eukaryota; kingdom Metazoa; phylum Chordata; class Actinopteri; order Perciformes; family Eleginopidae; genus Eleginops; species Eleginops maclovinus. The sequence goes on along the minus strand of NC_086351.1, from coordinate 16,813,280 downwards.
TCGTTAGTGTTACAAGGTCTGACGTGTGGATGGGGAACAGGTGTGTTAAATTTGGTGTTATCACTCTCACACTCTCTCATACTGGTCACTGAAGTTCAAAAAGGCACCTCATGGCAAAGAACTCTCTCAGGATCTGAAAGAAAGAATTGTTGCTCTACATAAAGATGGCCTAGGCTATAAGAGGATTGCCAACACCCTGAAACTGAGCTGCAGCACAGGTGGCCAAGACCATACAGCGGTTTAACAGGACAGGTTCCACTCAGAACAGGTCTCGCCATGGTCGACGAGTGCACGTGCTCAGCGTCATATCCAGAGGTTGTCTCTTGAAAATAGACGTATGACTGCTGCAGAGGTTAAAGGGGTGGGGGGGTCAGTTCATACGCCGCACACTGTCTCAAATTGGTCTGCATGGCTTTCATCCCAGAAAGAAGCCTCTTCTAAAGATGTTGCACAATATAGCCCACAAACTGTTAGCTGAAGACAAGCAGATTAAGGACATGGATTACTGGAACCATGTCCTGTGGTCTGATGAGACCAAGATACACTTATTTGGTTCAGATGGTGTTAAAGCGGGTGTGGCGGCAACCAGGTGAGGAGTACAAAGACAAGTGTGTCTTGCCTACAGTCAAGCATGGTGGTGGGAGTGTCATGGTTTGGGGCTGCATGAGTGCTGCCGGCTGTGGGGAGCTACAGTTCATTGAGGGAACCATGAATGCCAACATGTACTGTGACCTACTGAAGCAGAGCATGATCCCCTCCCTTTGGAAACTGGACCGCAGGACAGTACTCCAACATGATAACAACCCCAAACAGACCTCCAAGATGACCACTGCCTTGCTAAAGAAACTGAGGGTGAAGATGATGGACTGGCCAAGCATGTCTCTAGACCTCAACCCTATTGAGCATCTGTGGGGCATCCTCTCCTCAAACAGAAGGTGGAGGAGCGCAAGGTCTCTAACATCCACCAGCTCTGATGTCATCATGGAGGAATGTAATAGAAATCCAGTGGCAAGCTGTGAAGCTCTAGTGAACTATATGCCCAAGAGAGTTAAGGCAGTTCTGGAAATAATGGTGGCAACACAAAATATTGACACTTTGGGCACAATTTGGCCATTTTCACTTAGGGGTGTACTCACTATTCTTGCCAGCGGTTTAGACATTAATGGCTGTGTTGAGTTATTTGGAGGGTACAGCAAATTTAGACTGTTATACAAGCTGTACACTGACTACTTTACACTGTATTAAAGTGTCATATCTTCAGTGTTGTCCCATGAAAAGATAGAATAAAATATTTACAAAAATGTGAGGGGTGTACTTACTTTTGTGAGATACTGTATAAAGCACAGCATGAGCCATGTATTCATCCATAACATGGTATGATTAAAATCATGTTTTAATACCAAGTTAGTAGGTTTAATCGCTGTTACCTGACACCCTGGGCTGAGTGCCATAATAACGGATAACATATTACACTGGTGGTGATGCATGGCTGACAAAGCAGATGTCCTGAGATGTCAGTGCTTGTCTCTGACTGCCCACGCAGACTGAATCACGATACCAGAGGCACCTTGATCCTGGCACCATCCAGCTCTGTCTGTCAATATTTTTGATTTCCATTTTAACTGACTTAGGAGGTCTACTCTACACTGCATATCAAATTGTACCCACATTTTGCTCTGGGGCATTTGGAGTTACCTATTACAAAATGGTGATATTGTGGCAGAGGCTTTATTTACATCTTAAAAAGAATCAGGTCTTTTGTCAGTCTGTTGTTAGAAACATATTTTAAATACAATTTCAGATTGTATCTTGTCCTATATTTTGTAGTTGTCCTGTAAATGTATATAATACCTGTTTTGGGATGCTGTTTGATGTACTAAATGCTGTCCTTGCTAGGAACTCCCCTTTACTGGAAGGTATTTATTGTGTAACGTCCACAAGAAGTGTTGGAATAGACTGAACCACTGGCTTTGATTTGTGCAGCAGGTGGGGGGATGATATCTAAATGTCAGATTTGATCCTTTTAGGTTGGCATTTACAGTAATTTGGCATAACATGTTTTACGAAAGACAAAACTGATCATATTTCAACATTAATGCTTTCAGTTACTCAAGTGACACAAGCAACAGTTTCTTATAGTATGTACCCAGCGTCCGTCCAACATTCAGCTGTTTCAACCTTATAAACTAATGCAAAAAAGGTGTCAATTTGAAATGTGAGAAGTTACCATGCCATGACGACTTGACATTCATGAGAGTTACATGTAGGCTAAGTAATGTCAATATGTTGCGCAGTGCTCATTACTGTGGTAAAATGTGATCTGTGTGCATAAATAAATTGGGATGCTTGGCAGCTGCCCTCTTTAGTTCAGATACTTAGGAAAGGAAAGTAAAGTTGGTTTCATTATTGAACAGTAACAAAATAAAAATAGAGGGAAATAGAGAGACAGAAGATTGTTGACTGGGATCTGATCAAAAATAAATTGTTAAGTAAAAGGGTTCATAACATTAGGAGAGCATTATCCTCTCAGGTCATGCTATTTTTGTAATGTTTGCTTCTTAAGTACTCCACCCGGCCCGAAATAAACAGAACACCAAGTGTGCCACTGTTTAGAGATTTGATTCATAGCATTCACAATTTACTGCAGACTTAGTGCAATATTATGTTGTTGTCATGTGCAACATTAAGGAGAAACACTGAATAGCTGACATCTAAGAATTAAGCATTAGGACAAATAAAATGCAACATAAAATCCTGCAATCAACAACTGTGAGACATCATGTCAAATAAATATCAGATTTATTTTAGTTTTCCATTTCTTATCATTTCTCTCTTCCACTGTGTTTCTTTGAGTAGAACAATGTTTGCTTCTCTCTAATTCTCAAGTTACAGACGATAAAGTCTGAGCCACAGGAAAATACGTAGCTATTAGTATTTATTCTAGGGTTTACCTTCAAACTCCAGCTGTCACCAGGTTGCTGTTTCACCAAGAACAATTATCATTTTAGATCTCAGGGGTTTTAAACCCCTCTCAAAGACAACATTAATGAAACCACAAAAGCCAAAAGCAATAAGAGGTAACTGTAATACTTATACTATACTTTCATAAGCTTACACCAAAATGAAAGCAAAACTGTTTTCAATAAAGACCCCTACTCAGGTTCAGGTAGGAGAGAGAGCGTGATTTATTACCATGTACTCCACTGATTCACACACATTCCCCTGATACAAAATCTCCTCTGTATAAAAACACAACTGTCTCGGCTACCACAAGAGTAATCCTATAATAAACATATTATAAAACTCTCTTAAGGATATTTTGTAATAATTTCAAAAATTTGCAACAAAGTAGAAACTTACCAAGCACTTGTTTTCACTCTGTTTTTGTCTCTTCTTACAGTTGAGTAAAATGCCCTCTGTGTACAAATAGACCATCTCCGTCAGCTACTTACTTACTGTTGAATCCAACTAACTTAAAGAGGTTTAAAATCTCCTATTTGACCATGTCCTTTTTCTTTCCTCTGTGGTGTGCACTGATACAGCTCACAGTTAGAGAGAACAACATTGTTAGACAAGTGTAGGTCTCACCTCAACCCGTGCCCTCACCTCAAACACACACCCCCATGTGCGCCAGGAGGGAGTGTCACAGTGCATGTGTGTGGGGAGGGAGACTCCTCCACCCATCTTCATACTCGAGCACTGTGTCATGTTAATCCTTTATCTTTGTGTGTATCTCTGGGCGTACTTTAGTTTTCAACTCAAGAGATTTAGCAGATTTACCAGCATTCCCTGACTCGACATGTAAGGCTACTGTCTGACTGTTCTGTGCTTTTGGACTTAAGAAAACAGAAACAGCAGACTTGAAACCAGCCACATATCTGTACACAGTGGAGGATAATCCATATATAGTATATGAGCAGACATTTGATAAAACACCATATTATTCCACACCAGTTATTTTACTCCTTTTGCATCTAGCGATTCCAGCTCACAGGAAGTGTAAAGCAGAAGTTCTGACCAAAGGAAACCCAATAATGATTTAAATCTGTCTCATAAGATGTTTTCCATGAGCATGCAGTGAAGGCACACAAATGCTTTTTTGCTAAAAATGACCACATCTAAGTTCAGTGTATCAGTATGCTTACACTCGTTAGTCAGCACTAAAAACAAACTATAGCCTGATGGGAAGATCATTCATTTTGCAGGTGTGAGCTAAAGTGTTGAACAAATCAATAATGGCACTGGAATGAAAAATCAAGAGATCATCAAAGTGAATGCAATTCATCCTGAGAGAGAGATAGATGTTTTTAACACATTTCATTACTATCCATCCAATAGTTGTGAGACAATTCATTCAAAACCACAAGTGCTATGTTATGGTGGTGAAATGTCAGGGAAACAACTCCATTTAGAATTCATCACTGGTTAAATTTTCCTACAGAATGTTGTACCATACATCAGGTATTGAGATATTTGACGAAAAAATATCCTGACACACCGGCACTGGCATCCCTAGAGCAATACTTGCACAATACTCCTGGTTAAAAACTGCAATTTTGTTCCCCAAGCCTTATTCCCCCAGAGTGTCATTTATATGTCAATAGAGCATCAGAAAATATGATTTGACGGCCGTGCTTAACATTAAGACAAACATAACAAATATATTTTTTAAAAAGCAGATCACAGAACAAGCTTAGAAAAAGCGTTAACTCTCTCTGTGGGCTGTTAAAGAATTAGCGGATTCATTGCAGCTCATTTCAGGTTGGGCTGGGGACAACTAAATTGAAATGAGCCAGAAGATGAGAACATTAGACTCTTTTTTTAATGTCGCACTTGTGAGGATTTCACTGTAATTCAACCAAGGTTTGTATCTCAATGTTACTGTGTAACGGTCTATCAGCTCAGAGCCACAGTCATTTTGGTTTGTTCGTGTGCCTGATCTTTTTTAGCATTTAAGAAAAATACTTCAAAGCCAATTAGACAAAATGAAAAAAAGGTGTTATATGGTCCATTTATAGTTATATATCTCAACTTCTCAAATCTACTATCTTATTTTCACCTCCAATATTGTAATAATCCCCTCAGACGTAACATACCTATATAAGCTTAATTCAATAGCAACCCTTTCTTACTCTTTTAACCCATTGCTACCCTCCAACACAATCTTCCCCTGCTCTACTTCCTTTACTCAATCTCTTTTTTGAATGAACATGTAGGATGAAGCTGAAATAAATATGCTTCATGCACCAAGCCTCCGTCTCTTGCTACTCACATCAATGGCGTCCCTCTCAAAGATGCGGAGCTGGAGGAAAAGCTCCAGTTTGATCTTCCTTTCTTGGAAAAGCTCCTCCATCTGGCCCTGGGCCTCGTCCAGCTGCTGCAGCACGCTCTCGATGTGGGCCATGGAGCTGTTGTGAGGAGTCTTGTTGCTCGAGATGGCCGAGTCTCTGTGGAGAGGTTAAATGTAGGGGATTTAGAGAAACAGCGAATTTGTGGTCGGAGATGGAGCTCCCAGTTTTTTTGGTGGCATCTGTGAGGAAGTAAAAGAAACCCTTTTTTTCCTTTCAAAATACTTCTCCCTCCTTTGCTCAGTTGTTTACTTAGTCAGTTAGAGAACATCTTGCTATCTTTCTTCTTAGTTTTATTATTTCTTTTTGTTTCTTTCCTCATGATTGCTTAAGATCACAGGAAAAATGTCAAGCCAGGCCTTGGGCATGGGAATAATTGGGCCTTTATATCTTAGTTTTCATATTTAGTTCACAGTTATTTTCAGCGATACAGGAAGTTCTTTGTGCGGTTGCAATGCTACAAAACGTTTATGGATAGAACTTAAAAGAGTGTGATTGTATTAATATACTGTAATAGTGTGGCTTACCCTGGTATGAATAATATATTGTAATATGCAGACAAGAGCATGCATAAGTAAATGTCACCTGAGCTGTTGTATCAGGTCTTCCCCCTCCTTGATGACATTGACTGTAGCCTGCAGGGTGGTCTGCTGCTGCTGGCCGAAACGTTTGATCAGGTCCTGCACTGCTTCCACAGACTCTGCATACACATCATCCAGCAGTTCCTTCTGAAGCTCCTCCAACCACGTCCACAGCTAAGAGTGATTGACAGGAAAGGCAATCCAGTTAAAATGAAGTATCATGCTGTGTAGACACCACGGAGAAGAGGAAAAGAGCAGGAAGGAAACTCAACAGCCCCAGTAGGAACCAAATCACATGCTTAAGAGGGTGGGGCACATGCGTATGTAGAAATTGATACTTCCAAACGGACAGAAAGAAGTTGGCAAAGTAAGTCTAACCAGTTTGTAAATTGCTGGTGTTTTGTGAATGGTCATCTTGGCAACAGATTAGCCATCTGGTGTATTGGCTCAGCCGTCTAACGCCCTGATACACCATTCAAATTAGATGGGAGACCCTGGCACCCAAGGTTTGTCTAACACCCACTTTGCTTACTCAAAAACATGTGACCCTCATCCACCTTCTTACATAGTAGGTTGCATTATACTTAATGCCTATGATGACATACTGTTGTTTGGCAACGGTATGCAAACATCTGACTGAGCTCCCTTTTTGTGGCTGCTTTTTTGAAATTATTATTATTATTAAAGCTTTTGTTTATAAGGAATCAAAGTAAGCTGCCTGTTCCAATTTGTCTAGGTATAAACAATATTTGAAATTACTAGAAGAATTAGCTTCATATGTGTACAGTTGTTGTCGCTCTTTTGCAAGTCTCTGCCTCCACAGTGAACCGTGTGTTGGATTTTAACATGCTGGACTGCATCCAAAGGTTTCTACAGAACTACAAGAGGTGATGGCCAGGAGAGCTGGAAACACACACACACACACACACACACACACACACACACACACACACACACACACACACACACACACACACACACACACACACACACACACACACACACACACACACACACACACACACACACACACACACACACACACACACACACACACACACACACAGAGTGACCTGAACCAGTGTGAACTGACAGATGGGATGAAAGAGATTAGTCCATATGGACGCTAAAGACTAGCTCCATTTCTAACACCACCGCTCTGACTGTCTCTATGAGTCTGAGTAAACAGGATGTAGAGTTAACACATGTAGAGTACAGTGTAATGTCCGTGTGGAGAGGTTAATTCTGACAGTGAAAGACAGTGTATGACATTTATTACATTGTGAGAGCAATTAGGGTTGCAGAGATGAGCCACACAGACACACATACAGATCACTAGCCTGTAAATGAATGAGGCAAATAATTATAGGAAAAATAGAGGCATGATTGTCATTATCACAGTCATTAAGTAAGCATATTGAAGCAGATTGCTTTAATTTGTGTAAACAAAAGTGCACTACTAAAAAAATGGAAACGCACAGCTGTTTGCACTGGGAGAACTAAGAGTACCAATTCTTGGTAATTTTGGTGCAGATGTATAAAGCACATTAAAGGGTGCAAAATAGAGTACAATTGTGTTTGCTTTTGTGTGGCCAATTTAAATATGAAGTTACTACAGAAATATAATCAATTCATTCAGTCACGTGGACTCACCTAACACTATTACTTGCTAGAATGATCACAAGTGTTAATAGTTTCTAGGTAATAGTTTATTTATCTCACAGCCATCTGCAAAGGCAATTCTGATTGTAAAGCTCATTAATTGCCTTTTCAAAACAGCAAAAGCACAACAAATACTAACTTTTATGGTTGATGAAGACATGACATGGTTTTTACTGTCATTACTACATACAATAGAAAAAATAATTGCTGAGTCTGATCAATAAATCAAACATCTACATTCTCTGGCTCCTTTTCTCATAACATATGAGTAGTAAAAGTTGTAGCTTTAGGCAATATAGAAAAGACAAATGAATGGGGTTAATAGACCTTATTAGGGTTGAGGAGATGAGAGGAGAGAGAGGTAATACACACCTCTTTGACGTGTGTATGGAAGGCAACAGACATGTCCAGCAGGACTTTTCGTTGCTCAACACGTCGCACAAAGTCCTGAATGCGATCCTCTAGCTGATGGGCAGCCTGGTAAATTTCCTCTGGGTCACACTCTCCGGTCTGGGCCAGCTGTTCTGCTGCCTCCAGCAACTTGTCAGCATTGGTGTAGGTGTTCTGAAACATACACATGAAGTATTGATGAGAGTCCAGATTCGTATACACATGCATGATTTTCATAAACTTGTTCAATTGATGCAGAGAGAAGAAACATGTCACAAAATTATTGTTTTTGTGTTAACACTTAAGACTTGAAACTCACCTGTGCAACTTCCTCAAAGTCTTCATGTCTCTTCTGCAGAGCCCTGGCTCTGTGTAAAGACTTCCCAACACCAGTGTGTTTACTGAGGAAGGCCTCACCGTGGTTCTCGATCCAGTCTAGCACCTTGAAACACAGAGCATAGGCATGTAGTACATATTTCCAAGCAGTAGGGGGTGCAATCTAACTGACTTGACTCTATTCAAGATCACATCAGCATTACAGTACTTTATGTCATCACTCTATCCCTCTGTCTGGCTCTCTGCTCATCCCTCCTTTCTTTACTCTTTTCCCCCCATCTGTCATGTCTAAATTGCACAAGTGGACAATTAAGTTTTGCCTAATAGGAAATCCAGAGCAGTGCAAAGTGTCAACATTTCCACTGTGGTTGATATTAGCTATAAATCTTTGTACATAATGACCTTATTATCTATAAAACAGATGGCAATACTTCCTCTGCTTCTATGTATGGTAATGGAAGGGATTTTTTTTACAACGCTTTCAAGTCCCTATTAAAATAGTTTGACGGGACAAACACATCTGAACATGTGCACAATGCCCTCGACACTGTATGTGGCAGGAAATTGCATCACCATGGAAACCACTACCAAGAGAAAAGGGTGATGAAATAGTGGATGGAAGAGGGGAGTGACAGTAAAGCTAGGATACAGCAAGACGGAGATGGGAGAGAGAGAGGGAGAGAAGGGGGAGGGGGCAGAGAGGCAGGGAAGAGTTCATGCCTAAAGGGGAGAAATGTAGAGATGACACTATGCACCAACTCAGTCGTTTTGATCTAAGAGCTCTGCCACCAGCAGTCGCAGAGAGACAGAGAGAAAGAGAGAGAGAGAGAGAGAGAGAGAGAGAGAGAGAGAGAGAGAGAGAGAGAGAGAGAGAGAGAGACAGAGACACACACACTCTCACTCTGTAAACCCAAGAGGAAGTGGGGGAAAAAAAGGCTTTGAAAAGCTGGAGCTGATTATAGTACATCTTAATATACCACACTCTGCTATCCAGTATGGGATGTTTCTGAATATCTCACCACCATTACAAAACAATGATTATAGGATCTTTATAAACATTTTAAAAAGTAATACAGCGACACTGAACTAATTTGTTGCTATTTTATTTACATAATGTTTGAACAGCTTCCTATTTTTTATGTGTTAACCAACTTCACAGTATACATGTACTAATGATTGTAAAATATGTCTAAAAGTTCCCCGTTACGGGACAAATAAATTGATGATTTCTGATTCTTATTATAGCTTATTAATCTACTGGGAAGCACAAAGGTTTTACAGATTCAACTGAATTAAAATTAGTTTAGTAAACTGCTACATAACAGAAAGTGAAAAGTGAAAAGCTCAAAAACTTGATTAATTGAAGTGAAACTGTTAGGAAGGATAGATGTGTACAAACGCAATAGCAGTGTATAGCTAGCCCTAAAGGTCACTTCAAGGTTTACTTCAAATAAGGACAAGACGAGACAGCACTTTATCCAGTCTCTACTGTAGACTCTGCTTTGTATGTGTGTGTGTGTGTGTGTGTGTGTGTGTGTGTGTGTGTGTGTGTGTGTGTGTGTGTGTGTGTGTGTGTGTGTGTGTGTGTGTGTGTGTGTGTGTGTGTGTGTGCCCATGTGTGAACAACAAAACATGCTAAGGCCAACACAGCTGCAGCTCTTGTGTTAGTTGGACTTTGCTCTGTGTGTCTTCGTGTGCCTCTTACTTGCTGAACATCCTGCTGAAAGACACACAGCTGCAGTCGTTGATGCAGGCGGACTTTGCGATGCTGCCAGATGTTTTCCAGCTGCCTCTGGTGGTGCAGCACCTCATGGATGATGTCTAAGACGTGGTGCACAGCCTTGGAGTAGTTAGCCGATGCCATCAATGAATCAGCACTTCCTGGTGTCAAAGGTCGCTGTAGTTTGTCCAAAAGAGACTTCCCATCCTGGCTTACCTGTTAAAGGCGACATGTAGTTTCACATATTGCAAAAAGACCTTAAAGTATCTCACGTGGGAACAAATAAAATAATGAAAGTACCTCCCTTATGTTTTTAAAAGGACTACAACCTTCTTCTTTATATATTTTCTATCATATGCAATATACACACATAGACACACTATGTACTGTGTTAAAGGCTGCTGATAATATTTTGAATCCATGATTTGGATAACTATCAGTCCCATTTCTGCCAGAGAGGCATCAATATTTGCATGTACCTTTTTGTTTTTGCATGATTACATGAGCGTGCTTGTGTGAACTGACCTCAGAGTATGCTGTTGTGATGTGCTCATATAGTCCCTGGTGATGGTGGATTGTGTCTTCTAGATCTTGGAGTTCAGAAGGCAGCTCTCCCTCACCACATGCCTTACACCATGGCTCCACTTTACTCATGTACTGGGGAGAGAAAACACATGATACAAACATTGTATTACACAGACCTAAATATAAATATACAGTTTAGACTAGGCATTGCATACTATTGTATACTATTTGGTATGTAATGTACCATAGTGCCATATCTATTGTGCATGCATGACGGTGATGTTATGATCCTTTTGTAAAACCAGTTTAACTCATTCTATATTGTTCAAATTATAATAACATTGTTAACACTACAGGTAGGCACTTTACACTTCTCATTAAACCTGTATATTTTTATTTTGTTGTGCCCAGTTATCAGGTTGTTTCTGTGAAACCAAGAAAAAGAAAATAACTGAAACTGTTGATTTTGAAGTGGCAATTGACACGATAATTAATATATGTTTTCATGCAAACCTGTATTTTTCACAATTGGCATACTTGCGCTGTCCCCATTACTACTTAAAACAGTAAGTGCTGTAAGCATGTACGTAGAGTTCAGACAAAGTTTTACTCGCTGAATATTCTCCCTGTTAGCCAACAGAAACAAGAAAAAACAACGACACCGCATTAGGATATCCCTTCATCGGCTTTCAGCTTAACTAGTTCTACATAAAGGTTTGGCATCCCAACTGTTATTGTTGGAAACGGAAAGGCTGACAAAGTCAGAGGCCGAGAGGGATTGAGGTAATTGAGAGGAACAATTTCAAAAACTAAAAAGGGAGAGAAGGGCAGAGAGATGGGTAGAACGATAAGATAAAATATTGATTGACCATTTATTATTCTGTTTTATAAAAGGGAAGAATTGAAAGATCAAGGGTCTGTAAAAAATGTGTATTAGCTATGCAGAATAAGAATAACATATACTAATATTTATATGTAAGGTGCCCCAAATGCATCATACATGAACCAGAGGTAGAGACTATTTTGGCAAAATTGTAACATTAAATCATATGATACAATATCATGTATGTGACGCTGCTCCCTCCACTAAAGCGGACAACAACATATCAAAATCTGCTCAGCAACTATAGGTGTCAACAATCAACTAATGTAACGTTGCTGCAAACGTAAGCGAAACAATGGAAAGCAGTATTGATCATTTGAATGGTCTTTTAGGTCTATTTGGGATAAGGCAACCATAGAGCTTGTAAATTGTAGTGTTTTTTATTCTACTTCTCTTTCTCTTTAAATGTACTTATCTTAAAAATATATAAAACTATCATCAGGTTTGAATCCTTACTAAAGCCCACATTACAGATATTCATTTCAGCATTTAAAGTTCTGAGATGCTCCATTCCACCTCTTATTTTTGCCTATCATTAAAGAAAGAATACCAATTAATTCTAACACATCAGTGTAAGCATGTGCATGTAGCTGAGGGTTTTTCGGGGGGGAAACATCATCAGCACTGTATATACCCTGTTAGTCTTACTGTATGTACCTGGTCTGCTTTCTGGTGGAAGCTGGCAGACATCTCCAGCAGGGTGCTGCGTTCGTCCAGTGCTGCAGCAAAGGCCTTCCACTCCTGCTCCAGCTGACTTGAGATCTGCTGGATCTGCTGGGAGGCGTAGTGGCCGGATTCCAGGAGCCGGTTCCCGACCGACATGATCCGATTGATGTTCACATAAACATTCTGTGTTCAAGGCAGAGAAACAAGATGGCCCAGATTAAAACAGACACAATAACCAATTGGTTTTAATTCATAAAATACTGCATGTGCTTTGTTTGATTATCTTTAGCACAGACAGGCAGAAACAGTAAATGCATACTAATGTACACTTACAGCGTTTGTACAAAGTCCAATAGTTTAAATCTGAAGATATCTGACCTGAAGCATAACTGACTCCTTTAATGTTGGGGCAATTTGGGCACTCCGCACAGGCAGATTATACGGGGGCCAGGTACAATTATGTTGCAGTTTCATTTTGGGAGCAATGATGCATGAAGATGAAACCATGTCTTCAAACAGTCAGGATTAGCTGTTCCTCCAGAAAGCAAGCAGAGTTTGATGATGTAATATGGTAGCCAAAATTACTTTAGTGTACACAAGTTATACAAGACAGAATAAAAGTCAATACATGCAGCCTTGTCATAAGCTACCGCCACATCCCTCACCACACACGCGCACGCAAGCTCTATGTGAATAAAGAAAATAAACCCATTTGCCTCTTATCTTTAAGTCTTTTTTAATATATGGGCTCCAAGCTGTTTTGTGTAGATAGGCACGGATCAGCGAACGCTAATTAACAACTGTGTTAACAGCCTGTTATTATTCTATTCAATTACTGCTCCTGGAGCCTATAATGGCTCTTAGTTTGTTTGTTTCAATCACGACGGGGAGGAACGATGAACCAAACACCAGCTACAGCTAATTAAGAGTTTTCATCAAAGTAGCAGACACTGGATTGGTACTTTGTACTTTTGTTCATCTATAAGGTTTTTTAAATGATTGGTGTTTTTTTTTTTAATGAAAGTATGACTTATAAATGATTTTAATTAGCTTTACTTTTACTTGTAGGAGTTTCTTCAAGCAAACCAAACAAATTCATTCCCTTATAATCCAAGACAATACTGGCATTGGGAAAGAAAAGCAATAGATTAGGATTGATGTCGGCCCGAGGACAATAGAGAAAGTGGTGTGCTTAGAAGTAAGGCTCATATGATAAATTAAGCGAGTCTAACTGCTAGAGAGCTATCGAAATCATATCATACATTTTTTTTAAAAACACAAGTATAAGAGGAAGATGATCTCTAAAATACTCTAGATTAGGGGTTTTCAAATCGGGTGAATGTGAGCCTCCCCTTAGAGTAGGAAAGAACAGCCGAGGCCCCCCTTCCCCAAAATCTGGTCTGCCTGCCCTAACCCACACACACCTCTGCCATCTTTTGTGTGTTCCAGGCAATGACGAGTTTCATTAACAACTGATAAAATGTAACTATTTTTTAATATTTTATTTGAAGACATTTCATTTTCACAACTTTTTAAAAAGTGCATTCATAAACAATCTTTGCAACAGCAAATACTTTCAAACTTCATGCAGGTCTAATTGAGGCTACTTTTAAAATCACTGAACATCAGTAGGCCTATCCAAAAGTCAACAAATCGGCACGGTGTGTATGGGCCTTAAGCGCACATTTGAAGGAGATGCACATCGTCTTGAACAAAATCACCACAATTGTCAGCTCTCTGATCAATGAACGACAATGCTGGTTGTTCACGGAACACATAACATTTAACAGTCAACTGCATTGAGTGCATGTTATCAGATCGAGCAGATTCACATATTTTCATCCCATTTTTTTAATAACCAACAAACAAAATGACGCCATTCACGTCATTTGCGCTACAAGAGCGAAATCAACCCTATGGCCCAACCAATTTATGCATTCGAGACAACACAACTTTGAGTTTCAATTTAATCGTCCATATGAGTGGGAACAATGAAGCCGCGCTTTTGATGCGCAGAGGTGTTCGATGCGGGGCTGCACTGCCGAGAGAAATAAACGCAAGTCGTCCCCCACCTGCAGCCTTGATCTGTATTTGTTTTTAGCAGGGTCAGTGCGGAAAACCCACACTCACACAAGTAGGTGGAGGTGAAGGGGAGTAGGACTTTCATAGCCTTTGTGGAGATCTGGGGAAACTCGCTCTCCACAGACAACCAGAAACGCGCGATTGGCATTCTCCCAGTCTCTGCTTCAAGTCCATATTCGAGCTGAGCTCGACCAGGGCCTCCTCCTCCTGCAGGCTCAGTCCATCACGGGGTGTGGCGGGGAAAGAGAATGGATTTCTCACCTACTGATTTCCCATTGTGTCCTCTCCAAAATACTCGCCAAACTGGTCACGCAACCCATTCAAATGTGCAGTGATGACCGGTTGGACAGAGTTGAGAGGCAGCCCTGTCTTCTCCGCAACATCCTCAACAGGGTTGGGAACATTTCCACCAAACCTCGTCCTGAATCCTGAAGGCCACATCAAGAACTGCACGCAATTCTTGGGGTATCCGTTTTGTTGGTAATGCCTGGCGATGGATGATGCGGTGCTTCAAGACAGCAGCAGGGGCAACTGCCTGTATATACACAGGTATATTAAACAGGTATATACCTGTTTAATGAGACCGCTGTGACAGCCAGTCATTGATCTTGCCCCATCAGCGAATATGCCACAACACCGGCCCCAGTCTAGGCAATTAGCCTGGTAAAATTGATTCAAGGCCTTGAAAAGTTTGTCAGCTGTTGTGCGGGCGGGTAGAGGAACACAAAACAAAAAATCTTCCTGCACCCTGAGCTCTGTGATAAATCGAACGTACACCATCAATTGAGCACAGTGTGAGACGTGGACTCATCTAGTTGAATAGCGTGAAAGGGGCTTTCACGAACACCGTCCAGGACCTGCTCTTTGACAAAACAAGCCACGTCTGATATTCATCACTGGATGGTATTGTCAGAGATAGGGATCATGTCAAGGTTAGCAGCAGCTGCTTCTCCCAGTATCACTGAACACATATCTCTAGCTGCAGGGAGTAGCAATGTTTCGCCGATGTTATGGGGTTTGTCTGCCTTCGCTATACGTAGCGCGACACGATAAGATGCTTCTGTCGCCTTCATGTTAATAGTGCCAAACGACAGTATTATGCTTTTTTTGTGACTGAAAATCATCACGCTTCCTCTCAAAAAACTCAACTGGCTTATTCACTATACGTGTGTGCTTAGTTTCAATGTGACGCCGAAGTTTGCATGGTCTCATGCTGTCATTTGCTAACACCTCCTTGCAGACCACACACTGCGGCAGAGGTGCAGCCTCCGACCCCGACAAGGTGAAACCTAACTTTAAGTACTCAGGATCATATTTCCTACGTTTTTTTGCTGGGTCCTGTCTCCTCCCTTACTGCTGACTTCTGTTGACTTGGGACAAGGAAACGATGCATTTTACAGCTAATACACGCACAAACAATTACCGATCTCAATAGAGCTGCATACAGATGTGTACGTTATTTTTTCTTTCTTTGGCTCCCCCCACTTATTGAAAACTGCTGCTCTAGATCATATGTGGTATTGTACCATGGGACATTTGTGTTGTTGGACAAGGACAAGGCAAAAAAAGGATAAAAAGACCTAAACACTCACCCATCCATAAGCGCACATACACATACATACGCACATACAACAGATTAGGGGATCGGAGCAGATAAGGAAAGAGTTCCGAGTCACAACCAATAAAGCCTGGAGGCCTTCAACCCATCTGTAGGACATTATGAATTAGATTAAATAACAGAGGCTGGACTACTCGAACACACTCGTAGGTAAAAGCCTTAATTCCAAACTGATGGGGGAGGGCAGAGATAGGCAGAAGGCATTCCTAACTCAAACCTGATGAGGGTATGCAGCAAGTGAGAGGGAAAAGGCGAAAAAAAAAACACAGAAAGAGAGAGGAAGAAAAGGGCAAAACCTTTGACCCAGAGTTCAGATCATCTACAGAGCAGGAAAACAAATAACACCAAAGTGGAATTTGCTTTGTGAAGGAACTTCAGAACATGATGAACAACAGCAGTAACTTAGCATCCTTCCTGTCTTGCCAAAGGGGGACAAAAAGACCCAGGCTGTAACCAGATTACTCTGTAACTTGCTACCTAATGCACTGTATTTATGTGGTTTCCAAATTCAATTCATCAGTTTCATATGGGTATGATAGTACTAAATTATGTCTGAATTATTTTTTGCTTTGCTAGATGGAGACAACATGTTGATTCCCTGCTCCTTGCAGAGTACAATATTGAGTAAATGTTATGTAAATGTGTCAACAAGCGAGTAACTTCAAACAGGAACTAAAACATTCAGAAACACTGTATAAGTGAGGATCCTGTTGGTAAGCTTACTGTACAGTATCAAGGTTAAATAAATAATGCTAATTGTGTTTCCCTTAGCCTCACTTATGTGTCATGATGTTATTGTTTCTCTTCAGAGTGATTATGCACGCAATTAACAGTAACCGTTCCAAAATTCAGTTCCTTTTCTTTAACGGCCAAATAACACTAAGACAATGGCAGATTAATGAACAGAGCTGAGAAGGTTCACTATAAACACACATTTCTGATGAACACTGAAAGTGCACCTACTTTATGCTAATTAATTAAATACATTTGCCAAATGCAAAGAAAAACAACAACACATCAGTGCATAATAAGAAAATATATATAATTCTTATAATTTAAATGATCTATATTTTGCAAATATGTTGATTTTAGGTTTTTTTTATAATATTTGTATTTACCCGACTATTACAGATTATAAACAAGCCTTCTATTTGCCCAAAAATAATTGCTAAAAGTTGAATCTCTCATTTTCTCCCCTGGTGATCCAGTCTTTTTCAAATGTTAATGGTTACATTTGAATGAGCTTGGAAAGAGGAAGAGTGTTTTTCTGAGGCAGGGGAAAGCCCCGAGTCATACTTTCTAATAAGTTGTATTCAAATTGGTCCCATGAAGTCCCTCCCACTGAGATGTGTTAGTAGTATCAACAGCTATCTGGTCGGTAAGGGACTGAGTACATAACTCAAAGTCAGATGGAGATGCAATTCAACAATGGAGCAGCTTGAAACAGCAGACATCACTATTGATGAATACATGACAATGGATGCAGACGAATGGTCGGAACTAGACGTCTATGAAAACGGAGGCACACCTGATGTTGGTTTTAACGGAACAGAGGATTCAAGCAAGCATCAATCAGGCCCAGATTCGAAAGGACAGAAGAGAGAAGAGTTAAAAAAAGAGAAAGCTGTAATTGACAAACCGCGTCAAAACAACAAAAACACGACCACTGCTCCACCTTCCATTCCTCTTACCGACAGATACATCACTATCAGATGGCCTCCAACGAAGGCTAAAAGACGATTACAAGTATTCAAATCAGGTAAGATATGTACTGAAATTCAAGTAATACAATTACAGAATCGCATGAACATGAACACTAGTATAATACTTGTGAATTATAATAACAATATATTTTCCTATGACTAGCTTTCTCCAAGATTACTACAGTGGGTCTTTTTTTGCTGTGTATTCTGTTACTTGGAGGGCTGCTTTTTATGATCTGCAAAAACTGTGAGTGTGAACTGTTTCTTCATTATATAAGTCATAAAGATGAAGTGAATGTATCCCCAGATGAACAAGACATCTAAGAAAAGTGTACAACATACATTTTGCACTGTATTAATGTTAGGTAAGGGTTTAGTCCACAGAGTAATATTTTTGGCTTTTAAGGGTTTATTCACCAATTTGTTCAAATATTTAAACCCTTTTGAAATGTATGCATTGAACATGGGGAGATTTTCCTTGTAGGGATTGTAGCTTAAGTAATTGCACAAAATTGACTACTTTTTAAAAATGACAAACGTTTGATCAAATGTCTTACAATACAGTTTATTGGTACATGTATTACAGGCTCATATGTAACACTTCAATGTACTAGCAGCTCTGTTTAGTGCTAATATCCAGCAGACTGCGCAATGGGTGATAAAAGGTTAAGCAATGTATGTGTGAATTAAAAATGCAAATGTGTATTCTACTTGGTTTAAAGCAGCTTTTATATTTCTTTTTATAACAGATGCCATTTTACTTGAGCTCAAGATGCAACAGGCAAGTCTAATTCTTCTGTTGTGTTGGAACCATCCATTCAATTTTTTTTAAATGTGAGAAATAGGTGTTGGTATAGTTGTGTATTTAAAAAATATAGCAAATTTGAGCATATTAATTGGCTTTATCTTAACTAACAACCATATTTGCCTTCACAGGAGTCAATGAAAAGGAATCTCTCCCACACGCCGATCTAAAATTGAAGCTCATCTCTCTTAAGGAACGAATGACCAGGGATTAAAGCCAATCTGGAGACACATCTATAACGTAAAGGGACAAACCACTTGTTTAAATCATTTGTCCTTAACCATGTTATCATTTCTTATCATTAATGTTTATACATTGTCAGCTATACTGTGTGTTGTAAAGATGTAATATATATAATATTTGGTGTACCATAATGTCTTGTTTTTTAATAATATATACAAACACACAACAATCCGACAGAGCTTCTGCACCATATGAAAATGTTATAAAAACTCATATATCTTTAACTTGTATCAGGGTTGAGAAACTGCATGTGTCAAGTGTCTCCTAAAGGGGGCATTACAGTAACATAACTCCATCAAGTGTATTGTGAATGACACTTGCTAAAAGTGACCATTAGCATATAGTTTATATCATAAGCCTAAACTTTATGAAGCTCATATATGTATGAATTCCATGCCAAAATCAATGATTACTAAAACAACATTTCAAGAAACAGTACCAGTAATGCTAACACTAAGACATCAGCAGTAAGTGGTACATGAAATGTGTGTAAAGGTTCTTGTGTTGTTTCACCTTGCTTTTTCCTCCGATGCATTTTCACACATACTGTAAAAATACACAGAAACAAGAGGACACAGGCGATATTCTACAAAAAACACACACAAACACACCCTGACACTATGTATTTCCATTCAGCAGGCAACAGGAAAGGGAAACGCTGCTTCCTGTGGAAGAATGGGCGGAGGCAGTAATGGTCACCCTATTGTATGTTTGCGTGTGTGTTTCAAGAGTATTGTTAATATGTGTGTGAGCTTAAACTCCTGCTCCATCCGTCTGTTCTACCACTGTTGTCTATGGGTTATTGTTCATCTCAAACTACAGTGTGTTCTGGGTCGTCCCTGAAGTTGCCTCTGGGACCTGGCGTTCACACCACTTGTTGGCCATGCTTCCTGACAGCAGGGGTGATGTCAGGCCATGGGCCCCTTTCCCCTTGGCTGCAATGCTCTCACGAACATTGGTTACAGTTTGACAGTAAGAGTGAAATAAACAAGATTAACATGATTGATTTTGATTTCCCTGTTGTTTTTGTTTTTATTATTACAGGAAATGGGCTGAACATGTTTTTGTTGTTCAATTTCAGCATAGGATTACATTTGTTTTCTAACACATGTCACCACATGTACAGTATGTCATTGGTAGATATTCATATCCCTACTGAATTTTGGTGTGCGATGAATACGATGAAAATATAATCAAATTAGTGCAGCGTGGGAGCGATTTGTGGTGGGGTTAGGGTAAGACAAGACAAACACAGACAGGAAGGGTGTTGATGATTTCTTTTTCTTTGCGAAAACATTAGGGGTTATGTTAAGGACTCAAAGAAATGTAAGACTATGGATTGGATACAGTATAATAACCTTAGCAAAATGTGTTAATCTGTAGCAAAGCTCTTCAGGATACAGTACAGAAGGGCAAAGAGGGTTGTGGAGCAGAGAAGCAATGGGAAGCAAACAGTTATGGGAGGGGCAGGAGGTAATGTGGGTCAATTATGGGAACAGCACTGTGACAAGACATGACAGAGGGGGCAGAGTTGAGGCACAGTGGAACGCAACTGAATAATAGGAGGCAGACAGTGGCAGGACAGAAAGTATTGTTCTACGGCAATCGACAGCCTGAGGGAGAGGCTGGGAGGTCTTAGCTTGTTACCGTGAACGACAGTCATGATGATAGTTTGAGATGGAATTGTATGTTTATCTGCATGTGTGAACGACGAGACAAACACTCACCATGCAGTTCATGGCAAAGTGGTTGTGCTGGGTCTGCAGCTCGACAGCATGCTGGTGGTTCCCTCCGATCTCTGTGTAACTGGTGAGAAAAAGGCCTTTGTTGTGCATGATCCAGTCGAACATCTAGGGGGAGAAAATGCAGTTAGGTTTATAGAATATATTAGGGTCTTTCCATCTCCTGCTTATTAACAGCAACAGCAGTTAGAATAAGAGAGTAGCTCGGTGTTTGTAATCAACCAAAATTGTTTATCCCTCCACTGATTTAAGAAATTAGCTGTGTGCATATGTGTGTTTGTGTAGTGTTATCTCTCCCTCTACATGTTTGGTGTATGGAAAACACACACACACACACACACACACACACACACACACACACACACACACACACACACACACACACACACACACACACACACACACACACACACACACACACACACACACACACACACACACACACACACACACACACACACACACACACACACACACACACACACACACACACACACACACACACACACACACACTCTCTTTCCATGCACACAAAAGGCGCAGCTCAGTCAAAAAAAATAACACACCACTTAATATTATATTACAAAATAGCTATAATAATATTAAATCCCCAGGAGAGAAAAACACATGATTTACATTATTATTAATTTATGTGTTAACCCTATTTTAACACTTGCGAGTAGTTCCACTAATGAACCTTATCTGCGCTACATACATCCACAGCCCTGCTAATCTGGGATGCACAGGGCTAACAGTTGATCTGAGGATTTAAATGCCTGGATTAATATTTAAAATACCCAGTTAAGACTGACATGCATGCAAGTTCACAGATTTGATCCTGTGAACCTGAAATAGTGGTATGTATCAAAAAATAAACTGCAAATTGGCACATATCAACATACTGTCAAATATGAGGATGCAGAGAAAAAACAAATATAATGTTTTCAACATTCATTTCATGAGCATGGAGGATGGAATAGATCAGCACTCTGACCTTCTCTGCATCCTGTTCGAACAGACGCAGCTGGAAACATTGGTCCAGCTTCAGTTTCCTCATGTGCCACAGCTGCTGCAGATTTTGTCGTGTCCCATGCAGCTTATCCAACAAGCCCGTCACTTTAGCTACCAGGTTGTGTATGTCCACATGTGCGTTGAAGCCGTGATGATGGTCGTTGGAATCTCCGCTAGCTCCGCCACTACGGTACCCGCTTTCACTGCTACTCCCGCCTCCTGCAGTTTGTAACTGTAGCCTTTGCAGCAGCCTCCGTCCCTGCGCATCAAGCTCCTCCACTGACGCCTTAGTGGCCCTCTTCTTCAGCGCAGAATGTTCTTCCATGAGCCGTCGGGCCCCCTCAAGGTCCCGCGGGAGATCACGCTGGGACAACGTTTCCTGGAGCTCCTCAAGGCGTGCCAGTGTGCGTGCGGCATCGCTGGCAAAGGTCTCAAACGACAGCCGCACCTAAAATGAAAGTCAAAAGAAAACTGCATTTCCCGAAAATAGAAATACTACTGAAATTCAAGTTAAAGACTGTTTTTTTTTTAAATCAAGCACAAAAAGACTTAGGTCAAAGACTGGGGTCAGCCTGTGTCACTAAAACATCTGAAGAATAGAACAAAAAGAAAAAGTATCCAAACCTCAATCCAGTCATCATGGTTGTACTCTAAGCTGCCTTCAAAGTCAGCTGTCAGCTGGGATTGGTCCACAATCTTGGATAAACCGTCTAAGGAGACCATCACCGTCTGGTGCGAGTGGGTGTATGTGGGACAATTAAAGTTGAAAGTGAAAGAGGGATGAATTCAAGAAAAGAAAAAGCGTTTGGGAATGGAGAGATGGAAGACATAAGGGAGACAGTGAGATAAAACCCTCCAAAATGTATCAGCAACACAGTCACCATAATCTTAATATTTCTCAACACTTCTGAAAAGAATGTAAAGAGTCAGTGGCTCCATGTCTACTGTTTAGATAGGTGGGGTGACCGCAAAAAAAACATTCCGGACATTTTAAACATCGTTCATGTTATCGTTAATAAAATGGAAACACAAACACTGAGGTAACACTCTGAAATGCAAAATAAACAGGAAAAATTGGGATTGGTTTCTACAGCCCTGAGTGCTCCCCTGTACTGATGCTATAACAATTTTAAACTGCAAGCAAACAAAGACACTTCAACAGGAAAAGTTGTAGTTGGAGGGTTGAACCTTTACACAAGTTTGCAGCAGGGAGCTGTGCAATAAAAAAAACATGTTGTACTTGACGATGAAAAGGAAGAGCCTTCGATTACCATTGAGAACTCAGAGTCAAACCCTTCACCTCCTGCTTATCCCTAAGACATACTCACACACAGTTTAACATCTGGATCTAGTGTTGGGATGAACCACTTTGCCATGTCCTATATATCCTGTTCCCTTAGCAACTGGGTCAGAACTAAATATACCAGTAGATGCCCACATGGGATAGAACAGTGCTCTGTCACCAAGCAGCGGCCCAATTAGAAATGATGCCTATGCTAACAGAGCTCTAACAGTAAAGAACACATTGTTAATCTAGAATCATATTGATGTAAAGAACACTATTACATCTCTTGCAGAAAAAAGAATGGAAAACCTGTACACTCAAAAGAGACGGTTCATGGTCAACATTCACTAGACCAAAGCCAGACTAGATATGATAACATCATTTTTTTCGTGTAATAGAAATGGGTTAGTGTCACCAACCTCAAATTCAAACTTTGAGCTGCCGAAGTTGGTCCTTTGCTTCTGCCAGAAGTTGTCCGGCTTGATGATGAGTGCGACGTGGATACAAGATGGGAAAGACTCCTGGAGGATCTTCAGCAGAGGCTTGATGCTGTCCCACTTAGAACCACGCATGTCCACAATGACTGTGAATCCATGTTTGGCCACCTCCTCACTGCAAATAAATGTAGAAAAAGATTTTAAGATAAAGAGCAAATACGTTTCTTTAAATGAATTTATTATGCTAACATAAAACCATTAGGGCAGCTTAGAGGGAGAGTATAAAGAAGTGACAACCAAAGGACAAAGAAATGTATGTGCGAATTGTATGTGTAAAAAACAATATTTAGTTGCATCATTGTCACTGCACATGTTAAAGTTATTAAGACATGTACAGCCAAAAAAACAGACCTGCAAAAAAAAGCCACAAAACAGAACCTGCAAAAAAGATGCAGAAAAGATCTTGAGTCAAAACATCCCGTGCAAATCTGTACGGCATCTGGAAAAGCAAATAAGTAGTTGAAACATTGAAGCGTTGAAATTTCCACTGCTGCTTACCAGGAGTCCTGCTGCTGAATAAGTCCATAAAAGGTTGTTTCTCAGTGTTAAAGGCTTTAATCTGAATGTTTCTAGCTGGGAGACAGAAACAGACGCAGGCCCTCCTGCTCTAACTCACTCTGACCTCACTCTTTGAAAACAGATCGGTGGCCAAATGGGAAGAGAAAAACAGAGCGGAGAGGAGGGGGAGAGAGAGAGTGAGGGAAGCAATATTTAGACAGGAGAAAGAGAAGTCAACTGACTTCCCTCTGAGTAAGTGACACTTGGTTCAGTCTGACAAATCCTTTCTCCTCTCTCGCCTTACATTTTGTGACTTTTGGAGGCTTTAAAGTGTAAAAAGACTATCTGAAAAACATGTCCAGATTCAGAGCAAGCAACGTAGCAACATTTTAATGCAAAATATGTGAAAATGTTTTGCTTTAAGGGTTATAGCTGACAGTGCTATAGAGTAATAGTTTGTTCTCGGACTTTGATACAACATTGCAAACTATGCCAGAAAGCCCTGAGGGAGCCCTGAAGAAACATGGACCCAATTCTTGCTGTGTCTAATCTGGACCACATATCGCCTCAAGACAAATCTACAAACTATTCTGTGGAAAAGACTTAAAGCACTCAACCTTTGCAGAACTAGAAAGCATAGGGGGATCAGAAACAGTAGAACAGAACAGCCATGCTCCCTCCAAGATAATCACATCTGATTCCAAACAGAACAGCCCGGAGCTCAGTGTTAAATGTGAAGAAAACATTTTCTAGATAGGAATATCAGCATGCAATGAACTACATGGAGCAATGGAGTTAACAACAAATGATAAGGGGGATTAAAAATTCCATTTAGATATGATCCCATTCGTACTAGATATTATTAAAAGCGGAATGGGAGAGATGAGAGTTACCAGAAAGGAACAAGTGGTAACCTACATAAAGGAGTAGTAGCTTTTTCTAGAGAGTTAAGCGGAAATGAGAGGGGAAAAAAAGAGGAAGGGGGGTTGAATCTTCACAGAGAATCCAAAATAAAACCATCCCAGCTCTCTGTAGCCTCAGGTTATGCTTCAGCATTTTAAATCAAAGCAAGGTGGGAAATTCTGACACAAAGGAATATGGGTGCGAGTGCATAAGAGGGCAGGAGGAGGTGTCTGTTTCAAATTAACCCAGGATCAAGAGAAAGGTCCAGGCGTATAGGTTAGTGCATTTGCATACGAGTGTGTGTGCACTTTTTGGAAGAAGTAGGAATCATTTACTGAAACTGTAAAAATGTCCATACCTGGGAATAGTAGCTAGGTAAGCTATGAGCCTGCGCAGGTCCTCGGGTCGTATTCTGTCGTGGTTGCTACGTGCAGGAAAGGTGAGAACGGGACCTCCACGCCTGTCTCTGCCACCTTTGGAGAGCAATAAAACAACAAAAAAAGTTAAATAAATTGCTGTAGCTGAACTTTAGCTAAGCTAACTAAAGAAAAGGTTAAGAGAAGTGATGTGATGTTTAAGGAAGGGCATTTTTCTACATGTTGAGTTCTGTATTACTGTGCCAACAATGTGATGGATGTGCAACTTTTCCAGGGTTTATCTCTGCTTTGAACAAATTAGGGCTTGGTCATTAGCAAACACATAAACTCAGGAGTTATATACTCCACACTGAAGCATGAACCATCATATTAAGAATAAACTAACAGACTGAAACTTTAAGGCATTCATTTTACTTTTTAACTGCTTACTAAGATGCTACTGGGACTAAATAACCTACAACACATAAACGATGTACAGTGAATAGTTCTCTGGGATGTCAGCAGCTTCTTTGCATGGGTACCATCTGTGAATAAGTTGTGACTGCGTTGAGTCAAATTAGGGGTTTAGTCAGGGGTCAAGTTAGTCTCCGTTTGACAAGATAAGCAATAGCGTTAAGTCATACTGCAGTGACAAACACTGAGTGTAACTCTCTCATACTCAGTAACAATTATGGCAATGGCCAGGCAGTTAACACTAATGGGGTAAAGGTCAGGTCGACACTATGACAAGTCAGAAGCAGTTCAGAGGAATGAGTGAGTGCACTTAATTAGACTAACAAGTAGACATCACAGAAAGAGGAGCTTGATTGTTCACACCCAAACTGTAGTGTTGAGACTCTTAGGGGACAGTATGTGCTCCCATTGGGAACGTGTCTTTTGAACACAAAGTCATCGAACTTTTTTACTCTTGTCACTATTCTGATCAAAAGTATGAACTCTCTAAAGATGTTATTTGAGCTGAAACTAATGTTCTGATTGACTGATACTTAATTAACAGATATTATGAGACTGATTCCTCAGCTTTTGCCCAGACTATCTTAATGACTTCATCTCACTTTAAAAGGTCTCCTATCATGCTATATTTGAACAATTTATTGTAGGGCAATATCTATACAAAACTTGTCTGTGAAGTGTTTTGCTCAAAATACCAAACAGATCCCCCATTGTAGCATGCCTCATACCCCTCTATTTCAGCCCTGTTCCTGAAGTGCTGATTCTGTGACTGTCGCTTTAAATCTGTGCTGAGCTGAAGCTGGCCACGCCCCTTTGCAGCCATGCAGCTCTCTCTCCTCTGTGCAAGTTTTCTACCGTGAGAAGATACTAAGTTAAATGCTGCCGTGATTAAACGCCATATTATGTTCAAAACCACAGCAAGCATTATTTCTGAAACAGTTCTCAGTGTTTACCACTAGAGCAGTGACATTATATGTATCATATATACAACAACTCTAAGTCCCTCCTGCAGACATTCTGCTGAATACACAGACACACAGAGGTGCTGCGGGTTAGGGTTACAAGGGGATTCAGCTCGCGACTGTATATGGCAGACGATAGGTTGGGACGTGTCACGTGTGCAGCATGTTGCCAGGAGTTCAATGTAAAGCCAGCCCACATTTCTGATATGACGTGATGTCCGCAGCAAATCTGGATCAGCTTGTTTTTACTCCCATTTTTAGAGATGTGGGTAAGGAGGAAAAGAGCAAGGGTTGTATTTTCTGACAATTTGTGAGTCTCCTTACACACCGAGGACACATATTTATGTATAAAAGACATCAAAAAGTGCATTTTGCATAATAGGGGACTTTAAGCATTTTTCTCATCTGATGCATTTGTGCTACATCAGTGTGCAAACACAACATCAACAATGCAAAGTTGAATAGCAGCTTTATGAGTACAGTACATATCTGACCTGAGAGAAAGGCGACCTTCTCCTTGAGGATAGGAAGCACATCGATGGCCTTCATATCCTCATTGCGATGAAACCCTGAAACACAGAGAGAACCAGAGAGAGGTCAGTAACAGAGAACAGAAACATCCAGAAGATTAGCAGAGGGAAAACAGCTACACCAATCCTAATTCTTACTTTTATTTTCACATCAATGTGGCCAGCAGCATGTGATACATTCAGTATCTGCTGGGTTGAGTAGTTGTTTTTCAAATGTCCTATTTTGCATTGCTCACTAAACAGCTAGCTCAGTTAATACCAGGAAGCAAGATGGGAGGATTTCAACATACACACTAGTTAAATACTATGTCATTGGTGCAGTATCAGAGCATCAAGTCTGGAAGACAGCTGATTTAGAGTAAATGTTGCACTAAACTGAATAATGTAGGGATATGCAACAATAATCAAATCATATCACATATTGTATTAGTTTCCACAGGCATACCATATCTGGGTACCACTTTACAATAAGACTACCCTTATAAAGGATTCATAAAAGGTTAATACATAGGTTATTAATTAGGTTGTAAACACTTTATTAATCATTAACAACCATTTATAAACCAGTTCTAACATAGTTTTCATACATCAACACAGTCTCACTATTTGGAAAGATGATTAAGTCCTCTATTGGCTGCCTAGTTTACTGCAGCTTCTTCATCAGCCAACATCCTTGGTATCTGTTGTTCACAGATATTCTCCCCTCCATCTTGATGTTCATCAAGCGGTCACAGTTGTCCTGTTTATCTCTTGTCTTAAGACAGTTTATTAATGATTTATAAAGTGTTCACAACCTAATTAATAAATGAATTACAAATTATTCGTATTGTAGTGGTACCCATATCTGAATATGACTGGTAACTGTTTTTGTTTTTTAAATACACACTATTCTTTATTTGGTTTATGCTATGCATTCTCGATCACTGGAACTAGGAATAATTGAATGGTTGCCAAATAAACAAACAAAAAAAAAACATACAAAAAAATAATAGTATTTATGACAATGTAATCCTTAAAATGCAGCATAGGGAAATGCAGAAACCAACAAACTGGAAAACTAAATAATGTAGAGCTAAAAGATAATGTTGCAGTTAGCAAAAAACACACGCCAGCCATGACGTTGCCAGCGTTGACCACTAAATATATGAGTGAATCTTGTGAGAGAGGAGGTGTCGGTGGGTAGAGAGCCTGCAGATGCAGTTAGCTGGTGATGTCATCAGATATAGCTCTTTCTAGCTCTGAGTCATCTATCTCTCACCAACTCACACAAATACAAACAAACATGTGCACACAAGGAGCATGCATATTAACTTTGTACAGCAAATCATATTCCTAAAGAATGCCATAAAGGGAAAAAACATAAAAATAGGAGAAATGTTTTGGTAAACAGAGCTTTTATGGTCGGTGAAGAAGAAAAATACTGAAGGGAAACAGCTTTACATAAACGCTGTGGAGCTTTGACAGTTATAATATAAACATTTAATCACACAGACTTCACATGGAGATGAGCTAATTAGATAGTGGCTAGGCTAAGTGCTTCATTATGCACATATAGACACAGATAAGCAGAGTGAATGCCCGAAATAAAAGCAAGTACTGATTCCAAATGTATTTATTTTACTGCAGCAAAGCCACTATCTTGAGCAGTGGTAACCCAAAGCTGAGTGTTTTCTCCCTAGAATTTGAATATTTCTCAGTCCACAGTGTCATACAAGTAGAAATGAAGACATTTTTCAGTCTTCTTCTTTCAGGTTGCAGATAAGTTGCAATCGGAGGAAATGAAGGGACAAATGAGGTGTGTCAGACTACAAGCAAAGAGAGAGGGAATAACACAGTATTGGATGGATATAGAGATTCAAAGAGAAATGGATCCAATGCAGACTGAAATGGATAGGGACAAAGACAAAGTGTGTGGGATGGAACAACAGTAAAAGAGAAGCACTAGCTGTTGGTTTGAGCAAGAGAGCGAGGAGAAGAATATGGGGACAGACAAAGCTACAGCGAGATGGATAATAATAAAGACACAGAGACGGCTAAATAACTACAGGTTTTTAATGGCTCCTGTAATATTGATTTCCTCCACGGTCTGGGGGAGTTAGCAGTAGCAGTCAGGCTTGGAGGAAAGCACATTAGCTCCACGTGGGAAGAGGCAGTGGACACAACCTGACTCAGGGATAATGTCCCAACCAGCTGAGATGTGTTGGACCTGAAGTAGCACTAATGCTTTTATTCTTTCAGGAGAGAGAGAGGCTGAACAGCTGAGTGAGTCCCTGGCAGTGCACACTCATAGTTTTTATTATCTCCCTCTCTGTGGCTGGCTGCCTCTTTATAACCTGCTGCACCTGTTTCTCATCTAACCCCCCCCCCCCCAAACAGAGACTTCAGAGAGTGTCTCAGTGTGGGCATTGAACATCAGCACCACGGGGCCCAAGCACAAAGGAACACAACTCCACTTGCACTTTGTGTGTTAGCACATGCGTGTGAAGCGTGCCCAGACACATTCCTCCCTGCTGTAGTTTATGTAAGATACTGGCGCTGGCACGAAGCCAACACTGACCTCTGTTATATGCAGCAGCCCGGCTGAAGCTGCAGGTCGCACCACACTACACCAGGCAGAAATCTGGATATACTATATTATACTATACTATAATATTTTGGATTTAATGTGAAATCACATGTGGTTGCCATTTAAAGACCTCACGAAGAGAAGGACATTACTATTCTTATTATGATATACTATTATTAATGCAAAATCATTTGTCATTAATTACAATATGCCCACTGTATTTTATAAATCGTAAATTATTACAACTTCCCATGCTCACTTCCGATGTTGCACGACCGCTCCGACCAAACAGCCGCCGCCGGTTTATGATGTCACGATACTTCACGAATAGAACTGGACCCCACTTGTTGAATACACAAACACGGCTGAAGTGCCGATTTCGGACTCTGGCTCGGATATTTTGACAGAATCGAGTGACGGTAGTCGCCAATAGACTCGGTGCGCTCTCAAGAAGAGGTGGAATTTATTGAAGAGGATGCCGGTGTGGAACCCTACCAGTTCGAGCCACAGTATTCAAGTAGCAATAGAGATACAGAGGGCAGTTCAGGTGTCCTTTGATAATCAGGCATTCCTGGGTTATTATCCAAAGTTACTGTAAACGTTTGAATATTCTAGTTAGTCTACTATTAGTAGCTTATTTAAATCTATTAATTATGTAGTTTTTTGTTTGTATAAGCGTAACATTATTGGTTCTGTTGTGAAAGGGGGGTCAAAGTTATCCCCCTTGGCTGCTAAAACGCAACATTTTATCATTTTTTTGCCACAGAAACATCCCATAGCCAGATTTGGAGATGGCCCCACATCCCCATATGACACATTGCTTGCCAATTATTCTTGGCATTCTATTGCTGTCTTTGTTGAATCGTTCTTTATCATAATGATTGACATCAATTTTGGCTGGACGCTTCAACGCATACAAACAATGGTGGCGGCCCTGAGCTGTGTTCTACTCATGATGTCTTCACCGGAAATTACCTAAGTGGATGTTTCCGACGCGGCAACAAATTGTTATTAGTAGACAACTTGTTTATGTTGTTATAATCGTGATTTATTAAAAATACATTAATAATAAAAAAAAATATATGGCACATTTCACAATAAAAATGCAACCACTATCATATACCAAGGCCACTAACGCTTATAGATAGAATTCTTTCATTTGAACACAGGATTTTGAAGATAAAGGTGGGAAAATTCCAGAAGTGTTGTATGAACATAAAACATGGAGAGCAGCATCATTTAAACAGCTGCTAGTGATGAGTTAGTTGCTTCCTCAGTATGATTTCCCATTACTTGTGGTGTTAAAACAGTAAATAAGGCACAATGCTGCAAGAATGCAGTCAACCACAGAGCCTTTTCACATTTTCGTCATGTTTATATGCAGCAATAAAGAACACAATATCCCGCAAGTCAAATCCCATCATCGCCTCTCGCCAACACACTACGCACAGGCATGCACAAAAACCTCCTCTCTTCACAACACACAGACCCTCATTTACAAGTCTGCTGAGCATGAAATAAAGCATTTCAATCGCACACAGCTCGTTCATAACACTCTCATAATGAGAGCAATCCATTTTCACTGGCAGCCTGCACTCAGCGCCCTGTAAAAATGAGGCAAAATGCAGAGCGTTCGTCCAAGCATTTTACAGTGAGCTTCCATTGTAATCATTCTATTTCAAATGTAAAATACAAAGCACAGAGGAAAGGTAGAAAGTCATTATTTATATTTCAGCGCGCACATCTGTCCTTGCAGAGTAACAGGAGGTACAAAGTGGTGACAGTCAGATGAAATCAACTGCACACATGACAGGTAGTAGATCATTTAGAGAACAACACAGTCTGTCATTCATGACACAATAGCACACCACACACACACACACACACACACACACACACACACACACACACACACACACACACACACACACACACACACACACACACACACACACACACACACACACACACACACACACACACACACACACACACACACACACACACACACACACACACACACACACACACACACACACACACACACACACACACACACACACACACACACACACACACACACACACACACACACACACACACACACACACACACACACACTTATGCTGCCTTTCTCTCTCTAGACATAGAAATGGAGATGTCTTGTAAATACATCCTACAATGATGGTACGTCATGTGGAACATCTTGTGCTTGAGTTGGCTTGACAATGATGCTCTTGATTCCATGCACTAAGAAGAGCTTTACAACTATATTCAGGCAGTTGGTGAGTAATATGTCACTTTTTTTAAGGCTCATATCCATCCTATAAATATGTAAAATCCTATATTTGCCAAAAAACTGCGGAATGCTGCAAGGGATGCAGATCAAATATTTTTGCTCCTCTTGTCTTGTCGGGGGAAACTTGGGAGACAAATGGGAACACGTTGTTTCTCACACCAAGCAAAACTGCCACCATTGGCTAGCATACATAATTTAGCAGCAGAACCTACTTTTTAACTATATGTGAATGTAGAATGCAAACAGACACATAACAAGACGAGGCAACACAGATTCATCAAGCCATTTTGTCCATCTACTAGGCTTGGACCCTAAATCCTCAAATTCACATTGCTGTGCAGCACAGGCAGCACAACATGACAACACACAGAAAGTGTGCCAATCCATTTCCTTTTGCCCTCCTAACTCCAGGCTGGAACCACAATAGTGTGCAGATGTGGATACACTACTACACAAGAGATTTAGTTTGTGCCTTGAACCAAACGTTCGCACCACAGACTGAAAACATCCTGCATACTTCCTAAAGGGGATTACAGAATTGTTTCTAGAGGGCTTTAATGAGGTGTAATGGGGATGAATGCATCGGAATGGAAAAAACATGTAGAAACCCCTGACCAAAATGGTAACATTTCAGGGATAAACAAGCAATTTCTCCACCTTCAAGTATTAAAACCCTAACCCATAATCCCAAAATGAACACAACTGCATATTTGTGCCGTCTCTCAACACGTCAGAGCAGACAGCCTCAGTACATTGTGCCAATATATCTCCTTCCAATCCTTCAGACCGCAGGCTAGACGTTACATGGTACATCTGAAGCCTGGCACGGCCCACATGATACCAATCCTCTGGCTCATGACCTCAGATTCAAAGCAATTACAAGCTAGGCTGTGTGTGTAGTACAGCAGAACAAACCAGAGCCGCTACATTAGACTGCAGAAATAGTTCAGCACAATTCCCCTGGCTGTAGCACCGGCCGCCTCAGCCTGAACCTGATAACACGCATTCCAGCTGCCAGCGACGATAACTGTGGTAAGATTCAAAGGCAAACTCATAAATGTATTTTATTATGTTTAGCGACTGCTATTTACGAAGACTGTGAGTGCTTTTGATTGTGATGGATTTCAGATGGATCCCAAACTTTAGTCCTGGGTCAGAGCCCAGTATGTGAACCTCGCTAGAGTTTGAGTGAAAAGAGAGAACTGGGAGACATTTGTCACAAGGATTAGCCTGGTTGGGTTCACTTTGGCCTGACTTAGATGGTTTCAGAATATGGGAAAGTTTTGAGAAAAGCGCAGAAACAGAGGAAGTGTGAGAGAGGGATTGGTTTACTTTGCTCTTGTCTTGGCATTGTCTTTGACGAATATTTGTCCTTCAAATCTCACATAGAGCACGTTTCACGGACTGCCTTCTTTCATCTCCACAATAAAAAACATAAAATCTGACACGTCCTTACTCAAAACAATGCAGAAACACAAATTCACGCTTTTATAACCTCTAGGCTGGATTACTGCAACTCCCTTCTATCAAGCTGTCCCTCCGCATCCATTAAAATCCTTCAGCTGGTATAAAATGCTGCAGCCCATATACTAACTAAAACCAGGAAAATGGAGCACATCACTCCAATTTTAGCTGCTCTACACTGGGTACCGGTAAAGCACAGAATTTATTTTTAAATTATTCTTTTAAATACAAGGCACCAATGGTCAGGCACCTTCGTACCTAAAAGATTGTTTAATCCACTATTGCCCCACTACAACACTACGCTCCCATGGTACAGGTCTGTTAGTGGTGCCCAGAGTCCGTAATTTGCAAAGCTGCTCTTATTGTTGATACATTTAGTTTATATTTAGTTATACTTAGTTTATACTTAGTTATTGTAGTTTATATTTAGTAATATTTGATGTATATTTAGTGTATATTTAGTAGTTTAGTTACATTGAGTGTATATTTCTCCTTCCTTCTTTGTATTGAACTGTTGCACCTCAATTTCCCTCGGGATAAATAAAGCTTCTTGAATCTTGAATCTTAAAACAAGATCAGGAGTCAGAGCGTTCAGCTACCAAGCGCCCGTGCTCGTGAACCAACTTCCTGTTTTAATCAGAGAGGCACAGAGTGTTCAAACTTTTAAAAGTGCGTTGAAGACCTACATTTTTAACAAAGCCTTTGGTTAGAGCTGGCCTGTTTAATGTATTTTTATTGTCTTCTGTTGTTATCTTATTTTATTTGTATTTATTTAGTTTCATTTGTATTACAAACACTATCTTGTGTTCTCATTTTGTTGTAACTCCATCATTTACAATGTTGTTGTTTGTTTTTAATCTGTAAAGCCCACTTAGACAAATGTGTTTTGTGATATTGGGCTGAACAATTAAAGTTTGATTTATTGATTTGATGAGCCAGTGTGTGAGTCTATTGAGCCATACTGTAACTTTGGATATGGGAGCCTGTGTGTTCTGACCTGTGCTTCACCGTGCAGCAGTAAGACACCCTCTGCAGGGCTCTAGGAATAGTGCTACCTTGGAGGAAGTGGTGTGCCACTTTATCAGCTTTTTTTAGTGGAACCAAACAGAACCCAGACAGAAAACAGGGCACGAGCCACTGGAGATCGCAGAGGGAATTCACTTCAGCACGGCACAATGTTTCTATCTCACTCTGACAAAAGTACCATCAGTGTCTGTCAGGAAACCTCTGGCCCTGAATGTCTACCAACAATGGTTCAGAGTCTACAGCCAGAGTGATACCAGAGAGCTCTTCTTTTCTCTGGTTTTTATTTTCAACATGTTAGAAACAGTTCCGTTTCATAGAAGTGGTAAGATAGTCTGTCACTTTTTGTAGTTAAGAAAAGTCTACCTAATTACAAATAAAAACATCCTTATTACCTGGTCATTTGAAACCAGCCAATAACAGGTCATAAAAGGTGAAAAATAAAATACTGAGTGGTCTTGAACACTCAAACTAAGCTTTTTTAAACTGCTGACATTCACAGTTGAATGTTATTTGGCTATTTCAACTGAAACAAACAATTCAGCTTGCATCTCTGTAACCACAGTTTGATTATATCTTCTTACATCATCTACGCTGACATTGCATAGGTAAATGCCAGGTTTGGTCTCTATTTCTGCTTAATCCCTTTGTTTTAAGTTATATTTGATTTTCTTCACCCTCAAGTTGTTGCTGCAATTTGAGTCTTAAGCTTAGTTTATATGATGGGCTATTACAAGCAGGTTGCTAGTCACGTCCCCTGTGAGAGTATCAGCTCTTCTGTGTTGTCCTAGTGCAACAGTGTGATAATACAAACAATTTTGATCTCCATCTCTCTGCCTCCATTTATCAAATGTTCTACCCCTTATCCTATTTTTATTTTCCTAACTTTCACTCTCCTTTACACAGTGTTTTCATTCCTCCCTCAGATGCAAATGCATTTTCAGCAACCTCCACTCTACCCCAGTTCTGTGACCTTCAGCAGGAGCTGGCCAGGGGCCTGGGGACTGTGGTGAGCTCAACTTTCATCAGGTTTCTCATATTGTTGTTACAGTGTGGCTTACAGTAAAAATAACACTTTGCTCCTACCGCAACCCCGCGACCTGCATATCACCCGGAGCACAGCAAAAGAGGGTATGAATAAGTCATAACAAATGGGAAGGGTAGGAAACGAAAACGAATGTCATGGTCCGCTGTGCTTAAATGTTTAGTGTGGCGCCTTCAGATAAAGCAGTGCCGTCTCGCCACTGAAGAACTGTTCTTACATTCTTCATCCCGCTATGTTTTTTTTAACACTAAGCAGCCGTATGGTGTCTCTCTGCAGCTTCTATAACTGTTCATAGGTTTAAGGCTCTGAAATAGGCTGCACAAAAAAATCATGTCATAGTTTTCATTAGTAATGATCACAAGTGGATTTCTTCGAATAAGTTGTTTTTTCTACACAACAATGCAGCACTTAAATCTAGAGAATGTTTAACAATCAGTACAAAATAAATAATCAAAGTTATTGATCGTTCTGTTTTTATTAGCTATCAGCTAACCATTGCAGCAGAGACATGACCACTTCTTCAGTAACAAACTATCTGCCCGGACACAAAAGTGAGAATTGGAGACATGTCAAAAAGCACTGTTCTACTACTGTAAAATGAATTATGTACTCGGTACGTTTGATATGCATGTTTACTTGTTATGTTTCAATACATTACAATTAATACTTCCCTTTGCTCAAAGTCCACACAAGTCGATTATCGAATGCACAGCAGTTCAGTTCAAGGAGGAATGTTTTGGAATGTATAATTCCAAAGAAAGGAGTTGCATGTAAATTACAGGCAACTCCTTTCATTTCCGTGTCAACACTCACTAAATGTGAATTTCCATGGAATTACACATTCCAAAACATTCCTCCTTGAACTGAACTCTGGTGCATTCGATAATCGACTGATAATGCGGACTTTACTTGGAGAGGAGCTGGTATGGGGGGCAGTTGGTGATTCTTGTAAAACAGTTCTTTTTAATAAACTTCGGTTTTGCAAACTACGTTGTTGGTGCTCCGTGCTATGTGTAGGGACCCTAGTCATGCTACTGCAGAGGTTTGGTGCTATTTCGAGCAATGTTAGTGGTTAAAAAATGCCATTTTGGAAGCATTCTGCGCACTGCCCTGATCGAATGCACTGTAAGCCATTTTGGCTATTAGCGTTGCTCCCGGTTTTTCCAGGCAAGTTCAATACTGGTTGATGAATGAAAAATAAACTCTCTGGGGGGCTTACTTGATCAGTTTTCATGCAGAAAAGGACCCTGGGGTCAATTTTCGCCGGACTATCTCTTTAAGCACTGCAGAACCCAGACCGTGTTCCTGTTAGTGTGTATTTCCTGTCTGTCTTCTTCTGGTGATTTATCTGACGCCCAGCGCTCAGTATTCTAACATATTTTGCTTTCTCTTTCTTGATCCTCCTTAACAACAGTCAGTAAATCCATAACAGCGATCTGAACTACTGGATTAACAATGTGTCACATGCTCTGAATGGACCAATCAGAATCGAGTATTCAACTAAACCATGTAATAATTGAGAATAACAAATTTACTGATGCAAAACAAACATATCTTAGCCTAAATATATCTTATAAAAGCTCTCTGAATGAACAAGTCATCATACAGAGCAGAGAGGAAAGTTAGCTCTGTAAATCATGTCTTCACCATTCAGTAAAACACATCTAATTTACCCTGTATATAACTCTTTCAGTACCGTGCAAGCAGAAGCGGTACAATGCCTAGATAAACAACGGTCAGCAGTATTATGCAGATCAGTGAGAGTGGGCAATTGAAGGCTTTTTCTCAATGAGCTGTTTATGAGAAAAGTGAAGGACAGAATCAAAGCTGTTTCTATGCTGTATAACGCAGTACTGTCGTAGGCTCTCACAATACTTCACTACAACTCACCATACACATTTATGAAATGTCACTGCAAGTGCTGCAGCATGCCTGTGAAGTAGCAACAATGACATCCTTCAAAAAGACGAAACGCACACAGAAATACACACAACCTGGAGACAGCCCAGGGGTAAAAACACACTGCAAAAACAAGAAAGTGCTGTGTGTGTGCGGTTGTTAAATGTGTAATCTTGTTAAGGTTGTAATGAACCTTGACAGACAATACACATTGTATGCCTTCTTATTATACTGCTACAGCTGTTTCTTTATTTCATACCTCAGTGAGCCTGAATTAACAAAGCTCACCTCCGTGTTTCATTTACAAATCTGCTCTTTTCTCTTTGTTTATCATCTCATGTGACGTCCTTCCACCCTATCTGTCTCTCCCTCTTTCTCTGTATCCTCCCCTCCCTCTGTTGACTCTATTGACTTCTGACATACCTAGTGTCCCTCTAGGCCTCACTATTGGCAACCCTCTGTGTCACTTGCCAGTACTTAATGCTGCCTTTTTTTAATGGATGGAGGTTTTTATCCACACACTGCATCATGGCTGATTTGAAGAGATAAGAACATGTCAGTCGCTTATGTATGAATTCAGCACTATCGACAGGCACAAGCCTTTTCTGGAGCCAAAGGAGAAAAGGACTGAGGCAACGTCTCTTTGATTGGACGCAATTTTCTTATCGTCAAATTGCCACAACTACATTCAGAATTTAACAAGTTTCGAATAAAACAATTTATCCTGCTGTGCATAACTGTTTGGGTATGATCCCGCAACTAAGTTTGATGGTCATATTTCATTTAACAATTTTATCCAAAGCAACTTCCTATGCTTGTTATCGCTGTATAAGAAATGTTTCCATCCTTCCATGGTTACAGCCTTGTTACTGTAACTACATACTTTATGGGAATATTAAAATGCATAAACAAAGATTTTGTTTTATAGATTAAAATATATAATTATATCTTTATAGATATAATTTACTTTTGTTTGTCTTTGTCCACATCCTTTCTTTTTCAGTGGAATATCCCTTAAAAAAACACCTGTCAATCATCTTTTCGAGTCAGTGGAAGGTACTGTATGTTGTACCCTAAGTAGCGTTAATATAAAACTGTTTTATTGAATACAAAATGCATTTGATGTTACAGGTAGAAGAAACTACTTTTAAATATTACTTAAATTGGTAAGAATAGCAGTAAACACCTAAAGCCAACATTTTTACAGGAAATGTGTAATAACGTGAAAATGTAGTCTTGAGTAAAATGTAACATTAAATGAAATTTGACAGTAAAGTCGACTTAAGTGCCTTAAGTAAAAACACTTCCTAACTTGAAGTAGAGTCTACAGGAAATATACGTTGAAACATGTACTTGGGTTTCGTAAGTAAATCTTACTCCCAATTTTCTTTAGTGTACCGTTTATCAAGTTTTAATTTCCATAAACAGGGACAAGCAGGGCGAAAAAATGGATACGCTGGCTTTAACAGGGTCAAATCTTTCTTATTGAAATAGAAAACTGAAAATGTCCTCTAAAAGGACAAAAAATAACATCACAATTGAAAGCATTAGTGGAAAGATTGCACAGTCATCATCACAAGTAGGAACACAGACCCGTGACTTCATGTTTTGTCATAGATCTTAAGATGGTATTCTAAATTAAACTATATAGGAGAAGTATATATAATCTATAAATCCTCGCTCAGCTCGTTGTGATCTCATTTTGCAGTGCTGTCTCATGATAAATTGCACTATTTCTCTCAGCAGACAACTCTTTACACAATCTGCATGCATCAACCATGCAGGCATAGATTCTTGTTGATTAAGCATGGTAGGGTGAAAGAAGTAGTTTACTTTCTGCCCTGAGATTCAGGGCGGACGCTCGCTCTCCTGGTTGACTTGACGTCCTGGCTAGCAGGATGTAACTGCTCGGGGCTACAAACTGTTATGCAGAGCTTTTTTTAGGCCAAGTATGGACACAAGTATGGACTCAGTAAGCATAAATGTACAGTATGTCCCTCAAGTAATTTTTTTCTCTATTCATATCCTATTGCATCTAAATCAGTCTGTGTAGCACAGCACAACACGAGCACAATGACCCACATACTAATCGGAAAACAGGACACCTTAAGCGTGAGGTAGGATGGTAAAGTGTAAAGTGAAAATGATGTACATATACGTAGTGCTGTTCTGTAACCGCAACACTGCCGTGAAACGTCACCTGTTCCGTCAATCAGACACTTACACTGACATATGCATTATGCACCAGTTTATACTAAGTTAAGAATATACAATAATTCTTTAGTCCAAGATATTATGTCTCACAATGATACAGCACGCCGACATTGCCAGACTCAAATATCTTGAAAATACTGTTAACAAATGTTATGTCAAAATGATTAAGGCAACTTGCTCTATCACATAAGAAGAGCAGTCACAGCTCAGCCTCAGCAACATTGACTAACAGCAACTTTACACATTCTCTCATAAAACCGCACAGAAATTGCAACAAAGTTCAATCAAAAATGTAAACCTCACAGACACAACCCACAGAAAATCAAGCACAGTATTGTTTTACAGTAAGGCTTTTGTATTTGTTTGCATTATGTTGTGAAGTGTTCCTGTTAAGTTGTCCCCTTGGAAAGACAGAGACTATGGACACTATCGTTTTTAACTGCAGTGCCAAGTTTGTGTGCCATGGTTACTGATGAACTGCTGTTCAATACCATCATTCAGCAACTTTGAACCGGTCTCATTCATTTCACCATCATCGATATCAGGTCATATGGTCAGTTTTATAACGTCTTTCTCTCTAGAATCTACAGTTAATAAAGACATTATGTTATTTGTAATAACCTTCACCTTTTTTGAAGAATATTTATTAGAAAAAGGAAGACAATACCAGTGCATAAGTTAAAATCAATACAAAATAATGTAACACCTAACTTAAATCTTAAATATCAGCACAAACAAAACACTTTGATGTCTACTGACATTCCAGATCATTACTATGAGGTTCACAAAATTCAGCTGTAAACATGTTTTACCGCTAGTACATACTTAGACAAGAATCAAAACAATAGAGAACACTCTACCTGAGAGTCTGATCAGGGTTTTTCCAGCCTGGGCGTACTGCCAGCTGTGGTTATCCAGCACTGCCATAGTAAACCAAAACCAGCACCAAACCTTCCCTATCAATCCTACACTACACCCTACACAGGTCTACGGTTATCCCCCTACCAGAGCTAGCTTTCTGACCGTCCCGTTGTTGTATGGCAACTGAACAACGCCCCTGCCACCCACTGAGCTGCAGAAAGCCAAGGGTCCTGCCAGCTCCTTTTGGCCTCCACCAACCGGTTTTTCAATGCTGTGTCCCCCCCATGTCACTAACCCCTCCCCAAAACAAGATTTATTAACAAGTGCTGCTCTGCATTAAACAGTTTCTCCCATGTGTGCCAGGCCGAACAGTTGCCATTGGTGGATTTGAGGGTGAAAGAGGCTGATGATGATTGGTTGTTATCTCTACTCTGACTAATGCTGTTGGTCACTCTGACTTTTAGACGGGGGCACATAAGGATCGTTGATGTAAATAAAGACCACCTTAACATCTTTAAAACGGGTTATCAACAGCTTTGTGAGTTTTAATTTACCTATACTTTATAAAACATACATTGAAAATTCACAAATGCATTCATCTTGTTTTCTTTGAATATGAAACGAAAGCCTTGAATATACAGCCCCGGAAGAAATTAAGAGACCAACTAAGCATTATCATTTTCTCTTGTATTATTATTTATAGGTATGTATTTGAGTTAAATTATTATTATTTTTTTCCATTGCATTTTATAAACTACTGACATGTTTTCTGTGTTGGAATTCAACAGACACTGGATTAGCTGCCATACAGGTAGAGATAAAGATTTAAGAACAATTTGGAGTGGTCTCTTAATTTTTTCTGGAGCTGTATGACATCATTTTTTCAGAAGTTTATCAACCGGAGTTTTTGATGCAAAACTAATATCAAAGAAAGCATTTTTTTTTTTTTTTTTAAACAGGCACACTACAGTAATCATGTGTTAAGTTGTCCTGACGTCAGTAAACCTTAAAACCACCTAAACAACAGCTCCATCTGTGTGTAAATTCATTGAGACCAAATTATGTTTTCCCCCTTTGAAGGCATTGGCTAAAAAGTGATTAAAATACTCATTCTTACCAACTTTCATAAACTGACAGCTTGACTGCAAGCCAATATCTTCTGGACTCAGGGAACAAAACAAAGAGCTCATTCACTGTTCACTCCGAAAGCAAAATTAAGCTTCTTTGTTGTCTCTCAATGGAAAAGTCAAGGGGGATTACCATTACTTTCCACATTGTGAGGAAAGCTCCGATAAGCTCCATAAATAGGTTTACAAGACATGGAGCTCAAAAGCAGGTCCAGAAAAAGTCATGATCTAGCTACTTTAAAGCTCCTTTGAATAACATGCATCAGCACTGAGATAATAACGCTGCAACACATTATGAGCAGGCCTTTCTGACAAAACACTTCCATAGACATTCACATTTGATATAGTTTGCCCTCTTAAGCTCTTTTCTGGGACAACATACCGACTCTGTTAGCTGTCTGACATGGCTCCATAGTCAGTCGACCTTTCCTGTCCCTGAGAAAGCCCATGTAGTGGAAACGGAACAACATGGTCAGACTGGCCATGTTCAGGGTCACAGATAACAATCAAAAGTGGACAAAGGCTTGGGTTTTATCTTCCTCTTCAAGAATTTAGATCCAGTAGTTATCAAAGCACAAAGGCTAACTTCGTAGCTGTGTTCATGTTTTGTCTTGATGTGTGAGCGCTGACAGCCTTTTCTTGTCTCTGGGAGTTGAAAGTGAGGTCTGCACTGCTGTAGCGGGCCAGGTCACATATCTGAATGATCCTGTTGGAATAAATAACTGAGGGGGATTGTCACCTCTCAGATAGAGGCATTGGGTTGGCTGAGGGGGGGGGGAGGAAGTCAGCTGATGAGTGACTGTGTAGTAGGTCAGGTCTTTGCAGATGAAGATGACTTGTTTGTTGATTTTGTCGCGTCTTTATTCCTTCACTCCAAGGCATGTTGACCTTTATCTGCTTTCTGTAATATGTAAAGTCTTATAATAGGGATTCATCTGGGGACAGTGATAATATTTTCATTGGCCTCCAGAGAAGCCTGTCTCTATGACCTCCAAACAGTATCTAACTGTTGCATTGTGCACTGTTACTGTAGCAGAGAGAGTAGACCAGGAGAGAAGAAGTAGTGAGTGTGAGAGGGATCAACACTAGCCCTTTTCAATGATGTGCTCCCATGTGCATCTGTCTGCTTGTAAGCCCACAACACTATACAGAGCAATCTCACTGGTCAGCCAGCTGAGTCGCATCAACACATCAATGAAGTGGAGAGGAGGGCGCTTTGTACGGCTTGGGAAACACTATTCATCAGCTTCCTCCACCCGAACCCTGCTCCGATTGTCCCGCCACGCAACAAAACCAAGCCAATAAACCAGTGCACCAAATTATACTTGACAGGCAGGGAGCAGACGGGAGAGAGAGTGTCTGTGGTATACTGTATTAAGAAGGAAAAAAAAGGCAGAGAAGGAAAACAGGAAGGAGAGAAAGTGCTTGAGACAAAACCAATTCAGTTGTTCTTCATTCATTTCTGACAGTTATGGCCCAAAGCAGATGGGACTTAAACTGAGGATATCAGTCTGTGGGGGAGAGATGAAGGGAATATATGTCTCCATCTACCTGTTTTTAAAAGCACTTTCAATGTTGCAGAAGATGCCATACAGGGTGTTTGAAATACATGTACAGCTCCAGAAAAAATTAAGAGACCACTCTAAATGTTTCTTAAATCTTTATCTCTACATTATGGCAGTCATTCCAGTGTCTGTTGAATTCCAACACAGAAAAATGTTGTCAGTAGTACAATAATTAGAGAAAATGATAATGCTGAAGTGGTCTCTCTGTTCTTTTTTCTGAGGCTGTATCTTGACAATATGCTGTCTGCTTATAAGATGGACAAAGCAAAGGTATGCTGCCTCAGCATTACGTGCCTCTGTGCCACAAATAAGACAAAAAGAAAGAGATTTAAAAGTTAAAGAGTTAAATACTTATGCATGTCACCCCCCTATCTATACACTGATAAAAAAGCAACAACACAGGACACACGTGTGACAGAAGCGCCCCTTCATTAAAAACAAACCAATGCCATTTTGTATGGAAAGTTTTTATGTTTTGAGTGTTAGCGGTGATCATTTTAATCCAAATGCTTTTGTGTACATAGAGCTAGTGGGTGGGAATATGCACTGATTCAGATTTTATTTTTACATGCATTTCCAAATGTAACTTTAAAGTTGTGCAACATTTGGAAGCATTCCAAATAGAGAGGGAGAGCAAGTAAAGTAGACAATGCTGGAGATAAATATAGTGCACCCAACGCCATACACAGCAAAAGGAGAAAATACAGCATATTCACAGTATCCTAAGTTTGTTCCTGCTTGCGAGAAAATTTGAAAGACCACCACCCCATTTCACAGCAGAACTGGCAGGTCATTCAAGCCATGACCTCAGCTGACAGCAGCAATAACAGCTGAGCTCCGATAATAGGATTACTGACTCTTACAAACCTTAGGGAAGATGTTTAAAATGAACACATGATTAAGAGCATTAACACAAGTGTTATGATGCTGCTGGAATTTCCATTTTCAAACATTAGCCACAGTAACCCAACAATATGTTCAACTGAAAGAAGTCAGGGATGTTTAAAATGACCTAGAAATGACTTGCCTGTAGTTGATTGAATAAAAAGGAAAGAAAAACGAAACCTAAACCTAATGAAGTAAATGAGCGCAATAGTAAAACAAAATGCTCAGATCTGTAATGAATGACTAACAGTTTTGAAGATAATCAAACGTGTCTTTTCGTCCAAACAAATCCAGCCAACACACCAAAACTATAATGCGTCTTCAATGTGAAATATTGTTTGTGTCTGTGTGCACCTGCAGGGCTTCCAGCTTGCCAAAAGCAGGACAGTTCCTGTTTACAAGCTCAGCAGTCAGGGCCAGTTCCCAGAGGGATACTCACAAAAACATACACAAAAACACACACAAATGCACACAACTATGGTAGTTTTGTATATTTAAGTTTATGTTTCTCCTCTTCTGGCTCCTCCTGCTCAAGTTTTCTTCTACAAACTGTTCCTTTGAAATCCTTCTTCCATCCCTCCCATATTCTGACATTGTCTTTATCCATGTCTTCCGCTTTAATCCTTT
Organism: Eleginops maclovinus; assembly: GCF_036324505.1. Taxonomy (NCBI): domain Eukaryota; kingdom Metazoa; phylum Chordata; class Actinopteri; order Perciformes; family Eleginopidae; genus Eleginops; species Eleginops maclovinus. Next base: position 16,768,885 of record NC_086351.1, on the reverse strand, counting down.
GGTTTCTAACCCCATTCTTGCCCTCCCTGACACTCTTCTCCAGTAATTTCCTCGCCTCCCTCCCCTCATCTCTCTTCTCTACCTGTCTCTCCATGCCTCCATACCTCTGTGGATAGATTTTCACTAGACTTGACCTCAACAAAGACAATGTCCTGTTGAGTACACACACAGCAGACAGAGAACTACAGGCCATGGCTCCACGGCCTTACTCCAAGCCAGGGGCCGGCTGGTAGATCCCACGGCTCTCCACTATTATTACGGCCCTCAAAACAACTGGGTTATGCAAACAGGGAGCCACAGGACTTTCGGACGGAACATCTGACTTACATGCATGGATACACAAATGCCCGCATGCACAAACACCACGCCAGAGTGGCCAGGGGTCACTAAGGGAAGCAAAAAGGGTTAAATGTTTTAACATAACACCGCTGAATTATTATTCCACTGAAACCATACTTGCTTTGGAGAATGGCCTAATGTAAAACATTCTATTTCATGTGTACAAAATGATGGTTTGCAGTGCCAAAAGTAATACATAAAGAAATAAATAGGCAGCGCTAATTTGTGGGAGTATGTTTGCAACTTGCCAGTTGATTTACAGTAGTTTTTTTTTCAAAGGGAAATACTTTACACCAATTTAGACAGCTTAACAGCTCTAAATCTAATCTCATGTAGTTATTTTCCTATTTTCACAAGTGTCTCAGTTTTAACCATCCTCCATGTGTATAAGGGTGGAGACTGAGGGTTGAAAACCACAGAGAAACAGATAGAGGTGAGAAAAATAAGAATTTGGGACAGGAATAGAGAAAAAGAGAGCAACAAACTTCAGACTGGTTTGTGTCTGCTCCCAATTTGGGATGCTCTCTTCAAGCCATTTAATTGTAGGTCTTTCTTTTATGACTTTAGGGCCTGAACTTGAAGCAAACAACACAGAACCACATCTGAATCCAGACTCCACCCCAACGGTACAACATACCATACACAGTAATGTTATTCTGAGAAGAGAGAAAGTGAGAGAGATATTTACAACTCCCTGCACTCTTTGTCTAAAACAGTAGGGGTCACTGCATACTCTTATCCGTAAAACCGTCATATGAATGCATTCCCATAAACATTATGTACGTAGTATCTGTGACATTATCCAAGGGTTTCTGAAGAGATATTTTGCACTTCTGTCAGTTCAGGAAATATTCTCCAATTCTCCTCCTCTTTAAGCCCAAGTATCTATTTTAAATGTTATAAAACATCACTATGACACTGACCACATGGCATAAATATACAATAGCAGGACATATTGTAGGGAAAGCTGTGAGGAGTCACAATAGAGTGGTGCAGGAACGAGTCCTAAAACCTGGAAGTGAGTTAGCATTTTACCACTTCCGGTTCCCTCGTCTCAGAGTCAATGGGATTCTCCGTAAGATTTTGGAAAAAATCTGGAAATAAGGTCTGTGGTTGACACACATTTAAGAGACGGATCACGTTTTAATCTACGACATTAAATACATCTGCAGTGACACCCCCCACTGGTGATTTTTGAAGAGTTTACATGTCTGAAAAGCGATGGTTGTTAACAAGTGGCTGAATAGGACTACAGAAGTTGTCGAGGACATTGTACGTTATGCTAAACTCTTTTTGTCATCTTTGTCAAACGATATAAGACTAGTAATTGACACAGCCATGACTTCTAGTTAAATTCAGTGTGGCTAAAAGGAAAAGCTTTGTTAAAATATGCAAGCGCCAAAGTCAGTTGAAACGATCTTAAGTTGGCGTGACGTTGAAGTTGTGCGACCCTGCTGTACTTCTCTGTAGTTCGTTTATAGCATAACGTTAGCATTTTGCTTCTGGCGATTACATTTATGATTCGAAAAATATAAAAGTAGGATAGACATGTGGAGATTATCCGGCTGAACAAAACGTGCATTTATCAAACAGGGTCGTTTTCCACAGATCTTATTTTTTACAATATTCCAAAATCCTATGGCATTGCTTTTGTTGAGGGAACCCATGCACAGCTTACTTCATGGTCGGCCTAAAAAATAAGTCATCCCTGCACCGCTCTATGTCTGTCATGTCCCATTAGCTTTAGCATTAGCTGCAATATTTGAATCCTGGAAATCAAAATACACTATTTTACCATGTCAACTCATTAATAATCTGACATTTTAATGCATCAACATCCATGACAAACATCTGAGAGGGAAATAAACCGCGCTTATTTTTTGAGAAATAATGCCGTTACATTATCTTTAACTCTTCATCCAAAATAGCAGAACAAAAGACAAGCAATATGAATCCAAATGAAAATAGCATTGCCAACATTCCTGACCCTCATATTGCCATCATCCAGCTGCACATATATCCATATTGACAGGCTGCTTAAATATTAAATGCTTATGGGTCACTAAACTTTTATTCACGGCCAAGAAGCCCATCTCTCACTGTCAGCACAAGGAAAGGGTTCAGGGTGTCAATGGGATGGGGAAAGAAAAGTGGATTATTTTCTCATTTAATCAACCTCAGGGCCCAGGATGCACTTCTTGCGTTAGAGGGCTAGAATAGCAAACAGTTTGTTTAATGCAGAACTTAAAACAACGCTGGCACTTAGTCATTAGCAGTGACGTGGGATATTAAGATTAACTTTATCTTAAAAAACACCTTATTTAAGGATCAAGGAAACGGGACATCACATAGAGCTGCTGCGTATCTTATGAGGTATGAACTGCATACCTGATGAGTAAAGCTACTCAAGCGTTGAGAGAATAACAAGTGTACTCAACGGTTTACAATGTGAAATGACACAGGACCAGACAAATGTAATATTCTCTCTCTGACACAGTATTTTCTTCTTGCCATGTACATCTCTTCTTAATCCTGATTTAAATAGGCCTAACTTGACCACAAATCTCAAGCCACACATCCAGAGAGTGGGCCAAAACATCATGCTATGAGCCAGCCATGTATAAGTTCCAACAGTCGAATTAACACATAATTAACTAACCGAGAACAACGTGCCAACGTGTGAAGTGAAGGTTATGAAGTGCGAGAAAAAGAAGCTTGGAAACAAAAGGTTATTCTTTACAAAGAGTGTTTCACTTTAAGCCTCTTCAGGTAACTGTTCTCATTAATTCAAACACATGTTGTACATTATGGGAAACAAACAAGCAGTGATACATTTATATTTTAAAATACCAAGACCCTCTAAATTATTTCTTTCAAAACTCTGATTAATAAAAAAGATGTGATCTTCCTTTATCTGAATCAATGGCAAATTACAGCCAAACAATTAATAGAAAAACTGAAAATGACTCATGATGAAATGGTAAAATTTGAGATGAAATGCAACCTTTGATTCTGCGTGGTCAGATTAAATGTGCATTGGAATTATATTACATGAAGAACAAAAACTGAGGATTTGGGAGTTTTATTAGTTTAAAACATATTACTTATGATTTTTTTTTAAATAACTACTTTGTCTCAGATGCAGAGCCACAAAAAAATTATATTATAAAACTGTGATGTCAGAAATTACATCTGGAGGTATTTCAGAGATAAAGGTTCAGGTTAGCTTTTATAATTAAATTCTTTAACATGATTAACACTACAGTATTTGATTAAAGAAATATCATCAACAAATTGCAAAGGACCACAATGACTCAATTACAGGAAGTTCTTCCTAGTACTTTTCTGAATCATTATATAAAAACTACAATGTGATTTTGGAATAGAGAAATGCAATTCATAATAAATAAAATGCACCATACCTCAGTCTTCCCTACTAGTGCTACTTTGAAACAAGATTTTAGCATTGTTATCATCCATCAGCATCCTTCAAGTGCCACTGAAATATTTCCAAATCTAAAAGTTAAGAACAGCAACAATCAATAAAATAAAACATCTAATGTCCTTTATGTTGAGAACCACTGGCAGTGTGATGCTACACAAAGCTAATCATAGCTCTTCTGTTTTCTCGAGTGGTGCTGGTTACCCCCCACCCCCGATGTAAACACAAACGTTTGCAGGAGGAGAAGAGAGACCACATGACTCCCATGCATTCATTAGTTTGCTCGAAGACCAAAAATAGGGAGTTGTGATGCTGTGGAGAGGCAGCTCTAAGAATAGAGCAGAGTTTAGAGAGGAGCCAAATCCTGTCATAGGACAATATAGGTTGCATCTATGTGAGGAACGCATTATCATGTCGCAGGTAGAGATGCAACACGAGACACATTAATGCCTTTTCAAATCCACACGCAAACACACCTGAGTCCAAATGTGTCCCTGCGTCACCGTTGGTGTGTGACTTTGACCCCTGTTTTATAAATAATTTAGCCTAACAAATCATTTAATACTTACAAGGTCCAGCAGACAGGATCTAGATGGACATGTCTTCAGCTTTATTCTGCCTGCTCTGCACTCAAACCAGTCACCTCACCAATAAAGCTGGCAGCATGACAGCACAGGTGTCTCTCCGTCCACATGAGCTTCCAAAGGATGAGGGCTGGTGTACCTCACCCTCTAAGAAAGCTGTTTGCAAGAATTACAGTCTATACCCCTCCGTTTTAGTCCATCAACAACACTGCAAGAAAACAACTAAGGTGCAAATAGCATAAGATGCAACCATTTGTCAGTGACACAATCTTGCCTGTAATATAAAATCAGTTTTCAATTGAGAATTGTTTATGAAAATTATTATCCAAATCATCACTGTTTACGCACATATGTCGATCTTTTCACTCATCTTTCCCCATTTTGTCTTTTAAATGAATGAATATAATTCATTTCGGTATAATTTCTTCCTTACAGTGGCAAATCCGTCAGAAGCAGCGGATCCGTCCATGGAAGAGGAGGGAGACTGCATCATTGTGATATTCCCCTGTCCCTGGAGCGGCCGAGCATCCTTTATATCCCTTGAGTCAAGGAGTGACCAGCACGCACACACAACAAACCCCCCCCCCCCCCTTCCCCCCATCCTCCTTTACCCTGCATGCCTGGCCCCTCCCCCGTTGGCCATATCTTATGAGCTATTGGCTGATGTGCAGGGGAGAGGTTGATGGCGATTGGATGGGTGATGGAGCGAAACCTGGCTTTACTATGCATCAGTGCTCTCCAGGAAAATACCAGGGTCGGAGAGAGAGGACAAAGATGACGATGTGGGAAATAGAAATGATATGGGGGTGGGAGGGGGAGGGGGAGGGAGGTAATGGAAGAAGAGAGAGAGAGAGAGAGGGGTATATAAAAGAGTAAAAAGACAAGATGAAATGCTGGTCACGTATAATTTATCCTCACGCTGATATGATCATCCTTATTACTATCATTAACATTCTTGCTGATATAGAAAACTAATAAATTATGTCAAAAGGGAGGAGGAACAACCTGTCTCGATTTCAGTGCCCATTAGAATACAACATGGTGTGTTTGTTTGTTTTGAATTGTACTGGTGCTGATATGCCACTGAAGGAAGTGTGCACATAAAGTCTTATCCTAGATTATGTCACTTTAAGTATTTATTTTGCAGTGTGTATTGTGTCATTTGATGTCTTTGATTAATGAAGACGGTATCAATAAAGCAATTTCCTACTTTACCTTTTTTGAATATATTTTGCCATGGTTTCATCATCTATCAAAGACATTGCAGAGATAAATAATTGCAGTATCTTGAGTCAAAGCTTGTATCTGAATCCTATTTTTAAATCTTATTTTAATCAATATCATTTTAAATCGGGACATTCTGACAAAATGACACGGTTTTTCATTCAGTAATTAATCACTCCTATAAAAAAGTCCAAACCTTCCTATATGATATCCCGTTCAAAGCTGTGTCCAAACATCATTATTCGATTAAATAAATAGATCATTAAAACATGTTGGATATTTTAAATCAGTTAATTGTTAAAGGTTTTCAAAATGCTCCATTGAAATGAACCTGGAGGAAGTTTTCAGATTTTTCTCCATCAACTCTTTTTGGATTCAATCTCTTTTTTATTTGCAGCCAGAAAACATTTAACAAAACAAATATCATCATGTTGATATCCTGTGACAGGAGGATGCAAGCTGTGCTCTTTCTAAAACTAACACAGCCAGCCTTCCACAGCATGATCCAATTAGGGATGTCTGCACAAACACACACAAACATACATACACACAAACTAGGCAAAAGGCACATACAGAGGTCAGGATGCACGCATCCACGTGCACATGTGAGGAAATGGCATGCACAGAGACACACCGAGGTGCATACAAACATGACTCAAACACACTCGGTCCAGCTGTCTGTGTAAGACACAACAGGACGTCTAACTGGCTCTTCTCTCTTTCATCCCATCCACTGCACATCTCACACAGAACTATGAGTTGTAAGCTGTGATCACATTCTCTTCAGATACTGATGGTCAGAACAACATGCCTCCATGCATATTAGTGTTGCTACTTTTAATAATTAGATGACAGCACCTTGTCTAATAGTTTTCTTTGTTAGGAGAACATTAAGTTATGGAAATGAATAAGGAAATGTAGCTTTCATTTTAGCTGCATACCGTATATGGGTCAACTCATTTCTTTCCTCAATCATACCTGCTTTTTACTGTTGTTTCAAGCTTTTATTGCACCCATGTTGCTCATTGTGCATTTCACTGCCTACATGTTTTTACATATGGCTTCATTCCAAATTATCAAATTAAAAATAGATGTGTAAATGCCCTACCAAGATATAACAGGACTGAGGAAAAGAGAGAGCAAGTGAGAGATAAAAGAGAGATGGTACCACTTTACAATAAGACTACCCTTATAAAGGGTTTACAAATAGTTTGTAATTAATTAATTAATTAGGTTGTGAACACTTTATAAATCATTAATAAGCTTTTATAAGACAAGAGATAAACAGGGCAACAGTGGCCGGTTGCTTGCTTGTAAGCCTACATTTATCTGTACTGCTAAACTCATAAATAAACGGTCATAAAGAGAGGCCAAGAAACATCAAGATGGAGGGGAGAATCAACTCAGTGAACAACAGATACCAAGGATGTTGGCTGATGAAGAAGCTGAAGTAAGCTAGGTAGCCAATATAAGGCTAAGTCATCTTTCCAAATAGTGAGCCTGTGTTGATGTAGGACAACTATGTTAGAACTGGTTCATCAATGGTTCTTGATGATTAATAAAGTGTTTACAACCTAATCAATAACCTAATTATAAACCCTTTATGTATCCTTTATATGGGTAGTCTTATTGTAAAGTGGTATCAGAAAGATTTACAAACAGTAGAGGAAAATGGAAAGAGAGAGAGAGTAAATAAAATTCACCAAAACACACACTTACGACCACATCCACAAACACACCATATAGAGTTTTGTATTCCCCATCCTGGCCTCTGCAGGGGACAACAACCCAAAAAAAAATCAAATGAACTCCAGAGAAAACCACTTCCTCCACTGCTTAGAAGTGTGTTTGTGTAAGCATGCTTGTTTGTGTGTTCTGTGTGTGTGTGTGTGTGTGTGTGTGTGTGTGTGTGTGTGTGTGTGTGTGTGTGTGTGTGTGAGCATGCCTGCCTGCTTGTCTACCCGCAGTGCACATGGTTAGCATTCAAAGCCCAATTCAATAGGAACCACACAGTGCGCTCAGTATGGGTAGAGATGAGAGATTGAGTTCACAGCTGAATTAAGCTGAACAAAAACATATGGGGAAGAGGAGATGAGCGAAAAGGGGGGATGAAAAGAGGAAAGGAGAGGAAATAGGACAGAGGAAAGGAGAGGAAACGGCAGGAGATGAGAGGAGAGTGCTCTCCATCCTCCACTCGCTCTCTCTCTCTGTCCATATTGAAATATTCATCTTCTTTCGACCAGCAAAACAAGGACCAAATCGTTCTGATCCAATTTACTGCACTACGCATGCTATATTTTATCAGCGCAGCAAGAGATCAGAATCATACTGACAGGCAGATTATCTTGGACTGAGAGCAAGAGGATATCTGGGGAACAGTCCAACTACTCTAAACACGCTTAGTCTTTAAATCCATATGTAGGCCAAAAGTGTTTTTGGGACACTGGGATTTGGGGGTTAAGTGCCTTCTATGAAATCTATCCAAATCCATCCAGATTATCATTTTTTTGTTTCATTTTCCCTGTATGGAACACATGTTATGAATAAATGGAGTGTAAAACAGTCTGATTGCATCTCATATCTAGTCCAGGTTTAGTAATGCATATTTCCCATGGATAATACACTGGGTTAAGTGATGCAGTGTTCTGATAACCCATAACTAAAAAAAGGTAAAAATAACTCTAAAAAATATATGGTTTGAGTAAAAGGTTAAAACACGGTCTAGAGACACTGGTCCAAACATTGCTCAGTATTTATAAGGCTGCAAGTAACCATAGAAACAAGAATGAGGCTTTATGCAACATCAATGGATTAATAAAAACTGATTTGAAATAATCACTTAGGAAGTGCCACTTTGCAAAATATTGTGTGATCTTCTACATTTATAAAGCTTTGTCTTCCAGTTATAAAAATAAAACAAGTCTATGCCAAAACAAACAGGAAAAAGCCTTCTGTGGGCTTGTCAAATACTCTGAAAGGATACAAAAACAAATCTAAGCCCAGCACATTTCATGGAGGCAAGACCAAAAGTCACAACAATGTGCATGAGCAGAATCAGCTCAAAAGGCATACATGATGGGTGGGAGGAGACAAACAAATAATAAATAGATACCTTCCCACTTACAGATTGAAATAGAGAGATAATATGTATATATATTTCAATTGTTAGTCATTCTTGCTGACAGGGTACAGTCCTCCACCAACGTAGATACACACACATATTTAGACAAACCACACATGTGCTTCTTTCACACAAAGACCAATATACATGTTTGGTGTCAGCCTACAGCACACTTCTAGATTATACTATAATGTGCCATATCAGCTATAAGTAAGTTAAAGATGCATTAGCATTACTTTTTTTCCCCAAGAGGAATTTGCACACCTATAATTTCACGTTACAGTGCAACAGAATGCTTCAGGCAATTGGCTTAATCGACACTTAATTCAACAGAAAGTTAATGTTGTAGAGTAATTGAAAATGAACAATAAACAGGAAAAGGACAGGTCGGAAATCAGCCATAAATGGAAAGTACAATCTGATGACTGATTCACGGTCAGCAGCTTTTATGCCCCATGTCAATATAAATACACAACTGCAACTTTAACTGTTGTGAGTTGTCCTTAGGGAGGAGCTTCAAGAGTTGTGGGAAAAAGGCCTTTGCACAGGATTTGGCTGGCCTGTCCTAATCATTACCTATTACCACCCATTCAAATGTAAGAATAATAGGCAAAGTGGTCAATTGAACACACTCCTGTAAAATGTTCATCCCTGAATGACCAAATAAAGTGGTGCAGGAACGAGTCCTAAAACCCGGAAGAGAGTTAGCATTCACCACTTCCGGTTCCCTCGTTTCAGAGTCAATGGGATTCTCTGTAGGATTTTGGAAAAAAGCTGGAAATAAGGTATGTGGTTGACACAAATTTAAGAGACGGATCACGTTTTGTTCTACAACATTAAATCCACCAGGAGTGATCACACTGGTGATTTTTGAAGAGTTTACATGTCTGAAAAGCGATGGTTGTTAACAAGTGGCTGAATAGGACTACAGAAGTTGTCGAGGACATTGTACGTTATGCTAAACTCCTTTTGTCATCTTTGTCAAACGATATCAGACTGGTAATTGAAACAGCCATGACTTCTAGTTAAATTCAGTGTGGCTAAAAGGAAAAGCTTTGTTAAAATATGCAAGCGCCAAAGTCAGTTGAAACGATCTTAAGTTGGCGTGACGTTGAAGTTGTGCGACCCTGCTGTACTCGTCTGTAGTTCGTTTATAGCATAACGTTTTGCTTCTGGCGATTACATTTATGATTTGAAAATGATAAAAGTAGGGTAGACGTGGAGATTATCCGGCTGAACAAAAGGTGTATTTATCAAACAGGGTCGTTTTCCACAGATCTTATTTTTTACAATCTTCCAAAATCTTATGGAGGAATCGCATTGCTTTTTTGTCGAGGGAACCCATGCACAGCTTACTTACTCACAGAGCTAAATGCAACACAAACCTGATGTCGTTTGAAAGATCACAACAATTCATGCGTCCCATCTATCCAGGACACTCTCCTCTTGCTTCAGTCTTCCCGTGCAACGCTATCCAAAAATACATCTTTAAAGTCATATTTTGTGTTCACTGTGGATATTACAACAACGACGCTTGCTGCCACTGCATGCCAACTCTCCTGACACAGATTACACCAAGCCCTTCAATTTGAATCAGACTTTCTTTGGAAGAGCTCCAAGCGCTTACGACATGTTTTAGTCCAGGAGAGATTAAAACAGAATAATCTATGGCCATGGAATCAGGCCCACATTAATTAGAGATAATCTGTGTGCACGCCCTAATAAGAGCCACTTAACTTTCCTGTTATACCCAAAAACACCCTGGAGAGTGACTTGGTGTATTTTTAGTATGTAGGTCCTGGGGGTGTTGGGGATGTGAACCAACAAGGTCATGGCTGCTTGTTGACACCACAGAGGAGGTTGAGTCTAATGGGATTCAACACAGTAGGGGTTTGATGGAACACACCATTTCACTCAGAGTAGGCATGGCAAGTGGTGTTCCTGATGTTCCAGCTCTTCCTCTTACTCACATAAATTCAGCAGTGGCAAACCATGTCTCTCACAACTGGACCTTCTGTAGACACATACACCCCCCTGATTCGAAAATGTGGTAGTCCTAGTCAGATGGATGTCACGGAGGCAGTCACAGTCTTATAATGTCCATCTTTTTACTGAATGGTCATCTTGAAAAGGGTACTAACAACAATTCCGCAACAACATCATCTTCACCTGTTGCCATTTCAACGTAAAATAAACTACGTAAATCACTAGGTGAATTGCTACGTAGCACTTAGATAGATCCTCTGTCTCGAGCCAGTGAACTAACGGGTCTTCTCAAACACCCTGGAACCGTGGGAAAGTCTGAAAGAATACGCCCATTGGCTACAATTCAATATATGATTGGTTGATCAAATTGTCAATCAAAACGTACGCTTTCATTCAGTTTAAAGGCCGGGGCATTCTATCAACAATATGGAATACCCTGGTTGAAGGATATTCTTCCCAGAGACCCAGAAAAATATCTGATTGGTTGAATTTTTTTTCTAACACAAAACCACTCAAATGGTTCTTGCATGGACCGAGAAAGACAAAATCAACATAACACTTAAATATTACAGATCAACAACACAGATATGAATTTTATTTATTCATTTTATTTAAATGTTATTAGATTTTATTTGTATAATTAATTAGATTTTTTCAGAATTCAGAAAGTACAGAATTGAAGCAAAGCTATCTCACCCTTGATGAGATAGCTTTGCTTCAATTCTGGAGATTGGAGAGCGTTTTGACCATAATCCTTGTTTTTTTTTGCTACAGTTTCTACAACATTTTATGGAGCTCTTGAGCTTCCCTAAACATGAAAATCCTTAGTTCCCACTTTGCTCAGGAATTGTATGTTGATATTGGATGAATAGAATGAAGTGCAATGAGACGTACCTGAGGTCTGACCTGGGCCATCCAGTTTGGATTCACATTTTGGAAGAGAGCAATCTGAAAAAAAGAAAAAGGGAGATTAGAGAAAGTATCTTTGATAAAGGAAATACATAATGAAAGGACCGTCATGTGATCCACTAGAGCCGTACCACAACATTCACCGTGTGTTAGTGTCAGAAGTTAGAGCTTTGTGATTACACAGTACAAATGAGAGAGTGAGCAATTATGGCGCAGCTCTTTGATCTGAGAATCTGGATAGTCCCTCGCTGGGGTTACCAGCATATGAAAAGCTGCATGCAGGTGCGCACACACATAATGCAAATATGCTGTATAAATTAGCCGGTGGAAATATACTGTAAACTCCAAATGTTTAGATATAGACTATACTGTTCTTCGTCTTGCTCTTCATATCTCTCCTTTACCATATGCACCCCCGAATTCAGTAACATACACACACCATATACAGACTCATGCGTGACGTTTATAACACCAGCTGATAAGCGGATGAATCATTTGAAGACACAAAGCACAGTAGATATCTCTAATGCCTGACAAATTATCTTCAAGATGATGAAATGGTAGGACTATTCAACCAGACCTGTTGAAAAAAGATAAAGCAGAGCAGATTGTCTGGTACTTGCTATTCCAAGCTCACCTGAGCTGCAATGCTGGTTCTCACTGATTTCAGCATCACAAGCAAAGCAAGATGTACTGTTAGAGCCATTTTTTTGTGTTGATTCTAAATTAAATATTTTGTAATTAATGTAGGTCTTAATATATTCTTTCAATGTATGACCTTTTATTAAATTAAATATTCTAAGAATAATTTGAATTTATTGTGATCAGCTGTTATATAAGGAAGGGGTGGGACTGAGCGTCGGAAACGGGGAATCAGTGCAGTCTTTGACCTCACGTTACACTTATAGTTTTGTTTATTTGTTATCCAATTTTGTGGAAAAAGAAAAATAATCAGCCAAAGGCAGGCAAAGAAATCAGCGCCTGCAGAGCTTTATTTGTACGTGCGAGTCAAGAAGCGGAACCCTGTTAATGTGGCACAGTTTTAAAACATCCTACAAGAATGTGCCACGACATGTATTCATTAAAAGCAGCTATTTATTATGGACGTGCTGCAAATCCACAGCTTCCATACATAAATAAACAAGATAACAGAGAGGCAAGGAATAGAGAACGGGCAGCTGAGCGCTTCTATGCTCGGACTTCTCCTGGCTGGCTTTCTGAAAAGAACAGTCTGGCATATGCTGTTGCCTAACAAGGATTACAGTAGGCACCCGTTTCATTTTATACAGTGTAGTATGGATTAATAGTTTGTTCTCTTAAATGTGTATGAAGTCACAAACTTAACCCTAAATAGAAGTTCAGTCACACTGGAAAGATGGTTCACTGAACACTGGAAATGGTGGACTACATATTGTCTGGAGAATTCATGGTGAGCATATGCTGCCAGGCAGGGATTAGGTGGCAACCTGCTAACAGGACAGGAGGGAGTGTGGAAGATAGATCCTGGACTAAATATGATGACAGCTAAAAACACTGGGTTGAAGAAAAGGTGATCAAGACAGAGCTGAAGTGTTCTTTTCCCCCACCCCGGGCCGTGAGGTGATGAAAAACAGAACATGTTCCTTTAGTTTCAATACATGTTTATCATAGGGAAATTAGTGTTCATAGGAGAGAAACAGCGGAATGCCACTTTAAGGAGAATGATTTGGAAGGATGTTAAAACCTGGTACAGAGAGGAGAAAATGAGTAGGGGCGCTTTTGAAGATGAAATATCAGGTTGATTGACTTGTCTCCAACGTAAAAACATTCAGTGTTAAATGGACAACACGTTTTTAGCCACAGATTGATGCGTACATGCTAAAGCAGCCAAATAAACAACACTTAGCCGCAAACGGCACAGCAGAATTTCTTCTGATACAGTACCAATGTCACTCTGGGTACTTTTGCAAGCCAACACAGTAGGATGGGATGTTAAGTTTGATCCTCAACCCATTTTATCTGAAGCCAGAGAGGCCAAGCGGAGGTTTAGCCCTCCTAAGCCAGAGGAGCACTGGGCTGGCACTGTTCACGCGACAGGGATCAGAGCCTGCTCCTGTCTTCAAAGCCAAGGGAATGTTAAAGTGTGTGTGTTTTTGTGAGAGAGAGCAACTACACAGTTCCTGTTGGACAGACTGAGCACAGCTGTTGACAGAAGACAAGCAGTCTCAGGCTCACACATGTTTACACACACACACACACACACACACACACACACACACACACACACACACACACACACACACACACACACACACACACACACACACACACACACACACACACACACACACACACACACACACACACACACACACACACACACACACACACACACACACACACACACACACACACACACACACACACACACACACACACACACACACACACACACACACACACACACACACACACACACACACACACACACACACACACACACAAACAGCCATAAGTAATGTCTGGTACCTGGAGTTGCAAGGATAATGATGGACATGTGCATGGATGCCGAGACAATATATATTATTGAAAGTTATTGCTACACTATCAGGTTTTAAAAATAATGCACAACTGAAAGAGCAGTCGAGAGAACCCTTTCTTTTTCCAACTGGTTTACCAACTGACTTCATGGATAAAAGGATAATACACATCTTGACAAAGTCTTGACTTACTGACACTGCACCTTTCTCTAAAGAGGAAGTTCTTAAAAACTGTGAGTGTCAGAACTCACTGGGGGTGGGGTGGGGGGGGGGGGGGGGATCATAAGTTTGTGGCTGCTTTTTTCAAAAAGGAGGCACAACAAATCGTGGGAGGCTTGGGACTTCAGATACCGGAGCCAGATGCTTTCTTGATTTAAGCTGTAGGGAAAGGGTGAGGAGATAGGGCAGTGTGAGTTGGAAACATCTGCTAAAGCGGCATAAGGACAGAGGAGAAAGGTCAAGGAAGGAAGGATTAGGAACGAGGCTGAAATGGTCACCAGCTATACTAAAAACTATTTGGATTATACTAGTGAACTTAAAAAGGTCCCCACTTATGCAAAATGCACTTTTTGATGTCTTTTATACATGCAACGTCCCGGCCACGTCCCAACCTATCATCTGCAATACAGTCGCGAGCGGAATCCCCTCCGCAGCACCTCTGTCTGTCTGTGTATTCAGCAGGATGTCTGCAGGAGGGACTTAGAGTTGTTGTATATATAATACATATAATGTCACTGTCCTAGTGGTAAACACAGGAGAAGAACATGTCAAGCTATGTGCTGTATCAGAAACAATGCTGGTAGAAAACTCTCTTCACAGAATATGGCGTATCTTCTCATGGAAGAAAACTTGCACAGAGGAGAGAGAGCTGCGCTCCACAGGGGCGTGGCCAGCTTCAGCTCAGCTCAAATTTAAAGCAACAGTCACAGAATCAGCACTTCAGGAAAAGGGCTGAAATAGAGGAGGATGAAGCATGCTACAATGGGGGATCTGTTTGTTATTTTGAGCAAAACACTTCACAGACAAGTTTTGTATAGATATTACCCTACAATATATTGTTCAAATATAGCATAATAGGGGACCTTTAACACCCTGTATTTTAGGATCCATGCCAAAGCCCAGACAATTAAGACACTTTTTGCTGTTATTGTGGCTTATAAGTGGTATTATTGCTGGTGCTGCTGACGGATCTCTTTCCATTTTGCAGTGTGCAGAGGAAACAGTGATAACATATTTTCAATCCACTGTCCCAAGCAATGGATAACTGCAAGAATAGCAAAGAACTAGAAACCTCAATGTCTAAACTATGGTTAACCAGAGTAAAACACTCAATAACAATAATGAAATGTTGTTATTTAATAGTCTAGCCTGGTCAAATGAACATGTTTTTATCACTCCTACACCTTCTTTTCATTCACTTTGTAAATGGGGTTATTGTCATGGGAAGAGTTTCTACACTTAATATTACCTCTGTGGTTCCATTACCTGGGTAAAGCTACTGTAGCTTTGGTGAGCTGCCTCTTAGCGAAAGGCTAGGGCTTTTATTGTGAAGGGAAATGCAACCTGGAGGCAAACAGAATTGCATCCTCAAAGCTGGTCTTAATAGGGGAACCTTCTACACACGAAAGGTGTCATTATTCTATAAACATTAAAGTAATCAGAAATAAATTAATCATTATAAGTTCAAGGGAATTGTTATCTATTGCCACTTAATGTGATGCATATGTTGTTAGTCTGTAAATACTTTGTTTAGATGTGTCATTCAATATATTTACAAGAGAAGGAAGGCATGCATTGTGTTGCGCATCACAAACAGGAGGCCAGATATTACACAACAAGATGATCATTTGAATAAACGGCGACCCTGAGGGGGAAGGTATGAGGTAATGGTGGTAGGCTGTGTGGGAGAGGAGTGGAGGAGGAGATGAAAGGAATGAAAAAGGATAGAGTGAGAGGGAGTTTGCTGCTGACTGACAAGAGGTTTCTCTCTTATCAGATGGGGGATTTGCAGGAGACACACAGACCAGCCCACAGCCTGTTTTTATGATCTGCAATCCTCCTCTGCCTCTATCCCTGGTTCATTCATTCCTCCATCCCCCTCTTCCTTGCTTCCAGAGCCCTGGGCGACATGGGTGGGATGTAGTGATTTATACCTCTGTGCATGTGTGTGCATTGTGTGTGTGAAGTAATGAGGCTGTCCCACAGGCTACATTTCCCATCCTACAAACATATTACCAACCTATTGGAACTCCTGATTATCGGCAAAAGGCTGCCAGCCAAACTCTTTCAGGTATATCATGTGTCATCAACTGATCCCAGCCACGATGGCTATAAAACATGTCTTTATCGGTAGTGACCATTTTAGTCTTTTGGTTAGTTTTTGGTGATATGATGGAAGGAGGATCATTGCTATGAAGGCTATAGATAAATCAGTAGCCTGGTACATCTTAAGATAAAAAAAAGAGAAGACCCTGGTATTTGTGTCGCCAAAGTGACCTCTGGTATAGATGGACATGACATTATACAAGAATCAATAATTTGGTGAGATGGAGGGGGGTTACATGTTCGTAAAGTGTATAACGACTCTCAGGAAAGGTCGAGTGTCTCTGATGAGATCGATCAGCATGGTCTGGCTGTAAAAAAGGGTAATTGCCTTGCTATGCTACCTTCTTGATTGTCCTCTCCATAAAACTCTACAATAAACAAGCTTCACAACATCTGATCCTGATTGGGAGGTTACAGCACACTTTTTATATACATTCAAGAAAGGAGGAGAAAATACACTCTTTTCATTTGTGAACCAGAAAATGCTGTTTATTTATTTTTACAAAAACTATACAGGAATATTTGTTCTTCAAGCTATTCCTTCTTTTTTCCTTGAGTTTGATATGTGAAAATAGTCGACTTTGCATGCAAGCCCAGGCGATTTAGCAGTGCAGGCAATGCCAAGCTAAGCTTATAGTCTTTAACTCTGACCAACTGCCAATTAGCCTGCCCCTAGATCCAACTGTAAGGCTTCAGCCTCATGGAGGAGAGTAGCCTACATTTTGCAGGGTGTGCTCCACCCAAGCCTCAGCTCTATAATTTGATGAGTGAAGGCTTGTTTGTCCCTCTAAGTATGTCATGTCCACTCTTTCTGAATGTCACTTTTTCTTCTCTCCGCTCCATATTTTCATTTTCTTTCATGACTTCACCTCTCTGTCTTTCCTGTGCTGTGTCCTATCAGTAAACATGTGTCTTTGCCTTCCCTTTTACTCCCCCTTCTCTCTACCAGCACAGTCTACGATACATTACACGCTCAAGGATGCATATTGCATGGTGCGTTAAAGTCCTTTTCCTCATATACATGACGATATAAGATTTGAGCTTGAGTATGCACGATAACATTCGGTCATTATGCTTTCATCGACTATGAGTGTGTGAGGAGAACATAAAGAATGGCTGCTCAGTGACTTGGCTCTCATTACAGACTTGCAGTAACACAGGTCAGTTGGTTCATTTTTGGCACAGAGGAAAAGGCCTCACTGCGATATAAATACTGAAACTATCATTTTTTATGCTAATGTGCTATTGCTCTCTTTAAAGCAGATCTACCGGATGACACACTATTAAATTAAGCATGCATAAAGAAGTGCAACAAGCGTGACTACTGTTTTATTAGCCGTTTGTTTTACTTCAATTTGCCATCAGTCTTAATTGAGCTTGAGCACAAAGTCATCTTTTAAAAAGCTTAGGGGTCTTACAACACATCCTTTCTATACAAGTCATTCATTATTCTCAACAGAACTACAATGACAAGCAGAGGTAGTCAGTTATGCTTCTGCCTATCAATTATTCTTCTGGTATAAATCATATATAATTTAACACGTCAGACTGCAAAAACACTCATACATGTATAGTTGAAAGCATGTCTGCATTAATAATGAGGAGACCAGAAACCAGTTTCACAAAGTACAGCGTGACACTTGCTGCTAGTTGCACAGTTCCTTAAACGATAGATCTTTGCAACCCTAAGCAACATTCTCTGTGACTGATGACCAATGTCTTAATGCCAGTGTAGTTATGACTGGGGCTACTGCTTTTATGCCAGTTGTGCAGAGAGTTAATTTATCTGATTCCAGCATACAGTACGTCTAGCTGCTTTTATGTCAATTGAGTTTCACCGTGCAGTTCTGTACAATAACACTATTGCACAGGACAAGTAATTTCATTACACACCCCTCAAAAGACTACCTACGAAAGACATAAAAAGATATACAAGGGTGCAAATGTTATTTTTGGTTTCGCAAAGACAGCTCTGTCCATAGTGCTTTAATATATTAGACAGTGGTTAATCTAAAGCTATAATGCTTTTTCTCTGACATGCCTTTCCTTTAGAGGGTAAATTACAGTGGCACTGCAGGGCTCAACACAATCCAGATTAAGAAAACTAGCAATTCAATAAAGACTTTCTCAAATGTTACGACATATGCTCAGCATTTAGAATGCATCTTCATCAACATAAAAAGACAGACAGACTGAAGTTTGATGAAAGATCATCTTGATTAATTGATCAATTAATAATCAATAGGCCAATAGGTAATATTCTTACACAACCTGTACTTTTTTCCTGGGTGGACTATGAAATAATTGAAATGTCTGTCATTGTGACATGTGCAATTAAAAATATGCAACTTTTATTTTTTCACAACAACCAGCACTGTGTCCCAGTCGTGTGCAACACTTTTTTAATGTCCCCTGGAAACAGATTTGTTAGGATTTTCTTTCAGCACATTTCTGAATTGGCAGATCTCTTCTAAATGTTCCACACTTGTTGTCAAATTGATGAGTTTGTGGGTCATCGAGTTGGTGAAACTGTTTTCTAAAACACCTTCAAATTGGTTGTCAAATTAATGAAGATGTTGCTTAATATGCTTGTATTGAGTATTTGTGCGGCCAGTACTGCTAGAACAGAGAGCACAATTTTCAGACAAATCCTGATACATGTTTGATTCTTCTGCAACTAGACAGACAGTAGTCATGAGCAACTACTTTTATGACAAATGTGTTTATCAGGTTGGGGCCATGTGGCTACTGGCGTGGGCTGAGAGTAATCAGCAGTATGTTATTAGGCGGAGATGCCGCCTTTTGAAGAACGCTTTATTAAAGACTATGCAATCTAAACAGAAAACAAAGGGGTATTATCATTAACCGTACGGAAAGCAGAAAAGGATATTATTGGACTAGCAGTCAACTGATTATGCTATTTATAAACAACTAAATATAGTTACGGAGAGTGTAATTTAATTTCCTTGCTTTCAAAAGGGTTGTTTTACAAAAACCTCCAAAGAAAGACTGGCATATGTCTGGACAGCTAAGCATGGGATGTAATGGTTTTTAAAATGTTGTTCATGCTTTTAAAAAGGGCCAGGAAAGCTGTTTAATATTCCTCATCTTTGAGAAGTTGCCATAATTCTGGGATTGGACTTTAATTCACGGCATGAGCAACCTGAGAGTGTGACTCAGCAGCTGAGCTGTGATCCACAGCATCAGTGTGGGACGGGGAGATGGAGCACCATCTGCTCATTGAAAATAATCCAGCAAAGAAAGGAACATCATGTTTGGGTAAAGAACATTAAAGACTGGTGCAGGATCAAAAAATGAAGACTTTGAAACACTCAGTTTCATCATCGTAACTCAGGTATCCAGCCCATTAGTTGGTTAGTCTCACACTAAGCCAGCCCCTTAGCCAGTGATCCAAGCAGCTCAGACAGACCAACAGTCACTTCAGGTTTAGTTCAGTCAAAGAACCTGAAATATTCTAGCCTTCACTGACTAACTAGGGCACTTAAGTGCATTCAGAACTGCAGCCAAACAAAACACACACTCACACAAACACATAGGCCCAGAAATAAAGTGCTTGGGATCAACTAGGATGAGCAGCTGTGTGCCAACATTTCAACATGCAACAAGCTGGCAGCAATTACGGCGCCTGCTGAAGAGGCTACAGGGAGCGGGATGGCCATCACTACTGATCCTTCACAGTGAAGCTATAGGAAATATTCTACTGTATATTATGCATGTGACCAAATTATTGAGTGAGATATTAAACCGTCTTTGATTTGCATTGTGTTCTTAGTTACACTATTTCCAACGTTGTGTGACAGTAAAATGGCATACAATCAACCCCAGTAGCCAAACCAGATAACTCGAAACGTTATCATTAGTCAGCTCTAATCTGAGTTAGACAGGCAGCTATTTGACATTATTCACTCATCCTTTAGTGTTTTTTTTTCCACTTTAACAGCCCAGAAGCTGTTTTTCAGGCTTAATAGTATCTATAAAAGTTTCCTGAGGCCATAACCTATTTCTGTCTCCATCATGAATACTGTATGAACTGCGTTTGCCTGTATATAAACATCCAACCAGTCCAACTTCACTGTGAGCCAACTTTCCAGTCTGATACAACACAGCTATAGGAAAATACACTGGCAGGCCGCCAACCAACCGTAAGAGAGACTGCAACATTTGAATACAATCCACTTTGACAACATTCCTAAAAGTCTGACTGGCAGAGGCAATTTCTGGGAGAAAGTATGAGATTTTAAGACTGTTAAAACAAAGTATAATGTGCATGCTCAAACTTTACAAGCAAATTGGCTACATTTATTTATTCATAGGTGCTTAGGTAGACATGTGCAAATGCTGTCAGTGTGTGTTGTGCTGCATGTGTGCAATATGCTGGAGCCATAGAACAGCAGACCCCCAGGCACCAGGTGTCACAGAGAGAAACAGCTGAGAGAGAGAGAGAGAGAGAGAGAGAGACAGCTGCTTCTTCTGGTGTGTATCAGAGGTGGTCCCTCTAATGGTGGTGACATATTTCCAAACACTGGACTTTTGCTTTAAAATGTATCTTCTAAAGCTGTAACAGCACTCCCGGCCCCCCTAACGCCTGTGTCAGATTGGGCCAAAGAGCTATTTTATAAGGTTAGATCACGTAGGAGATTGATGGCGGGTTAATATCTAGAAGGGTGTTGGCTAGAATAAGAAAACAATATTGTATATAAATATGACTATACTGTTGATGAGCCTTAGCTTGCCAAATTGTGTTTTCACTCATGTGAAACTGCTTATGGGAGCTGATAGAGCCAAAATAAACCACAAGTTGATGGGGAATCATCTAAGAAAGACATAGCAATATTGCAGAAAAACGCCATAATGTTACAAAGCCATTATGTGACTATACCTGGGAAATGATTATTATCAGTAAACTAAGTCAGCTAAATGTAGTACTTCTTAACCATACCTTGAATAATGATGTTTTCACAAGCACTATCATAACACAGTCCATGTCCAAAGTCCCCCTGTGTTAGTAGCCTATGGCTGATAGCAAGCACTCGTGCAGCCCCCTATATATGGTGTTTATGTTTTTGATGGAGAGTGTTAAGGTAGACAGGCCTCTCCTTATGTGTTAGCATGATGCCATCATATCAGAAGGGCCCAGTGCGTGGAGTGCAACCTATTGCCCATACGTGCGTACATGGCCTAGCCTCTATTCGTGCATCAGATTGAGACCTGGGTTAAAATGATGCATGATCCCACATTCATTCACAAGATTATTTATTAAACACGCCTCTGATGACAGGGACTAAATTACAAAATGTTCGACCCACATCATGATAGATGCAGCCTGACGTCGAAATACTCGTTAAGCCCGGAGAGACTGTGGTCGAGCTGTAAGCATAACAGCTTTTAGCTCGCTTGGTCCAACCCAAAATGGGGTCACTGCCTAATAATCAAACGCACATATTTCAGGAGGTGGTATTCAAGCTGCTGTCATCAAAGGCTGCATGATGACAAGTCAGTGGACTGGTAAATAACTACAAGCTGTGCGCATCTCCCCAGCACACCCAACGCGCAGTACGCATCTCGCCCGTGAAACCAGTCAGTGCTTTTGTCCTTTTTGACAACAATGTGGCAGACCACCAGGGATCACACCGACAGCTCTACTGTAGCTCCCCCAGAGCTGGACTCGCCCCTTCCCGACTTACCGGATTTGAAAAACGCCGCTATGTCTGCCGCGTCCTTCGCAGCCTCATCCAGCCCCTCTCCTGCGCTCATTGCTGTGGTCGCTTGTGCGGAAATAGCGAAAGCTATCCTGGAAAGGTTTTTATTAGTGCAATAATTATTTATCGGCAAAAGCGGATCCTGACGCCTTTCATTGAAGCAGATCCGGTCATACAATATGTGCTCCCTTTATTAAGCGAGAGACCTCCTCCTCCATTTTGGCCGAGAAGGGAAAATCCTTGCGACCGATCGGCGGCGCTCCCGAGTTGGGACGTGAGGAAGGGGAGGCGGAGGAATGGGGGTGATAGTGAGGGAAGGCGGAGGTAAAAGAGGAGGGGAGGAGGACTGAGGGAGGAGGGCTATTCCGTAAGGAGTGGTGGGTGGGGGTGGGATATCCTGGGATTCCGTTTCGGGGGGTTTTGGTGCATTGTGCGCCACCCAAATCGAGTGTGCGCCACAGCACATCAGCAGCACCGGCGTCACTCACTGCGGTGCTGATGCGGGCTGCGTGGGAGTCATTCCTCAGGATTGTGTGCCTTAACAGCTCAAGCCCGGATGTTATGGGAGACGTCATATCGACAAAAATCATGCTTTGTATTACATGTACAGGCTACTAGTATCAGTTTCAGTTATTATTTTGAACCTTCTTATTTAGGGCCCTAACTGAATTCTTGCAGAAACGTGAGTTGGATATTCCCATGAGGTCACCGAGTTCTGGTGTTGCATTATTTAGTTTCCTAACAGTTATGCTGCTACTTAATGGCAAGTCGTTCACAATGGTATATTGTTTGTTTTGTGCATGTGATTAATTACATGTTTTATCACATTCAAGGTAGAACACTACAACGAAGGAGGAGGTGGATGGCTCTCTTCATCTTATAGTGAGGAAGATGATGCTAGAGTATGAGGTCATTTGCCCCACAAATCTAACCCAGTTCTTCCTGACAGTTGCAGCTTCCTTTATGTACAAACAATACGATGCTGCCATCTAGTGGAGACCTTTCCAAATTGCTCCGGGTAGGTAAAGAGTCATTAAAACACTGACTTGAGTTTACCCCGATGTTTACTCCACTGACATAAAGGCAAACATAACAATAAATGGTTAATAATGAAATACGTTGAAAATCAAATGGAAGGAAAGGCCCCAGATCATGAATGTGTTGCTCTTTTGCATCATAAGTTTGATTAATGCAGCTGGGCAATCAGCAGGCACACCTGGAATTAATTAGGCCTGGCTGTAGTTTTAAAGTAAGACTTGTAGCTTAATTATAAACAAAATGGCTAAGAAAAAAAGAGGAACTCAACAAAGTAACTCACTCAATAAAAAAAACAACCATAAAAAGAGAGGTGAACACATGGGGTAATAGTTTGGACATAGCTTAACGTTACAGAAGCTATATTGCTACCTCGCGACCTTTGTAAACACTAGCATGATTGGCTGGGTCGCTTATACCTTTTGCTAAAACTGTCGACAATAACGTTAACAACTATGTATGTTTAGCTAGCTATGGTTTGCACCAACAATATTAGAACGAGGAGTTTTTCTTCAGTGAAGTGGGCCTTCACATTTTTCTGTTTTCTAGAAATCAAGTAACAAAAAGTGACTTGCCATTAAATTTGCCTTCCTGCTCCGAAAACTTGAACTGATTCCATGGCCTTTGTTGGTGGTCCACCAGCTGTCTCCCTGTCAACAGGCTACGTAAAATATGCAAGCCATTCCGGCATTGTTTTGTATTTTGAAGAACTTCCGTGAAAAAAAAAAAAAATAGCCAATGAACTACGTTTCATTCGGGACCAGCCCATTACCCAGTTTACCCCTTTTACGATTTGCCTCGTAACCTTGGAAACCTCTAACAACACAGGGTAGACTGCACTGGGAAAATGTTTGGAGGCACTCAAACCAGAAAAACTAATTTCAGAAATCTGTGATCTGTATAATCAAACCAGGATATTTGAAGCGGATGAAGCAGGGGATTTAGAGTTTGTTCATAGAGGACGCATTTCTGTGAAGGAATGTTTTAGCCATGTCCTTAAGCTCTCGACTTGCCAAAGTCAGCTACAGGAACAGACCCACCCAAACTTCTGTCCCAGGGGAGTCACTCAAGGAAATGCAGGTAAGCATTTGATCATGAAAGCGTGACAGTTGTTGAAACGTAAATATCTGATGAAAATATTTTGAATTTCTCTACACCAACAAATAAATAATATCCAGATATTCGGCATACTAACACATAACAAACTCTTCTCCCATGTGGCCTAGCGACACGTCATTGATTTTAAGTATTAGGTCTACTATTATAATAACCTTTTATTGTTTTAACATTCGTTTTTTGCTTTGATCTGAAATATTATCCCCCACCTTTAGATATTGTTTTTATGTTTTATTTTTCTCTCTAAAATATCACTCACATTTTAAAAGTGGTGTAGCTTTATGCTATGCAGCCATAATTCTGAATGTATATCTTCCTTCCTACTTGTTGCAACCTCAGATATATTTTTTGTCCTTTATTTTGATAAGCATTCTAAGACATTGTAACTTAAATTCCAACTCAAAGCCTATCTCTATATAATCAGATAGTTTTATCTGTATGCATCTCAAACAAGCATTTGCACAAACACCAAACTGGAATGCTAGAAATATTAAGCCATAAACATATTCAGAACAACATCTTTTCAACATTTCTTTCTTTCTTCAATCACTTTCAGTTTCCAAATATAGTTTGATTAATTTGTTTTACATCGTTATTAACCCTTTGATACTCAACATGGGTCAAAAGTGACCAGAGTGAGTTTTAATTGTAAATATCTTTGCAATGAATTACTTGAATAATTCAGAATTCCAGGTATTCCTCAATTAACTATTATTTATTTATTTTTGATCATCACGAATGCTTATTTTCATTATTACTTTCTTACTTCAATAAAACTCACTTTTGTATCACTACCCCACTAAGGGACTACATGGGTCAAAAATGACCCGTATTGACCTACAATGTTATTTCATGCATAGCTGAGGGTTTATTTGCTGTATTTTTAGAAATCAATGTATTTCATCATTTAATGTTCCAATTGTTCATTAAATATCTTGTTTATGATTAACATAAATCATTATTTTCATTTTCCTTTTCTTAATTTATGAACTGAAACCGTTTTTGTATCGCTACACCAGGTTTACATGGGTCATTTTTGACCCGTGTGCCAAGTGCGATAAAAATGAAAAAAAATGCATACTATAATAATCATTTTGTTAAAAATAATTGATTGAGCATTGATTTGGACCAAGAACCTTTGATTCGTAAATGTTTGCAGTTAGGAACATGTTTACTGTGGACTACTTTTCATATGCCACACTTCATGCCATGTCACAACTCAACAGGCTGCTTTTGCACATCTGATTCATATCAGTCTTATTGAATCCTTTTTTTTTACCTAAGAAACTATTTAGTATCTTGTGAAAGATAACTGTACATAATATTTGAAGATTACTTGATCTTTCTTGACCCTCCAAATTGAAGGAGAAGTATAGCTCAGAATGTGGATTCAGTTGCAACGTGACCTACTGTATGTGTCGAAGAAGGGAAGGCTGTTGTCCTCCTGAGCACCATGCATGATGACAGAGCAGTGGGTGCCAACAGTGTGAAGAAGAAACCAGAAGTGATCCAGTACTTAAACAATTATTCGATTAACAAAATCAGGAGTAGACACAATGGATCAGATGGTTCACACCTACACATGTAAACAGAGAGCACAGAGGTGGCCCAATGTGCTGGATGTTACCAACCATGGAAGACACAACCACTGACACAGCTGGATGCGCATTTGCCACTATGGTAGCCTTTATGGACAGGCAGAATTCAAGGTTTCAAGGTTTCAAGGTTTTATTTGTCATATGCACAGCATATACAACGTATATGTTGGCAATGAAACATTTATATCCCATGCTCCTCCAACAACTCAACATACATGGTGCGAATAAGATAAATAAAATAGTGCAAAAAGAGAGAAGAATATTTACAATAACAACAATAAAGATTGAAGGATGTGAAATATATACATATGTGGAATACATTGAAAGTATTTAAATACACCGTACAGTAATTTAAATACTTTACACTGTTGAATGAGGAGGTATGGACATATGCATATATTACATATAAATTGGAATAGCTATTAAACTGATTTTCCAAACCAGTCTGTTGGATAAATTATGCACCCTTGCATTGAGTGTTCATCAAGGAGCTGGGCAAAGAGCTTGTCATGCCACATAGGAAAAGGCACATGGAGGGCAAGTGATTGTCATTCGTGAGCAGTGTTGCCACAGTTACCTTGAAAAAATAATCTGATTACTGATTACTACTTTAAAAGTAATTTAGTAACTTTACTGATTACTTGATTCAAAAAGTAACTAAGTTAGATTACAAGTTACTTTATTAGTTACTTTCAGCAGCTGCCGACACTCCCCGAGACGCAAGAAGAAAGCAAAAAAATATATTTTTACTAAGGGAAATTACAAAAATAGTGACGCAGTGACTTGGATAAATTACTTTAATCTGATTACTGGTTTGGAAATAGTAACGCGTTAGATTACTCGTTACTGAAAAAAGTGGTCAGATTAGAGTCACTGTTCATGAGGCATGTGAGCACTGAGATGCTCATTTTGTGATAGTACTGGATCACTTCTGGTTTCTTCTTCACACTGTTGTCATCCACTGCTCTGTCATCATACATTGTGCTCAGGAGAAACAGCCTTCCCCTTCCCACATACACTCACCATGGTCATGTTGCCACTGAATCCCCATTCTGAGCTATGCCTGTGAAAAGCAGTCAACAGTAAACATTTAAATCATGTTTAAACATTTAAATCTGAAATCCGCTCTGCACATTTCATCTACTAATTCAGTTTTACAGTACTTTACTACTTGTAGTTTACTACTCTTTTGAATACATTGATTTCCAAAAATATAGCAAAGAAACCCTCAGCCATGCATGAAATAACATTGTAGGTCAATACGGGTCATTTTTGAACCATGTAGTCCCTTAGAAGGGGTATTTATAGCTTGTGTATCAAATGGTTAAGCACAGATAGGTGTAGCTTATTTAAAAAGCATGACACGATTGGAGAGAGTGAAACATTATATCAGAATTCCCTTCCCTATTATGTGAAAAAAACGTTGTAATAAATCTGCACTTCAGTTTCAACTCAAGAACCCCTCAAGCCCTGTTAATTGCTCTGAGAACCACTTCACTATTAGGCTCAGCAGCAGTCCAAAACAGGCGGAGCAAACCACTGCATTATGGGCCTCTGTCCACTAGATGTCAGTGTAAAGTAGCTTTCATTTCAGATCAGCCTTAATGGGTGGATGGTGTTTTTTTTTCTTTAATGTATAGTGTTCTTTATTAATGCAAATAAAAAATGTTGTAAGTTAACAGTAATAATTTGTTTCAGTATAATTCAGTTTGTCTCAATGTTAGGATCTGGCAGAAGAATGTTGAAGATGAATGT
Source organism: Eleginops maclovinus (assembly GCF_036324505.1). Classification (NCBI taxonomy): domain Eukaryota; kingdom Metazoa; phylum Chordata; class Actinopteri; order Perciformes; family Eleginopidae; genus Eleginops; species Eleginops maclovinus. The sequence goes on along the minus strand of NC_086351.1, from coordinate 16,741,212 downwards.
GAAGACTTTGGTTTGTTTGTTATGTAATCTGTGTTTTCTTTTTGACCAGTGAAGTGTTCTACAACTTCAGGCCTAAAACATAATATAACAAATATAAACACAATATATGCAGTAGTAGCTATTTACTAGCTTGAAGCCACAGCTGTTATGACAAATGATATAGCAACAATCTCAACAACTCCCCCTACCTATGCGTGATTCTAAGCAGTCAACATGGTCCTACAAGTGCAGATCCTGATCCACCACAATATTGGCAAACAAGCATTGATATCATTGAATTGAACACTATTATGAAAGTTTAGTGCTTTACAGAAATTGCCTTTTCTGTATGGATTTGCCCTTTTTTGGAACTGCCTCGTGGGATGGAACAAGCACAGATGGACACATTCTATAATATATGCTTATCTTCCATGTAGGTACGTACTCAATTGATCCCAATTTGGGAAATGTTTGCGTTGCAGCAGCATAAAAAGACAAGGCATTGTACACAGTCAAATTAAAAGACTGTCAATCTCAATAGAAATAAAATAGCATTAAAAAAGTTGATAATATACATGTTGGGAGTATATTTTATTATAGTAAACCAATATAATTTAGATTGAATAAAATATATGCAATGAAAAACAATGACACTATTTGGTATAATTGTATTGTGTGTTTTAATGGCACCCAGGAGTGTTTTGAACTAAATAGACAACAATGTCCAGGAGAAACGGTGCAGGTCAAAACGTTATGTCCTCAAAGCAGTTGCAGCTCCTGAGACATGTTAGAGTACAACAGATTTGTTTAAGCTTTCTCCGTGTTTGTGTCAGCGTGAGCCTCCTCTGGGAAACCAATGGACCTTTCTCTGTCATGTTCCCTCTCCCTGTCTTTCTCTCTCAGATCTCACCAACCCCTCATTTATAATGTATAGTCACTCTCCTGTTTCATGGCAGCTCCAAACCAGACAGTTCAACTCAGAAAATCCTTCATGACATGGTAAAAAATTGATGACTCATCTGCTTTTAAATGCAAAGCTTGGCAATCATTTCTTCTTTATCAAACCGTCAGTCTGATCTTTATGGAGAGAGCTCTGCTTCTCATCTGCTGGATGCCACAGTAAAAGCTAATGGAATTTTTAATATTAATTGGTGTGTGTGTGTGTGTGTGTGTGTGTGTGTGTGATTAAGGTCTCCCTGCTAGAGCTTAAATGTTTATAGTCAATATGCTTCATTGTATCAAATATAATTTTCATGATAATTTGTTTAATCTATACAATGTCAAAAAGACAGCCCGAGATATATTTTGGTATCTTTATTCAATTCATTTGGAAAACCATACAATGGTTACATTCAGCATTCACTGTATGATTAGTATCACTCAGTTAGCATTCAATGGTAACACATGCATGTTTAATGTGTGAAAGTTTGCTATGTATTAAGAAGTTGATAACCTTCTTGCTATAAGATGATTGTTTAAATTCATACACTGAGAAACTATATATTTTATTGGTTAATTTTTCAGTTTAATCCTGTTGTGTGATTATTGTGTGTGGTGGAAAGTGTCACCTACCCACAGTGTATTCCAATACATCAACAACCTTTCCACAAACCACCCCCAACCGCCCTATCATCCCCATCCCTGTCTCTCCACCCCATTGTTATAATGGACTTGTAAGTTGAGAGCAGGCCTTTGATAATTACCTTACAGAGAGATGGTCATCCAACACCGCATTATCTGGATAGCAGTCCCCTTTTAGGGGAAACACTCACATAATTTCAGGCACTAACCCCTTCTCACATAGCAAATAAGAAGGCTGATTGTAGCATGGCTGCTTGTTCTCTTTCTTGTCGTCTTTGTTGGAAGCTGTAATTCTCTAATGTCATGAAAAGCAATGCCTATTAAGAGGGTGGAATGAATTGAAAAGAAGTGTCAGACTGAAAGGCCGACGATGCTGCATTTTAAACCAGACTATCAAAACAAGGTAAGGTGACCCAAGACTTCTGAAGTTACAAACAACCGGGCTATCTACTTAGGGCCAAATGTAATTCATCATTAATGTGTCAAGACTCAGTAAACAACTGATGAGTTTGTATCAAAATGTGTCTGACAGAAAAGTTCAAGAAGAAGGAAGGAAGGTACATACTCAGAAAGACAAGGTGTTTTTTTTTTTATGTATGAAAGCTTATTTGTGCTGCAGGTTATGATGATTTTTCACAACTTAGTAGCAATCATTTTGGTATAAAGGTATTGTGAAATAATGTAGCAAACTGTGAAGAAGTTCTACCTTTTTGCAAAACGAACTGCCTTTGAAAGTCTATAAAGTAAAATGATTTGAAACACTTTTTGATGAAAATAATATCAGAACTAATTTAGAGCAGCTCTGAAGAAAATCACCTCCATGAATTGCCAACTTGACAAACATTTTAACACACTTTAACTGCAATATAAGTTGGGTTTTTGGTAAGACATGAAAATGTGAGGTCAGATCAGTCATTCTGCCTTTGGGGCATTACCATGGGTTTTGCTCTTTACCTACATATCATATAGCCTACCATATCATCAAATGTCAGAAAATACTGAAGAAATAAGAAAATAAAAGTCAGGGAAATTGCTGTAAATGCAGATCACATTTTTTTTCTAGGAATTTACAGTCATCTTAACCATTCAAAAAATATAAGTAAAAACAAGTATACACTTTGACTTATACGGCATTAGCAGAGATTAGTCCATGATTACTGCATTACCTAGATCAATAGATCCATGTGATCAGGTGACACAGAAAGTATCTATGTCAAGCACTTATTTGCTGTATTGTACCCACGCACATCTTAGTGAAAATGTACTGCTATGTGACTGTTTGCTACCCTGTCCTGTTGGAGCATTGATAGCTTGGGTTAGCATGTTAGTTTGTGGATGGCCCATATTTGCATACAGAGTTGTCACTGTTAGTCCTTTCTTAGCCTCCACACAGCATATGTGTGTTAATTCACAGTTGAGTGTATGATGTATAGCTCACAAACTGCTAATTTGTGTCAGTTTGTCTGGAAAGTTTTATATTGACCACATCTGGCTGTGAAAACTCTTGCACAATTGACAGCAATGGCCATTAAACATAAAGCAGACATACTTAAGCTCGACTGGTTGACTGGTTACCACTGACAACTTGATAGGGCTACTCACATCAAGGATAAGAGTGTACCGCTCCCCTGGGAAGATGCAGATGAGAAAGTGATAGTAGCTTATAGAAAAGATATACTTTAGAAGGCTTTGAGTCAGAGAGGTGAGCAGCTGATATGTCACAGGTGTATAGAAAGCAGCTCTGGAAACAAACGGTTACAAAACTCATTCAGGTAAGAATGCATGGAGCACTGTAGTTGTTTTTGTTGTGGTTTTATCTCTCCAATCTTAGCTTATCCACATGATTTTGATGGATGAAGCTAAGCAATGGCATCTTTCATGTTCAAAGTAAAAATGCTGCAAAACATAATCTACAACTATTTTGTTTACTTTGTCCATATGTGCTATTTTGATTCAATTAAGCTAAACCATTTTATGTGTTCAGGGGTTTTGGCATGTTGCTAAAAGAAAGTTAGACAAGTTATCAGACATCCCTGCCAGATTGTCCTGCTGTTCATTATTGTAATAGGTGTTTCTCTTTAATTCCCAAAATAAAGTTTGTTTATTATGGGGATTGTCAGTTTCACCAAAGCTTATCTCAGGATTGGGCTTTGTTTGCTTCTGAAAGCTGTTAATGTTGCAGATTATATTACACAGGGCCGTCAGTGCTGGTTTCTGTGTTAGGGGAATAACAACAGTAAAGGCGATTGTGTTTATGCACATCTATCATTGTTTAGGCTGTTTTCTGTTGGCTTCTTTGTTTGAATATTGCATTCAACAGTGACTGGTTTGAATAATCAGTACCACACTGAATTGTGTCTGCATTATTCTTCTCTAAACTGAAGGCTGAGTTGGCTGATTACACAATTTGGAATAAAGACTGAGACGAGTTGTGAAACGGCTTGTCGCCCAGCAACTGATGGCTTAGCCCGCTTTTTCTTAGGGTTACCTATGATGTGAGCATTTGGGTGTGTATCTCGAGAGACTTGAACATGTTTGGTGTTTAGTTGTTCTTTTTTTTTTCTCTGAATTTATTGTAAAATTGCGTTCTGTAGTGATGTATTGCAGCTTATCTGAAACTAAATTTATTTTGTAAGGAACATCATGTCTGTTTCAAAATCAAGTGTGCAAATCAAATACACCTGTTCAGTATAACAGAGAATTTCTCATTTTGAAACTCAAATATGAAGATTATGGATTTTGAAATGAAATCACCAGTCTAGAAAGAAAAAATGTGCTGTCAATGTAGGAGTGAACTATACCAGAGTACCAATACCAATGCCAAGTCTGTTTACATTCGCCACAAGGAAAAAAGTCCATGTTTGAATTGACTAACTGTGTGAAATCAAAGGTACATTTCAAGCCTGCAGTTCTGTGTGCTCGGCAACCACCCTGTTATTAGCCAAAGTGACCTGTGACTCGAATCCACTGTTCCTAAAGGAAGTTTGTTGTTGCTTGGCAAATTCTACCATGGTTTTTGAGAAAGTTAATCATTCTGCAGATTGGGTTTGTTTTGTGTTTCTGAGGCAGGTTGATTGCAAGGGACACTACTTGTTATTTTCCTTGTTTCACTATACCAACCTGTCAATGTTATGTTCAGTTCTCTTTGGAGGCTGCTAAAGGGCTAATGTGATGCTGCCCTCACTAACCTTGTTGGCTTACACATAATGAGTGGTCCACCTCAGTCTGGCTTCACATCAATTCCCCTGTCTATATGATAATGCACATTCAAACTTTAAACCACCCTGAATTCTCAAAGAGTTTGTCCTTCTCATTTCTTGTTCTTTCATTTTCTCAGCTCCATATCCACTTTTTCAGCCCTCTTGGCTTCCCTTTATCAGTGTTATCGCTTTTGTCTTTTTTAGGGGGGATTCAGTTGTTTCATCCTTTTTCTTAGCTCTTAACATCCTTATCTGTTTTTGACAATTATGTCTTCTGTTATTGCTTCATGTCATCCTTACTATCTTTTGGATTTAGCATCATTCCTCTTTGGTCCTTTAAAGACTATAGTCAGGTTTCTATCTGAATTACCCCTTAATCTATTACATCTATTCTTTCAAATCTGATTCTTGATACAAGCTCAAGGGACCCACCCAGGGAGAATGTGCAGCATGACTGACAGACTTTCGCAGTCAGTTTAGGTTAGCAAGAAAAAAAAAAAATATATATATAAAGATAAAGCTGCACAGCGGTTATATCCCTGTGCTATAAAAACCATACAACCACATGTATGTGTACTTAAAAAGAGGAAGAGGAGAGGAAGAGCAGAGACATGATGAGAATGAAGTTAGATATGTATTTTATAATGTTAAAGTTAAATCCAGTTTTTAGCATTCAAACCGACAGTAGTATAACATTGCAAGCTGGGTTCTATTTTTTGCATGGCCTGTCACAGTTGGGTGTTTACTGCTTATTTGTAAAAGAGGGTCTTTAAAAGAAAGAAGTCTGACCATGCTGACGTCAATGAGAGAAGTATTTTGGGCAAAAAAATGTTCCTGGCTAACAGAAGCAAGGGTAAATGAGAGAATTTGAATCCATCTTGCAGCTGGCACTAGATTTCATTATTGGCTGACCTTGTCCAGTGTTAATAAGCAGCGTAACCTGGCAACCCATTGTGGTTAATTTCACTCTCCCACCGTCCTAAATACAAGCCATGCTTATGAACTGTTGTAAACGAGCTTTGTTGTTTGTTGATCCATTTAAAGACATCTGCATTTTGCTGACTTTGGATGGGTGCTACTGTAAGGAGATAGATTGAAACAGTTCTCTAATGAATGATGAACAGAGGGATGTACATTTGAAAATGTTAAAGTACATTTTTGTGTTGGCTACAAACACATGTATGGATGGATACTTTGTATTGACAGTATGGGGAGGCTTCTTTGTTTACATTTGTTTGTTCTACTGCTCATTCTGAAACTGTGGATCTTTAATTAAAAAAGTTGTAGTACCAAGGGATAGCTTCAATCATCTTTCATTACCAACAAACAGTCTCATGACAACTAACCAGTGTTGTAAAATATGATTTATTTGTGCACTTTTTCCTTTGATGGCTTATTCTCATTTTGTGTCTTTTGTTATTGCCAGTGAATATTTTTTCCTATTAAATATCCATACATATTACATTTAATGACAATCATTTGTATGATACAAATTAGAATTGTCTGTGTGTTTTGTTTAGCAAAAGCTGAAAGAGGAACGTGAAGCTAAGCGAGCCCAGCTAGATGGAAGACATGACTACATCCTCAGCATTGTGGCTTCATGCCTGGGACTGGAGAAATCTGATGTGGAAGATGCCACACTGGAGGGAAATCAGGTACCCTGTATATTTGTAAAGCTTTTCCTATTTTTTGCATCAACACTAAGGGCTCAAATAGAAACACAATGTCTCTTCGTCTTGGGAACTGTTTTGTCTAATAAGCTGAACATTTTCTTTTGATCTTTCTCAGATTGAACGCATGGAGCAATTCTTTGTTGCTGAGGGTCTTCCGCACCTCATGTTCTTCTATCAAGACATTGAGCCAGTTGAAGGAGGTAACATGTGAAAGTGCACTCTCAACATGTTTAAAAGTGTGTGAAATGTGAAGAATATATCTAATTGTTATTAACACATAAAGTTGCAATGCTGTCCCCATATTAATCAAGTTATGTTGGCAAAAAACAATCATGGCAGTAATGTGCAGGTCTCTCAAATCCGTTATAATTTGATACAAATGTAAATTGCCATCGTGTTAGTACTACAGTGAGAATTCAAGCTATTTGTGATGATATCTTCTGTTGTTTATATGTGCAATCCTTTGTCTCAACAGCAGCAGCCCCTGCACCCTCCCAGCAGCCTGGTCGCCGCAAAAAGTCTAAAGTGTTTGTGACAGACGGAGGGATGTAGCTTTGACCGGAGTGTGTGTGTTCTTCACCAGAGCCAACACTTCTAGGGCAATCACCTCTGAGAACATACACAGAGTGAGTCACTTTCTACCCTTCTGGAATTGTAACAATAAAGCCATTACGTTCAAAGTTAGAATCTTATTTTTTTTACTCTGGTACCTCCTATTATGTAGTTTAGTTAAATGACTAAATCAGCCTTAATGAATCTTACAATGTAATGGATGATGAAAGTTTCACCGGGGGAACATATGGATCCCTTATTCTTTTGGCAGTGATTTCTTTTTTAGCCCATTCACACTATACTGTAAATGGTTTCCCTAGATATGTTCTGGTCATCAAGAGCTAGTGGGACAAAGGGGAGACAATAGCACGCTGATAACACAGGCAGGTCTTCCTATTGATTGTTGCTGATCACCTGCTGAGAGCAGAAAAGCTCATCACAACCACTGATGAATGGGCATGTCAGCTACATGACACCCACATTGTGTGTGCGTGTGTGTGTGTGTGCACCCTTGCATTGATAAGCCCACTTTTGGATTGTACATGCTATGTCTGTAATCAGTGGTACCGATTTAGTCGTACAATAATGATAATATATCACCTTAAATAAAAAAGCCAAATTCTAAATTTCTTTCAAGCAAATGTTGTAGTTATACAAACAATTGAATGTAATTACACATAAAAACCCAATATAAAATCCACCAGAGCTGAGTGAGCCTCCCCCTTAGAATGTGTTTTAAACCATATAAAGCATCATGGCTTCACTGTGCAATTGCAAATGGCACGTGTTTGTTTTAGACCATAGCATTAAATTGCTTCTTTGCAGTTATCCTTTCATTTGTGCGTGATCTTCGGGAATCACGGGATTACATTTGTAGCTCAAGTTTTATCTTGTGGCTATTTTTGCATGTCACATTAGACAGTGGTGCTTGATGGTTATAGATACTGTCAGATTTACCTAACATTGGATTTACCAATCATCATTAACAGGTCACCTTTTCAAACTTCAGATCAGTTGGATATTAAGGTGCTTTCATTAAAAAAAGAACTGCCGTCCTGTTTTAGCGTTTATTCATTTCAATGCACTCTCATGATTCTGGAAGGTACACAGTTTGCTGTGGGGAACCCAAAGGTTAAACTGCGACCAAGCACAGTTTTTTATCCCGATCAACCCAATACTGAGTGGTTCCCAACAAGCGCTGATGGCTGTCTTTCCCCCACTATTTGCATCATCACTATGTCCAGTATGATTTCTGTGCATCTACAGAAGGTAGAGTCAGTTGCTATGACCTACGCCTGCATGCTCGGTCTTCTAGGAACAAAGCAACATTTAGGGACATTTCCTTCCCAGATATACTGTATGTCCAGCTGCAGGTTGTGCCTTACATCACACTTGCAAGATTCTACAAATAAGTAATAGGTCCCTAACACTGGCACCAGCAGTGGTGTATACCCCTTCGTGTTGTACACAGATATGCTATAACAGAACCAGGGTTGTGGCTGTATCCTAGAGTTTTTGAGCTCAGTAAAATGTTGGTACATGTGAGCATTTTTATCTCTATTTTAGGATGTCAATTTTAATATGTTGGACACAACTGAGGGGGGTCTATTAAAAAGTGTGGAGCAGTTGCTCTCAGAGATCTTCATCCCTACACTGACGAAGATCAACCACGGCTGGGGGGAGCCTAGCAGTCCCCAGGCCCAGGCAGTCAAACAGGACTTCATAGCATCTTTGGAAGGCTTTGTGTCTGTTTTGGCTGGAGCACAGGAGAGCCTGCAAGAAAAGGTAAGTAACAGTTTCTGCTACAAAATATGGAGCATTGTGAATGGTTAAAAAAATACGTAAATGCATTTGACTTTAGTCAAAAGCTAAATTACATTACATTTGTAAACTGCCCAGACATCAAACCCATGACAGTAATTAGGATTTTCTTTGCAAAAACACAGAAAAACACATATTTACTTGGATTAATGTAATTAAATAAAGACTGTTTGAACTTCTGTCAACCTTTGTCATCACAGAAATGTGTTTTATTGAAGCAGTAAGACACTTAAAGAATACATAAATAGTTGAAAACAGCCTGCTTTGACTAGTGCATATTCTTTTCCATATAGAAACGTGTGTGAGCAAACACTGGCAAATTAATAAAGAGCGAACAAAAAACAACAACTTTAGAAACCACAACAAAACTATGTCATGTCGTGCCTCCAGGTTACCCTGAAAGCGTGTGACACATTTGACCTGCGGGTGCTGAAAGGCCCATCTGACTACGTGGCAGCAGCCAACAGCACAGACACCACAGAAAAGATAGAGGCCTGCATGAAAGTCTGGATCAAACAAATTGAACAGGTGAGAGGTGTTAGATAACAGGTAAGATGTTATTCTCAAACTCACAACATACTATTTATCCTTAAAGTTGATGTAATGTTGAACTCCCTTATTGTGCAGAGTTGCTTGTGATCCGAGTTTGCTTGGATCAAAATGTGTGGATATGACTGGATATGTGCCAAATATTTCATTAAGCTGGAGCAACAAATGCTTGATACACATGTTCATCCTGAAAAGCAGCAAAGTGCTCAGGCAGGGTAAATGCACCATTTAATCTTTAGTGCAATGAAAAATGTAGCATTGCTAGGTGTTTTAGCAGCACACAATATGCAAGAACGAGATGCCTTGGTGGCATTTTAGCTGTATTTCCTTTGACGCGTTTAATGTTTTTATAGTTTACGACATTTATCCCCACTAATTTAAGGTCTGTTGGGGAAGGATGCAAAACAACCTTACTGAAAAGACAAAATCAAACCCGTGAGGTGTAAAGCAAAGGCTAAAGTGCAGACATGTTGCCTTAACAGTGAGTAGATTGGAAGTCCTTGTGTTTTGCAGGTTTTAGCTGAGAGCGACCAGCTGAGAAAGGAGGCCGATGACCTTGGCCCTCGGGCTGAGCTGGACCACTGGAAGAAACGAATGTCACGCTTCAACTACCTGCTGGACCAACTCAAAACCCCCGATGTCAAGGCTGTACTGGGAGTTCTCTTGATGGCCAAATCTAAAATCATAAAGGTCAGAAATGAGGTGTCAGTCCCTGCAAGGTTTCAGTAATCTGTTTTGTTATTTTGCTGCTTCATAGGACAATTATACATTCTGCCAAACTGTCTTCTGTCCTAAATATCTGTGTTTCATATTTGTTGAATGCATTAAGTGTTGTTTGTTTGTGCAGTCGTGGCGAGAACTGGATTCCAGGATCACTGATGCAGCCAACGAGGCCAAAGACAATGTCAAGTATCTTTACAGCCTTGAAAAGTTTTGTGACCCTCTCTACAACAGTGACCCTGTAAGAAAAATACTTGAATCTTTTTAAAGCTCAAATGGTCAGTTATATAAATGGCTGTTGATGCAAATACTGTTCAATGTTCTGCTTGTGCAAGCTTTACGGACACTCAATGACTTTCATTTGTGTCTCATCCCAGGTTTCAATGGTGGATGCAATCCCCGGTCTGATCAATGCCATCAGGATGATTCACAGTATTTCTCGCTACTATAACACGTCAGAAAAGATTACGTCACTTTTTGTCAAGGTAGGGTGGTAGCTATTCTGCACAATGCAACAATACTGAAGTGGATGTGGATTATACTGTCATACACAATAGGATTTAGCAAAGCTGTGCGCCTACAGTCTGGATATTGTCCTAATTTTTTCCTCTGATCTGTGTTTATCAGATTTATATGGATGAACAAAATGAACCATTGAAACATGTATTGTTTGGTTCATAAAAAAGGGCATTGTTGAATCAATTGAAGAGTGAATAACAACAATTACCAAACCAAAGGATAACAATATCCATCTACAGTGTAACATCCCAGAGAACAAATATTTGACGTAAACAGAGTATAAACATCAGGATGTTACATAGACAAATATGCAACACTATTGCAATATTGCTTCTTTGACTTTTGACAACCGTGCTCATGGTGCACTAACATTTAGCTTCTATAGGAACATGTATAGTCTGAAATTGTGTGTCAACAAATTATTCCGATGTATATCTTCATTTTAACAAACACATCAATGCCTACAGGTGACAAACCAGATGATCACAGCCTGCAAGGCTTACATCACCAATAACAGCTCTAATTCAATATGGGACCAGCCTCAACAAGTTGTAGCTGACAAAATAAAAGCTGCCATCCACCTAAACCAGGTACTGCTTATCGATATAATCCGTCAAATCTAATGTTAATTATTGAGCTCTCCTAGTTTTTTTTTGTCCACATTATCAAATGTGTTTCTTTAAAGCATGATCCAGTTTTAAATGTTGTCTAAAAAATTGAAAATACAATTTGACTTAAGACGTGATATACTGTAATGTATCGTCATTAAATGCATTTTTTGAAGGTTTGTAATTAATACTACAGAATAAACAGTATTACTAGGTAGAGATTATGTTAGGAGAGTTAGCAGACGTACTAATATCGTAATTACTTTGATTCTCCCGATGGGTGAAAATGAGAGTTGTTTTGCTCATGTGAAACCGTGTCCTGCAGGAGTATCAGCGGTATTTCCATAAAAGCAAGGAGAAGTTGGAACAGAATCCATCAGAGAGACAGTTCGACTTCAGTGAGATGTACATTTTTGGGAAGTTTGATACGTTCCAGCGACGACTCAACAAGATCCTAGAAATGTTCAGCACCATTTCTACCTACTCTGCCCTGCAGGACTCTAAGATAGAAGGACTGGAGATAGTGGCCACCAGGTTTCAAGTGGGTATCAGATGTTTGTCAAGATATTTCTGAGTGATTGTTCCATCAACTGAGGAAGTTGCCACTTCTAACAACTGCTTATTATTGATATGTCATAGAGTTGCACTGAGAGTAATTGGGAAATGTTAGGAATGTAAAAGCTGTTAATAAATAGGAAAGAAACATTGTTAATTGTATTCCTTAAATGCATAACATTTAAGGAATAAATAGAGTGGACATTTTTAGAAAAATAATTTTTAAAACAACATTTTTTTCAGTGAAACTGAAGAGAGTATAGTATTTGTCCATTCATTTTAAACTACTATCTTCAGGCTTCGCATTACCTTGTCGTTGCCACTGTCTTCTTTTTTTGGTTTGTTGTGGGAAACACAACGTTATACTTAGAAAACCAGATTGTGCTGCCTGTGTGTTCCCCTGAGAGTATATTGATGTAAGCTGTCTGTTTGTTTCTGCTTCCTTGGATGAACAGACTGCAGAAATGCAGGGGAAATGGGAGGTAATGTCTAATTGCAGTCTTCAACTCTTTTTTGCATGGCCCATTTTCATAGCATTGACAGCATGCAGTGGTACATTCAAAAGACATGGAGTTTAACCACTGTACATATCAGTGTATAACAACATTACAATACTAATTGCATGGAATAAAAACTGAGAATTAGTTCCATAAGTTGTTCTTCATGTGAGTTGCTCTATTTTGCTCTATCAGTTATTTTCGCACTTTGTAAGCACATTTTTTGCATGTCCTCCAGTTTACCTAATGTAATTCCATTCCGTCCTATCAAGGTCTAAGTAACTAGAGAGAATAAAATGCATGTAGAGGTTGACAGTAAATTCTTAAAGTATACATAATTTATGGTAAGCTTAAGGATATGGTGTTACATTTCACATGCACTCGGTTTGTCCTTTGCTTTATTCAAAACCCTGATTAACTACTAGACTAATAAAACAGATTGCCTCATCATGACCCACAGTTGGTCAAGAAAATTATATTCAGGAATAGTTCAAAACAGAACAGCAATATTAGCTCAAGTTTTTCTACAGCAAAACAATTATGCAACCGTTTTTGAGAAAAACTGAGTAGTTGTTGGAAATTAACCTATTGTACATCTATGCTTGTTTGCCTGTGTTTTTTGTGTGTGATAGGCTATTGTTTTGAACATGAAGAAAAAACACTACAGTTTCCTAGACCAGAGAAGAACTGACTTTGATGATGACTATGAAGAATTCTGCAAAAGCACCTCTGAGCTACATGTAAGTCAAATATTACCGACATAACTTTTATTTCTGTATATTGTATAGTACAATGTATAGGCCTTCACACAGACATACTCATTTCCGTTATTATATGTGATTAGGGCTCTGCTCAGAAGTTATAGAACAATAATTAGATTAGGTCATTATGTTCACACCTAGTGCCTTGCAAAAATATGCACTAAACATCGAATCCAAACCAAACCCATTGATTTCCAGTTAATACATGACAAAAGGGGGAAAAAACATGATTGGTACCTTAGCAAGACACTGTACACATCCACAACATGCTGAGAACAAGTTTAATTAGGCAATAATTGGGCAATAATTGAAAACTGGGATTGTTTTTCAAATGTTCCATGTCATTGTCTTTCCTTTGGTCCTTCCAGAATCAGCTGAAGAATTTCATGGATAACACCTTTGAAAAAATTCAAAATACAGAGCGTGCTCTGAATGTGCTGAAGAAATTTGAAAGGTAAATTATTTTGTATCACTTTGATTGAGCTGATTATGTTTATCTTCACTAGTATTTTTTCAATTTGTTCTTCAGTAAAAAAAACCTTCATCACAGTTTTAAATGAATGGCTAAAATGAAAAACATAGCAGGATTCTAAAAACACCTTCTCTTTGTGGAAATATGTGACATAATTCACTGGCACATCTTAAGAAATGGTTCTATGTTATGTTATTAATTACATGTGTGCGTTTCTTGCTATAAAAAGTAAAAATGTCATGCAACAAGAAAGGCATTTCTGGATGTAATCGCTACAATACCATTTAAGTGTTCATTCTGTTCACAATTTATTTATGAAAGCATTCAAATATTGGCTGCCTTCTATTTTCTGACTCACTAAAAACAGATTGGGCATCCCAGACCTCGGTATTGACGAGAAGTACCAGCGCATTCTGCAGAACTATGGCCGGGACATTGAAATGATATCACGTATCTACATGAAGCAGAAACTGGAGCCACCGATTGGTCGAAACATGCCCCTTGTGTCAGGTCGTATCATGTGGGCTCGACAGCTGTCCAGCAGGATCCAGGGTCCCATGGATCTCTTCCAACAGGTACAATTGGATGTCTTCCTCTAAGAATTTTGGCTTTGCGTAGGGGATGTTTTTGTTGACTTACAATACAATTGTCAGTGCATTTCCTTCTAAAGTAATACCTTATCATTCTATCCTTGTTTAGCATCCTGGTGTACTTTCTACTCCAGAGGCCAAAAGGGTCATTAGAACTTTAACAGGGTAGCAAGGGTCCTGTTGGAGTTTGAGATGCTCTACCATCACAGCTGGATGCAAAAGGTAGGGGGATGCATATGACCCATCGAAATGTATAGTACACATAGGACTACAACATGCACAAACTGTATATGTTCACACCAATTTTACAGCCTCATACCCTTGTTGTTTCTCTCTTTCTTGTCTTCTCTAAACTACCCAACCTACCTTGATTCATCTTGCCCAGATGGAGGTTGCCCGGGTAGGCCTGCAGGCTTCTCTGCTCGTCAGGTCTCCACAGACAGGGGAGCTCTTTGTAAACTTTGATCCAGAGATTCTGACCCAGATAAGGGAGGCGAACTGCATGACAAAGATGAATTTGGAGATACCACCATTTGCTGCCCTGTTGCAGCAGAGACAGGACACCCTGAAAAGGAACTACAACAGATTACAGGTTGATACTATTTAACACAGTTTTACATATTAGCAAATACATACAACTGAAGTAGGTCATATTAAGAGTCAAAGTGTTTCCGCATTCATGATGAATAAGTAAAAAGGACTGTGTCATTTGTCCTATTTGTATCAAAAAGACATAAAAAGGGTAAGCTATTTACACTTTAAAAAGGCATGTTTCAACAAAGCAAATATTGTCTACACTGTTGTCAGTGAATAAAACGTTTAAAACTGTATTAATATCTTTCCCTTTCTAGTTAGTGTTGAGTGAGAACACAAGAGTGCGGGCTAAGATTCAGAGTGCTTTTGAACAGCTAGCAATGCCACATGTTGCTAAGGTAAGTTCTGGTGTGGATTTGTGTGTATTTGTGTATTTTGAAAAGTGTTATATAAATGAAATGCATTATAATTATCATATAATTCAAGTAGCCTTTAAACTAGCCTATCTACTCAGATTATTGAGTTTTTATTATTTATTTGATAGAATCAGAATCAGAATACCTTTATTCATCCCTCAGAGGGGAAATTTCCATTTGTTACAGCAGGAAGAGCAAATAACTGTTTAATAACACACCAAAGATACAAGAATATATACAAAAATTACACAATTTACAAAGTACACAAAAGCAAAAATAGATAGGTATAGCAGCCAGGTATCTATTGCACAGTTACTAACGGTATATATATATAACACATAATTGATATTGCATATTGTATTGTCTGTATTCTAATTAAACGTATCTGCCCAAGATGTAGTGTATTTTAAGTATATTTGCTTTTAGTTAAATATCAAATATCTAATAGTTTTATGGATGTATTAAATACAGAACACTCTAGGGCTCTGAAAACCTATGAAATGATTTACAGTAGACCAATTTACAGTGATACTAAGGGATTTAATCTGTTGATATTCATGGTTTTAAAATAATACACATTATTTTTAATAATTTGAGTTCATTGTTGGAGTACAGTGTGTAATTAGCCAACTCCTTTGGTCCCAAGTGTTCCCAATGCCTGTTCGATTAATAGCTTTACAAATGGGGCCCTTCTGTATTTTAAGGTGGCCCTCGAGCCTTAGAAGTATCTATTCTAGGGGCTTCTGTGTGTTAAATAGCAACATTGGAACATTTTGGTAGGATAATGGATATGAGTACATTTACATTGGCGAACATTATGCACAAAAATGCAACATTGAGGCAGAGTTCATGGTGGATTTAAGTGACTGCATCAATGTTTGATTCAGGTGAGCTTTCTAATGTATTAGTAAACTTGCTTGTTTATGTTATGTTACTAATGTGTTGGCTAACATTGCCTTACATCAGGGGTGCCCAAATACTTCCCGATGGAGGGCCAAAATTGAACGTGAGGGGAGGGCCGAGGGCCAAAATGATCATTTTGCAGTACATTAAGTGTACGGTAAATATATGAGTGCAGTACATTACGTGTGTAAGTTAAGCATACGTGTGCAAAATAAACACTATATCACAAAGTCATTTTGAAAAATGAATTGCACTGTTTATTGTGCTTCACATTTAGGTCAATAACATTTCATAACATCGATCTGGCTTCTTTAAATTAAAAAAAAAACTGAAGCACTATGAAATATTTGTGGACAGGTGTGGAACATTACCAGTCCTTGGGCCTACCATACTCCCAGGTGACACAATGGGGGCCTAGGGCAGGCCTACATATTCTGCCTGTAGTAGTCCAATCAGTGGGAAACATGAAGCCTGTTCTTGGTTTTTAAAAGCCTCTCAATATCAGGTTCAAGCTGACTAACTGACAAAGTGAGAATGTCATGTAGGTGAGAGTCAGATAAAGCATTCCTCAGTTTGGACTTGTTAAGATTCATAAGGCTGAAAGCCTGCTCACAGACATAAGTACTTCCAAAGAGGGATAACATAACCTGGGCATGTTTGCGTATCTTGCCATATCTGTGTGCGGGAATAGACCTGTAAAAATCTTGTAAGGAAAGCTCTCTGAACCTGCTATGGAGGTCTGAATCAGACTGAAGTTCCAAAAGTTCCATTTGAAGCTCCTCACTGACTGCATCCACATTCACAGAAAAAGGTTGAGCAAACAGCTCAAATGCTGTTGTATTTCCACGAAAATCTTCAAAGCGATGGTCGAACTCCACCTCAAGATTGTTGAGAATGTTGAGGTATTTTGGTGTGTCTTCCTCCATCAACCCAACTTCTCTGAGGCTGGGGAAATGTGCCAAATTTCCTGAAAATACAGACACAAAGACAAAAGCAGCAATGTAAGATGCAAGGTTGTTCATGAAATGAAATGAAATACCAATCATCAATCAAATGGTGGGCAGGGGATATATTTTGTTTTGTTTATGGCTGCAGTAGACTATGAAAAGCAATACAACTACTGTTTTGGATTTAATGCCTGGTTTAGTGGTTTTAAAAAGAACATCTATTTTCCACCAACACAAAGTATACATGCATCACAAACAATATATCTATGATAGCATGGTTGTGACAACAAGCGTAATACATTGTTTTATGTTCAATAAAATATTAAAGTTAGATCTCACCTTTTGAGAGATGTCTGCTAAGCAGCTGGAACTTTTGCTTGAAGGCTTTGACATGGTCATACATCTGCGTGATCATCTGGTCTCTCCCTTGGAGCTGAAGATTGAGGATATTCAGCAGCTCTGTGATGTCCACAAGAAAAGCCAGGTCTGCAAGCCAGTGACTGTCCGTGGGCACTTGGATGTTGTTCGTCTTCATGGCTTGAAACTCTCTTATTTCCTCGCGCAGATCAAAGAAACCCCGCAAAACTTTCCCACGGCTCAACCACCGCACCTCCTGATGTTACAATACATCACCATACTGGGCATCCATCTCATCAAGCAGAGCTTTGAATTGACGGTGTGAGAGGGCCTTTGAGCGAATATTGTTGACAATGGCGACGACATCCTGCATGACGTTTTTCAAGCCCATGTTTTTAGCGCACAGTTGCTCCTGATGCAAAATACAATGGTACTTTAAAATCGAGCCACCAAACTCGGAGACCTTGTCCGACACAAGTGCAGTTAGCCCTGCTCGCTTACCGACCATGGCGGGGGCTCCATCAGTCATGATGCCAGATAGGGTTTCCCAGTTCAAACCGTTCTTGTCCAGAACTCGCTCCACTGCCATAAAAATATCCACACCTTTTGTTGTCCCTTTCAATGTTTCAAGGCCCGCTAGTTCTTGACACACTTCAAAGTCCTCATTGACGCCTCGCAAAAACACCAGCAACTGTGCTGAGTCGGACATGTCGGTGCTTTCATCGCACGCAATGGAGAAGGCAGAAAAGTGACTTGCTCTTTGGGCTATCTGACCTCGAACGTCTTCGGCCATGTCCTCAACGCGGCGGGTGACAGTGTTCCGTGACAGGCTAATTTGAGAAAACACACGCATCTGATTTGGACACACATCTTGGGCAGCAATTGTCAAACACTCCTTGACGAAATCACCCGCTGCAAAAGCTCTCCCACTTCTCACGATTGCATTGCTAATGCGATAACTAGCCCGAGTGGCATTTTCTTGTGCAGTCGACGGCTGAAGTAGAGTTCGCTGCTGGGTGGTTAGCTTTGTTAGCAAGTCTGCTAACTTGACCTTGCAATGTTCTCCAGTGTACTTTGCGAACTCAGCCGCATGCTTAGTTAGATAGTGACGGCGAATGTTGTATTCCTTTGAAACAGCGACCCTCTGCTTACATACCAGACACACTGCATTGGAATCTACCTCGGTAAAAAAATAGTCCTGTTCCCAAGTTTTTTAAAATTTTCGTTTGTCTGTGTGCCACAGCCTACTACGCTCCATCCTTGAATCCTCTCACTCACTGGTCTTGGGCGTTATCGGGTAGCTAGGAGCTGACTGGAGCTCAACAGCGCCATCCTATGGCATTATTTGGTAGTGCGCCAATAAATAATTTTCAACGAGAACTTCCGATCGTTTATGGTGGGACAGTGCGGGAAGGCACGGGCCAAATTTAATCGGTCGCGGGCCAAGTTTGGCCCGCGGGCCCCAATTTGGGCAGCCATGCCTTACATTATTTTTACAATGGCTGTTTATTCACTGGGTAAACACATTTTAGGCTAATGAGGTTAGCAAATTGTATGCTAGCATAACTCCTGTTTAAATACTATTGGTTAGCAAGTGTTTTCAGTTGAAAGGATAACGCGACGTTGTCGGTATTTACTGGTGAAAATGCTCCTGAAACTTGAACTATTTCAAACTGATGAAAGTTAGACTTATAATTTTATTTAACACTTCATCATGGAAATTATGGTAACTTTAGGGGCTAAGTCTGTACAATCTAAACTTCTGGATCAAATAAAACAATCCCAACCATGGAGCACATTCAAAATGTATACATTTTAGGAGGTCACAATGCAACAATGTGCACTGATCTAGTCAAAGTGTGCTCTTGTGTGTTATTGATGGGTTAGACCAGGGGTGTCCAAACTTTTTTCACCGAAAGCCACATACAGAAAAATATACGGGGACCTGGGTCACTTATCGAGGGGAATATTGCCTCATAAGTTAAGTTATAAGTTAGCAAAACAAATCAAATGTAGATGAGTAATTGAAAACGCTTTAGGCCTACATCCCATCTCTCTTTAGGGTTACATTTATTTTGTTGGCAGCTCATTCCTTAAAACAGAAGCCTCAGATTGCTGATAATAAAAGTAAATATGAAGGTTACATTTTAAGCTTGTTATGGAAATAAGTTATTGGGTTTTTTTTTATCAACTAAGATTTGTTTCAATTTTAAATGACTGAATTTATTTGAAAATTGTGTAATATATGTTAACATATATATTTGAGAAGTACAATATAAGACAAGCAAAAGTTACATTTCTGGGCCATATTCCATTATACTTTTAGCACTTTCTGGGGGCCGATTCAAAATGGCCTGCGGGCCGTATTTGGCCCCTGGGCCGTAGTTTGGACACCCCTGGGTTAGACTTTAAGGACTGACAAAGCACATTTTGTTGGTTTTCATTGTTTTTTAAAATTTACATACATAATATATTTCTAAAAAGAGATACTGTTGTATGAGAAGTGCATTTTCACACTTTACTGACTTTGCAGGTGGATGAAGCTATACTGCCGGGATTGACCTCAATCAACTGGACATCTATGAACATAGACAAGTACATTTGCCGTATTGACAAGGCTTTGGGTAAGCAAAATATCTAGCCAAATCAATAAGTCACATGCTGACAGCTTCCGATAGGATTAACATTTATTGATTGTTTACTTGCTGTTTGTGTGAGTTCTCTTTTTAGTAACTTGCATACTCTTTACTACCTCTCTCTATGCTCCACATTTTCTTTTCATTCATTTATTTGCTCCATTGTCTCCCTCTCTCACCCCCTCCCTTCTTATGCCTGCTAACTTGTTCTCTCCTCCTCTGTCTCTGTCTGACTCTCTTTCTTTCACTTCTCCAGTTAACCTGGAGTTGACAATGGACAGGGTGAACGACTTGGTCGAGTTTAGGATAGATGCGGTACTGCAGGAGATGAGTGCATCCACATTGTGTGTTTTGCCAGATGATGAACCAGTCACCTGTGAGGAGTTTGTTCAGACCACCAGGGTAAATTAATACATAATCTGTTTCAATATAATAACAATGTTAACCGTTTATTGTCTTTTCACCAAGCCCATCTTCTAAGTTGTACAACATCCCACCCCATTTGTTATATGAAAGATGATATGATGAATGACGACATACAAATGTAATCACATTCATAAAAGCGTGTGGATGAGCACGCAGGGGCAATTTCAGTCAAGGCCACAGGTCTTCCATCATGGTTTATTCATTTTACAAACTAGCTGCTAAGTTATCAGAACAAAGTTATGATGTGAGCGGCTGACTGCAGACAAAGCAATATAGTGTATGATGTTATGTACATATTGACTGATGAAAATCCAAACCAGTAGGGTGTCCACTCTTGTGTAGAAATCACTGACGGAAATTGAACCTGACATTATTGGATTGTGTGCCCAGATAACATCACTACAGTTCTGTATGCAGAGTTGATCAAAGTGGATTGAAAAGAATTAAGCAGTGCTCATGTTTTTGTGCTCAAAATCATATGCCCTTGGTATGCAGAAAACAATCCATCCTGTATTATGCTTTGCTAAGCTGCAGTGCACTACCATTTTCATAACATTATTAATGTACATGTTATATTTGTATAGGACCTCTGCATAAGACAAGCCCAGAGTCTCCACACTAAGAGTTCACTTGTGGAAGAGGCTGCTAATGAACTGATCAACATGCTGCTGGAGTTTGACCACAATCAGAAAGAGGAGGTGGAGAAGGTTGAGGAAGAAAGCTGTGCTGAGAGCAAGACCATAGACCACCTTGATAGTGAAGGTATACTAACGTTTTCCTTTTGGGATCAAATAGAATGGGATATAAAATAATGTATTTACAAGCTAAGATATCTATCATGAACCCATATGCTGATGAATATCATATTTGAAGTTTCAGCTTGTATTTCCTATGTTAAAAGCGTGGCTGAAGGAGTTTATGTGCAGAATAATAATGTGTCACCTGTTGCATCTCAGGTGAAGATGAAGGCCGCTCAGAGGGCCGTCTCTTCTCTAGAAACACCTTGCTGCCT
This sequence comes from Eleginops maclovinus, assembly GCF_036324505.1. Classification (NCBI taxonomy): domain Eukaryota; kingdom Metazoa; phylum Chordata; class Actinopteri; order Perciformes; family Eleginopidae; genus Eleginops; species Eleginops maclovinus. The sequence goes on along the minus strand of NC_086351.1, from coordinate 16,719,904 downwards.
CCTGCCAGCGTTGGCCCTTCTTCTCCCTTGGTGAGGAGGAAGAAGAAGAGGGACTTGATGGAAGTGATGGAGGAAGAAGCCCAGGAGCTCCTTTCCTACTTTAACCACCGCAACGTGGATGCTTTACTCAGATTGACACGCAACACCCTGGAGATGCTACGCAAACGCATTCACGCCTCCTCGCTCATCCATTTCTTGGGTAGGTCCAAGTGGGATTTTTTCATCAAATAGTAATAGTTGTTGTTGTTGTTCTTGTTGTTGTTCTTGTTGAAAGAATTGTTTCCCTATGTAATGTAAAATAAATATATTTAGAGCTTTTCGTCTGCCCGCTTGTAGTTGAGAGTGACTCACGTGGCAAAAGCAGCGGTCAGCAAGCAATCTTCAGAGTAGATGTGACCCTCTCCATCCCTAACATCGCCATGGTTCCTGCTCTGGAGGAGGTCCAACAGGCTCTAAACCGGGCTGTAGAGTGTGTAGTCAGTGTCAGCAAAGGAGTTGGTCAGTGGAGTAAAGAGAGGATCTCCAAGGTGAGTTTGATCTCATTAAGGAGGCAATGAAAATGATCCCCCCCCCTACACACACAATATTTTTTTAATACTTATGTTTCCTTTTTGCAGAGAAAAATGAATGAGAGAAGGATGGCTGCTCTGAAACAGGATAGTTCTGAGAGTGAATCAGAGGATGGAGCAACCACATACAGGAGCCTGGCTGGTATGAGAGGACACAAGAACATACCTCTCTTTTCCTCAGCAGTTCAATAACTCAAAACTGACTTCAGAATGATTTCTCCATGTTGTTTCCAACATGTAGACAAGGACATGAATCATTAGCTACTGCACCACAGTCACTTGATAATCAGATCTCCTTATTTCACAGTTCAGTAGAGCAAAACCCCAGCACATAGAAATGTGTTGATTGAAATGTCAACTGGATGTCAGTGGCTTTGGAAGAAAGACGTTTAAACAAAAGAGATCTAAAAATCTAATTTGGATAGAGCAGCCATTTCAGTCACATTGCACCCCAGATAACTTGAAAATGGGTGATAAAGTTGGAGGCTGATTGACTTGCTATTTTTTTCTTTCTTTTTGCTAAAATAAAAGTGATTTTGATTTGATGCACACAAACATTAAAAGTTTAAAGATTTGTTTTAGGTCATTTTATGTCTGATACATTCACAAATCACAACATAGATTCTTTCATCTAAACTCTTTCAGATGGCAGCACCTCAGATATTTCAGCATCTGTGATCCAGGCTATCCCATTCCAAGCTAGAAACTACCACAAGAGTGTGTCTGAGAACAAGGAGATAGTCAAACTAGTGTCTGTTCTCAGCACCTCCATCAGCTCCACCAAAAAGGTAAACAACATTAAGGTTTCAACAAGAACATTTCAATAAGGCAAAGTATTTCAATTAAGTTTAGTATTTGGTTAACCTGGACAGAACAAGGAACAATAAATTCAATTTTTTAAATATATATCTATTGTGTCTTTTGTACATGTATTATTCCCTCTGCTTCAACAACAGTTTTCTACAGAAAATGGGCATTGGCAGCAACTGTTATTGTCTGTATCTGTTTGTTTTTGAAATTCCCCAAAAGATAAAATACCTTGTCATCTTACACAAAACCTAAATCTTACTTCTATTAATGGCTCCCTTTCCTCATTTTTTTATTTGTTGTAAAGGAAGTGATGACTGCTCTGGATCGCTTCAGTCGTTACCATCACATCTGGAGGAAGGACCGTGAAGACACCATGCGAAAGTATGATAAACTGAATGACTGGTATTCATACAGTATCTGACTCTTACCTCTAAGAAACTGTTTATTTTGTATGTGTCAAGTCAATGCCAGCCAAAACCAACATTACATCAGCACACTTTTGTTTTTGTTTTTTCACAGATTCATCCAGGGCAGCCCCCTGCTCTCAGAGTTTGAGAGCCAGATTATTTTCTATCGAGATCTGGAGCTGGAAATAAACTCTGAACCAGAGTACATTACCGTAGGAGCTTTGGCTCTATTCACAGGTTAGATTCAGTTGCAATACTTGTCTAAATAAAACACTGACATGAAATAAAAGATAGATCACTGATCTCTGCATGCTCACATGTATTTCATTTTATCAGTGGACCTGAAGATGTCCCTCACTGCTGAAACCAAGAACTGGATGGTGGACTATGGACGGTACTGTAACAGGAAATACCGGTCAGACATGGAGCAGATTTTTGCTTTTGTTGACGAAGCGGGAAAGAAACTCAATCGGCAGATCAAAGACCTGGATGACATTCGCATCGCCATGGCATCACTAAAGGAGATCAGAGAGCATCAAATATCTATTGATTTTCGAGTTGGTCCCACAGAGGTAAACACGGCGGCATTTGGTCTTTCATACAGCCTGGTAGTTGTTGGCCCCCTGTCTTTTCACACAAATGCACACAGTGTGAATAAGACTAAATTCAGTAGTTACATGAATGCATTTCATCAGTGTTTGAGCCTTTGAGGAGTGTACAATATATAGCAGTTGGTTTTCAATAGCAATGTGTATAAATGAAGGTCACAGTACATGTTGTGATTATTAAGCCTTTGCCAATGCTTTATTTATAATTCTATTTTATTTTATATCTCAGTTGACTCTGCCTATCTTTCTCTCCTCACAGGAGTCCTATGCCATGCTTCATAAATATGACCTATCAGTGGCAAAAGAGGAGGCTGATAAAGTGGATACGCTGCGTTACACCTGGGAGAAGCTGCTGTCCCGGAGCACAGAGGTACAGAACGAGCTGGTGGCTCTGCAGCCCAACTTCAGAGGAGAGCTGGTCAGCAATGTGGAGACTTTTGTGGAAGACTGTCAACACTTTTACCAGGATTATGACAAGGTAAATGACAACAAGATGCAAATGCTCACGCCTATACACTTAACGCTTTAAGGCTTATACAATTTCTGCAATTTATTAGACTGCAGGATCAAGTCATTAACTGCAGGTTTAACAATAACAATTTGAGAAACAGAATATCAACAAAAAAGGGAGTTGGGATGTATATACCTATACACTTACCTTTTCTTCTCTGCTTCAGGATGGCCCCATGGTGGTGGGGCTAGCTCCTCAGGATGCCAGCGATAGACTCATCATGTTCCAGGTTTGTTATTGACAATATGAGTTTAGCATGATACTGTGGTTAAACTCATGATTTAGTCTTTCATCATGTGTGTCAGTTATTTGGGTCTGGAAAATGACCTGGTTCCCTACAAAGGCAAGGCAAGTTAACTTATATAGCACCTTTCAACACAAGGCAATTCAAAGTGCTTTACAAACATGAAAGACATTAAGAGCAGTAAAAAATAGTGTACAGAAACACATTATAAAAGGGCATTTAAAAACAGTCATTTAAGAGCAAAGATAATGAAATAAACACAACAGGTATAAAATACATGAATAAAAGTTACAGTGCAGAATAAAAGTTACAGTGCAATGTTAGATAAGAACAGTTCAATTAAAAGCAGCGGCAAAAAGAAATGTTTTCAGCCTGGATTTAAAAGTAGTAAGAGTAGCAGCGGCCCTGCAGTGTTCTGGGAGTTTTTCTAGATCCTGCTGTCACATTAGTCCTTTAATCCTAGATATGTTCTTCAGGTGATAGTAGGCGGACTTAGTGATTGTTTTAATGTGACTGTTGAAATTCAGGTCAGAGTCCTTGACTACACCTAGGTTACTGGCGTTAGCTGTTGCTTTGAACATTGCTGACTGAAGCTCAGCACTGACTTTTTGTTGTTCCTCCTTTGTTCCCAAAATAATTACCTCAGTGTTGTCTTTGGAGAAAGTTCTGACTCATCCAGTCATTGATTTGTTCAATGCACTTACTCAGTGTTTGAATTGGAGCATAGTCTGCTGGTGAAATGGTAATGTACATTTGTGTAACATCTGCATAGCTATGGTAAATTGTTTTGTTGCTTTTCATTATCTGAGCCAGTGGTAGCATGTAGATGTTAAAGAGAAGAGGCCCCAAGATGGAGCCTTGAGGAACCCCACATGTCATATTTGTCAACTCTGATGTGTAGCTGCCTATAGAAACAAAGTGTTTCCTGTCCTTTAAGTAAGATTCAAACCTATTTAGAACTGTTGCCGAAAGTCCCAACCAGTTTTCTAGTCGGTCTAGTAATATGTTGTAGTCAACAGTGTCGAATGCAGCGTTGAGATCTAATAATACTAACACTGAGATTCTGCAGCTGTCTGTGTTTAAGTGGATGTCATTGAAGACCTTAACAAGAGCAGTGTCAGTGCTGTGGTGCGGTCCAAAACCTGACTGGAACGCATCAAAACAGTTATTTGCTTCCAAGAAATTACTCAGTTGTTTAAAAACTACTTTTTCAATAATTTTACCTAGAAATGGGAGGTTTGATATGGGCCTGTAATTGTTCATTGCTGAAGCGTTGAGATTATTCTTTTTTAAGAATGGTTTTTACTGCAGTTTTCAGGGCCTGTGGAAATACACCTGAGTGAAGACACCTGTTTATTATATGAAGTAGCTCTGAGGACATGCTATGAAAAACATTTTTGAAAAAGCTGTAGGTATAATATCAAGGCAGCAGGAGGAGGACTTCAGATGTTGAATAATGTCCTCTAGGTCTTCATTAATCTGATGGAATTGTGTCATGGTGTTTGAATTGATTTTAAGTGGACACACGGGCAACACATTTGCTGTACCTGATACAGAAACACCGACGCCTGTCTGATTTTCTGAATTTTGTCAGTGAAGAAGGAAGCACATTTATTGCAGGCCCTGGTGGATAGAAATTCAGAGGCTACTGACACTGGGGTTTTTTTTAGTCTCTCAACGGTAGCAAACAAGGCGCATGAGTTGTTTGTGTTTTTGGCAATGATGTTAGAGAAGAAAGACTGTAGTGCATTTTTTAATTCCAAATTATAAAAGCCAAGTCTTTCTTTATAGATTTCAAAATGAACCTGGAGATTTGTTTTTCTCCACCTGCGTTCAGCTTTTCTAAACTCTCTTTTTTTCTGTTCTCACGCTCATGGCCTTTCTCCATGCAGAGATTTTCTTGCCACCTACCTCCTTTACCTTAGTGAGAGCAATGGCATCCAGGACATTTTTAAGTTTTGAATTAAAAAGATCAGCTAGCTCATTTACTGAGATGTTAGCAAGGGCTAGTGTGGGAAGAAAAATGCTGAACAAACATTTCCCTTGTGTTTTCAGAGAAGTACCTTTTTGTGGTAATTTCTTTTTGAACATTTTTGTGAACAGAAATGGAGCTCTGAAGAAAACACAGGAATGATCAGAGAGTGCAACATCAGTCACCACAACCTCAGAGATGTTCAGACCCTTTGAGATGATTAAGTCTAGAGTGTGCCCCTTGTTGTGCGTCGGAACTGTTACATGCTGAGTCAGTCCATAGTTATCAAGAACAAAGAACAGTCCTTTAGCCCCTCTGTCCTCGGGCTTGTCAACTTGGATGTTAAAATCACTAACAATGAATAGACGGTTAAAGTCAATACACATTATAGACAGCAGTTCAGCAAAGTCATCAAAAAAGCTTGCACAGTATTTGGGGGGGTCTATAGATGTTTAGGAACATAGCTCGAGAGGAGCATTTCAGCTGAAGGGCAACATATTCAAAAGATGCAAAGTTTCCATAAGATGTGTGCTTGCATTGAAGGGAATCATTAAACAAAGTAGCAACTCCATCCCCTTTCTTATGCATTCTAGCCTGACTCATAAAACTAAAGTTGGGAGGGGTTGATTTGATAAGAACAGTGGTGCTGTTATTTTGGTCGTTCCAAGTTTCAGTTAAAAACATAAAATCCAGATTGTGCTTGGTGATAAAATCATTGATTAAAAATGTCTTTCCTGCTAACCATCTGACATTTTAATAAAGCCAGTTTAAGCTTGTTGAATACACTATCAGTCTGATTTTGTGTGACAAGCTGTGACTGTCGTGGAATCGCAGCTAAATTTGATAAATTCACAGTAACAGTTGAGAGCTTTCTATTTCTAAGCTGATTCACTGTTCGTAATCTATAACCTATCAACACAGATATCGGCAAAGCTATTGGCAGGCAGGGTCCCGGCATGTTCGGGAAAGATTTGAGAGGGCCATACACCCTTGAGCCTGGACCCAGCACATATCAGTTAAAGCTTGTTGCCTTCTCTACACACACATCCTTATCAGGCTCCGGAGACAGCGGATGTGGGCTGGAGGCGGGAGGAGGTGGTGCACGTTTTGTTTTGGATGATTGTGGTGATGAATACGGGGGAGCTGTGTCTGCTTCGGTGATTGTAGTTGAGGGACGGGGGTATGCTTGCGAATCTCGTGAACCATGTTCAGGCAGGATTGTAGGCGGTCACTGAGCTGCTGGTTGGAGTAGTCTGGGCTCAGCAAGCTGGATGGCGGTTTGGGTGTTCAAGGGAGAGTATCCTCAAAGGCATTGATAAGGGGGATGGGTGGCAGTCGAGACCCCTCCTTTTGTCTCATAGGTCTAATCATGACTCTCCTCAGGCAGGTGCAGTGATAGGTCTTCAAGGCTTTCTATGCACTGTGTTGTGTCTTTCTCATGTTTTGATTCCTTTTGTTGCTTGACCTTGGCATAGGGAGCATATTGATGACGCAGGCAGTTGAATATGTTAACATTAAACAATTTTACTCCTGACTTGTTCAGAAAAAGTCCATCTGCCTTAAAAAGATGTCTGCGGTCCCAGAAAATGTTAAAATTGTCCATAAAATGTACCAGTTGAGAGCCACGTGTTCAGAGCAGTCTGCTGAATCTCTCCACTCCTCTTCTGACTGGCGGTAGAGAGTCACTGATGAACACCTCAGCATTTAGAGAACTGACAGTTTTCAAGAGACATTTAAAGTCTTCTTTCAGCACTTCTGACTGATGTTTCACAACATCATTTGTTCCAATGTGCAGTACCACATTTTTCACAGTCGGGTGTTCAGTCGCAATATGCAGGATCTTCTTAGCCAACTTTTTAAATCTCTTACAGCAGAGTCACCCACAAGCAGAGTTTCAGGCCTAGTCATTAGCTTTCCCTGTAGCCTTTTACTTTCTGAGTAACTTTTGGTCCTTACCCTGCTGTGTGAAGAAGACAGGTTATCCAGGTCATCAGAAAAAGATCTTGGGTTCTGTGTCAGTGGAGCATATCTGTTCTGAAGTGGCACACTTCACACACGCCCGGTGAGCAATGGGGAGGGGGGATTGGAAGTGTCCGGTGCTGTGTTCAAGGACACCACAGCAGGGCCTAGGAGGTGAACTGGGACCTCTCCAAGTAGCAGTCCACCTTCCATATTTTCAAGTCTGTTCGGGGACTTGAACCAGCGACCCTATAATTCCCAGTCCAAGCCCCTACTGACTGAGCCACTACTGGATGCTGAACTGGGGTTGAGGAGGCGCTCTGCCTGGGTAATATCAATGCAGGCCAGCCGGTTGCGTCACAGACCTCAGAGCGCTGGGCTTTGCCCGGTTATTCGTCCTCCCAAATCCCATGGAGATGATTTACTCTTAGGCTTTGCACCCAGAGAGTTTCAGGGAGGACTACCACTTGTAGATTTATCACCCAGCACAAAGCCCTCCTGTTCCTTGGAATCCTTGTAGCTGCTCACTAGCTGTGAGTTAGCATGCCCTTGTCGATTCTTTTGGAAATGGACCTGGAGTGGTGTCATTCCCACATAGTCCATTCACTTCCACGTTAACATCCAACCAGTGCATTTATATTTCCAACACGGCAATCTTCTGTAGAAGTTTTTGGAAGTCATCTGTAGAGAGGGGAGGCATTTTGCTGCTAACTAGCTTAAGCTAAGTAGCACACAGTACCAGCAGTCTAGGCTTTAGTTGTTGCTATCAGACTGAAGTCGTCGTAAAACTACTGAAATATGGCCAAAGCCCTCCGTCTATTTTGGAAGAGCAAATGTCCCAGTGATAACTTAATGTCCAGGAGCCGCTGCTCGAGGTTTTTAGAAAGGAAAAATAGGAAAACCAGCATCAAAAAAGTAAGCAAAAGCAGGAGCAAGCAGAAAAGCGTCTCCACAAAGCCAGTTTCACGATAATTATGTTCAATGTTTTATATTTTATTTATTCATAATTGCATGTCTGTAATATTTTTACTTTATCCACAATAGATGAACATAGTGTAACCTGTAGACACATGCCATTTTAAGTACTGTTTTGATTTGGGATATTGTGTTGCCATGTTTCTTCTCTATAGAATCGATTTGACAACCTGTTCAGGAAGTACATCACTTACACAGGTGGAGAGGAGCTGTTTGGACTTCCTGTCACCCAGCATCCCCAGCTGTTGGAGATTAGGAAGCAGCTGGCTCTGCTGCAGAAGTTGTACGGCCTTTACAACAATGTCATTGAAACAGTCAATGGTTACTATGATATCCTCTGGGCTGACATCCACATTGAGAAGATCAATAATGAGCTACTGGACTTTCAGTCGAGGTTAGACATTTGTTTTTTATCCATCTATCCATCCATCTTCTCCCACTTTTCCGTCAGGGTCGCGGAGGTAACAGCTCCAGCAGAGAGCCCCAAACTTCTCTTTCCCTGGTCACATCAACCAGCTCTGACTGGGGGATTCCAAGGCGCTCCCAGGCCAGCGAAGAGATATAATCCCTCCACCTGGTCCTAGGTCTACCCCTCGGTCTCTTCCCAGCTGGACGTGCCTGGAACACCTCCCTAGGGAGGCGCCCAGGTGGCATCCTCACTAGGTGCCCGAACCACCTCAACTGGCTCCTTTCAACGCGAAGGAGCAGCGGTTCTACTCCGAGTCCCTCCCGGATGACTGAACTTCTCACCTTATCCCTAAGGGAGATGCCAGCCACCCTGCAGAGAAATCCCATTTCAGCCGCTTGTATCCGCGATCTCGTTCTTTCGGTCATGACTCATCCTTCATGACCATAGGTGAGGGTAGGAGCGAAAATGAGCTTTGCCTTCTGGCTCAGCTCTCTTTTCGTCACAACGGTGCGGTAAAGCGATTGCAGTACCGCTCCCGCATGCTCCGATTCTCCGGCCCATCTCACGCTCCATTGTTCCCTCACTCGAGAACAAAACCCTGAGATACTTGAACTCCTTCACTTGGGGTAAGGCTTCATTCCCTTCCTGGAGTGGACAGTCCATCGGTTTCCTGCTGAGAACCATGGCCTCAGATTTGGAGGTGCTGATCCTCATCCCAGCCGCTTCACACTCGGCTGCGAGCCGATCCAGTGAGTGCTGAAGGTCACAGACCGATGAAGCCATTAGGACCACATCATCTGCAAAAAGCAGTGGTGCAATCCTTAGCCCACCGAACTGCAGATCCCCTCCCCCACGACTACGCCTCGAAATCCTGTCCATGAATATCACAAACAGTATTGGTGACAAAGCGCAGCCCTGGCGGAGGCCAACCCTCACCGGAAATCGGTCTGACGTGCTACAGAGGACCCGGACACAGCTGTCACTTTGGGAGTACAGAGATTGGATTGTCCCGAGTAGAGACCCCTTCACCCCATACTCCCGCAGCACCTCCCACAGTATCTCCCTGGAAACCCGGTCATAGGCCTTTTCCAAATCCACAAAGCACATGTAGACCGGATGACCGTACTCCCAGGCCCCCTCCAGGATCCTTGCGAGAGTGAAAAGCTGGTCCGTCGTTCCACGACCAGGACGAAAACCCGCATTGTTCCTCTTCAATCTGAGGTTCGACTATCGGCCGGACCCTCCTTTCCAGCACCTTAGAGTAAACTTTCCTGGGGAGGCTGAGTAATGTGATGCCTCTGTAATTGGCACACACCCTCTGATCCCCCTTTTTAAAAAGGGGAACCAACACCCCGGTCTGCCTCTCCTTCGGTACTGTTTCTGACTTCCACGCAATGTTGATGAGACGTGTCAACCATAACAGTCCCTCAACACCCAGAGCCTCCAGCATTTCTGGGCGGATCTCATCCACCCCCAGGGCTTTACCACTGTGTAGCTGTTTAACTACCTCAGTGACTTCGCCCCGTGAGATTGGAGTTGATCCCCCTTCATACTCCAGCTCCTCCTCTAACATAGAGGGCGGAGTTGTCGGATTCAGGAGTTCCTCAAAGTGTTCCTTCCACCGCCCTAACACACAATCAGTTGAGGTCAACAGCATCCCATCCTTACTGTACACAGCTTGGATGGTTCCCTGCTTCCCCCTCCTGAGGTGTCGGATGGTTTTCCAGAACAACTTTGGTGCTGACCAAAAGTCATTCTCCATGGCTTCTCCGAACTTCTCCCACACCCGCTGCTTTGCCTCTGCCACGGCTGAGGCTGCTGCCTTCAGGCCTGTCGATACCTTGCAACTGCGTCAGCAGTACCCAGGGATAACATGTCCCGGAAGGCCTCCATCTTCAGTCAGACGGCTTCCTTGACCACCGGTGTCCACCAGGATGTTCGAGGGTTACCGCCCCTTGAGGCACCTAAGACCTTGAAACCACAGCTCCCCGCCGCAGCTTCGGCAATGGAAGCTTTGAACACCGCCCACTTGGTACCACGTACACTTATGAGCATCCTTATGTTCGAGCATGGTGTTTGTTATGGCCAATTCATGACTAGCACAGAAGTCCAGTAACAAACCACCACTCCGGTTCAGATCAGGGGGGCCATTCCTCCCAATCACGCCCCTCCAAGTGTGCGTTGAAGTCTCCCAGCAAGACTAAGGAGTCCCATTCAGGAGCCCCATACAGGACTTCTTTCAGGGTCTCCAAGAAGGCGGAATAATCTGAACTGCTGTTTGGTGCATAAGCACACACAGAAGTCAGAGTTTTCCCCCCCATAACCCGCAGGCGTAGGGAGGCGACCCTCTCGTCCACTGGGGTAAACTCCAACCAAGCGGCACTCAACCGGGGGCTTGTGAGTATCCCCACACCCGCTCGGCGCCTCACACCTTGGTCAACTCTGGAGAAGAATAGAGTCCTACTTCAAGAAGTAAGGTACCAGAGCCGACGCTGTGCGTAGAGGTGAGCCCCACCAGATCCAACTGGTAACGCTCCACCTCCCGCACAAGCTCCGGCTCCTTCCCACCCAGAGAGGTGACATTCCACGTCCCCAAAGCCAGCTTCTTTCGCCTGAGTCTGGTCTGTCGAGACCCTCTGCTTTCACTGCCACCCTTCTGGCAGCGCACCCGACCCCATCGCTGTTTCCCGTAGGTGGTGGGCCCGCGGGACGGGGAAGTGGAGGTGTTGCCCACATTGCTTTTTCGGGCTGTGCCCGGCTGGGCTCCGTGGCAAGCCCGGCCACCAGACGCCCGCCGACGAGTCCTCCTTCTGGGCCTGGCTCCAGAAGGGGATCCCAGGCTTCCTCCGGGCCGGGTATCCTCGCTGTTCTGCCCTCACTGTTGTATGCAGACAGATAAATCCTCGACAAGTGGCAAGCGTTTATCCTCTTTAATAAGATGTTTTACCTCCACAAGTCAACAGAGTAAAACTGAAAGAAAACACAATATACATAGAAATTAGACCCTTAGCTGTGATACAAAAATATACATACCACGGTTCATTACATCACAAAAACCACAAAATATCCACATGAATAACGATCCACTTAACATAGAAACATCTAAATAAACATAGATATCCACTTGTGAATATGTAAGGAACCACAATACTCACAGACAATGCTATCCACAACATAGCGAAGAAGGATGGATGCAGATTCAAACTTCATGATCATTATCTCTGTCCTTGTCGACCACTACTAACATGTGGTAACACTTCCTATATTTACACTGTGAGGCCTCCCCATTGGCTGCTACCAAACACAGAAGTAATAAAACAAAAAGCAACAGCACCACCTGCTGGCTGGAGTAAGAGGGCGTCTTACACAGCACACTCGCTTTCAAGTTTGTTTTGGAGACCCTACCAGGAACACAAGGTTCCAGACAACACAGCCCCCAGGTTCAGCGGGGCACACAAACCTCTCCACCACGATAAGGTGCTGGTTCTCGGAAATATTTTTTTATTGTGACAGTAATGTTTATACTTTATTTAAAAACACAGTGATGTTTTTAACACTTTTTCATTTTACATATGGTCTATCATTCGTCCCCCAGCATCAACCCTCTCCTGTTTTGATAAAAGTCCTTGCTCTGGAACTATTCATGAAGCACTGCATGAAAGCTCAAAAAGATTTCAATGTCACCCTTTTGATCAAACTTTGCACTCTATCCTTCACAAGGGTATATTTACTGTGCATTGGAAGGAAGAATATATGCTTCCAATTCAAGGTTTTCTTTATAGAGGTAAAAAGTGTTTCGATACGTTTCTCACTTGGTGTTCTCCTGGCAGTGTGAAACTAGTTGAAGGTTGTATGCATTGAGCAGTCATAAGGAGTTCATCTGCTGATGTATTAGTTATATAATTCAATTCAACTCCTTTTGATTGCAGCAATGCTGTCTATGATTTTTAGAAGTGTTACTCTGGCCTTGGTACACAGTACAACGGTGCTGGTGCAAATGTGTTCCAAATGGATGCACATTTACTGATACATGCAGAGGTAATGGTGGAAAGATGGTATTTACCATCAGTTTGTTACTGATGGTATTTTTTAACTACCAGGTGTCGCAAACTGCCCCGCGCTCTCAAAGAGTGGCAGGCTTTCATGGACTTGAAGAAAACCATAGATGAATTCAGTGAGTGCTGCCCCCTGCTGGAACTCATGACTAACAAAGCTATGATGACTCGCCACTGGAAGAGAATTACTGAGGTCAGTGAACATACCACTGCAGTAACCAGCTACTATCCCGGTATCACAACTACTGTTACACTTATGCAACAATCATAATCATAAACATCAAAAATCATAAATGTTTTCTTGAAACATACAGTCATTTGAACAACAACTCTATTTTGTTTGTGCCAAGGTTACTGGCCATACCTTTGAGGTGGAAACTGAGACGTTCAAGCTACGCAACATCATGGAGGCTCCTCTGCTTAAGTATAAGGAAGAGATTGAGGTAAAAGTGCATTTTAGGCTTCCTATGCAGGCCAAGAGAAAGCTACAATGTGTATGTAATTCTATCACATAAAGTGAGTCTATTGTTTTTGATACAATGTACACAGGATTAACCTACAGTACTGTATGACCCACTTTTAATCTTCTCACTCCCACTTTGCTCTCAACTTGGCGCCATATGGATGTTTTGGTATCATTGTCATCTGGCCCATCAAATTTATCAACACCACTAATGCGTTTTTACACAGGATATCTGTATCAGTGCGGTGAAAGAGCGTGATATTGAGCAGAAGCTGAAGCAGGTGATTGCTGAGTGGGACAACAAGACTTTTACGTTTGCCAACTTTAAAACCCGCGGGGAACTCTTACTGAGAGGAGACAGTACATCTGAGATTATTACCAGCATGGAGGACAGCCTGATGGTTTTGGGCTCCCTCATGAGCAACAGGTGTGGTCATTTATTCAACTCCTTGTAGACTCTTGACACAATCATACAAACTGTGTGGGATATATTGTAAGGCTTACTTGCATGTCATGTATGTCTTAGGTACAACACCCCGTTCAAAGCCCAGATTCAGAAGTGGGTTCAGAATCTTTCCAACACCACTGATATCATAGAAAACTGGATGACCGTCCAGAACCTTTGGATCTACCTAGAGGCTGTGTTTGTGGGCGGGGATATTGCCAAACAGCTGCCTAAGGTGAATTATGTCACGATGAATTGGTCATATTTGTCATATACAGCCCTTTAAAAAATTAAGAAACCACTTAGTGTTGTATTATTATTTAAAGGTATGTCTTTGAGTTAAATTATTATTATTCTTTTTTGTTTTTATTGTGTTCTATAAACTACTGACACTTTTTCTCTGTGTTGAAATTCAACAAACACTGGAATGGCTGCCATCCATATAGAGTTAAAGATTTAAGAAACATTTGGAGTGGTCTCTTAATTTTTTTCCAGAGTTTTATATTTGTGTATATGTGTATGTTTTTTGCATTGCAACTGAATTTTAGCAACAAGAAAATAAAAATAAATACAGCCCCTGATATTCCGATGAATGTTTCTCTCAACCTGTTTTAGGAGGCAAAGCGTTTCTCCAACATCGACAAATCATGGGTGAAGATTATGATGCGAGCCCACGAGATGCCCAATGTAGTACAGTCCTGTGTGGGGGATGAGACTATGGGACAGTTGCTTCCTCACCTCCTTGAACAGCTGGAGATCTGTCAGAAGTCACTGACAGGGTGGGTACAAAGGAGTTAAATCCTCACACACATCAAACTCACACATCAAAACAATATGAAGGCTTGAAGTCTGAGCAGTTCAAACAGTATTCAGAGGTAGAAACTGATTTGCTACCAACTATTGTCCTGTTTGTTATGCTTTCAATCACAAGGTGCCTTGAGACAAAATATAAAAGGTAACGCTTTTTTTAAAAATAATTCTGTCAAACAGCTATTTGGAAAAGAAGCGTCTGCTGTTTCCTCGTTTCTTCTTTGTCTCTGACCCTGCCCTGTTGGAAATTCTGGGCCAGGCCTCTGACTCCCACACCATCCAGGCTCATCTTCTCAACGTCTTTGACAACATCAAATGTGTCCAATTCCATGACAAGGTAAATGTATTGTTTCTACTACACACTTCCTTCATCAATTTCACAGGGAAACGGTATCTTCAAACCCTTTAACAAGAGAGTCTGGAGGGAAAATAGATATGAACAAACACACATATTTTATCTTTCTCAGATATACGACCGTATTCTGGCTGTGTCATCACGGGAAGGGGAGACGGTGGATCTGGAGCGTCCTGTCACAGCAGAGGGGAATGTTGAGGTTTGGCTCAATGCTCTGCTGAAGGAATCCCAGAGGTCTTTGCACCTGGTGATCCGACAGGCTGCGCTGACCATCCAGGAATCTGGCTTTCAGCTCATCGACTTCCTCAACTCATTCCCTGCTCAGGTAGGTCCAAGTTGGATTCAAAGAAGTGTTTTTGTATTTTCTGAGATATTTTGTAACACCATTTTTCTTCCTTAACCCAATTCCTGTAATTTTCAGCTTCTGTATTCAGGGAAATAATACAGTTATTGTGTAATGCTTAACAGAGCTATGATTACAATTATTTGTATTGAATTAAAGTTGAAGGTCAGTACATTTGATTTCACACAACGATTACATATGTTTGTCCTTTGATCTAGGTGGGCTTGCTTGGTATTCAGATGATATGGACAAGGGACTCTGAAGAGGCTCTGACCAATTCTCGATATGATCGCCGCATCATGGCAAAAACCAACCAGCTGTTCCTGGACCTGCTGAACACACTGATTGACATGACCACAAGAGACCTAGGGGCTGTGGAGAGGACAAAGTACGAGACCCTCATCACCATCCATGTCCACCAGAGGGACATATTTGATGACCTGGTGAGTATTTTGTTAATCATTAAGTAATACTTTGCTCTGTTCGCGATTATATAATCAGAATCCCCTGATCAAGACAGCTGTCCTCTTGTAAAACTCATTTGGTATTCAGATACCCCGGGGTCAGGTGTGTGCCAGGTCGGCTGCAAAAAGTCAATTATAAAAGACACAAAGTCTTCAAAGCATTTTTATTGGCAGCCAAGTGATATTTATACCTAGAGAAAGTGGTGTCTTTGAAGTCTCAGCTCAAGGTGCAGTTAATTGTCAGACTGGTCTCCAAGGTTAATAGAAAAGGACATGTATACAGTATGTAATATAATCAATCCCCTTGTACCTGTAATGATTTGTTTTCCTCCAGTCTTCACTCCTGACGTCTTTTATCATTTTGTTGTGTCATCTCTCAACTCATTACCTTCCTTGTTCCACCTCCTCCTTTTTCTCTGTACTCTAAATATTATGTTCTTACCCGTCTCATTGACTTGCTTCTTTCCTCACATCCATCTAACCTCTTCTTTTCCTTCCTTTCAACTCAATATTTTCTCATGACCTCTCATCACGTTTTATTTTATCCTTCCCACTACCGGCCTTTCCCCCTTTAAAATATAACCTCCTTTTCACCTCATGCATCCTTTCCTTTCAACTGTCCTTCCCTCTTTACTCCTGCTTTTACCCCCCTCCCCTCTCATCGCTCCCTGAATGGCGCCCTTCGATTTTCTATTTTTGACTTGCCCTCTTCACTCTACCCCTTCTCTCCATCCTTTTAACTTGCTTCCCACTTCTCCTTCATCTTTTCATGCCTCTTCTTTTGTCTTTGTCCCTTGTTTTAACTTTACTCCCTACCCTGTCTCTTTACAGTGCCGGCTCCATGTCAAAAGCCCCAGTGACTTTGAGTGGCTGAAGCAGTGCCGTTTCTACTTCAATGAGGACTCAGACAAGATGATCATTAACATCACAGACGTGGCCACTATTTACCAGAATGAATTCTTGGGCTGCACTGAAAGGCTTGTCATAACCCCGTTGACTGACAGGTAGAGAACACAGTTCACACACACAAATACACACTCTCATAAAAGCCCGACTGATGGTACATATGTACCAGCAAATATCACAAAATTATAAAAGACACACAAAATCATAATTTTATTATCAACCGTGTATGTGTATGTGTGTGTATGTGTGTGTGTGTGTGTGTGTGTGTGTGTGTGTGTGTGTGTGTGTGTGTGTGTGTGTGTGTGTGTGTGTGTGTGTGTGTGTGTGTGTGTGTGTGTGTGTGTGTGTGTGTGTGTGTGTGTGTGTGTGTGTGTGTGTGTTATATCAGGGTAGTAATGGTTCCAATTAAGGAGTTAAGAGAGATTAAACAAATAGCTTGTGAGATCGTCTTAAGCTTTTGAAAGCCCATCTCCCCAGACCTTACTGATAGTGAAATTAGGGGGGCTGAATTTGACATTTTTGAAACTTTTTTGACACTTGCAAGATTCCTGACCCCTTTACGTAGCAAAACGCCAGTTTTGTTTCGTTCTCAACAATCATCTTGCAATAAATCCTAAATAACAAATCCTAAAAGGAGAGAAAAGGTATTTCTTACTTTACTCTCTCAATGTGGCAACTGCCAAGACAGAGTGCAATCATTTCTTCATCTTAGCCTTTAAACGTTGGCCTCCCATCTGAATGACTCGACACCTATCTAAAGACATCCACCCAGTCCACAACCATTTTTGAAAAGTCCACCTCACTCTTCAAAGAGTTACTTTTCTTAGTTGCATATAGGTAACTTAACTGTCTTTTATCTGGGATGTAGTAAACATTTTCAACATATCATCAGTCAATATCTATTGGTTTATAGATTTTATGGCTGTCTAGATACTGGAATAGGGAGGGAGTAGACAGAGACAGAAAGCTGTGGAATTGAGAAAAGAAGAAATTAGACTGGAGGAGTTGGCAATCTTCCACAGTGGTCACCACTTCTTTCACTGACATAGCGAGAGGAATAGACTCGGACAGTGGGAGGTAGGCAGAGTCCCAGCAACAGATAGTGACTCACAGAAACAGAGATTGAAATGTCAAAAGAGACAGAGAACAAAAAAGGTGAGACAACGATAAAGAGATGAGAGGAGACAGCATCAGGGAGAGAGCTACCAGCAGACAGCAGCTGTCCAAAGAAGTGCCACGCTGGACTTATGGCTAAAGTTGGAATAACCACCCAGATTTTCTCACTGCTTTTTTCCCCTCCTTGAAACGGTATCTTCTTTGGTTAGTATGTGCTGTGCTGGTTTTGTATTCTATTACCCATTGTCTTGACTTTCCAAACTGGATGAGGTGGCAAAATGGAGGAAGGACATGACAGAAAAGACCAAAAGTAGTAAATGTAGCCGTGCTATTATATGAAAGCAAAACTCCCAAAAATCAGTTGGAGATCATTTTTTTTGTTGCAGTGGTCTGATTTGTTCCACATATCCTCTGAAAGATGCATCATTTCTTGAAAGTGCAGTTTTATTGTGAGTCCACCAATGCAGTAAAAAGGCAGGACAGTGTTCAGCCCAAGGACAGGGGTCAGGTTATTCTCTCCAGTGAAGTGTCCTTGAGCTAGAAACTGAATCCTCACCAGCTTTACGGGCAGAACACACCAGCTGTGTCTGCCCTCCAACATCTTTTTCAAAAATCAAATAAAATAAGTTTTATTCTGTGATAAATAACATACAAAAGAAAATAAAAACAACCTTGTAGCAAGCCACAAGCAAGCTGCTTATAGAAGACTCAAGTCACAGGCAGAGTCTGTGCAGGAGGAAATGATTGGATTTCTTTTATTTCCTCATAACAGTTGGTTTATTTATTATTGTTGTGGAGTGAAGAGCATTTTGACACACATACGTTCCTACCCTAGCTCAAACCTTACCATGTCTATAAAATGAAACT
The DNA here is from genome assembly GCF_036324505.1 of Eleginops maclovinus. Taxonomy (NCBI): domain Eukaryota; kingdom Metazoa; phylum Chordata; class Actinopteri; order Perciformes; family Eleginopidae; genus Eleginops; species Eleginops maclovinus. The sequence continues at coordinate 16,701,616 of NC_086351.1, read as the reverse complement.
GATCTCCTGTCTGTGTTTGGTCAGGTGCTACATTACCCTAGCCCAGGCTCTCGGTATGAGTATGGGTGGAGCCCCTGCTGGTCCTGCAGGAACAGGTAAGACTTAGAAACAATATGTTTTTTTATAAATCATTCTTAGTAGTAATATAGTGGTGGGTGGATAATAGGACTGAGGTTAAGCATACAGTGCGATCGTGGGAGAAGTAAACTACTGTGAAAAGGATCTTGCCCCTAACAGACATGTTTCTGCTCCTGAAGTATAAGTCTATAATTCTGCTGCTGGAGTATGTTGGTCTCGGGTACCACTTTACAATAAGACTACCCTTATAAAGGGTTTTCGAATAGTTTGTAATTCATTTATTAATTAGGTTGTGAACATTTTATAAATCATTAAAAAGCTTTTATAAGGCAAGAGATAAACAGGACAACTGTGACCGGTTGCTTAACATCAAGATGGATATGGGAGGAGAATCAAATCAGTGAACAACAGATACCAAGGATGTTGGCTGTTGAAGAAACGAAGGAAGCTAGGTAGAACCATATGAGGCTAAGTCATCTTGCCAAATAGTGAGCCGGTGTTGATGTATAAAAACTGTGTTAGAACTGGTTTATAAATGGTTCTTATTATGATTAATACAGTTTACAACCTAATTAATAACCTAATTTTTAATCCTTTATTAGGGTTGGCTTATTGTAAAGTGGTACCTGGTCTTGTACAGCACATTGAAATGTATCCAGAATACTTTATTTTGTGTTTTATTTGTGATATACTGTATGTCATTTCTGATGTAGAAATGTTTATCTTTGCTGTTTTTTGTTTTTGTTTAATTATGTTTATACTTCAGTCAACCTGTTAAATATGGTAATGCCTGAACACCCTGCTGCTGTAACGCATCCATGTAGCCTTCTCTCCATCCATCTACCATCTCTTTTATAACAAATTGTTCTTAAACACAATCATGTCGTGTATTTTTTTATTAATTTAAAATAAATTATTATTTTCAGATCAGATAACTCACACAGTTATATAAATTATAATAAGTCTGAGTCTGAGAAGAAGTGGCGTGATTTGAAACTGGAAAATATCTAGAGAGATAGAGTTTTAGTTTGATAATTCATTAATTTTGTTATTTGACTCCATAGAATAATGTTGCACCTCATTTTAGGATGTGACTAATATGCCTTTTGTTATTAGGTAAGACTGAGACCACAAAAGACATGGGACGCTGTCTGGGAAAGTATGTTGTGGTCTTCAACTGTTCTGACCAGATGGACTTCAGAGGCTTGGGAAGAATATTCAAAGGTAAGAGTCACAAGGGAAATTGGTGCAAAAATGTTATTGCAAATAAATCAGAACCAGGAAGAATATAGGGATGGATCTCTTTTAAAAGGGATTGGTGGTTGGGATGAGTGATGAGGTAAACAAAGAGATGGTTGATTATATTTTTACAATTGGATATCTGTGTTTAGTTCTTTCGCAACAGCGTTTGTAACGTTGCATGTGTCTGATATTCAGGTTTGGCCCAGTCTGGTTCGTGGGGCTGCTTCGACGAGTTCAACCGCATCGACCTACCAGTTTTGTCAGTGGCGGCCCAGCAGATCGCAATAGTTCTCACCTGCAAGAAGGAACGTCGCAAAAACTTTGTCTTCACTGATGGAGACAATGTGGAAATGAGCCCCGAGTTTGGCATCTTCCTTACTATGGTCAGTGACACAACAGTACTATTCTCTAACTCAAAAATTAATAATAAAATAGAATTTTAATGAAATAAATTGCTATTAATGTTCTACTGATACTCAGGATCTCTCATTTTCACTGCTGGTTGCTGCTGCAGTGTATCTTACATAATACACTTTTATAAGGTTTAATGATTTTAGATCAACTGAAACAACCTGCTCCTTATATCAACGTTTATACAACATAAAACACCAAGATCTGCTTATTATAAATGATATCAGCCAGTGTTCTTTACCTTACAGTAATAGTTTGATCCCTTTATCTCGTTAGCACAGTTGCTATCCCAAAGCAAGTCATTAAACAGAAAACAAAGCATTGGTTGTCTGATGTTGGCAGAGGGGTCAGAGATCATTCTCTCTTCTGTCTTTACTCTGTGTATGCACATGTGTGATCAAAGGCAGGCTCTGTAGAGAGGAAAGCCTGAGCTCTGGCCATAGGGATTTAACTAACTGAATGGTAGTGCTTGATACAGTATGAACTTTAATGATGTTATAGTATTGACTTAAGATGCTGTGTTGTTATTTACAGTGAATGTATGCTGTAAATTGCATACACCTGTTGTAAGTTCTGCTGTATAATGTCTTGTAAAATGATTTGTAAAATAAGCAATGATAAATGTTCTCAAAACTATGGTTATGGTGTTTCACCCCATTCCTCTTTTTTGCTCTCCTGTGTAATCAGAACCCAGGTTACGCAGGTCGCCAGGAGCTTCCTGAGAACCTGAAGATCAACTTCCGCTCTGTGGCCATGATGGTTCCTGACCGTCAGATCATCATTAGGGTAAAACTGGCCAGTTGTGGGTTTATAGACAACATGGAGCTGGCCCGCAAGTTCTTCACTCTTTACAAGCTGTGCGAGGAGCAACTCTCCAAACAGGTAAATCAATGGATGGTTATGAGTGCAAAACGCAACAAAATTTCACTAATTGCAAATAAAATCAAAATTTGACATAATTTTTTTCTCCAGTAGTTTTCATGTTATATTATTTTGTATTATTTGCATTTACAATTATTTTGACATTATTACAAATTAATTTAAATGCTTGTTATTCACACTTGAAACTATGGGAGAAAAGATAAAGGGGGCTGCAGCTGTGTGCAAGCCTATCCTGATGAATGACATCTAAATTGTTATTTGTGATTGTCCAGGTTCACTATGACTTTGGCCTACGGAACATCCTTTCAGTGCTGCGAACACTGGGAGCAGCAAAGCGAGCCAACCCCAGTGACACAGAGTCCACCATCGTCATGAGGGTTCTGAGGGACATGAACTTATCAAAGCTGGTCAGTCTAGAATACAACACAATACAATAGAGCCTCTAATTATAATCTGTTGTGCAAAAATTAAGGACAGCCTCACCAGAGTATCAAAGGTAGATTTAAAATGAGTCATTCTCAGTGTTTTTTGCAAATTTGTGTCAATCTGGGTGTTTTTGTTTTGTTAGATTGATGAGGATGAGCCGCTCTTCCTGAGCTTGATCGAGGACCTCTTCCCTAGCATCCAACTTGATAAAGCAGGCTATCCAGAACTAGAGGCTGCCATCGACTTACAGGTAGGGCATGGGCTGAGGGATGAGTTTCTGTATGTATGCCTGCGAGAGACAAATGGCAGAAAGGACACAGACAAAGTTAAACAGAGTTTAGAGAGAGAAATGAGAAGGCTTGGTTAAATCCGGCAAAAGACTAATGGACTGTGGAACTGTATATTTCATGTCACTTTTAAACGCCTCCAGATATAGCACCCAAAGAAATACAAATGGGTCATTTACCATTAAAGTGTCCAAAGACGTGAAGTATGTGCCTTCATTCCAGCTGTAATGTTCAACTGTTGAAACATCTCTGCAAATGTCTTCTTGAACCACAACGTGTGTAAACTTGTGTCAGAGTCTTTCCATACATTTAAATATACTCGTCTACCAATCAGCCTGAACACGTCAAAGTACTTTGTATATGAATTTGTTTTTCGAATTTGGTATGGTAAATATGTGTGTAATGTCATTGTGCTCGGACAGGTTGAGGACGCAGGTCTGATCATTCATCCTCCCTGGAAGCTGAAGGTCATCCAGCTGTTTGAGACTCAGAGGGTCCGGCATGGCATGATGGCCCTGGGGCCCAGCGGAGCTGGAAAGACAACTTGCATACACATATTGATGAAAGCAATGACAGGTAGGTTTTAGTGCAAGAGAACCAAAAAATATTAGTGGCAGGCCTTGAACAGGTTTGTCTGTGACAGCCAAAACCACACAATGTGTTATAAAGCAATACTTTTTTATGCATATTTTAGTTTTAATTAAGGTGTAAGATATACTTAGAAATGTTAACAACTTAATGTTCCTGTCAATGTCGTTCAACTCCTAGAATGTGGTCAGCCTCACAAAGAAATGCGCATGAACCCGAAAGCCATCACAGCACCTCAGATGTTTGGTCGATTAGATGTGGCGACCAATGACTGGACTGACGGCATCTTCTCTACACTTTGGAGGAAAACCCTGAGAGCAAAGAAAGGTAAGGCTGCTTACTCAATGGTGGTTGCCTACTTGGCGGTGAGCTCAGCTGACTTTAATGAATGATATATTACTTGGATTAAAAACACTTAGAAATAAGCATTTATTGCAGAGAGAATTAGAACATGTACATTAAATAATATTTTACTTAACTTTGAGAATATCTCATTTTTATAATTGTTTGGTGATCAATTTTAAATTGGCAGAGACCAAATAATTAATATGCTTGCTTTAGGATTGACCCACATATCTTCAGGTACCACAGGTGTAGTCTGTATGAAACTCAAATAAAAAAAAAATTGGCAATTAAAGAAATGTGGTTTCACAACAGCATCCCGTCTGCTGGGTTAACATAAGAGGAAAAGGGGAAAAAGGAATCCCCTGATTTAAGACATTATTTCTCAAATAATTAGTTCTCTTGTTTTTTTTTTCCCTTTTCCTTGGAGAAACCTGTATTTTTTAACGTTGCAGAGAAGTTTATTTACCATGGAGTTATTTACCAAAGAGTTCCTGCTCAGTTCTAACACTTCATTAAAAATGTATGTATTGATTGGTATGCATATACATTATGTGTGCTTGCTTTTATGTTTGCAAAAGATGCATCTGATCTACTTAGTTCAATTTATTGTGCATGTTGATGCATGTTGTTGAGCAGACAGGAATCCAGCTTAAGTAGGTGATTTAAGGTTGTCAGTCCTGAGTGAAATATCCTAGAAGAGGAAATACTTTGTGAAAACAGGCAGTACCCATATTTTGATTGTTTGTTTCTTACTTTAGAAAGGGAGAAGTATATTTTCAATCGTCTATTTTACTAAGAATTATGTTGCCACCTTTTTTGTGCACTGAAAGCATTTTCCGACTCCTTTCATCCCGTAAATGGTACATTATAGGTTAAAGCACGGACCTTTTTACATTCATATCCATGTAGAGAAACCAAAACACTGTTTTCTGTCTCAGGTGAGCACATCTGGATCGTTCTGGATGGACCAGTTGATGCAATCTGGATTGAGAACCTAAACTCAGTTTTGGACGACAACAAAACTCTTACACTGGCAAATGGAGACCGTATACCCATGGCACCCAACTGTAAAGTGGTTTTTGAGCCACATAACATTGACAATGCCTCTCCAGCCACTGTCTCACGCAATGGCATGGTGTTCATGAGCTCTTCCGTGCTCAACTGGAGCCCTATACTTGAGGTGAATGAGCTGATGAAATATGCTTTTGTTTCTGACACAGAAATATTCACTTGTAGTTATATGGTAAGGTATGTAACATATTATCAATGTGCAAAATGAATGCATTTGGTGAGTTAATGCACCCCAGGGATATATAATTCATTCATGTGTTGTGTGTTTTTAATATATGGCTTTAACCAAGGCAATAGGTACTTCAGAGAATCTACACACTGTTGTGTTATTTATGTCCTCTTGACTACATGACTACAAACAAATGTGTTTCTCTTTTTTAGGGCTGGTTGAAAAAACGTGTCACCCAGGAAGCAGAGGTGCTAAGAGAACTGTTCTCCTCCTCCTTTGCTGAGCTCTACCGCTTTAGTGTGCAGTCACTAGAGTTTAAGATGGACATGCTGGAGGCCTTTGTCATCATGCAGTGCATCAACATGCTGCAGGGACTCATCCCACAAAAGGTAAGATTACAGCTGTTCTGAATTCCCATCCATTGGACAGACTGTACTGCATCTGTTAATGATCAATGTAAGTCTTACTTTCAAAACAAAATGACTACTGGTGTGAAGATGGAATTGAAATAGATAGAACACCTTTTTAATCATTTGCTGTTCCAAGGCAAAGCCAAAACAAATGCAAGTTGCAAATTTCCCCTCTGTGGAACTATTAAATGTATTCTGATTCTGAAAACTGTTGAATGCTATGAAAAAAACTCTTATTGTTGGATCTGTTATCCATCATCTACTTTAATTACTTCAGGTTGTGAAACTTGAACAAATGGGAGCTTGTTACTGCATAAATAAGGGATCCAATGAAAAAAGTAAACTCTTTTGCATACTTTTCAGTTAGATCTAAGTGAAGCTCTTTATAATCATAGAGACATCAATGGTGGAGCTATATAAGTCTTACTTATGCCCACTATGCTTAATAATAGATTTTCATTTGTATCATGTTCCTTTTAAAGGTCATTGGGTAGGTAACTGTCAACACAGCAGAAGTACTGTTGATTAGTAATAACTAGACAGTTCAGTAGCACTATTTTACTGTAGATGAGAAAACTGATTCTCCTGTGGATTCAATGCCTTATTGGAGGGTCTGTGAAACTTTTCGACAGCCTTTTAAGCATCTATTATGACGATGTCAAATGTTACATACTGTATTGGCTGGAACTCATCAGTGTCATCAATTTCCTTGAAAATAAACTTCAGCTGAAAGTTAATGTGGATGCTTTAACAAAGTCCTTGATCTAAATGTTTTTTTTTTCTTTTTTGTTGCAATAACCCTGTATGACAACTCACCTCTGGCTGAAACTGCTCCATAGCCTCTCTGTGACCACTGGACTTAAACCATTACATACTGTACATTCTATACTTATTCTAATAATATTCCACACCTCTCACACTTATTGTATATATTACATCCTGCTTGATATTTTGTTATTTTTTTTACATTTAGTATTTTGTTTTTGTTAATATTTTCTGTACATTTTTTGTCAAAAATGTATATTTAAAAAAAAGAAAGTATTGCTACTATATTGCCTTGTTTTTATTCGGCTGCAACATAAACATTTCCCAAATTGGGATCAATAAAGTAATTATTTTCTGTTCTATTCTATCTGTTACTCTACAGGAGCAGTGTGGTGAGATATCCAGAGAGCACTTGGAGCGGCTGTATGTATTTGCCCTAATGTGGAGCACTGGAGCATTACTTGAACTGGATGACCGGAGGAAGATGGAGATCTGGCTCAGAGGGAACAACGATATCACTCTTGACTTGCCAGACATTCCTCTTGACAGCGACAACACCATGTTTGACTACCATGTCACAGCAGATGGTATGCATGCATTGATAAACAGATGTTATCACCTTTACATTAGATGACATGGAATATCAAAGCTTCTCCCTGACATGCAGTAACAGCATGACTCATGTTGCAGCAGGTGTCAGATTTTCAAACCTTGCAGTGAAATTCATTTCAATTGAAAGACAATGTGCACATGTCAAAATGTATACTAATCTGTCTTTTGGGTGATTTATTCTTCTTCCAGGTCAGTGGGTCCACTGGAGCACCAGAGTAGAGGAGTATGTTTATCCATCTGAATTCACCCCAGAGTACAGCTCCATCTTGGTGCCCAATGTGGACAATATTAGAACAGACTTTCTAATTCAGACCATTGCCAAGCAGGACAAGGTGAGTTATATGCTCATATATTTTTCTTTCTTTTCCGAAATAAAGGCCGCATTCATTTAAAGACCTTTTATGATAACTTATACAGTTTCAGTGACTGACATCTTGACTTATGTTTCAAGGGACTGAGAGGAGGATAGAATATACATGTCTGTGTTCATAGGGTAGGGTTTTGTATGTTAGGCGCCATTTCAGGTCTTCACCATTGAGTGTATAATGCTTCATTAATTTCTGGATACAGCCGATTAGACACGCAGGCAGACTTTTCAGATCAATAACATGGTAGCATGGCTGGATGCAGCAGAGATCTACTAAAAGACCATCTTAAAAAATGGTGGTCGATACTCTACTTGAAAGCCCATTAAATACTTCAACACTTCACATTCATCAACGGTGTGTCTGTGTGTGTTTGGACGATCGTGCAAAAGAGTCATTCAGATTGAAAATGCCACAAAAGGAAAGTAGGAGCATCTGTATGTTAGTGTATTTATAAAGAGCCGCTGTGTGTGGGGGTGACATTTCCTTTTGGAAGCTCTTACTATTCCATTTACTTTTCCTGGGTAAACCTGCTTTTTCAGAGGCTGATGGGATAACGTGTGAACAACATATACACAAATATATATACTAAAACGAAATATTATTTTAATATGTTAAACTGGGTTGAAGGATTAAGTTGAGGATGGCTGGTACATAGGCAAGCCCCTTCAACTCCCAATAAATAGTTCTATTAAATGGATCTGTTTAAAAACTATAATGAGTCAAAACTTTATTATTTATTAAATTATTTTATTATTTTGTTTATACCATTTTCAGTTTTTTTCCTGAGGTGTCTGTTTTGACTTAAGAGTCATATGTAATGCCATAGTGATAAAAATGCCAATATATTTTCAGGCAACAGCTTAAATATTGAGATCAATATGAAAATGAAATGCAATTTCTGGTGGTAATTTTGTCATTAAAAAATCATGTTACATTGTATGAAACGTTGCATTGCATTACTCTCCTACATTATCTGTGTATATAGAGAACCCGACATGAGAAATCTTTCATTTTTTAGGCTGTTTTGCTGATTGGAGAGCAAGGAACAGCCAAGACTGTTATCATCAAGGGCTACATGTCAAAGTATGATCCTGAGGCCCACATTGGCAAGAGTCTCAACTTCTCTTCTGCGACAACACCACTCATGTTCCAGGTAAATCAGAACTGTCTGTTTACTTTCCTCTTCATTCGTATACATCGTGATGTCTCATTTTCAGCTATTTCAACAAAAAATTGATGTTCTACACCTGTGTTAACTTGACATGGATTACCATGGCCTTGTGATTTATTGAGTGATGTCTGGTCTGACTAATAATGTGCAGGGTGGAGGAAAGACCACAGTTGCATTGATTGAGCTGTTAATGAGGATGTTTGTTTTTGTGGAACTTACCAGATCTGTCCTTCGCTTTTTGCTTTTTGTTTTTCATAAACATACGGCTTCATCCTATTTTTCTTTTGCTCCCCCTATCTCTCTTGTAGAGGACAGTAGAGAGCTATGTGGATAAGAGAATGGGGACAACGTACGGACCCCCTGCTGGCAAGAAAATGTCCATATTTATAGATGACATCAACATGCCCGTCATCAACGAATGGGGAGACCAGGTTAGGGGTCATTTTAACTTTAATTAATTAAATGAAATACAAAAAATATATTTTCACTTCAATTATTGTTAATGAGTCCAGTTACGTGTGTTCTCTGAATCCAACGTAGGACCATTTTATCATAATGTTTGTATTACTGTACATTTATACATTTTAATTTTGCACTGACCTATTTAAATGATGCAATGAAATAAACTGATGATAACAGCAAAGAAGAATAATCAATTAATAAATTAACCTACTCTTGATTTAACATTGCTTTCTGTCCCTCCATCATAGGTGACTAATGAGATTGTCAGGCAGGTGATGGAGCAAAACGGGTTCTTCAATCTGGAGAAACCGGGAGAGTTCACCAATATTGTGGACGTTCAGTTCCTAGCTGCCATGATCCATCCAGGAGGCGGCCGTAATGACATCCCACAGAGACTGAAAAGGCAGTTCTCCATCTTCAACTGTACCCTGCCCTCCAACGCTTCCATTGACAAGATATTTGGTGGGTAAAAAAACTGCAGTGGGATCATTATTGATGCATGTATTGAATCAAATTATTAACATAATATGAATGAATTTGAATAAAAAACGTATATACTACACAACTAACATAATCAAAAATACCACTAATATTTAGGTGACTCAAAATGTATGACTTTGATAAATATACATGCTTTGGTAACTTTTCCATCTTTATCCCATCTCCTATAATGTAGGCGTGATTGGCATGGGCCACTTCTGTACACGTCGTGGATTTGCCAATGACGTTCGAAGCACCATACCACGTCTGGTGTCTCTGACCCGACGTCTTTGGCAGTTGACCAAGGTCAAGATGCTTCCAACTCCGGCCAAGTTTCACTACATTTTCAACCTAAGGGATCTGTCCAGGATTTGGCAAGGCATGCTTAATACCAATTCTGAGGTGGTCAACTCTGTTCAGGTAAGAACCTTAAAATATGCACCAAATTAACAAGATTGGGTGTTTTTGATTGACCTGAATTCTAAAATGTCATATAATTAGAGAAAGTTACATGGCTAATAAGATAAAGATAATATCATAAGATAGACTTTATTGATCCCAAATTGTGAAACAAGCATCTAACGTCAAAAGTTCTACTCACAAAACAAATACCATCGATAAGCCCCTCACTGCAACATTAGCTCAAATGCTAAGAAACCATTGTGTGTATAAACATATACACACAGTATATACTGTATGATTAATACTACACCAGCCTTAGATGCACGGAAATGCAGGTTTAAAACTGAACAGCTTCCTACAGTGCTGCTGCATTATTCCTCCCACTTGCCTTATTGCGTGTGTGCGTGTTAATGCAGATGCATGTATGATAGACTACAGTAGTGTAAAGGCACCTACACAGAATGATGAAGCCCCTAAATATATGGTAGAGCTAATGTATGATTTTGAGAGACAGAATAGTTTTTTGGTAGGAGAGAATAGAAAATTCTAGCATTGCAATCTCAATTCTTGCTGAGGTGGCAACATTGCCAACATTGGTTTGTGGCCTCAATGAATAATAGAATACAATGAAATATATCATCTACCTGAGGCTACCAAGGGTCATACTGAACATGTTCAACATCCCTGCTGAGGCTTTCAACTCACCTCAGAAGATTTATGCTGTGTCTCTTAATCTGGACATATCCTCTACTACTCTGTGTACACCATGTACGTTCTTGTGCGGTGTGGACATTTTTTTAGGGTAGTGTTGTCTCCGTGCGCACACTGTAAATGACATTTTTCACTGTTAGAAAGCTAGCACGAGTTACGTAACAATTGTATCATACTTGTAAAAAAGTTGACCAGTATCTTTTGCTCATTGTGCACATCATTTTTTCCATACTTCGAGATTCAAGATTCAAGAAGCTTTATTTATCCCGAGGGAAATTGAGGAGAGAGCGACTGTTGCTGGCTGCCGCTCGTAGCAGCGCCGGAACCGGAGATTAGTGTATTAGTGTTCTTATTAGTGTACATGCACCTATGCAATAAAAATACAACTGCAACTACAGAAGAACCCAAAAATGTAATACAACACTAAACTGCAAAAAGCAGAAAAAGACATGACTACTCAAAACAGAATACATGACAGTATTGATTATTAATAAAGGACATTTTCGCAGGTCTTTAATTCATCTTGAGGTTGCTGTTTGTGCAGAAATCCTTAAATCGATACACCTAATTAATATCTGGCTTAATGATAAGACTATGAACAAATCCTCCAGTGTGACTCATCGAATTCTTCATTCAAAAATAAAATGTTTTCTCCAAATCAATGCTCTTTGTCATATTGGCTGAATTAGCTCATGAGGTTTTTGACCTTACTTTATTGAATGAGTGCATTAACACAAATCATAACTTCCAGGTGCTTCTAGCATTGTGGAGGCACGAGAGCAGTCGCGTGATAGCTGACCGATTTACCATGCCTGAGGACGTGGAGTGGTTTGACCAGGCTTTGGCAGAACTTGTAAAGGAGGAGCTTGTCGAGGAGCACAAGAACATAGCGGATTATGCAGATGGACTAAACAGATTCTTTGTTGACTTTCTACGAGATGCACCTGAGGCTACAGGTACCGATCAATCAAAAACACACAGCACTGGAACATTTCAGTCCAGTTCTTTTGTCCTCTCTCAATTTAAACTGAAATTTGCCTGCTTTTTTAAAAATCTTAATTTTCCTTGCAGGAGAAGAGCCAGATGATTCAGACTTTGATTTGCCCAAAGTGTACGAGCCTATCGAATCGTTTGAGAGTTTAAAGGAGCGCCTTAACATGTTTCTGTGCCATTATAACGAGAGCATCAGGGGCACTGGCATGGACATGGTCTTCTTTCAGGATGCTATGATGCATCTGGTCAAGGTACTCAAAAGATACTAATCATTTGGTGTTGATGTGTTTTTAAAAATAAAGAAATTGTAATAGTATAAGGATGAAAGTCCCAGGCTTTTTACGTTATAGAATAAAACAGAAAGTACAAAAGTGTAGATGCATAACTAACTAAATGTTGTCTAACTCAGTGAAACTCAAAGCTATTTCCATTGGAGTTGTGTCACTGGCCACTGTTCATTTTCATTGAATGGTGAAGCATCTTGCATTTGATAGCCATCTGATGAGCTGAGACAGCCATAAAGCCCCAAAATAATCATTCCAGTTTGCTTTCCCACTTTCACTCACACCATATGACTTTCTGTCTCCCTTGCTTGTTTTTTTCTCTTTCACAGCTTGTCACATACAAACACTTGTATTAATCCTAGTTCTGTGTGTATGATGGGTTATTTTGTGTGTAGGTGTCGAGGATAATCCGGACGCCAGGAGGAAATGCGTTGTTAGTGGGTGTTGGGGGTTCAGGCAAACAGAGCCTGACCAGACTGGCCTCATTCATTGCTGGGTACAAGATCTTCCAGATAACTCTCACACGGTGAGGTGCACACACACACACACACACACACACACACACACACACACACACACACACACACACACACACACACACACACACACACACACACACACACACACACACACACAGAGGTCTTTGCCAGGCTCTATAGCTTTTCTGTAGCAGATTTTTTCAGATGAAACGGACACCCTCACTTTGCAAACTTTACTCTAACAATTACGTGTCAAACTCAAGATCCGCGGGCCAACTCCAGCCTGGAAACTCATTTTATGTGGCCTGTGAGAGTTTTTTAAAGAATATAATACATTTATTAAATGTGTACACACCGCTTTACAGAAGCTTGTTGCCCATAAACTACATGTCCCACAATTCATAATGTTTTGTGACATACAGCTCATTCAGAGACACATGGATTTATGTATAAAAAAAAAAAAACTTGCATTACAGTTGTTTCCACTTTCTGATATGAGAAAGATATGAGGTCTTGAGTTGCAGCTTATACATTTGTTTATTTCTGTATTCAGATGATAAATACGTGTGTAAAGTTTGTGAAGGCAGGAGGAAAACTATCACGATCACCTCTCTGTTCGTCCTCACCGCCCCTCCTCATCCCTGAAAATAATGAGTGACAGGTGAAAGTGACACACCAGGGTCTGGTGTGTCTTGGCTTTCAGACTATTCAAATATTGCACAATTCAAATTATAAAACTTAAATAGTGCTTGATCTAAAAAAAAAAAATTATAAAAAAAGGCTAATTAATCTTATAAATTCATGGGATTTATTTAACAGACAGAGAAACGTAAGTGTTCACCCACATACAGTGTTGCTGTGTCTACGTGCACCATATGTCTATGTGTTAATGCTATCAAATTCATTTTTTCAATAAATTGTACAATTGTTGCATATCTTCCCTTGTGTTGCACACTTGGACACAAAAGGGACTTCCAGGCGTGCATGAGTTTAAAATAGTTATTTAGTTCTTTTCGTTCTGGAAATACAGAAACACAAGGACATCACTGCAACACAGCTGCATACTGTCAGCTAGGTGTAATGAGTGACGCCTGTGCCCCTCCTGTCTTCACCTAAAAGGACCCTTAAGCTGCCCTAAGTGCCTGTATGAGCCTTACTCATTGTAACCATAACTTGACCTACTAAAATATTATAGTTACTATTGCAGATTGAGACATACATCAGAACATTACAAATGATCAAATACAAAAAAAATACTACAGTGCCCATAGCAAACATTATACAGTTTCCATGTCCATCAATATGGCCAACATTATTGAAGAAGAAGAAGAAGAAGAAGAAGAAGAAGAAGAAGAAGAAGAAGAAGAAGAAGAAGAAGAAGAAGAAGAAGAAGAAGAAGAAGAAGAAGAAGAAGAAGAAGAAGACATACTTTTATTAATCCCTTACAGGGAAATTGCTTTTTTCTACTCTGTTGTGTTGACACACATTACACACACAGAGCAAATACATGCACACACAACCACATGCAGAGGAGAGGTGGCAGAGCAGAGAGGCAGCCAGGTACCCGGCGCCAAGGGAGCAGATAGAGGTTAGGTGCCTTGCTCAAGGGCACCTCGGCAGTGGCGTAGGAGGAGAACTGGCATCTCTCCAGCTACCAGCTGACTCCATATTTTTTTTTTGGTCCGATCGGGACCATTCGGTCCCAAGACCAAGTCCCTACTGACTGAGCCACTGCCGCCCAAAGGGCCAGACACTTGCAATTATTTGCCCTGGATTTGTGCTTTCAGGAGTTATTGCCAACACCAATAATTATCCAATGCACAGGCAGTAATGCAATACAATACATTATTTTATATATTTATCATGTCTTAAAGTTAAAACTGGCCCTTTGAGTGCAACCATAATGCTAATGTTGCCCGCGATGAAATTGAGTTTGATACCCCTGCTCTAACGACATGTACCACTGCAATGTGTTTTTCTAAAATGTAAAACTAACATGCAATAGCATCCATTTTTACGAGCATGCAATGTTGCAAGCACAATATACTTTTGATTTGAATAGGTTGAATTTAAAATACTTTTTGGTTCATTGTTCTGTCAAGAAGTCAAAGGCTGAAACTTCTGCTCTCGGTTCAATATCCGATCACCATTAAACAAATACACATGAAACATTACATAATCAATTCCATCCTATACCATTTTCTGTTTCATTTCTGACATTAGAGAATGTTTCATCATTCATTTATCAGGAGCTGCAAATTCAAATGAATGAATTGCTGGGACAGTTCTGAAAGACGATTGTGAGCGTTCGGGCTCACACCTACATTCCCAATGATGGAAGGACCACTCGGTACTTTGAAACACAATGAAACCTTATTACGGAACAGTACTTTCACAATGGTACTGGCGGTTAGTGGCTCTCGTCCTGCGGGCGAGGGGAAACAGTCCTCACTCAGGCCCCCGTCTACTGCAACAGAACAGAACCAGGTTACGACCATGACTTTAATCAGTGCCTGATTACCTGATCCCGATCAGCTGTCTGGCCTCCGGCTGAGCCACTCCTACCACTCCAGCAGCCGGCACCCTAACCACACCCGCTGCCACAACAATATTTATAGTTTAATATCTTTGCAGCCCTGGCCCCTCATCAATTGTATCTTCTCTGTAAGACAATATGATTGCCTCCTGTGAGACACTCAGTGCACTTGATTGATCAGAATAAGAA
Organism: Eleginops maclovinus; assembly: GCF_036324505.1. Lineage (NCBI taxonomy): Eukaryota > Metazoa > Chordata > Actinopteri > Perciformes > Eleginopidae > Eleginops > Eleginops maclovinus. Next base: position 16,686,255 of record NC_086351.1, on the reverse strand, counting down.
CAACTCTCCTTGTCATTGTTCTCTGCTTGCTTCAACTTAATAGCCTCTCTCATTGTTCTGTGTCTCACTCTGGACTCTCCCTTGCTCTACCAACCCATCAAATGATTTTCTCCCTAAGTCCCCATGTTGATTTGTTGCAGTCTTATTTCCCATCTGCTCTCTGCCTCACAGATTTTAGTGTTTGGTATTAATATAAATGACGATCTAGCCTCTGCAGCGCTACTTGGAGAAGACACGAACCATGTTTTTTTCTCTTTTTACACAGTTGTCTTTGCCTTGCACAGCCAGTTTCTATATCTCATGACACAATTTGATTCTGTGAACTCTAACTTTTACATTGCTTGCAGGTAATGTAAAAATATGTTTATTTTAATGCTGTTACTCTCTTACATTTTATCCATGCAGTTTCTCAACAATGATTTATGTGATTTATTTCTCTAGATTATTATGATCATTATTATTATTCACCTCTATTGCATATTTATTTTATGCATTCTGTTCTTTGTCAGCTCATACAACACAGCCAACCTGATGGACGACCTAAAGGGTTTGTACAGAACAGCTGGCCAACAGGGCAAAGGCATCAGCTTCCTCTTTACCGACAACGAAATCAAAGATGAATCCTTCCTCGAGTACATGAACAATGTCCTGTCATCTGGAGAGGTAAGCAGCCAACACATGGGGACAGCCACAAAGCCACACATACATGATTTTAGGGATATACACTTTGAAAATGTGAAAGCAGCTGGTGTTTATTTTTTTAAAAAGAGTCTCTACATCAAAAGGTTTGTTGCAGTTGCTACATCTTTAAGAGTAAGATTCTTAAGAAGTCAAAAATAAAAAAAGTGTTCTCTTTTTGATGAATGTCCCGGCACATTTTTTACAGCAAAAGCATTTTTGACAATCATCACACACTTTATCATGAGGAATACAAAAAGCTGTGCTGACTTATACTTGCATGAGGTCTAGTTTGCCCTACAAAAGAAGCTTCAATTTTTGGTTTGTTTTGCTGTTGAAACTGAGTGCTGGCATTCAACCTTCAGTGGAACAAACATTTATTACAGAGTTACCTAGTAAAACACAGCACAGGCCAAGAGCAGAGGAAATCATTTTGTCTGTATTTGGTCTAAGAGCAGTGAAGTTTATATCAAATTAAAAAGCAAATTGCATTTTCGTTGTCAATATGAAAGCGTTTCATTATTATTTTTGTTCTATTTGGATGTAATGAATTAAAGCTGTTTCTGGCAGGAGGGTTGGATACAACTAGGTCCAAAGCACTTGGACTTATTTTGACAGACCGTTTGTCTTTAGATTGTTCCAACATTGCCAACCCTGGTGGGACTGTTGAAAGAGAGAATCACTAAATAACAGTTGTATAAAATAAGTTCACACAGCAGCTGCTTCCTACTGTTTACTTACCCGGACTAAACATGTAATAATTGAATCAGGCTTAATCAACCTATTAAAATAAATACAGTATCTCTTTCTTATATTTCTCGGTCTGGTTGCTCCCCTACTTCTGACATGTACAACATTTTAATCTGTTATGTTATGCAGCTGAAACTGAAGAAAGCACCCTTTCTTAAGACAATATCTTAATAGTAAGCAGAAAGCTCATTTTGTACATTTCTGTTCCATTTTCCACATTTAAGACTCTGAAGTTGTTCAGAAGCATAGAAGGTGTATAGCTTTTCGAGATGCTTATCATATACATTTAAATAAGTAAACACCATCAAGGAATGATTCATTTCTAGAAAACATCTGAGCTCCACATGGAGTTATTTTGTGTTTGTCTGTGTGTGGTTTGTGTGCAGGTGAAAGGATTGTGTGCTAGGTGTGTAAGGTTGTTATTTATCTGAGAGTCACCCAGCCCATGGTTGGAGACATGGTGCTTCTTACACAACAACACATGCCCCCTCAGGACTCGTTCTCTCTCTCTTTCTCTCAGTAAATAGGAATACAGTAAAAAGGTGCTAAAAGCAATGTGAGAGGATGCAGTGTAGCTATCGCCATATTGGGTGTGTTTTTTCCCAGAATGAATTTCAGTGTCTTTAAACCAGGTTTAGGATTATGTGAAGGTTAACCTAAGCAGGGGTTCAACAGCTGTCTGCCTCTCTGTGGATAACTGGTTGTACAATTAAAATATCTAATAGTAAAGCAAAATCAACTTCCAAAATCTGTTCAAATCTAACCATCCTGAGCTAAGGCCTCCCTGTTAAAGAACATCATTTGGCTTTTCCCCAGGCTGCTTACCATTCATATATGTACCTCAGAATCATTTTGTATCATTAATTGTCACCATGTGCCATGTACTATACCATTTTCACCTAAACCAGAAACCAAACACAAACAGACCAGTATTATAATACAAATACATACTGAAAACAACTACAAGAATACATTATTATATTTGACATTGTTGTGTGGATATCATTTCTATCCTCAGGTGTCAAATTTATTCGCTCGTGATGAGATTGATGAGATTCTCAGTGATCTTATCCCCGTTATGAAGCGGGAGTTTCCAAGGCGACCTCCGACCAACGAAAACCTTTACGAGTACTTCATGTCACGAGTACGACACAATCTCCACGTTGTTCTATGCTTCTCGCCCGTTGGGGACAAGTTCCGCAACCGGGCGTTAAAGTTTCCTGCACTGATATCTGGGTGCACTATGGACTGGTTCAGCAGGTGGCCAAAGGACGCTCTTGTTGCAGGTACCTTTCACATCTGCTTATCCAATTGTAGCATTTCTTAGCCAATATGTATATACAGTGCCGGAAAAAATTAACTGACCACTCCAAATTTTTCTTAAATCTTTATCTCTACATGTACTGTATGGCAGCCATTCCATTGTCTGTTGAATTCCAGCATAGAGAAATGTTCTCAGTAGCTTATAGAATACAATAAAATAAAATAAATAAAAATAAAAATAATAAAACAAGAGAAAATGATAATGCTGAAGTGGTCCTTTCATTTTTTCCTTGGCTGTATACAGTATATCCCTTTCCATATATCCTTGGTAGTTTTTCTATTTGCTCTGTTCAAAAACTCATGTAGTATTCAATACGTGTTTCAGTGTGTCCCCCGTGTTTTGTTATTAATGAAAAGCAGGAGAACATTTGTCTTTGTTAGACAACTGTAATCATGCTGTTGGGATTTACTGCTGCCATTACCTCATATATCACTCGTCTAATATTAGTGTCCTTATTAATTTTCTTTTATTTACTTCTGTTGCTTAGAAAAGCCTCTGACTGAAAGCAGTATAGAATGTTATTACATTCATACACATACTGTAGGTCCTAACCCCCCTCAGTTTGTGCAGCTCATTTTCAAACAACCCTCTGCTTTCTTTCTGTTTCTGATATATTATTTTTGTAAATCAGTCAACAGAATAACAAAGATGTTGTGAAACATTTCACCAGTAGTCTAAAATATTCATTGCAATTACACTGTTTTTCCAGCTGGGAAAAAAATCTATTTCATTTTCTTAAAGCATTTTACAGTATTGAGCAGTAAAGGAGCCACTATATATTTTACATTTTCCATTGGGTTTCATTAACCAATTTTGCAGTCAACTTTCTGTATTTTCCTCCTAACTCGGCTTTTCCTCATCCATATTTCTATGCTACAGTGTCCGAACACTTCCTGTCATTATATGACATCGACTGCTCAGCACAGGTTAAAGGTGAGGTAGTCCAGTGTATGGGGTCCTTCCAGGATGGTGTGGCAGAGAAGTGTGTGGACTACTTCCAGAGGTACAATATTGTGTTGAACTACTGAAGCTAATGTGAATTCAAGAATAAGGACATGTTTTGAAAATTGTTCTTCTGTATTTTAATATGACATACATTTATCTTTTTTTAATCAAATTTAAACCAGATACCGACGCTCGACCCACGTGACACCTAAGTCCTACCTGTCCTTCATTCAGGGCTACAAAGCCATCTATAAGGAGAAGAGGTCTGAAGTCCAGACCCTTGCCACAAGGTAAACAAACTAACTGGATTGAGTTAGATATTTGTTAACATATAATATTGAAAGTATCAGCTTTTGTGGTTATTAGGATGGCTTTTATTACCAATTAAAATCATTACCTCGACTGCCACATATAGCCTTCATCCCTTTCAATATGTTTGGGTTGGTTTGTAAAATACTTGTTTTCAAAATGATTATTAAAGTTCTTGAGTCTGAGAGTCTTCCTCTTTGCGACATTAGGTGGCTGGTAATAAGTGAGGCATCAATGTTTAGCTATAATTAGTGCACATTCTGAGAAATAACATGTTAACACCAATAGATTTTCAAACAAGGGTGTCACAGATTGAACCTAATCCTTGTCAAAAGTTATTGACACTGAAACATGTTGACAAGCTGTTGTTAAAGGCACAGGTGTTCAAATATCACAGGTTTCATAAAACCATAACACATTCCTACCCTCAGCTATCCCTGAGCATCCAATGATTATTTGGCAGCCGTTGAAGGTATGTCATGACATTGAGAATGATGGTCAGACAAATGTAACAAGCTGACCAAAGATAAAAATGCTGATTACCTTTTGAATAACATACAAGTCAATCAGTCACCTGGTGCCCAGTGGACAAAAATATAGTTGGGAAGCAGTTCATCTTAAAGGTTTTACAACAAACATGATCCTAGATGTCGATGTGCAGATGCCTCTCACATAGTCAAGCACATTATAATCAAGGTCCAAGACATATGCTGGAATTACAAACCTGATGTTTGGTATTTTTCCTGTTTAGGATGAACACCGGTCTCCAGAAGCTGAAGGAGGCATCAGAGTCTGTGGCAGCACTCAGCAAGGAGCTGGAGGTGAAAGAAAAGGAGCTACAGGTGGCCAATGACAAAGCTGATATGGTAGGTTTCAGACAGGAGAGTGTTTTTCTTCTGTGAAACTTTGGATTGAAACAGGTCATATTGTCTGTGACTGTGTGAGTACGTCTTTGTGCTTTACCTGGATATAAATATTTGGATTTTTGCCAATTTGTATATGCAGGTTGGTTTGCATAAACAGCAGTGCATCAACGTGCCTCAGAATATTGTTTTACTTTACTGTGTTAAACATGCTCAACCGTGCTAAGATATGACTGATAACAAAATAAACGTGACATCAGCTGTTTTTTTGTTGACATAAAAGAATGGATGAAATTAATTTCTTGTTCATTCACCCAGGTATTGAAGGAAGTGACAGTAAAGGCCCAGGCAGCAGAGCGAGTAAAGGTGGAGGTGCAGAAAGTGAAGGACAAGGCCCAGGCCATTGTAGACAGCATCTCAGCTGACAAGGCCATAGCAGAGGAGAAACTTGAATCTGCCCGGCCAGCTCTTCAGGAAGCAGAGGCTGCATTGCAGGTATGGGCACCAAATATATTCAGCATTATCCCAGTCTATTGATAACTTTAAGAAGCAAATTAAAACTTTATCTGAAATATAGGCGGAATATCACTTTTTGATAATCTACATCTTTCCATAGTTTTCTGTACATATTTTATTCCCGGTCCATATCTATTGTTTATCAGCATCCATTATGTTTGATCATTTCTGATTAAAGTTGATTTGACTTATGACAGATGCATGATAAAAAGTCCTAAAATCCAAGTTGTGATAAAGGTCTGGAAAGCAATACATGGAAGTGTTCTCCAATAAATATGCAAGGCTTTCAGTATATAATAAGTCTTCCAGATTTGGGAGATATAATTATGAACTATAACTACATCTAAAAATGGAGAAAACTATTTAATCAATCAAAGGAAATACATATATAAATAATAATTTTCATTAGGACATGTTTGGTTATTCTGTATATGAGCCATATCATCAGGATATTTAATACTAATTTGATCTGAGATCCATTTCGATTTCCCCCTTCGTGTAGTGCCACTCCTCATGATGTTCTATGCTGCCCCTGTTAACAGTTTCCCCTAAAAGAGAGTCTTCTGTTTAGCAATTGTCAGTAAACCCTGTGTCAGGCTTGATGTTTCCCCACCAATATTTGTCTACTCTCACTCTGTTGCTTCAGGATGCCACTAAAAGCACTCTGTGACTTGCTGTGTGTAGTTCCATGCAGGTTTTGCCCACAGCCTTCCTGTGTGTGTATGTGCGTAACAGCGGGTGTGTCTAAAGTTAGCACCAGGCTCTGGGGCCTGGAGCTGCGATGTAATTAAAGCTGTCCTCCTGGGTAGAGGGTTGCATACAGATCTCCCATGGCAGGTCCCTGATTAGAATTTCCTTCATGCTGCTGTAGTTATAAAGCTTGTATTTCCAAGCAGGCAAACCTCAGGCAGTCCGTCTGGAATTGATAATCATGTATAAGTGCTATAGCGGGTTTTAATTAGAGCTCTTTGTGGACACAACCGGACGCACGTTTTGACACTCATTCAAAAGGCTTCTACTGGTTTAGGTTAGGAGATTGAAACATTAATTAAGAACCTTTTTGGGCCATTCACAACACAAAGTAACATGAGACTCATTAAGGTCACCTTTAAGTTGACATAGCTTGAGTATTGATATGAATCTACAAAGCCAGTGTACAAATAGTTATTAATGCATTAATTATAGTTGATTCCCTTAGTGTGGAGGACAGTTCTTTGCAGAGACCCGGTAAGTATTCACACTCAAAATGGGGGGCTGTGGGTTGTTTGTGCACTTAAAATATACACTTTTCTATTTTTATCTTTATCAGCACAAAAATGTTATACCAATGCAATACAGTACACATACAGTATTTGCCTAAACCAGTTGATTCAAGTCAAAGACTGTAGCTAATCCTGAGTACCTAGCTGATTTAAAGGGACCTTATTGAAACATTTTGATGAAAGTGCTGGAGAGAAGAGAAAACTAGTTTGTTGAAGGGCAAGTAGAGTAGAAACTAGACGGTTTATTGGTGACGGTTTATTTTGGTTGGAGATTCACACTATACATGGCTTAAGTAAACATCTGAGTGGAAATGGAGCTGGGAAGAGAGAGCAGTGTGAAAAAGGAGAAGAGATGAGACGAGCTGGCAGGGGGCCTGATGAAGCAGATCTCACTGGAACATTTTCTTCACTCTCCTGCTCCCGTTTTCATTTTCTTCAGTCACTTGAAGTAATGCTCTGTCCCCCTCTGCAGAACTGTTGGAGTTTATACTTACTGTTTTCATTTCCCTCTATCTTTCATCATTAACGTGCCAATTGTCTCTTAACACTTCCTTCGCTTTCTGTTTTTAAACTGCAGCATTGTAAAGGATGTCACGAAAAAAACGATTATTCTCTACTTTGCTCTCATCTCTTTATTATCTCCCCTTATAGAATATCCTGTGAAAATACAATATGTTTTCCCAGTACAAATGTGTTTTCTCTGTACACTCTCAGACCATCAAGCCATCAGACATTGCCACTGTAAGAACACTCGGTCGCCCCCCCCACCTTATCATGCGGATCATGGACTGCGTGCTGCTGCTCTTCCAGAGGCGGGTCAACCCAGTGAAGATCGATCCAGAGAAGAACTGCAACACGCCGTCCTGGCAGGAATCCCTAAAACTCATGACAGCTGGAAACTTCTTGGGGAGTCTGCAGGTATCTTCTCTCAATACCCACTGCTCCAATAAGCATTTTATCGTTCTTTTCTCAAGTTTTCGAAGTAACAACCCAGTTTGACAGTGCTTTTTTACAAGTTACATGTCTGGTAAATAGTTATATTTCTTGTGTGTTGACTAAAAAAAGGCATTTTAGTTTTTTCACTCTTAATCCCACCACTTGTTTTTCCCTCTGCCTTGCAGCAATTCCCCAAAGACTCCATTAATGAGGAAATGGTGGAGCTGCTGCTGCCCTATTTTGACATGCCCGACTACAACATCGAAACAGCCAAGAGAGTATGTGGCAATGTGGCCGGGCTTGCTTCCTGGACGAAAGCTATGGCCTCCTTTTTCTCAATCAACAAGGAGGTCTTACCCTTAAAGGTAATAAACAGCACTTCAAGGCAATACATGTATATAAGTAATATGCCATTTGAAGTTCAATTGTAGTCCACACACACACACACACACACACACACACACACACACACACACACACCACACACACACACACACACACACACACACACACACACACACACACACCCCCCCACACACATAAAACACCAGCGCTCACACGATCCCTGTGTCAAGTCCAGCAAAGTCCATGGTCTTCCTCTCTGAGGAATAAAGAACATTTACAGGAAAGCCCAAGGCTACAGAAACAGCCTAAATAATCCTTGATATGAAATGGGTTTATTCATATTATTGCATTTGGCACCAGAATATGCTGACTATGTGGGCAATTCAGAGTCATCAAGAAAATGCCTGGGATGCAGTTCAAATCATATAACCCATATTTACTATACCAAATTAGATAAACCCTATCAGGTGAAGTTTGGCTCATGTGTGTGAATGAACAGTTAAATATTTGTTTTAAGATCCTAACTTGCTCATCTTTATCCAACACTTTGGTCAGTGCTTTGAAATATCTATTAAAAGTTAGTTATTAGTTTTGTCATCTTGTTTTTCCCTGTGCAAAAGCAAAGACAATCTGCAATGTAATGTCAGTTTAACGAATTTAGTAAGATAACATTTAAAACTCTTCTTACTTTCTACAACATAATTAGGTTTACAGATTTACACTAAGGGCATTTTTCATCATTTTCTTTTACATTCAATCTGCACTAATTAACTGCTTCTTTGCTCAGGCAGTGCATTGGGCAGTGTATATTTCTTTTTCCCAGGAATTACATTTTCCATAGAGCACAGCAGAATACTCAAACACAAAATCCTTCCCTAATAGGGTGTACACACACACACACACACACACACACACACACACACACACACACACACACACACACACACACACACACACCCACACACACACACTGCTTTCTTGACCCTTTGCTTTCATGCAAATCCCTCTAGTTTTCCTCCTGTAAGGGCAGTCTGTGGATGTCCAATGCATATATAACCAGTATATTTGCATTGGATTTAAATGCTTCAACTCTCACCAGGCAGTTTTACTTTTGGATTGTGTTCACGAAAGCTTTCCTGATACTCACTTTTGTTCTCCCGTCATACTGTAGTTCTACCTGATTTCCTTCTCCCCTTGTTACCAGCTCTCATTTACCATTCCTATGTTGCACTCTCACCGACGTCTTTTTTCAAATCACCCATCTCCTTTCCTATTTTCCTAGTTTCTCTAAACCCCTCTCTAACTGATTGTTTGTCTCCATTTCTTCTTCTTTTTCTCTTTATTGGTCTTTCTCACTATGAAACAAACATTCTGTTTCTCAATTTTTTTCCTCCTCTTTGATCCTGAGCTTTTGCTTTGGCGTCGAACACAGCCTGGCAAATTGATTTTCTGGTTTCCGGCTCAGTAGTGGCTCTCCCTTCGGCGACCAGCCAGCCTGCCAGGCAGCGTTACATTTGAACAGACAGACGGACAGGGATAGTCCTCTTGAATGTCAATTAATATAAAATAAATGCTCCAGACTTCCTATTCCCCAGGCCACCCAAGCAGACTCAAGTCATACTCATATAACTTTTCGAAATTTCTGTCTCTAAACCAATTGCAATGCTTTCTCCACAGCCCAAGCTGTGGCCAGAGAGTATAATTTACGCTTTTCCTCTGTTTTCATCCTTTGGCCTTCTAACCCCCCCCCCCCACTATATCCCGGGATTACTCTTGCAAATCACTCTCCTCTTGAAGCTTTGAGTCCCTGCATCTGCACCTGCGACATGTGTATCCTCACTAAAAAGATTCAAATCCTACCATACTATTTATTTTAAAGAGTATTTCATATCTTCTGTTTTTCATTGTGAGTTTCATGCAAAATGCATTTATTTTTTCTCTCAAAATTGGGCAAACTGTCTCCTTTATATGGGGTTGTTCTATGACCTCCCCTCACTCCTCACCATGCTTTTTTCATCATCACACCTGGTCTGTCTTTTCTTCTGTCTTTTGTCTGTCTCTCTCTCTCTCGCTTAGCTCTCCACCTGCAACAGCTGACCGTGACCCCTGTAGACATGTAATGGGCATGTCCCTCTTTTTCTTTAGGCAAACTTGGCAGTGCAGCAGAATCGTCTGGCCATAGCTAATGTGGACCTTCAGAAGGCTCAGGCTGAGCTGGATGCCAAGCAAGCAGAGCTGGATGTGGTACAGGCGGAGTACGAGAAGGCCATGATGGAAAAACAGGTCAATAGTTCAACTTTTTTCCCTCAAAACAGAAGCATTATCCCACATGAAAAAGAGGCAGTTTTTGCTGAAAACATCTGTGAAACTACAATTGAGTCATGTGAGAGGGAGCATATGTTAGCTGAATTATGAATGTGCTGATGCTTTAGCATGTAGAAGTTTATCCCTCCTTATCTTAAAAAGAAAAATAGGATTCATATACGAGGCATAAGCTGCACTGCAATGCTTTTGTGAAGCTATTTTTCAAAGAATGATTAATGAACAATAGCATAAGATACAATTGGACTTTAAGTGTGTGTCTCTTTCACTGAACCCTGTAATATAATAGGGTAATACAAAATGATTCTGCTTAGTAAACATTTTATTGCAAATGACTTGAACTACTTAGAAAATGAGATTGCTAGTTTGGATCCAGGCTTTGTTCATTTACTTGCTATTGGGTATTATTGTTGAATCCATAAAGCTGGCAGAGATGTCTTTGTGCTTTATTGATTTAATTCATAATTTCTTATAGAAATTAGATTGCATTCTAACTCAGCTCAGTCCTGTCTTTTCACAACAACCGTACTATTTATCCTGTGCAATGCACTATGCATGAGCACAAAAAAAATGTTGCCCTGTATAAAGATATATATATATATATATATTATTTTATTTTTGAAAGTGATCAATGCTTTAACATGAGTCACGCAATTGCCCCTTTGGAAATGAATGTAACTAACTCCAGTCACTAACTGTGGGTTGTTTGTGATTTATCTGCTGTGAATTTTCCATCAACTGTACTCTCTGTTCTGTGAAAAATAACAGCATGTAAATGGAACAGTTTGTGCATCAACAGAATCTGATTAGGATCTGGACAGCTCAAGTTGACTCTTTTTATAATTCCATGATTAGGACGCAGAGCTGTTCATCTCCGGGGACCAAATGCAAGATTGAATGGCTCGCTGCAGAAGCCAGATAAACTAGACATTCTTGCTATAGGGCAAATAACCTTAATTGCCTGTGAGCCGCTGATAAAAGTATAAATGATATAAATGGCTAAAAGGTGCTCTTGACCTCTTACTTTATATTTAAAAAGATTTAATTATTTAGGGCAGTCAGAGGAAAGAAATACAAATACATACATTTATCCATTTGGGGTCCTATGGTTCCTGAGACTATGCAAGCCTGAGCCAGCATGCATAAGGTGAAAGGTGCTTATCACTTACCTAACACATGCTTCACCCACTGTAATTAAGTCATTCTACTGACTTGTTTTTCTTTCCTCCCTTCCCATCAGACCCTGCTGGAGGACGCTGAGCGCTGTAGACACAAGATGCAGACGGCGTCCAGTCTCATCAGCGGCCTGGCTGGTGAAAAGGAGAGATGGACTGAGCAGAGCAAAGAGTTCGCTGCCCAAACCAAACGCCTTGTTGGTAGGTTTAAAAACTGGTTTAAAAACGTGGTTAGAATGAGAAACTATGTCATCAAAGAGATATCTCTACAAGTTAAATATAGTAAAATATGCTCTGTTTGCATAGCAGTCTCTTTGCTTGAATATTAGGACATGAATCTATGCAATCTTTGTGGATAATTAAACAAATAAAGAAAAAATAAAGTATTTTTGACTAACAGCCTTATTGTGTAGTTCCATAAATACAAACTAATACTTTTAATAATCAACAATGTGGTCAAAATTGTACAATTTAGACAGGCATTTAATTACCAATGCACTGCTAACATACCACAACTTGTATAGTAATTGTTAAGCGTTTGCATCTTAGGTCACAACATGGGCTGTTTTCTAATAGTGCTGGCATTACTCTTTCAGACCTTTTTTGTTTTTATACTTTTGAGTTATACATAACCAGTATTTAAGTATTTACCACCTTGTGTTTTTGTTCCAGGTGACGTTCTTCTGGCCACGGCGTTCCTCTCTTACTCCGGCCCCTTCAATCAGGAGTTTCGTAATCTCCTACAGAGCGACTGGCAGCGGGAGTTGAAGCAGCGTCACATCCCGTTTGGCAACAACCTCAATCTGACCGAGCTCCTTATTGACGCACCCACTGTTAGTGAGTGGAACCTACAGGTCAGCACTGCAAAATTATTCATCTCTTTTGTGCAAACTGATGCGCAAGGTATCTAATGTATGGGAAGGTAATTGGTAGATGTGTTTTTTATTTTGTTTTGCATAACCCAACTGGACAAGCAGCGTTTGCATTTATTCTGATATTGACCTAAATTTATTTTATCATTTACATCTTTGTTGCTACTAAGTTGAATACTAGATGGCACAATTAAATGTGTTCAATTAAGTACAATTCTTGAAAAAAGAAAATAATTTAGCTGGAGTTGATAAACATTACAATTTAGCCTGCATTCTTTTTTATTTCATTTTACAGGGGCTGCCTAATGACGACCTGTCCATTCAGAATGGCATCATTATCACAAAGGCTGCCCGCTTTCCCCTCCTTATTGACCCCCAGACGCAGGGGAAAATCTGGATCAAGAACAAAGAAGCCAGGAATGAGCTGCAGGTTTGGGAATGTTTGCTTTAGCTGTCACATTTTTTAATGTACATTATACAATAACAGCAACCCAAAGTTATCATTCCAACAAAAAAGTATTGCTCCTCTGTTTTTTTGTTGTTCTTAACATCATATGAACTCAATCGCTAATTATCATATTGAATTCAACTATGATCACCCCACAGTATATTTTATTTGTTCGATGCAATAATCTTGTATTCCTGTATTTGTAAGTATTGTAAGCATTTAACAAGTTAGTTGTTTTTCCATTGTTCGTATCCTGTTGCAGTCGTTATGATGTTAAGATTCTAGCTTGTAATAATCTGCATTGATGCTCGGTTTCTGCAGTGTGCCGTTTGCCTTCAAATCTTTTTTATTGTGCAAAATGCTTATTCTTTTGTACAGCACATTGAAAAATACTGCAGAGTCCTGCATTTAATAAGACCAGCTAAGGTCCCTGGCCCTGTTGGGGGCAATCTCTGAGCCGAGCAAATGCATTCTGCAATCCTATTAGGAGTATCCTGGAGACGCAGGGGGTTTAAACCCTTTCCACAAGTGACCCCATCAAAACCACTGCATTTATATTATAAGGTTTTCTAAAAATGGCTCATCTTAGACAGTGATGCATTACTAGTTTGACGAGTCACACTCCCCGAACAGGGGATGGCCTCTGTATCTTGGGCGGGATGAGGGATAAGTCCAACGTGTGTCTCCTTCATGTCGCTGAATCAGATGCTTTTCACTCTCACTGTCTCACACATCTGATCAGCAGTCTGTTGAAAACAGTGGTATCGCTGATGAGGGCAATTAGTAAGTGATAACAGAAGCGCTGACTTTCTTAAAACCAAAATGTCATTATGACAACAGAAATGTCCCGTGTTAACATGGGACAGTGTTGCAGCTTTCCACTTATACAATAGCTTGATTCAAAAGGGGAATGCTTTTCGCTCTTCGTGGCATTACAGGTTTTTTTGTATACGCATCTATTTTCTCATCCCAGATAACATCACTTAACCATAAGTACTTCAAGAACCATCTGGAGGACAGCTTGTCTCTTGGTCGCCCCCTTTTGATCGAGGATGTAGGGGAGGAGTTGGACCCTGCACTCGACAACATCCTTGAAAAAAACTTCTTTAAAACAGGCTCCACTTACAAGGTAACGGCACAGAAATACAACCCTACCACATTATATGTTTTTACCTTGGTTAGCAAATGAGCTGCCCCAACACTTTGATTTCTCCAACCATGCAACTTTAAGCACGTGTCCTGCATCATGCTATTTCTTTGTTGGATGGATAAACTGATCTCAATCCAGAAAAATGATTTTATTTTGTGGAGAGTTACTGACTTTTCTGAGGTAAAATGTTCCTGTTTCTCTCCGGCTTTTTCTTCTTTGTGGTAATAGTTTTGATTTTGATATGAGCTAGGTAGTGTTTGATGTGATTGAACTATGCATGAAGTATGTTTTTTTTTGTATTTGGCAGCTGTGTTGTACTCTTTTAGCAGATTCAAGTGAAAAGAATACATTTAATACCTAGGAAAATTGGGCCTTAAATATCCACATTAGTGAGGTCATTTAATTAGAACTCATAGTGGTTTTAAATTAAATCTTTATAGACAAATGCGATAATCCTCAGATGTAATACAAAAAACACTTTCAAATAGATTTCTAGCATGGCAACACTAATCAATTAGTTCATATGGAGAGAATGGCACATTAGACACATTAACAGTAACGGTAAAGTACATTTCCTGTTGATGTGAAGTGAACTCATTTCATATTGTGCTCCATATCTGTCGCTTTTGCTCATTTCATTGTAGCTGAACAGTGAAAGTGAAAATGGCCACTCTCTGTCCCAGCATCCTTCTTCCCTTTAATGTATCTGTTAGATATAATACAAGTTATTGACATTACAGGAAATACAGGGTTGCAAATTAACTACAAGGGAGTGCTCTAAATCGGTCTCTCCAGTGATAAATTGGTTTGAACTTTCAAAATAATTTCCACAAAACTTGACAGGTCAGTTAAAAATAATTTTCATTTGTTTATTTGTCGTCTAGATATCAGTGAACTAAACTAAGATCACAACAGGAATGAATTGTGTCATTAATCGATGCAATGCTTCTTTCATGTTAAGACACAGAAAATTAAATCACACACTAGAAGGTTGTGATAAGAAAGGCAGAGTGAAAGTCTGCTCCCAGGCATTTCTCTCTCTCATTATCGCCTCACAACTCCTGGCTACAGCTGATGCTAGTTATTCAGCAGCTAACACTGCAGCTGCCTCCCTTCTATCTCACATGCAACACACACACACACACACACACACACACACACACACACACACACACACACACACACACACACACACACACACACACACACACACACACACACACACACACA
This sequence comes from Eleginops maclovinus, assembly GCF_036324505.1. Lineage (NCBI taxonomy): Eukaryota > Metazoa > Chordata > Actinopteri > Perciformes > Eleginopidae > Eleginops > Eleginops maclovinus. The sequence goes on along the minus strand of NC_086351.1, from coordinate 16,671,130 downwards.
CACACACACAAACCAAAAATACCAAATAACTCCAGCAAAATTATGCACACACACTCACACCTTATGGCGAATGCAAGTGAGCATGTGTCAGATGCACACAACATATTCAACAAGAAGGTGATCTATTGAAAGGGCCGATTAGAGGCGTCTACACTTTCCCTCCCACCATCTCTTCGAAAGCTTGCAAATCTATTAATATCCTGGTGTGAGGAGGAAGTGAAGGTGTCTGTGGACGCAGCTCCAGGGATAAACTGCCAGATGGATAATTAGTAGTTATTCTGTCATGAGTAATTTATTACTGATCGGAGCAAACTCAAGACTCACACATCCATGCACACACACACACACACACACACACACACACACACACACACACACACACACACACACACACACACACACACACACACACACACACACACACACACACACACACACACACACACACACACACACACACACAAACATACAGTTCATGCATACAGGAAATGATTCTGAGCAGCTGAATCTGCCAGTGTTTGTTGCTGACGCCAGGATACCTTCATCATGTTTGTCAGTATTCATACATTTTCAAAGACAACTGCCTCAATGAGTGACTGTCATGACAAATTTGGGGATATATGTTATATTATTAAAGTCGATTTTGATTAATAGTCAGCAGTTTTTTTTGTCTGCACTGTACATCTGCTATGATGCTAACCATGAAAATCATGCATGTTGTGTTTTGTGAGCTAACTTTGTTCCTTGTCTTTGTCTTTTCTTCTCTCTTTCTTCATTTTTGAAGGTGAAAGTGGGTGACAAAGAGGTGGATGTGATGAAGGGCTTTAGGCTTTACGTGACCACCAAGCTGCCAAACCCAGCCTATACGCCTGAAATAAGTGCTCGCACCTCAATCATTGACTTTACCGTCACAATGAGAGGACTTGAGGATCAGCTGCTGGGCAGAGTTATCCTCACAGAAAAACAGGTAGAGGTTCTTGAAAAATAGTAGCCATTATTGCAATATATTTACTGTATAATTTAGCTATTGCTGCACTAATTATTTAATACATATATTATAATTGGTAATTATTCTGTTTAAATGTCATGTTAAACAGAAGGGATGATCCACTGGTATGTTGCAAATTGCTCGGAACCCTACAGTTCCCCAAAAAGCCTTGGGGACCATTTAAATGCAAAATCACAACACCTCCCCTTATTGTATACACCAAATGATCTGTGTGACAGTTAGACTGGGAGGTTATAATCAACCTTTGTCTCAGTTCCCTAATGAATGTGGTGTATATTTTCAGACAGTATGAAAAAACGACCACACGAGAAAGGGTGTACATATAAGCCTCAATACCACCTCAGTAAAGACACATCCACGTGTCAGGGACTTGATTTGTTCATTCTGGTCATTAGAAATGCATCATGAAAGCACAGAATGCAGAAGATGCATTGATTTGGACTGAGAATATACTGCAGAAGGCCAATGTCCTGCTAGCAATGGCTAATCATGAGATGAAGGATTAATGCTTTATTGGAAAAGGATCTCATTATCTGTGCACTGAACATTTATTCATAAGTGGTGCTGAAGTTTCCATCTCAGCTTCTATCTCTATCTTCATGCAGCATTTACAAGTCCAACTTGTGTCCAACCAATCATCTGCCAGTTATTTGCTGTTCCCTTTATCTATCTTCATCTTAATTTCCAGTAAAATAAATGAAAGCATTTATTCTGAGACCCTCCTCGGAAAACGTTCATGGGCTTTTAGCCAACAAAGACTGTAATAACAAAGGAAAATAGTAGCTTTTAATTATTTCCATTGTCATGTCACAGATTGTTGTCCTGACCATATTAATCTTAACAGAGTAACTATATTCGAGAGTCCAAATCAAACACGTACATTCAGAGAAGCTCATATTTCCCATGGCTTTACAGTGGATGAGGAAACATGTGGTCATGTTACTGGAGGAGTATGTTCCTTTGATTCATGGAGTGGTAGGCATGTTACTGCAGCACTTTGATACAATATTTTTTCTGCCATCTTTCCATTTCTCCTTCTCCTTTCCCCCTCGTTATTCAGTTGGTTCTAAGGCACTCTTGTCAACGCATACCTCAGTAAATCATTGAGGAAATGCCTTCATATTTATGACAAATGTTGACTTGGACTCAATATGGAACTATGTAGAACAGGGGGTAAAAGGTCTATGTAACCTCGTCAAAGTTCTGGGCCATGATTTAAGTATTCATATGCTTATTATGATGATTTCACAAAAGGATAGATTAATAAATTGATGACCTTTTAGGCAGAAATCAAAGTACACTGCAATTTGAGTGGTTGGCAATCATACAATCATGGGGCAGTTCTATTTTTTGCCGAAATAATTCATCTTCAATCTTACATGTACTTAACGTTCATCTTGTCCACTTTAAGGTCTAAATGTCAACTTCCTGTATCTTTTAATCTAAAAGCCTTTACTGATCAAAATCATTCTCCCAAGGGGGTAACCACTTTTGATTTGAATGATCCCATGGCCTTCCTCCAGCACAATGCTACAGCTGTTTAACCTTTACGTTCGTGTTTGTATTCTTTTTTTTATGACAGGAACTGGAGAAGGAGAGGACAGATCTCTTGGAAGATGTGACATCTAACAAGAGAAAGATGAAGGAACTGGAGGACAACCTCCTCTACCGACTGACCAGCACGCAGGCAAGGCAGAACATTTTAACGTGTTGAACAACATTGCCTCCAACCAAATCTGGGTTTTGGGAATGTGATAATTGTCAGTGTAGATAGTGAACTTGGGGTGGAAGAACTTTTCAAACCAGTTCATCTGTCTTTCTTTTTCATACTGCTTTTAAAAAAACGTTGATGAAGTGTCAGATTTTGGCCATCATGTTAATTGCTAAGAAGGAAGAATATTAAAGCTCTAACAGCAATGGGTATTGTGTCTTTTTTTAGGGTTCACTGGTGGATGATGAGAGTCTGATTATTGTCCTTGGCAACACCAAGCGCACAGCTGAAGACGTCGCTCAGAAACTGCAGATTGCTGCAGAGACTGAGATCCAGATCAACGCTGCCAGAGAGGAGTACCGGCCTGGTAAGTCATGACATTTGGCTCTAAAACATAATTTAATCTGATTGGTTACCATATGTGCCAGCCAAGATGACGTTCAGTTACACAATACTGATTCATTTTCAATTTACAATTCTGCTCAAGCAATGACAAATTCTCCCAGGACAGCATCCAATAACACATGTGCTTACCACACACAACCCTCTAAAACAGATTTAGTTTATAAGGAAAAGTATGTTGCTCTGTGTCATATACTTGAAAGCCAGTATATCTATGAATAAGGTGACAGGATTTTGTGAAAAAAGTAAATAGAGGCTGTAAAGTCAACAGAAACCTTAAGAACACTTCCTTTACCATCAATAATAATTTCTTTGTGTTTGTGTGTGTTTTGCAGTGGCCACCAGGGGCAGTATCCTGTACTTCCTGATCACTGAGATGAGTATGGTGAATGTCATGTATCAGACCTCTCTGAGACAGTTCCTGGGACCTTTTGACCTTTCTTTGGCCCGGTGAGAAAACTCTTGCAGAGAAAGCATTTTCTGCTCCCTGTACACAGCAACCGATGCTGTTCAGCTCCAAGTCAGGCTTTGTCTTACAAATTGTGCTCCTCACTGGGATTTGTAAAGTCTCAGTGGTAGACTTGTTTTGGTTATTGGAATCATGAGTTAGTGCTGCTGGAGCACTTGGTGTACCTTCCAGGCAACTGAATTGGATTGTAATTCATTCATCTGTTATGTTATATTAGCTTTCCACATAGGAATGATTTCCTAAAAGGGAAAAACATTATTCGAATTCGAACAGCTTACAGCAAATCTGTGGACCAAAGCCTGCCTTACTAATTCTCCATTTTCTTTCTTTTTAGTTTAACATTTACAAACAGTAACTACAGCACAAAAGAGAACCTGTAATCATTTTTCAGAAATGTCACAATTGTACATGAAACTCTTTTGTAACAAAATAAGCTCTGTGTCATTTACCTTGTCATTAGAAAATAAAGCGTCCTTTTGGTTTATTTTCATTGTTTATATTATGAAATAAGTCACTCTAGCTACACTGTAGCTATGTAGTTGGAATACAAAAACACTAATGAAGTTTTTATTTCTCTTATAATCTTAACAATAAAATGCATTTCTGTATAATGTAACAATGCTACAAAGACGTCCTAAAGCATCATCATAGGTTTATCATTACCAAATCTCTTTCATAGTGCTTCAGCAAATATGAAATATGATTTGCTTCACAAAGGTAGTTCTCCTTAAATACAAAATACATATGAAGTAGATATATTCTTAATAAAGGTCCGTTCTCAATTTATTTCCTGAAATTGTATTTCACTTTTCATTATTGCTCTTAAATTGCTGTTGTCATGGTTTGAACTTGTCCCAATAACATATTTGAGGTACTGCATGTGTGTAGCGGGATGTAATTGCTACAGTATGGTAATGGTGGTATCCACAGCATCTGTAATGATACTACTGAACATGTTTACCCTAACACTTGCTTTTTATCGTAGTGCAATGTGTGCCTGAGGTGATCATCAAACACAGTGACAACCCATGTTAATCAGCTACCCATGCATTAGCAAGCTTGAATATTTCTCATCAAACCATACAACTCATTAATACTCCTAACTTCTATTATCTTTAATCGCTTAAAATATGTTTCACATAATCGTCAGTTCTATCGAAGCTCTAGTCAAGACTCCAGAATGAGGCATTATAGCTTGAGCTCTATGGAGCTATTATCCTGCAAACTCAATAAAACTCTGTGTTTTTTCTGCTCTCAAATTATTCTCAAACAGGTCCTCCAAAAGCCCTATCACCAGCAAACGCATCGCCAACATCATAGAGTTTATGACCTTTGAGGTGTATAAGTATGCAGCACGTGGCCTCTACGAGGAGCACAAGTTCCTCTTCACTTTGCTTTTGACGCTGAAGATTGATATGCAGAGCAACAGGGTCAAACATGAGGAGTTTCTCACGCTCATTAAAGGTAAGAGGAAAATGTGAGCTATGTGCAGGCAATATTTCTAATCTCTTTGTTTTTGATTTTCGATTTATTCTTGATGTTTGCTATTTTGGTAAAACATGTTTTTCATGTGCAGGACATTTAAACCTTTCAAGCATAATAGCTGGCTCGTGAAAATCATTGCATTCATAAATTACGTTGTCAGAAAGTCCAAGCTGGAATTGGAAATACAACATGCAAATGTTTGAAAATGATTACATGACTCAGGCAGTGTTTCCTGTGTTCCCTCACCCGTTTTTCATTCAACAGTTTGTTGTGTCTTACTTTCTGCCTCTGTGCCCTTTTTGTATTATTAGATTCAAAGATAGACACTAACTACGCACACCGGATACCTGTCTCCACTGAGACTACATTCAAATATCAAAATACAGAGAAGTGAAACTATAAGTCTAATTGTTCAGATATGACTAAACTCTAAGCACCCTTCAGGCCCTTTGTTTGAGTCAGACACCTATTTCCTGTTTCTTAATTTTCTTGTAAGCAGAGCTTTTTTTAAAAGGTCATCTCAAGATATAAACATACATTTAAAACATACTGCATTGATATTGTAGCAGTTCAGTGAATCATGTATATGAAGTGCTTCTCACCCCAGGAATAAAAGCAGATACAGCAACTGGTTGGCCAGAACCGACAGTCTGCTGCGTGCATGCAGCCTTACCATCTGTCAGCTCCGACCTGCTGAACATTGACTCAGTATGACTTGGTCTACATTTTTAAGCTTAGGTTATCACGTTTGCTTATATTGGAAGCATTCTTTATTTTGTATTTTGGCATTTGAATGTATTTTTAGTTTGTATTAGTCGTTGTTTATTTGCTTGTGTGTCTGTCATGCAGGAGGTGCATCTCTGGACCTAAAGGCCTGCCCTCAAAAACCAGCCAAATGGATCCTTGATATGACCTGGCTCAACCTTGTAGAGCTCAGCAAACTGTGGCAGTTTTCTGATATACTGGATCAGGTACAACACAAACATGCACATCTTGATGAATTATGGTGTGCCCTGAGAGCTGTAATAACAGTTTTTTTAGCTGAGAGATTTTTTACCTACAAGGACTTTTATCTATTAAGTTTGCACATGACAGTGCTCATCTGTCATCTGTATCAGTGCCTCTCACAGATTCAGCTGTAGTCTCTAGGTGCTTATTAAATATTTTTCACAACTCTCGTTTGCTCGAGTGAGCATGTCAATGTCATTCTCATCATGTCCTGCTTCATGTATTTTACACACACACACACACACACACACACACACACACACACACACACACACACACACACACACACACACACACACACACACACACACACACACACACACACACACACACACACACACACACACACACACACATCCAACCCGATTGACTGTCACTCACACACAAATGCACACACCCTTATGGGTGAGTGACAGCCTGGTGGCTCCCAGAGAGGTAAAAGCTCAGTGCTCTGTGAAATGAGCTTAGTTTGGAGAAACTTCCACTCAATTACTTTTGGCTGAGCATATGTGCAAACACACACACACACACACACACACACACACACACACACACACACACACACACACACACACACACACACACACACACACACACACACACACACACACACACACACACACACAAATGTTTATGTGTCCTTACACATAAACATGTATTCCTCACATGCAGAAATACACAGGTGTTTTTGAGTGGATAATGAACAAGGGGGTGGATTTAACAGTTCTTTGTTATGAAAACAGTCTTCCAAGAGGAACAAGGCCAGGACAGGATTCTAATGGCAGTCCAACTGGAATATAGGCTAATCCATCTGAGCCCCCTTTGTGACGCTGTCTTCCCACAGCTAACACACTTAACTACAGGAATGATGCAGAGCCCCCTTATTTCACACATCAAACACACAAACATCATGTTCAAGCAACCAGTTTTGCCTTTTGCATTAAAATCCTTAGACTGGTTTAGACATTTGTGTGAATGTGTAACACTCTACTATCAACAACTTGTGTTGATATGCTCTTCAGAAAAGCAGTTCACCTCTTTAATAAAGCGGAGCTCCTGACTGGCTAATAGAAAAAGACAAGTACCTCTCAATTGCCAATGTGTTCCACTTCATGAATCTAAAGCCGGTGGTTTCTTTTCTTTCCTCAAGAGGTACTCATTAGCAAGACAATATACATTCTACAATGACCCACTGACCCCTTAAATGTCTTTATAATTTCACTTCAAGTTTCAAGTGGAGTAGGTATAATTTCCTATACAAATGGGTATGTACATTTTCCTAAGAAACTGTCAGCTTTCGGTTGTACCCTCATTTAAAATCAACATGCAATTAGAAAACTTTTGATATAGAACTATGAGCTGATAAACACAACTACATTTCAATTTGAAAAACTTGATTTATTGTGATTGTATCAGACTTGGTCGTACTCATTTACTGGGTCTCTAACGGGGTTTCACATACACATATATTTATTACAGAGACTTCAAACGGGGAAGGTGGCTGTGACTTCTGCTGAGGGTTGAAAGGAAGCATTACTCGTTGCGATGTGTCCTTAAATCCAAAATAACTTCCAACTTTCTCAAAGGGAAGCCACAATGAAAAGGTCTTATAAGTTGGTGACACAGCTGAACATTAGATTTTTTCATTTCAAACACATGCACAAAAACACATCTGAATACTGAGCAGCTGCATGTTTGTATCAGTTATGCAGGTTATTGTGTAAATGTGATCTCTGATATTCTGCTTTAACCTCATTTCTCACAGTAACCTGGTTTAGCACACAGTGATTAGCAGGCTGGGAAGTGATTTCCCAGTATATTTGCATATGTTGTGATATCAAACAATAATTTCACTGGCACATGGTGTTTACCTCATGTATATAATCATCTGAGACACATCCATTGCATGAAATGTCAGTCTGTGTTTGTTGTGAAATGATTAGGAGCATTTTACATATTTAAAACTCACCGAATACTTTATTTCAATGCCATGCCATAGACAAAAAATGTGTCTAGTCAACTGTGTTAATGTAATTTTTGGTTATGTATGTTATTTTCTGGCTGGCCTTGGCTATGAATGTGTTTTTTCAGTCTATTTCCGTTCTGTCAAAATTTTGGAGAGGAAGAGACAAAAGAGACAAAAAAAGTAGCAATGCCTTGCAGGTATAGAAAGGTGCAGTAAGACGTACTGTATGTTAATCGATTAATTGTGTCCTGAATTAAACTTGGCCAATACATTATGTGAACATTAAAAGCATTTCAATATTCAGCAGAAGTGACGATTGCTTTTGGTCTGCTAGGGATCGATTTCATTATGGTGCTGTTTTGCCAATTAATCCTCGCCTTAATGTGTTTGCTTCAACGTGGATTGATGTGTGTTGTGCATCTTCTCCTGTTCAGAGTTGATGTAATAGGATGCCATTTTTCCTGTGTCCCTATTTCAGAGCTGTTTACACATTTCTTTCAGATAAGTCGTAATGAGAAACAGTGGAAGTCATGGTTTGATAAGGAGGCCCCAGAGGAGGAGTTGTTCCCAAACTCTTATGACCAGGCTCTGGACTGTTTCAGACGACTGCTTCTCATACGCTGCTGGTGTCCTGACAGGACCATCGCACAGGTAAAAAGAGACATGTCTTTCTGTTTGGTTACTGTGCCCAAAATTAAAGTGTCTGTTGGCTTGAAACCAATTTCCACACGATCAGCTTCATCACACTATATTTGTTTCCACTTTCATTGCAAACAGGGCCCACATTTGCATGATAATGGATTTGCAGCATTATAAGGAAATCATACTGTAATTTAAGTTTAAAGGAAATAATTCCACAAAACAAATACAACAGATTAACCTGAAGCAGCATGTTGTTGATCAATTGATGGGTCAGAGCTTAAAAGTTATGCTTGTATAAATGAGACTGGGCTCAGTAAAGATATTAAGTCTGAAAATCTCTGTACAGTAATATCTCTTTGGCAAAGTCTTTACTCGAAGGGAAATTCATTTAGTAAAACAGATTTTCCCTGAAGCTTACTTATCCTGAATATCTACAAGGGCTAATGGGTATTTATTTCTTACTGTTGGTTTGAATATTAGCCCACTGCAGTTGAGCCTAGAGAGGAATTTATTTTGTTGCACTCATAAACAGTCCAGCACTTGTCCTTGTCTGACCTCCGGCGGCAGTATTAACTGAAAAGAGTAAGCCAGTAAAAAATAACTCCTTTGAACTATTAATTCAGTTCCAGACTTCTAGAAAGTAAATCTATTCCAATATAAAGTTGTAACTTCCTACATTACAGGGCAGTAAACAAACACATCTACTTTCCTCAATTGTTTCCCTTTCTTCTCTAGGCCCGTAAATACATAATGGGTGCAATGGGAGAGAAGTACACTGAAGGGGTGATACTTGACTTGGAGAAGACATGGGAGGAATCAGATCCACGAACACCTCTCATCTGCTTCTTGTCAATGGGCTCAGATCCAACCGACACCATCATTGCGCTGGGGAAGAGGCTAAAGATTGAGACACGATATGTCTCCATGGGACAAGGACAAGAGGTCCACGCCCGCAAGCTTTTGCAGCAGACCATGGCTAATGTGAGTAAATGGTGTGGGCTTACTGCTTTATTTGTATCATCAGTGTAACAACAGAAGAATAAGTTGCAGTATGTCTCTGCAAACTGTGTTTCCCATTTGAAATATCTGATCCCCAGCCTTTCAGGGTTAGTTGCTCACAAATACCTTCTTTTAAAAAAGATCTTGAATACATTATCACTTTGCAATCCTTGAAATGGATGATCACCATTACCATAATCATGTTATTTGTCCACCAGGGTGGCTGGGCTTTACTGCAGAACTGCCACTTGGGTTTGGACTTCATGGATGAGCTAATGGACACAGTGACCGAGACAGACTTCGTCAACGACAGCTTCCGCCTTTGGATAACTACAGAGGTCCACAGACACTTCCCCATCACCCTTCTGCAGATGTCAATCAAGTTCACCAACGAACCACCACAGGGCCTCAAGGCGGGTCTGAAAAGAACCTATGGAGGTGGGACCAATTTGGTACACACACACACACACACACACACACACACACACACACACACACACACACACACACACACACACACACACACACACACACACACACACACACATACACATACACATACACACACACACACACACACACACACACACACACACACACACACACACACACACACACACAGAAATATTGACTTGACTTTAAAAAACTCATAAAATCAACAAATAAAGAGATGTGTTTGTATCCTCAACTGCTGCCAATGCCTGTAAGGTGTTTGAATTTTGAAACAAGTACAAACACATGGTTTGTGTTTTTAGTCAGGAAGAGAGTGTTTTATATAGATATATATATATATTTATATATATATATATATATATATATATATAAACCAGCTGTCTTTGGCTCTTTAAATCTAACGGCAATTTAAAATCGTAATTTTCTATCAGATTAGAAGAATAGAAAAAGGTTGATGGCATTACATTAAGAATGTTTTCAGGGCGTACAGATATTTCCATTAAATCTTCAAAGCAGCGGATTCCCATCTTTACATTTTACAATTCCCAAATGACGTTAGACTGAACCTTCTGGATTTGAGAGATAAAAAGCGTCACACATGGGACTGCTAATTAGTTGGATATGAGATCTTTTTCACACATTTTGAGAAGCAGTATGTGGATTTAGAAGAAAATTGCGGTTGATATATTTTTCCCCCCGTTTTTAAATGGAGATTCAAATCCCTTCAACAAACGGGCAATATTTCCCATACTTCTTTAGATCTCAGGATATCCCCTAGAGACGGGGCCCATCAGTGATTTCCCAAAAGGGATTTGGTAACGGGTGTAGACATTACTGTATGTGTGTCATATCTGGAGTCAGGTGTCGAAAGGATTTTTATATCCCCGTGCGCACAAGCACTGCCCACCCAGTTGTAGGGACATAAACAGCTAGGTTCCCAAGTGTGCACATATGCAGTCTACACAGCGTGTGAGCAACAAGAGCACAGAATAGTCCCAAGCTTTGAAGCCTCATTATTAATGTTGACATTCTCTCTCAACGCATACACACACACACACACACACACACATGCACACACACACATGCACACACACACACACACACACACACACACACACACACACACACACACACACACACACACACACACACACACACACACACACACACACACACACACACACAGGAAATGTGAGGAACATATGTAATGATACCGTCTTTGAAGAGGAAATCGGCACACCATTTTATGTAGCTAGAAGGCTTTGGATTGCAGATCCAAAAGTGGCCTTCCAAAGCTGATAGAACCACAATGATTATCTGTAGCTTTCACATACCGTTTGAATACATCTGCTAATGTGTTCATTCATGTATCCCTCTCTAGGTATAAACCAGGATCTTTTGGATGTCAGTAACATGGGGCAGTGGAAGCCAATGCTGTATGGAGTGGCATTTCTACACAGCACGGTGCAGGAGAGGAGAAAGTATGGGCCTCTAGGATGGAATATCCCCTACGAGTTCAACCAGGCCGACTTCAATGCCACTGTTCAGTTTGTTCAGAACCATCTCGATGATATGGACATTAAAAAGGTAGGTTTGGTGCAAACTACAATGTAGACCACTATGTGAACAAAAACATACTTAAGAGATGAAAACAACATTAAGAATGTGTAGAAACTGTTTCTTTAGTGCAGTCCTTTGAGACTGGTTTAAAATCCTCTATGATAGCATGATACTGTTGGAACTGTGCTGGTTGCAGTTGTTCTCTCACTCTCCCACTATCCATACTGTAACTATAACCTCCAATTGGGAAACCAACGAGTTTCATTCCCTCAATGGAGTAGCAAAGTCTTCACACTCTGCAACATTTTTGTCCGAAGGGCCTCTGGCCTTTATTAGTCATCCAGAAACAATTCAACCTACCAGGCTCATCTTTTTCTTTTATATTTGTCTAATATCGCACATCAATGCTTAGCTTTTCTGTAGCTTTGAACACACCTCTCTCCACATATCCAATTCACATACTGTATTTCTGACCTGCCCTATTAGATTGGTGGCTTGATTTTACTCCAAGATATGGCCTTTCGAAAGCCTCTACCTATTGACAGACTATACAAATACCTTCTGCTTGAATAACTCCAACCCAAATTGAAAACTAATTTTGCAAAACATTACAATTTAACACAAAAACATACTTCACATTGCAATAAAATTAAAGCTCTGCCACAAAACTTCACCCAGTGCACTCAAAATGTGTTTGGTATTTTTTTTCAAATGGTTTTGGAGAAGCTATCAAACATTTCCCAAAACAATTATTTACTTGCGAAAAGTCCTGTTACTTAATTAACAGCTTAACAGCTCCAACCTGGAACTTGGACCTGGCCCATTAACTAATATTGTGTAAATGGGAAGCTCCTCAACCTGTCAATATACAAATATGGCTTCTAAGAATATTAAAGCCTGAAGCACCAGTCTGGCAACTTGCAAACATAATGAACACTTCACACTTGGTTTTGAACAAAATCCATAAGGTAGAGGGCGGTTGGTTGCTATGGTATGAATGTGGGAGGGAGAGGGAGAAGGAAGGGGAGGTGGGTCAAGATATAATTAAAACATCCTTCACCAACACAAATCCATTCAATGCAGAAAAAACAGTTTTAAGACATTTATTGTAACCATCTCAAAAATGGTACTTGCAATCATCTTGCATTATCATTTATTTATTTATCTATCCAGGGTGTGTCGTGGACCACAGTGCGATACATGATTGGAGAGATTCAATACGGTGGCCGAGTGACTGACGACTATGACAAGCGGCTCCTCAACACCTTTGCCAAGGTGTGGTTCAGTGAGGAAATGTTCCGACCTGCCTTCAACTTCTACAAAGGCTACAGCATCCCAAAATGCTCCAATGTTGACCAGTATCTGACATACACTCAGGTGAGTTACACTCGAATGATTGAGTGCACATGCAAAATTCTGCATCATCTTTTTCTATGTCGTCAGTTTTAAGTGACATCACAAACTTCGAAAATAGCCACATTAAAAGATGTGAGGTTTCTGCAGGATGCCGACACAGTCGTTTCAAATCCAGAGACAGACTGCCATGTTTAATTTTGCGATAAAATGCTCATTTTATGACAGATTATGCATGATTTATTAATGTGCTTGTGTGTTTAACTGGTGGGTTTGTGTTTGCGTGTGTGTGTTCTGTATGTGCCTCTGTGTGTGTATGACTGGGGGCAGTTCCTGAGCTAGTTTCATTAAAGCTGGTTTCATTATGATGGATGCCCAGGTCTGCCAGGCTCAGCAAGCTTATTCCTCTGCTCCACCTCTCAAATGGAGAGTGACAAACACAGCCTTGAAGAACACAAAAACATCTGAAATTAACACACACAGGCACAACATTCAAACACACATCCAATACACACACATGTTTACACGTAGCTAAATACACAATGTGTCAATATCCATGTATTTAAATCAAACGCCGACTGACAGGAACAAAGCTCAAATTCCCTCAGAGGAAATAAATGACCCTGCTAAGGGACAAAGGGCATCACACAGTTTCATACACAATTTTCTGTGTGCTAATTGCAGTTTCAAACCATTACATCATTCTTGTGTGTTGAAGTCGAAGAGTGGTTTTCCCAAATTCAAACAAGTCTTACAGTATATTCAAACATCGTGTTGTGGTGATATACAAAGCTAGGGTTAGGATTAGATATTGGATCTTTCTCAGTTTTTAAGGGGTTGAGTTGACATTACATTGTTTCTCAGAATGCAGCTTTGTGCAGCCATTACAAAGTCATTTGGTTAGAATTTTCCATCTTTATATGCAACCTGAGTAGTCTCGCTCTAGTTTCCAATGATCCGGCTTCATTCCATCATTGAGGGTGACAATAACCGCAATTAAAGCAACACCGTCTCTCCTCCCTGCCTTCGATTTGACATCAGCTCACTTCTTGAGGCACTAAAATTCAAATATCCTCATTAGAATATCTTGGGCCCCTGATTTGAATCTGAAAACCTAGATTTTACGTCAATTAAAATATATTCTATGACAGCTGTGTCACCCTTGTCAGGAAATCTGTTTAAAAAAACATATTGTTGAGAAGTGGATTTCTTGAAGCCCTCTGACCTCAATAAGAAATCATCAGCCATGAATACCGGATATATAGTTGTCCTAAATCCTACACATCTCATACAAAAACATAGGTGTCAGAGCTATAGAGACATAGTCAAGTAGGACCTTTTTCTTGGTGGTTCACCCACTGAGTACAATCGGCTGGAAAAGTGTTACGCACTCGCAATGAAGAGCTTCACTGAAGGATGAAAAGAAGCAGCTGGTGACACTTCGTGTATCAGAGGAGACAGTTGGCTGTCTACCCTTTACCTTGGCCACCAGTGGCTAAGCGGTGACCAAAACTGCAGTACAGTGTGAGGCAAGTAAAAGAAGAGTTAACCAACCCTAAAAAAAGACAGCTCAAATCTATTCCACATAATTAGAGACAGTTCACCCTATCAGCTCTGCCAGGCTGTTTCTGCCAGCTCAGTGTGAGGTGATATGCCATTCCAGGGGGCACTCAGGGAACTACTCCCAAAGCACTTTGTTGTGAGAGCAGAGAGAAAGCCTCTTGGCTATTTCTTCCTGACTATATTTTCATAAATGCTGTGAGAGAAGAAGTGACCTCTGGTTTAATAACAGTTGCTCTTTTTCTTTTACAGTCTCTGCCAGCCTATGACAGTCCAGAGGTGTTTGGTCTCCACCCCAACGCAGACATAACCTACCAGTGTAAGCTGGCTAAGGACGTACTGGACACCATTCTCAGTATTCAGCCCAAAGACAGCTCGTCAGGAGGAGGGGAAACCAGAGAGGCTGTGGTGTCAAGGCTGGCTGACGACATGCTCGAGAAACTGCCTCCTGACTACGTACCATTCGAAGTAAGCCCGCGTATATCTGCGTGTGTATACACATATCACGCAACATGTGCATGTGTTCACCTTGAACTGTGTGTTTGAGGTGAGTGAAGCATCATGCCATGTTCCCCAACTCACCATGTGCGCTCAGCAAAGTGGCTGGTGTGCTGCAGTCAGAGAGGTGGGATGTGTGTCGGTGAAGTGATGGAAGGGTGTGTGTGCTTAAGACAGTGATAGACGTGAGGGACTAGAAATAGAGGGGTTGTGAATATCGCTTTGTTTATTCTGGGTTTTCTCTCCTTTGTATGTCACTTATTAAGAAGTGAGGTGAAAATGTGACTGGTGCAAAGCACGTCATGGAAAACGTATGCACACCACACCCTGTCTCTACTTTCACTTCATTCTATCTGCTGGCCATCTGTCTGTTATACAGTATATGGAAGCAGTAAAAACTGTATTATCCCCATAAATACATTTTATAATGAGGTTTACAATGCAAAAAAGAATGGAGGTAAATACAATAATGTCAGCATAGAAATAAAAGGCACATCTATCATGGGCTGCATCGTTAAAGAAACTAAAGTTTCTGTCTCTGAACAGTTTGTAGGAATTATCTAGATAAAACCTTCATGCAAAACTTCCAAAGCTGCAAAAGCTTCAAGCAAATATTTTTTAAGAAGGTTGTTTGTTTGTGTTTTAATCATTCCCGGAAAATGTCCATCTCGTAAACATGTCTTTCTTTATCGGCATAGAGAGCCTGTGTGTGTTCATGCGTCTTCATTCCATGGATTATAAGTCCTTTAGGACATTCATTAAAGTTTTATACTCTTGTTTTATTTCAAAATTTCCAGGTGAGGGAGCGCCTCCTGAAGATGGGTCCTTTCCAGCCAATGAACATCTTCCTGCGTCAGGAAATCGATCGGATGCAGAGGGTCATAGTTCTGGTGCGCAACACCCTGACAGATCTCAAGTTGGCTATCGATGGTACCATCATCATGAGTGAGAATCTGCGAGACGCCCTGGATTGCATGTATGATGCACGCATTCCTGCCCGCTGGAAGAAGGTCGGTTGAAGAAATTGCGTTGAATTAAAAATGTGCAAACCCACTGTTCCCTTAACCTCGCAGCAGTTCTCTTTTTCTCACAGTGGATATTTTTGAAAGTGTTTTCTTTTACTTCAAATTCTTTCGATTTAAACACATCACAACGAAAGTAGATCCCACTGGTTATTTCTTGTGAAGGCTTCACTGACCTTTTGTTACCTTTTTAGTTGTCAGTAAAAAAATAAAAATCTTCTTCACAACTGGACTTAATTAACCAGCCTAATTGGAACTCGTATTATCCTACTTAAAGCTATTAACACCTTTTGCTTTCATTAAAGAGTGCTAACAAGCCACTTTATGGAGCTTTGAGGTAATTAAGGAAACCACAATTCATATGTCCAATGTATTTTTATCAAGTGCTGGTATATTTTCTCTAACGTTATTATTGTTCTCATGTAAATCAAGAGTTTGTTTGTTTTGTTACCGCAGTTATCTGCTGCTTGTTTAAAGGAACTCATCATCATCATCAGTCAACCTCTAATTTCTCTGTAGCCCACACAAATGGTCCTTACCTTTTTATTTCTGTACTCATGTATCCACAGAACACAAATCCATTTAAGTGATAATTGAAAGTGACTCTTCTAGCATACTAAGTACATCCAATACCAGGAATATAAATAATGAGAGAGGGGGAGAAAGACAAGACAACAAAGAAATATGACTTTTCCCGTGTCTTTTATTGAAATCATAGTGTTGGCATTCAAGTCATGCTCTTGGAAACGTTACATCATTAGAATAATTTAGACTTTAATGGCTTCCAGACTGGGATTTAGAGTGTTTTTTCTACCTGCAGTGCAATCTGCTCTAACATTTGACTGCTTTGTTGCATTCTAATTTCTTGTATTGTATTGTGATGAATTCTTTCTTTCCTCCACCAGGCAGGTGATTTAGTCTTTTCTTGTCTCCCTGTTGTCTTCTCCTCTGATCCGTCTGGAAGAAAGTTGTCTGTGTTTCATTGTAATGTTTTGTTCATGTTGTTGTTTGTCTACTTTTCAGGCATCGTGGGCCTCCAGCACCCTGGGGTTCTGGTTCACGGAGCTGCTTGAACGGAACCGGCAGTTTCAGGCTTGGATCTTTGAAGGGCGCCCCAACTGCTTCTGGATGACAGGCTTCTTCAACCCACAGGGCTTCCTGACAGCCATGAGACAGGTACACATGGCATCAGGCTACCCGCCTACTTACCCAGCGCTGGGGAGAAGGCCAGATGGCATGCTGAGGGAAAACCAGGCACACTGCCATATTCATACACACAAGCATGAAGATACACACACAAGTACAAACACATTTATCTTTTCTATAGTGAATCCCACTTTTCATTAATGCGGGGGGCGAAGACTACAGAAGGATGTAAATCTGAATGTTCACCCCTATTTAAGATCTTAAGTCACACCCCTGTTGTTCATGCATTTTTATTATTATTATATATTTTGTTAAATAATCCAACATGTATCTAGATTTGTTACATTGTACTACATAAAAAAATGGACAGTGAGTTTTTAAGTATGAAATACAGCAGCTTTTACATTTAATAAGAGACCGATCTGCATCCATTTAACAAAAAGTTGTTTTATTTATTTTTTAACAAACGCAAAAAGAAAAGCTGGAGCAGTTTTAAATTAAACTTTTATTCTTGTATAATATCTAAAATACCAATAATTTCTTCTTTTTTTTACTTTCATGAAGCTGATTGTTACACCTCATACAAAAGGCATCTACGGGCAGCTAAGAAACGGGAAATGGGACTTAAATGCATTTATTTTCCAACTTTAAATAATCATATGAATAAGAAATACTTTTGTGTCAGCTTTTAACATCTGACTGCCTTCCAGTTTTTTTTCGTTTTCAAAGTCCCAGTTGCATACTCAGAGTAGGTCTGGTCGTTTCAGAAGTCATATTTTTACTGAGCAAGGTTTTGTTGGACTTTGTCAGTTCTAAAATATAGTTCTTCCCGAGCTTATTGCCTTCTCACGAAAACCTTGGCAGCGTTTGCTGGACTGGAGCAATCACAAACTGCCTGCTCTGATTCTGTGATCAATGTGACTCAAACTACTGGCTTGTTTTTTTAAAAAGGCATCTATCCTTCTTTTTTACAGGCCTAATACATTCTATTAATAATTAAATGGCTATTTATACATTGTGCCTTTGCTCTTTTTGAGGAGTTTGGTGTTTATTACCTTTCTTTTGGCATCTTTTACACAACACCATGGATGGGGTATACTTCTGTGCAATAAATTGCTTTTTTTACCTCTAGTACAGCCTTTATCGAAATGTATTTTACTTTGGGAGGGGAGCAGTTGCCAAATGTAAACTCTGTCACTTCCAGTATATGCTGTGTTATACTGCTCACATCACTGCCTTTACCTGGGGATTTGTACATGCACCCATAGGAGATCACCCGGGCCAATAAGGGCTGGGCTCTGGACCGCATGGTGCTGTGCAATGAGGTGACCCGATGGATGAAGGATGACATCACCCAGCCCCCCGCAGAGGGAGTGTATGTCTATGGCCTCTACCTGGAGGGAGCTGGCTGGGATCGCCGCAGCTGCAAACTCAGCGACTCCAAACCCAAAGTCCTCTTCGAGATGATGCCTGTGATCAGGATGTATGCTGAGAATAACGGTGAGATTGAATTTGTTTGCAAAGTTGATGATATATCTGAATTGAAACTTAATCTGACTATGCCAGAGCCTTAATCCTGTCTTTTTTTTTACAGGCTCAGTCGTTCTAGTCTTTGTCAGTCTGAGACTATCACTCTTCTCTTCTTCTCAACATTTACATCCCACGCAGTCATTGAATGGGTGGATGTAACATTTAAATGTCAAGCAGACTAAGTGCTATTTATTTTGTCTAGGAATAGATTAGCAGCAGTATTTTGCAGTGTTTGTTCTGGATAAAACCAGACTACATTCAGGCTGTTAGCGATGGATACAGCACCCAGTGGAAGCCTGCAGGCGAGGCTGCCTGGGAAATGAATTAATGATCCAATGATATGCTTAGTGTTGTTTGTTTACACCCTGTCCCCTCCCTGCTTTCCCCACAAGAAGGCTGCCTGTTGGGATGGATGGAGTGAGTGTGCGTGTGAGAGTGAGAGTGTATGTGTGCTAATGCAAAGGAACTGGAGAAGGGTATTTTCTGCAGTCAAGTGGTTGCTGGAGGATCTATGAGTATGTGTGACATGCATGTGTGAGTCTTGAAAACCCCTTTACTTGATTGTGACTCCCTCAAAAGAGATAAGATACAGTGTATCACCTCTGGAGAAGAGGCTGTTTGTGTGCTTGTGAAAAGGATTGTTGGGTGTAGGGACTGTCTGGGGTCTGAAGAACCATGAAGTAGCTCTCCACACTCGACACGTTTGCCTATAATCCCGAGAACAATGCAGTGGGGTTCTGGGAGTAGTGGAAAATAGCCACATGTTCACTTGAATAACTCTGAGTTATTCGCCTGATTTGTTCCTACTCTGTTTTGTTGAACACAGCTGTGTGTTCTCATGGTATCTCCTCACTGTCTCAAATATTTCATACCTCTAGGTATAAGAAGCTTAATGAGGACCTTAATTATGAGATGATTTTGCCTGCTGTTGCTCTGTTTTCAATTTTTATTCAAAAAGTGAGTTTGCTGTGTATTGCTAGGTATCAAGTGACACTTTTTTGTTTGTTGTTATTCTTTGTTGCAGGTGTGAAGGACCCCCGTCTCTATTCGTGTCCAATCTACAAGAAGCCAGTTAGGACTGACATGAATTACATCGCAGCTGTAGATCTGAAGACATTACTTCCTTCAGAATACTGGATCCTACGTGGTGTTGCACTCCTCTGTGATGTCAAATGATGGCTACATGTTGAAACACTAATCTTGTAGTAGGCTAGACATTAATAACTTCCTATCAGTCAAGTTCCCATTGTCCTATAGTCTACTGGACTTATTAAATGTAGTAATCGTCCTACTATTTCCACAAAATGGTAATTTTTGACAAAACATGTGCTTTCAGACAATGGAAACAAAGCTATTGAACCAACCATGTAGAAAGAGTCTTTTAAAACAACAGCAATCACTTACAATCCGTTTTAAGTAATCAAAGACAGCTATTGCATGATTACAAGTTATTTTCTTAAATTGTTTATGTTCCCATCACCAGACACCAAATCAAAGTCCTTGTATGTGTAAACATACCTGGCAATACGATTGATTCTGATTCTGATGACTGAAGGTCAGCTATAAATATCTGCATTACTCAGACTGTTGTGTAAATTCAGCATTTTTGGAGTTTGGTCTTTATGTAAACGTTGCACTAGTATACTACTAACAGAAATCCTCTAGCTCAGGTAAGATTACAGTTATGTTTTATTTGGTAATTTTGCAATTATGTCACACTGATAAACTCAATAATGCAAATAATGCATCATAGGATCTTTCTGTTTACATTAAGAATCTGGTCCTTATTCTACCACCTTTAGTGTGTCTCCTTGGTTTAATTCATTTCTACCAACATTTTTGTACTGAGATTCAATTGAAATCATGTCATGTGATATGCCTGAACCTGGCAGGCAAATAATAACACTCAATAGAAATGAAATACATAGAAATTTTAATTAAGTTTTTACAAAAAACAATGGCATCATCAAAACATCAAAAACACTTTTTTGGTTGTATTTTCTTTTGTAACAAAACCACCGTACCATATTCACTCTAAAGATATCCTGTACACTGCTCAGGCACAGGTTCCCTGGATGAAAATCCTTACACTAAAATCATCTTTTGTGACCAGTAGTTTTACTATAACCTGAATTGTAAACCTGTATGGCTCCGATCTGATCCCTGCAGCCTTTCTGGATGGAAACAAACAGTTCAATTTCCAGCAGCATCTGACCAAGGCCATAAAGAGTTAATATTTTTAGTGTTGTACACATTCAATGAATACAAGATGATTAAAGTGAAAAGACACTTCTAGGAAACGTGGCCATGCATGAATATCACAATATATTCATCTTTTTTTTATATGCTTTTACGTTCATAGACTGGCTGTGAAATACATCCAAGACTTCTTGCTTGTAACAAATTTGATGGAGTTATGTACACACGGGTGTGTCTCCTTGTTGGCTGGATGTGTTGTTTTTAAACAGAGCCAGAATCACCTTTTCATAAGAGGTCATGCACTTTTCCCTTGTAACAGTGGTCCTTAGCTTTTCTCTTGACATCAGATCTTCTATCCGTCTCTTTTTGTATCCCTTTGTGAAAAGTGTGGTTAAGCTGGGAGCACACAAACTGCGTTATATCAATACACTCTTCTTGGACTGTTCACACTGAAATTATTCTCTTTTAAATGCTCTTCAAGACGTCTTACTGTACATTGTTTGACATTCAAATGTACTGTGTCCTGTAAAGTAAATACATGAATAAGGTTTTTGATCTGTCAGGCTGAAAAAGAGGCTTTTATGGCAAAGTGACTAGCGCAAGCCTCCCACAACTGATTCAGAATATGATACCATTTTAAGATCATTCTCAGGATTACTTTGGCTTGTCTGGATCCAACCTTCAAATTCCAAATTATTTCATGGGTTGTTGCCTTCTTGCTGTAAATGCTACACTTAGTTACATACAGTTAGTGACTAAATGTATACTACAGCTGTGGCAAACTTAACTTGGAATGCAACATTAAAATCTGATTCCTTTCCTCCTCACAGCGCAGATCTGAATCCCTTGTGTTTCCCACTGAGCAACAGCATTGAGAAGATCAAATCTCCTCTATTTGTTCATTTAGTGTCAAATCAGCATATTCCAAGCAAGTGTTAGGGCATTACATTCCCTTGGGACAGTGAGCGGGTCATCTCTGTGTGCACAAAGTAGGTCTTGAGCTCTCCCTTTCCCTTGACGTTGATGATTCCTCTACAAGAGCACATGTAACCCAGGGTCAGAAGGATGCGACTCGTCTCCTCCGTCACCTGCAGGGAGAACCACATTGGTAAGTCTATTTTCCTTATCTTACACAACTGCATTTATTCCTGCAGGCAGAGGCACTCCAATGAATACATGTACAGATACTGAGGAAGCTAGGAAACTTTTTCAGAGTATGTGCCAGACAAACATTTCTCAACAATTCGGAATAGATGCTATCTGTGGGTCAGTATCCGCTTTTAATAATGAATTCATGACTGATATATTCCCATCATAAAAGAAACATCACTGCTAGTGCTAATGCTTTAAATTCAATTTGTAAATGTAGCAACATTAAATAACTGAGCAAAGCAGTTTCCAGAGAACTCAGTGGGTCTAAAACTATGAGAAGTGATGTGCTCCCTTGGAATAAATCACCATTTCTTATTATTGCCAATGCATGTAATATAATATCAAGAGCCATTCCTGGTATTCAGTTGAAATCCCTGCAGATAAGCTGCACTGCACAGCAGATGACTCCATTAAAGGTATACATGCTGAAGTGTAATGCAGGTGAAAAACCATTATATGTTATCAGTTGCCAGGAGGGGGGGAAATGTACGATTTTAAGACGATGTGATGTCTTTCCTGTCATAAATAGTATGAGCAGAGGGGAGAAGAGTTTTATCATTAAAAAATCTGTACTGACATTTAAAATGTCTTAGTATGAAAATGGAGCAGAGCTGCTGCCTTGAAATAAACTGTCAACTTCTAACACAATGTGACGTTTGACAGATACAGAGACTTCTCAAACTGCTTTGTTCTCGAATACATCACAGGACACTGTCAGGGCTGGACTTATTCTTTATTAATGTTATTTTTAGTATCTAGTCCATCTTGATACCACCAAATTCCCTGTACTGTCGCTGACTTGAGTTACAAATACATAGTTGTAGTTTCATACGTGTGATTATTGCCTGATATTTAGCAAATGTAATACATGAGTATACTGAGAGTATAGTAAAAGTTACTTGTGAGCATATACAACAGCTACATGGTGTATGTGAGATTGAATTAAAAAAAGGTCCAATGGTAATTAACATCTCACGCAGTCCAATAGTGTTTGCTTATTGATGTTTGCATTATGCAGTGGTCTCTTGGTTAAAGAGCAAAGACTTTATCAACCCCTTTTTAAATAGATAATGTTAGTCTCAATTAACTTTGGGCTTTTCATTGGATGTGATGAAAAATAAAGGTTATCAGAGAAAAAAATGTCATAATATATTCACCTGTATTTTCCCTAGGACTCCAGTGCTGTCCATCCTGCTGGCTACATTCACTGTGTTCCCCCAGATATCATACTGCGGTTTTTGGGCTCCAATGACTCCAGCTATCACTGGCCCATGGTTTATACCTGACAAAGGACAACAAGCAATCAGAATGCTTCCCACATTGATCACCGTTACATTGCCAGCTCCTTATTTCTGATCAAAATGGTTAATGACTACACAGGGCATAGCAGGATATGGTGCGCATATAACATTGCTAACGTAATGAATACATTTTGTGTAACTGAATCAGGAAACGGCAAACATTTGCTTCATTTTGTTTCTATTTCTGATTTCATACAAATATGAATCAGATTGATATGACTGATTTAGTATTGAGTGCTGCTCCAAAAAGCCTTTAGCAAGAATCAGAAAACACCAAGCTTTTCACAAGATTTCATCAGAACATGAGATGAAGTGTAAACTAAATGCGGCTGAACTCTTAATCCCAGACACTCCCAGCCACTCTGTTCAGTAGGCTCTGGAGCTTTTCACAGTACCTAGCTGACACAGGCCTCTCTTCACTCTGAGTCCCAGTTTGCTGGAAAAAGCAATCTGCACAAGTGCACAGGCCGCACACAAAACCACAATTCCTGTGGGTTTGTCTAGTCCCAGTGGGTGAGGACTTGTATTTCTTTCTGATGGAGCAGCGGGATGTACAGTCACACACAGGCACGCTGCTGAGTTAATGGAGCATCCCATGCTGCGACCTTTGCAGTCAGGTTGTGGTATTAAATTCTGACCCCCTGCAGTGAGCTGGGACCTGCCTGCAATGCTTAGCTCTTCAATTGTCCCTTTACGCTTGAGTCAGCCTCTCCCTCTTATTCAGTTGCCATGACTATACTCAAGTCTTGCAGCAGACATCAGTTGTATTTTCTTTGTTATTTAGACATGTATGCATCTCTCTTTGTTTCTATCTTGATAATGAAATTACCTTCAGAGCACCAGCAGTACAGGTGCTCTAAAAATAGAAAGAAATGGATGCATACAAGCTACATGTCCATGACCACTCTCACTCAACAGCAGAGATAGTGTATTTAATGTATGCATGTTGGCCTCTAAAAGCCAAAAATCACAACTAGGGCAATAAGGATTTTTTTTTGCATTTTTACCATGTGGGCAGTAATATCATAATGAATTCAGGGTTATGCAGAAAGCCACCGACACCGACACACACACACACACACACACACACACACACACACACACACACACACACACACACACACACACACACACACACACACACACACACACAATTTCTTTGTTTCCATTGTATGGCAGGAAAAATACATGTCCCTAAATATCTTATTTTAAAACACTTATCATTCAAGTGGTTGCAGTTATTTGAAAAATGGGAGGTTTCAGCAGGCCTAATGCAGTCTAACTGTGAATAGAAAGGTTTTAGTAGCTGAAAAATTCATTTCATTTAACTTCAGTATGTAACTCACCAACTCTGAGTTTGAAGTCATTGAAGGAATGTTTGTTTATGACATCCAGCTTCCCCACCAAGGCAAATGCAAACTCCAGCATGGTCCCTATGTGCATGTACTGCCTGTCGTGCTCCTAAGTAACAGGGAGGAAACAAAACCAGTAACAGAAATTGTAAGGCGATGTCAAAGACTTTAAGGAATTACATCTGATTGAGCGTGACTTTTGTGTGTGATGAGCCTACCTGTAATGTGTACTCAGGCCCAGGTGATGCGTTGAGCCCAGTAGCAGCCATGTAAGTACTGCCAATAGTCTTGATCTTTTCAACGCCACTGAATTTGGGTTTGGACAGCAGCTACACACACAAATACAAACACAACAGCTAAGACAAATGAGACATACTTTAAGGCAGAAGTGATAGTTGATGCTGTCATTTGTTTAGAGGATTCATGTACATCCATATAGACAATAGCCATCCAGTTGGAAGACATCTTTTAAAACTTGTGAGAACTACAACTTCCTGTTGTAGTTTGCACATGAAACACATAGTTCATAGTTTTCAATCACCGAAGCCTTCAAATATCTCCTGTTTTATTTCTGCCTTTCGTAATCCACGTGTAGAATGTTAAAAGATGAAGGGTTATTTACCTCATCAAAATCAGCAATGATTTCGTTGAGGAGCCTGAGGCACTCTAATCCCTCTTTGTTGACGTCAGACTCGGTGTAGAACTCTTTAAAGTCTGGGATGGAGGCGAACATGACACACACCAGGTCATAGGACTGGTGGTACAGATCCTGTTCGACAGAATACAGACGTTAGCAAGGACAGCTGCAAGATAATGTTATAAAACTGACAAGCCACAGACTTGGATGAAAAGCAGATGAGAACATTTTGATATTAAAAAAATGTCACATTGGATGGATTATGTGGTAGGAAAGTTTTGTGTATATTTAAGGTTGAAGATACTTAAATAAAAATCTTTGCATCAAGTAATAAATCTGAGACACAAAAGCAGGCCAATCACACAAATAACTCTAAAAGCCATTAGAGTAGCAACTTGCTCCTGGATCCTGTTCAAGTTCAGCAAAAGAGTCATTTGCTGACTATTCATTCAGAATTTCTGCTGCAGAAGCATTATTCCTCTTTGAACTTGTCCTCTAAACTTCCTAAGAGGTACAACTTTACTTTTCACAGCTAACACTGTGAGGAGCACTCAAGGGATACAACAGGAGTCAGAGTGATGAATGACAAAGAATCACAGGCGTGTCAGCAAATTCACCCAGACTGTCTCCCAATGTTGTGTTACTGTCACTCATAATAAATCACTCCAATACTACATTATGAGTGCTGGTTTCATTTGAAAAGTCTTATGAGTCCTTAATAACTTATTTTAAAACTGAATATCTGGAAAACAGATGATTACTAAACTTGCAGTCTTTCCATTCATTACAAAACACTGTTCTTTCTGCAAGTTAATCCTCTATTGCACATTCTGGTTTTACATGCTTTCCGTTTTTACTGCATTAACTCTTGAATTATACATCATGTAAATACTCAAGCCATAGATTATGTTTAAGGTAAACTGCTTTCGCTATGCCTCATCAGAGCAAATGAATGAATGTACTGGATCTTGGCACTAAGCCATTGATACTGCAAGACCTTTATGAAACCACAATACATCTGTCAAGCAGAAGTTTGTCAAATTACAATCTTTACTGGAAAAAAACTGCTTACTTCATTCTTCCAGTTGCGTGCCAGGAAATGTTCTGCAACGTGAGCAGGCAGAACGTTCTCCAGCAAAACCCGATTGAGGTTCTCCATCGTCTCAATCTCCTCGCACTCCTTCTTGAACTTGTTCTTCCACAGAAAGTCTAACCTACAGTAATATTCATTCTGTTACAAGAGGACACAGAGGTGAAGAGACTGAAGGTACAGCTGTACAGCTTGCTTCCATCAAGTCACAGAGAAAAACAAAAACAGCTCAACATTTATTCCAGGAAAGAAAATGTAACATTTACAAGAACTCTCTACAGATTTGCAAAAAAATGAAAACAAATGAATGGGTATTAAAAAATATATGATTACCGCACATCAATAAGACTTTTTGATGAACACAGTGAAAGGCAGGACAGGGTGAAGTTTTTCAATACAGAAGACAAATTGCTTTGCCTGGTGAGAATATTGTGGGTACAATTTGTAACATGAGACTTTATCTTCTTTCATACTGTGCGAAGAGCTCACAGCTCAGGTACTCTATGGCTCTATTTGAGCCTGTGCCTTAGATGGCCAGATATCACAATGAGGATGCATCAACCAAGGAGAAACATAATTGGAAAAGGATCTGATGGAACAATGATCATGCGTGGAGAGTGATATGATCCGATATTAGAAATATAATTACTTGATACAGATAAATAAAAAAAGAAGGGGTTGGTACAAAGACAATGCATGTACTCTTTAAACATGCACAGTTCAATATACACGAGACTTAGCAGATATTAATAACTGCCATCTGTTATTTTGGCTGCACAGACGGATACTTGGGTGCATTTCATTGAGCTGGGGATATCAGTACTTTGTCTTCAGCAAATATATGAATAATTCACTCAAAGTCAATCTGCCTGATTTTCATGTTGTGATATGTTCCTTCATGTGCAGCGGCTCTTATTAAGGAAGCGTCGCAGCTCATTTTGATAGACAGAAGCTTTGAGCATTGACAAAAACAGTCAGTCCCCAAAGAGAATTCAAAATGTGTGTCAACAGTTGTGGAACGTAACCAATTTAAATCCCACTCAATAATGCATGTAGCAAATACATTCAGTATACTAGGATGCCAAACAACTGTTCCTGTGATGTTGACACACTTGGAATGTTCTATTAATGTATTTCTGGGTGTAGTATTAGTTTAGCAAAGACATCATGTAGCAAAAATAAATGCGCACATCCATGTGTCTTGGTGAAACAACCACAATCTATTGTGATACAGGTTATTTATCTTAGATGGTATATCGCTGTGAATTGGGCCATAATGGAAAATATAACGAAAAGACAATATATTATCAATCATCCAGCCCTGCATACACCTGCATATGCTTTCATTCAATCAGTATTCTCTCGTGGACAAATTTAAATCCCCAATGGGTAAGAAAACGTGTAGCAGACACAGTAAAGCCCAGCAGACACATTCCATTTATTGATAAGCTCCAATAGAAGTATTGTTCTGTCCGCTGCCTCAGTTAATTTAAAAACCTTGTAGCAGCAGAGGATATACTGTAGCTCCAGAGGACAATAGTGCCCAAGTTCTACAGTAAGTGCTGTGTAGCGTAACAAGACGTAAGAAGCCCACAGCTCTCCAGAATGACCATTCTTTGGCCCCTGCATCTCTTGGCTAGTATATCTCAAATTCTCCCTG
Source organism: Eleginops maclovinus (assembly GCF_036324505.1). Classification (NCBI taxonomy): domain Eukaryota; kingdom Metazoa; phylum Chordata; class Actinopteri; order Perciformes; family Eleginopidae; genus Eleginops; species Eleginops maclovinus. Next base: position 16,642,926 of record NC_086351.1, on the reverse strand, counting down.
TGCAGCTTCAGAATAGCTGAGGTGAATCATTGGTCCATAGGAACAACTGGTCTCATGATGCCTGTCTTGTGCAGCACAGCAGCCGAAAAACTTCATTTAGTTTATTCGTTTATTTAGTTTATCAGCTGGGAACAGAAGCTATTCTTGCCCCTTAGCTATGGGGTGATAAAATATATATAATATTTAAGGTATGATACAAATGGTAGTGTCTGGAATCCAATTCAGTTTGCATTGAAATATAACATCTAGAGTTATAGTGTGAGAGACCATGAATGGTTAAAAAGATTAGAGGATCATGGAATCCCAGCAGCAATATGACAGGCATGTAAGATATACACCAAGGGCGTCTCACAGTGGGAAACCTACATGGGGTAAAAGGTCATTCCAAATTGTGAAAATAAAATAATCCAGTCGGAAGCAACAGCAAATACACAGAGAACAAAGTAAACAGTGCAACGGTGATGCAAGAGCAGAGCTGAAAACTAAATGACTTTTGAGCTGTGAAAATGTGTAGACAGAAAGACAGCCAATGACATCATTCAGGCTATTATAGTGTGAACTTACCTGTCTAGCAAGCACAAGCAGAGTGATGAAGAAGATAAAGAGGGAGATAGAGCCCATAGTCTTCAGGTCTTTGAGAACTCCTGGTCTTGAAGGGCAGAGGAAAAAGGAAGAATGTGTTTGTGCATGGAGAAAAAGAGAAGGCAAAAAGAAAAACATCAACACAGAAAAAAAGAGAACGTATAGTAAAAGTTTGGGTGAAGAAGATATGTGAGAACATTTAATTTTAATTTCAGCTTATGAAGCTGTCACTTGGTAAAGACTGTCACTTCTGCTTTACTGCGACAAGAACTGGTTTACTTTCTGCATTCAAGTGGCTGCGCGGCCGTGTGGGGTGCATTCACAAGGAACTCTTTGAAAAGGCAATAAACAACGAGACATTGTTAGCCATTTGCAAAGATTCAGCACTATGAATGCATGCCAAGCTCTCTCGTTTCCATCCTCATAACCCTGAAAGTAGGACACCTGTTCATGGCCGAATCAGGCAGCCAACCAAGCCACCTCTGATGTATGTCTATATAGTATCCTGTGCATTGAAACACTCAAAACACTAAACATACTATCAAAGAACCGAGGTGATGATAAAACACGCCTATTATATATTTGAAATCTACAATAACGCTTTCCTTAATAGCAGTAAAGTTTGAATTTAGGCTCTGTATGTGTGATAGGGCTCGACAGTGTTGCATCCTAATTTCTGCTAGCACATTTTGCATATTAATGGACTCTTACCCTTATCTAGGGCAGAGCTCGGCAGACAACTGAGGAAAAAATCAGCTTGCAGGTTTTGCAGTTGCCTGCTTTATTATCTAACCAATTCTTTACGTAAGGACAAACTGTTTTCCCATGAAGAAAGTATAAGGATGGAATCTTCATGAACAGGGTGCATTATTTTATGTTGCCTGGATAAACAGGAATCATAAAAGCTTTTAGATGTTTCAGTTCACACTATTTTCTATTAAAACTTTGGGAAAGGTTTTTTTTAGCAGGAGGGAGCACTCCTTAAAAATCCCATAATGCAAGTTCAATTACTTTGGACAGGAAAGTCAATAACTGGAAAGACAACTTCTTTCCTCTTTAGACAGAGAATTTAAACAAATGGAGGATGTCATGTGATGAGGAATCAATGAAGAATTTATCCTATAAGTTTTAAACAATTGAATACATATTCCACTATTTGCTGAATATGGAGCAGCTGCAGGTCTATAGGTGAAGTGTTCATGTTCACATTTTAGGAATGTATCACAAATATCACGAGCACAGTACAACTTCCTTTAGTACGTTATACATTTAAGTACCCAACCAATATTTTGGGACAATTCAATTCTGTTCGATCTGACATAGATTGGTTACTGCTTACTTTTACTCATTATTATGTAATGAGAGCAGACTCATACATATACAATATACACATTTTAACATCTACAAAGCAGTCACATGCAAATGCTAGGTAGGACTGCAACACTACATATTGCAAGAGCATTTAGGATTGAGTCGTTTATTGAACTCAGTAACAACATGCAGCATCTTATTAAGTCTCATCCTGACAACAAGGTTGCCAGTTCACACACTGATGATGTGACTGTCAAGAATCCCTGGTGATAATGGATGTACTGGTTCATTTACGGAATACAAAAGGTCAATTTTCTTTCCACAAAATGCCATGGCTTCATGTAGAGTGCATGTGTGAATAAATCCGGCACATGATTGGAAACTAACAACAAGTAAACAGCTTTTTTTCAAACCACTGTTATCTGGGTTCAGCTACAAACTGATACAGCTCAGGACATCTTATAATGATGTGTTGGGTTAATGAGTGTTTGTTACGATAGGATAATGAGTACCCTATGGGCTTACAGTAACGTTGGCTAGTTCCTGCATTACATCGACATCTTGTTTCACCCACAGTCCTCATCTCCATGGCATGTTGTTGTCTAATCAACTACCAAATATATATATATATATGTATATATATATATGTCCTATAAAAGAAAAGAAAAAACAGCCAAAGGGGCGTGTCACTATGCAATTGATTGATAGCATCTGGCAGACTGTCACTGCCACTGCACTCTACTTGGACTTTTGATATAATCGAAACATCATTACAAACTGTTCCCTGTTTCCTGTGTGCTACATTTGGGTTGAAACATTCTCTGTGAACTTGGATTTTTTAAGTCAATTAATTCAGCTCGTCAAACATTACAATTATCCAGTGCACACTAACACATTTCTGACATTTCTATGACCTGACATAACATAAATTCACCCCCTTCAACCGAAGCTGTGGTGAAAATGCAGATGACCTCACTGGAGGGTGAGTTCAGACAAGTGGCATTTTTGTAATATTTCATGGTTTGCTTATTGGTTGAATCCATGGGCTAAAATCCAGAGCCTTGTTGTAGTATAACACCTACAATACACTGAGCAGTGTATTTCAACCGTGCATGAAAAGCTTCAATACAGAATGTAAAAGCACCCGAAGGGACCAAGCAGTAACATGCCACTAGCCATCATTGATATGCTGATGTACAGTACACTTCATGTTCCAAGCACCATCTAAAGGGCCTTGGAGTAGAAATATAAGAGAAAATGTTGGCATTGAGAAATCTATCAGGATAGTTCCAACTCTACCAGCCATCTAACTGAAAGAAGACCTTGAGGTAGACTCTATCTTCAACTTCCCTTTGTCTTCTCAGGCTTGATACTCTTTGAGGCAATCTCGAACACTATCAGTTTGTCACCTACCTGTCCAGGCTTTCCGTCTTGTACAGAAATCTGCTATATTCATCCAGCAGGGAGGCATGTGTTTGTAGAATAATGACGTTGTAAACCACCACAGCTGTCAGCATGATAATCATCTTCAGCTCATAGTTTATCCTCAGGAATACAGAGCAAGAGATGAGGCCCAGAATGCAACTGTAAATTAAATACTAGACAAACAGAAAAAAAAAAGCAAGATTTATTGTTTTATTTAATCAATTTATCCAAGATAATACTGAATAATTTATAGAGAAATTATAACTTTTACTTACAGGAAGGTAGAAGTTGTTTTTGTCTGTGTTGCCCATGAGTTGTCCATTAGGGTACAACTGTGTTTCATTGGATGAATTGTTTACAGGAACACGGGGCAACAAATTGTCCTCCAAAAAGAACTACAAAAGGAAATCAAGCATTTGTTAGATCTTTGTTCAGGACTCCAAAAAAAAAATGTTTCCATGTTCCATGAACAAATGGAAGAAAACCCAAAACAATCGACATACAAATGACAAAAACACTGTCCCTGTCTGCCTGCCTTGCACGTCAGCATGAGAAAAGACAGACTAGTGTACATTGTACTGCAGGAGGAAAATAGAGTGTTATTAGATAAGAGGTCAATAGTGACAACCATTCAATAATGTCCTTTAAAGTGAACCTGCAGGATAAGATGAGGATTGGCTGCCCCACTGAGCAAAGCCAAGTTAATTTGGCTCATCCGCCCGGAGCAACTGACCCACGTCAGGCGCAAAACAAGATTATAATCTCTGGAATCGATTTGTGTGAAGGTCTAAATCGGCTCCTCACACCATGCTTAATCACGCAACTTCCCAACAAGCCTCAGGCTACTGTTTCACCTTTACCCGAGCCTTTTTTTTATGACTTCACACAATAAACAACATTTAGATACATCCTTAAAATTGGTGCAGAAGGGTAAAGTAATACAATATTCTCTTAACACTACATCCAAATTGGATAGCCTCTATTATGCAAAAAAAGCCATATTGTTAAAGTTTTAAAAAAGGCATTTGATAACCTTCTTGGCAAAACAGAACAATACAAAGAAGAACTTTTCCTGTAGTTGATTATGGAGAAATATCCAGCTTCTTTGAGGCATAATAAACAAAACAAATGGAAAGCAAAAAGATAAATTCTACATTAAAATGCTAGTGCATCCACAGCCTCAAACCACAATATAAGACCTATTTACGGCTGTGGCGCCACATTATGTTTTATTGTTGCCAGAAATAAAGATTGCTTCAGTATTCATTTAAGTTTGTGATGAATATAAAACACATTTAGACATTCCTGGTTTCTAAACATCATTTAAGGCCGATTTATTTCAATTATTTGAGGGACAATACGTTGCATTCCTTTGGCTTCTAATTACTCTGCAGTTACTAATAAGGAGGCTGTCATCTGACGCATTGTGATACTTTGTTCTTCATAAAGCCTAATTAGTGTTCGTTCTGCATTACTGGAGTACCTGCATACAAAAGCTTACCATGTTGAAGACTGCCATTATGAGTATCAGAGCTGTGGTCGTCATGGTGAGAGTGATACGAGGCCATGGCTTGTTAGCAATAATGACTGATGACCTCAGCAGCCACATCCAAGAAGTGGAGGAGCTTTTACTGCAGTGCTGCAGGGGCACACACACACAGACACAGACACACACACACACACACACACACACACACACACACACACACACACACACACACACACACACACACACACATACACACACACACACACACACACACACACACACACACACACACACACACACACACACACACACACAAATACAAGAGTGCATGAGTCCAAGTAGAAGGGAGCCGGGATATTAAAGGTCACACACACAGGAGCATCTCCAAGGAACACAAGCCAATGTGAAGTAATTAAAATAAGTAAATAACACACATATCAGCAGACATGTGCAATAACAAATTAATTATTTCTGTTGAGTAAGGACAATTACTGTGCAATAAATTAAACAATACATAACAAGCTCAAAGTGGGAAGCTTTTGCTGCTGATTAACTCCTAATTGCTTGAGCGGTCCAAATGGAAAACTCAGGAGGCAGACATTCATGAAAAGCGGGGGGCCTATCAACTTAATGGTGCATGCTGCAATCTAATTAAGAATACAGTACATGCAATAACACTGCTTCAAAATGATCAGTTCAAGTGATTCTATTATATATAAAATCATGTTAGAACGCCATATGTTCAGTCTTCTTCAAACCACTCACATTTTCTGCAACAACAATGTTTTGACTTCCATTTGAACCAAAGCATTGCTGAAGGAGTTTTAACAAGCTCCTGCTTCACTACTCAAATCATTAGCTTTGAGGGCAAAATTTCAACATTAAGAGCAGTACACACTGTGCAATCATGCTCTTCATTTTAACCAAGCCATATTACCTGACATTAGGATTTTATTATGTTTATATTTTGTGTATTACTGGGTTTAAATTGATGCAAGACTGCAATCTTCCCATGCTTCAGCAAATGCTGGCTGCGCCTGTTTTTTACCCGGCCTCTTTGCAGCACTGCCTTCAGCTGAATGTGTGTTTTGTTGTGAGACAATGACAGTGAGAGCCCAAATCATTTGCGTGGTCATCTCAAAGCAATATATGAGCATCGCTGGGGCTGAGTGGATGTGACATTTGAGTAGCTTGGGGATGTAAATTACAATACAATAAAGTATGGATGGAAGAATGTGTTATGCCCCAGCAGGATTACAGGAAATGTAGACCTAGTGGGGCAAGTTTTGTTATGAAAACAAGGCACATTTTCAAACATGTGAATGAGAATTAAAGGCTAATCAAGATAATATGCTAGGGTCGATTTAGGTAGAATATTCTACCATATCATAATGACCTGTCCTCATTCCTTCCTGATTCCTTGAAATGGAACCAAAGATATTTTTTGTAGGAATATGTGTATAAAAGGATTATTGGGATTTTAAATCTTGTTGCTTAGGTCTATAGCTATCAAGACTACAGGACTTGGTAAAAAACAGTCCTCAGTTAGGATTTTTTCCAACGTTAGCTGGAATATTAGGCATATTACATTGATAGCAAGCTTGTAGTAGTATGCTATTTCGAAGATTCAGAAATCTTATTGTAAATGATCTGCTTTTGGGACATCAGGCTGGAGCGAAAACTATAAGGCCACTTTGTGTCAAGGAAGATGCATGCATATTGATTTTGCCGTCTAATGTTCCTATTCAAAAAGGATCCACTGCCTACAGGCTGATTGTGGTTAATTACACAGGAGCCCTAGAATAAGACAGCAAAGGTGTCTGCAAATTCCACAGTAGTAAGCAATAACACAACATGAACAAAAGTGAAGACTCAGCCAAGGCAAATGAAGTTGACAAAAGACAGCATGAGTTGTTTCAACATAAGCTATCAAGTGTTGCGTTTTGTTTCTGAGCTTTGGGCAACATCCGCAGGGAGCACAGTTCAGAAGCAACCAGCAGATTCACACTCCCACAGCACTGAAGATCAGAGAGTGGGTGCCGTGGGGTGTATAGGCCTGCGGCTTGTAGAGTGTTATAGCTCCTTTAATGTTTTAAAAGTCACGTCTTCTTTTTTTTTCCCTCATTCTGTTTTCTTTTTCTGGCCTTTACTTCAATGTTACTAGTCTATGATGACTACAGAAGATAGCTGAAGGAGTGTTTGATACAACTGCAGCGGCAATATCTACAGACATGACTGCCTTCTCTTTGAAAAGCTGCAGGGGCACACACTGTAAACCCCAGAATCAAAAGATTCAGTTTTGTCTGGTGTGCTTGCTTTGTGTGGAAAAAACGACTCCAGTAGAGACATGAAATACTGCAGAGTGACATTTCTGTGGTGGATTTATGCAGGTGTACGTTACCCAGGAAATAAAGGAATAATTATTGCTTAAAGCAGGCTCCAAAAGACTGGTGTGCTCTGGCTTACATATGCGTACACCTGCGTTAACCTGAGAGGTACTCAGGCCAACAACAAGGGCACTTGATGGGCCATTAAGCTTAATGGAGAGACACTTAGACCTCTCATGTGCCTTTGATATGACATAAGGATAAACAATAAGCACAGAAGTTTACCGTTAGAGCAAGCATTTCCTGGTTAAGATCGAGGTTTAAAAGACACTTTAAGCACACTAGAGAGGCGCAATGATGTTTAAAGTAAATACATTTACTCACCAGGAAGTGTCCTATAAAACATATGAAGAGGATCAAGGAAAGGATAATAAAAGCCATTCCAAAGGATATCCCCAACACAATTGTCCTAAAAAAAGAAGAAGAAATGTCAGTAAGTTCATCAAGTTTACTTCAATTGAAGTCTTCAGTCATTGTGCGAACTGTAATAAGCATTAGCCTTAGCTCAAAGAATTGTATCAATGCACAGAAACATAAGCAAAGAGTAAATGTATTATATTAAATATACGCTTTACAACAATAACAGGGTAATACATTGGGTCAACAGTCATTTCACTTCTGTAATAAAAACATACATACTTTGGAAGGACGAGAATCTGCACAATGAATATGCAGAAAAATATCAAGCAGGCGCAGGTGACATAGTATTTGAATGCCGGCAAGGTGGTTGCTCTGTACTATAGAAGATAAAAAGTACAAGGTCAAGTTTCACCAAAAAGCCTTTAAAACTGATATCAAAGCTACTTCAAAAGCCTCTCAACTGTTCACTCAGACATGGCAAGTCTCTTTGTAATTTACAAGATTTCAGGGAAAGCTAAGTGTAGGTAAAGGAACTAGCAGTAGCACTATGTTTTGTTATTCTCTTTGAAAAGTGCTGGGGCATTTCCGGAGACGGGTGAATGATGCCAATCTCTTACCTCCTTCTCCAAGGATTTGTTGTGAAAGAATAACGATATTCTTTGGATGTCCTCGGACTTGAGCCACTGTCTGCAAGCACAACAACATACAGTAGTTATATATCAGATAAAAAGAGAATACTGGCTTTAAAATTTTATAGTACAATGGAGAGGCAGATATTCAATATGGTGCTATGTTGTGTCAACAGTTATAGTTTTAGAAGACATTTGCACGTACTTTACCTTTTGTGAACAAATATAATACCAAATAAATAAATATATAACTACATTTTATTTAAATAACGCTTACTTTTGCGAATTAATCCCGTCAAAGGTCCTGATCATCCTCTCATTAAGTTCCTCCTCAAAGCGTTTCTTCTGAGACTTTGTTCTTTAGGGGATAAGAAAAGAGAGAAAGAATATCTTTTAAGTTCACTTGATATTAGTCACACACATCAAAGCCTCTAGCAGCAGTATAGTCTATTAAAACATCTTGTCTCTGTTAGTTAATGGGATGAGCATAATCCTGCCAAAGAAAATTGAGCTGGAGCTGTAAAGTGAGCAGCTTGCCTTTCTGATCTCCTCTGGAAGTGATACTGGCCCATTGGCACATCCTAGACACAAACAAAAGAAAAGATACGTGTAACACCCCACAGCTGAATCCCACCATCAATTAAATAACATGTGAGGAGTAAACATTACACACAGCGGTGTTGATCTTCCCATTCTCATTAGTCATGCTGTCTCTGTGGTGCAGGTTGGCAAAGGGCTTGGCTGCTCCCCAGGACTCCAGGTAGCGGGTCATCCGGACGGAGGCCCTCATTTTTGCTCCGTCTGCAGTGTGTCTGGAACGGTATTGATGCTGAGGGCTCCGACGCTCCACCTGTACAAACATGGAATTAGAGTCATATTAAAGCATTTTATTCTATGTCCGACATTAATCTGATTTTTAATGGATGTGCAAGATACCTTTGGGTTGATGACCAAAAAAGTGATGACTCCATGTTCCTTTAGATAGGGGTCTCTTTCTTGCCCATCCCCATCTTCCACCTTATAGGAACCATTCAGGTGCTCCAGTGTCACTGAGGTGATGTGGACTCGCCTGGAAAAGACCAAATCAATCAATCAATTGATTGCTTACTCATGAATATAAAAGAGGAATCTACTGTATGTTTTATTTTATTGTATGTAGGTATTCTTATTAATAAGGACAGAAGTAAATCAACCAGAAACAACTGATGCAGATACAAATTAATGTAATGTGAATTTTTGAACATTGCACCAGAATAGTATGGCAACACAAATGGCAACAAGTTATTTACTCCTGCTCCACTCACCCTGGGACACCTCCTGCTTCCATGTGATTAGCCAGCGTGACATCATGTGACCAAACGTCATATTGCCATTTCTGAAGTCCAATTACTCCACACAAGACATTCCCAGAATGCACACCAACACGCATGTTTATGTCAACCCCAGTGGCATCTCGCACTTTCCTGTCATGCAACAAAAAACATGTCTTATTAATTTTGAGTAACAGATCATCACCGATAATATATCTCTTGTTAAAAAAGAGGGGACATTCCTCTCTCTATGACCTTTACGGTGTTGATTTCTTATTTTCCATAGATAAACCATTATTTTTTAAAGTCTTTTTCCCTCCATTTATTCTCTCACAGTCCACTCCCCTTTCTCTGAGACAATGCCCAGAGGTGAGATAGGATCTCACACTTACCACCAGACATTTAATTCAGCTAAATTGGCAATCAAGAAAACGCCTCTACATCTGAGCTAATGGTTAAATTATTGCAGAAGTGTATAATAGTCTCATGTAATTATATATATGTCACTGTAAGTTTCTTCTGTAGTTAGACTTTCCCACAGTTGAATCCACCTCTAGCTCCTAAAGTATTCACTTTGTGTGGAATTAGCAGTTAGCAAGTACTTATCGTCATTACGAGGGACGGTTCAATACCCGTCATTAAAAAATCACTGTTCCGAACAATATTTGAAATGCTTTCAGAAGTATAACCTAACATTTCCAAAAGTTTAATGAGACTATGGGGAGTCTTCAGTTCATGGCTGAGTTAACATGAGCATCAGCATGAGGTAAATTCTTAGAACTGCTTTTTGCCACTGACTTCAGTTTTCATGTGGTTGGATTGTGACTATTAAGTCAATTCTGTGCATGTTTCTGAATAATTTAATTACAATCCATTTACATTCCGGTCAGATATTTTTTTCATATTTTAACATCACTAAAGGTCTAGGCAGCAGTACTGCACAGTTGGAGGATGTTTTAAGATTAACTGAGATGGAAATGAAGCATCTTTTTTGCACTATGATTCTTTAGCAGCAATGTTATGTAACTGGGACTTACTTAATTGCCTCACACATGTCCAGACCCATTTTCACAGAGTTCTTAGCATGGTTTGACAGAGACTCTGGCAGGCCGGACACACAGTAATAACAGTCACCAAGGATTTTGATTCGCATACATTCATTTTCCTGCATAGACAAAGTTGGAAAATAAGATCAGATAAAGGTAACATTGACACACATTTTTTACATGACATGTTACTTGTTAGACGCTTTTATCCAAAGCGACTTACATCAATACAGACAGCAGCAATTTGGGGTGAAGTGTCTTGCCCAAGAACACATCGACATGCTTACTGCAGTGGGGATTGAACCTGTACTCCCCTGATCTGAAGACCAACGCACTACCCCACTGCGGCCTAATTACGTACAATTAAAAAAAAAATGTCTACATACCTACAGTAGCTGCGATGTGTACTACTTTATTAATGTCTGTGTGAAAATACTGGAAAAAATGTAATTCTCAATTTTTCAGTTGTCCTTGTAAAACAGGAAATCAGCAAAAACATGAGTGAGAGGTTGCTGTCAAAATCTGATACTACAGAAGTATTTGTTTTGGTATGCCAAGTTTGATAAAAAAATAACCACTCCCTTCAATTTGAAAGATGAATCACCTGCCATCAGCTCACCCTGCCTCCTATTGTTTTAGCACCCTCAGGTTTGCTAGGTCCAACATCTGTGATTCTGCATATTAAATAGCCACGTGCAAATGTTTGTCAGAGAAAATAAGGAACATTTATTGTGGAAAAACGATATATAGAAGGAATAATAGAAGACACATTTGCCTTAATGAACAGTGAGATGGTTAATCTTCAATGTTTGGCCAGGTATTTTGAGGAAGGAGACATATTCTTCATGAAGCAATAAACGATGATGACACCAACAGCTTTTTTATAACAGCATTAGAATTAAGGGTCGATTTTTAGCTTTTTCATAAAGTGACAATAAATTACATATAGACAAATGTTTTACTTAGACCCAATTGAAGAAAGTAAATTTGCACCTATGATACGTATGTTGATTAGTGATAATAATGAAATCTTTACCTTGGCAATTTGATCAAATTTTCCAAAGAGCTCATTCAGCATGTGCACCAGCTCTCCTGGTGAGCAGTCACTGGCTAGCCGTGTGAATCCGACTATATCAGCATACAGTATACTAGAGAAGGGAAATCATAATATACTGTGAAACAACAGTTACAGCTTTCCTGGAAGAAATAGCTTTCACAACACTGAATCTATATTTGGGCAGCTCAAATAATGAATATTTTTCTATGAACTCAGTCAAATATGTGTTTTTCTAGCGCAAAGGTATTCCAAAAAGAAAAGACTTACCTGACATTGGTGTGCCTCTGCACATAGAGGTTGTGAAAATTGTTTGTGTTCTCAATCTGGCCGAAGTTGGGGCCCTTTAGTCTCTGGATGATTTCAGCTTTCATCACACGGGCAATGTGAGCTGGCAGCAGGGACAACAGGAGACGCTCCTAATGGTAGGAAAACAAAGAAGTAGAAGGTAGAGTAGAAACATGAAGAAAAACAAGCAGTTAATGAAATACTATTATTATTATTTTGCAGAGAACAAAGCTTTGATTTTATTAAACAGAAGTTTTCAGATCAAAAGTTTGAATATCCATGTCATTATCAGGGACTGTCACTAAAAAGGTTTTACATTTTCATCAAACTGAAACTAAATAGAATCATTCCTAATTTATTTCTGAGGCATAAACTTTTGATGACAAAAGGAGACGAAGACATGTCATCATTATGTTACCTCTCTCCATTCAAGCTTCAAGTAAAGATTAACTCATGACTTCTTGTGACTCAAATGAATCATCAATGTAGAAACGGACTGTTTTACATTGAACACTCTTTGTTTGACAGCTTTTTTTTGGTCAAGGCCTAACCCAGTTCTCCCTGTTTTTCTCTGAAGCTACTGTAAGTATTACTCTAACTTAACTGGCCCAGTTGTAAGCAAATAAAACTCCTCTTAGGGTAAGAAGTCAATTCACCTCCAGCAAGTTTCCTGCCCCACTGATTGTCTCCCTGCACCGTGCTGAGGCTCAGAGGGAAGGAGAGGACAACGGTGGTGGCTCACAAACGCTGCCAGCGCTTTGGGTTTATTATGATGAATTCAAATAGTCCCCCTTGGATCACTCACAAAGAAAATGTATGCAGTGACTGTACTGCGGGGCACTTTGGATAAAAGCATGCAGCAAACAGCATATATTATAAGCACCCGAGAAAAATCCTCTCAGCACAGCCACTACCATCTGTCACACGCAGCCGTAGCACTCCAGGGCTTCTGTGAAGAAAAAAAGCTCCACCCACAGCATTTTGAGCTTCACTCATGGCGGTTGTAACAACACAAGCTGGATTCACCATAGGGATAACCAGCTCCTCCCCGACAACAGCTGGCTTGCCACTCATCTGACTTTACCCAAAAGCTACAACTGTAGCAGCTGTGATAAAAATCTAGTGACATCGCAGGCTCCCACAGCACTAAACCTTAATCAAAGCCTTGCTAATTTCTCACAACGTTCACATTCTATAATTTAATTAACTTTCTCCAACTTTACTCAAAGCATGTGTGGAAAAGCACAAAGGCAACAAAACCAATAACCTTATTGGATGCAATGCATAATTGCCTGAAGCTGTATCCAAATACTGTTATCCAAAATGTCTATTTTATTCGGCAGTAATCGGACTCTAATACAACTTTACTACAGAGATTTTAGCAGATGCTGTATGCTCCAGGGACTCAACGTAGTCATCACACTAACTGAGGTCCTTAACAATTATCAGTAAAACACAGTTTGTCTCATGTGTGGACTCCACTCCTTCCTGAATCACAGGAATCAGGCACTGAAAGCACAGAGCCAAATAGATCCCATGACTTCCAAACCCCCGGTACATTTATGCAAGCAGAGCAAGAAGATACATGATAAACTATTCATCTCAAGCTTTATTTTGACTCCGAAAATGATAAATCACCGAAGAGGATACAGTGCACGTATCACCATGTACTTGGTACTGATCTCCAAGTCCTGTGTGTGCCACAGTTAGTTAGTTTTCATCTGCTCTCCAAAGTGTTGCCATACAGACAGTGTTGCTGTGCTCATCATCATTACCATCACTGCCGCAGTCTCCTTATTCATCTTAGATAATCTATTCTCTATTCGTGCACATTTCATTTCACAATCATTATTGTAAGTAACACCATCAGCAACACCAGAAACCCACACTGCTTCATTCACTCAATGTCTGCCTGACTTTCACACGCTCACTGGTTATCAAGATGTATTGACATCTTTACCTGTTGTCTCTTCTCAAACTCCAGTTTAATTGGCGACTTGATGCAGTTGCAGGTGTCCTGGTAAGTCTGTTGAAGTGCCAACTCCATCAGATGCTTGTGGTATGCCCCCGCCATGTTGCCACACATGAAAATTATAATGTTGGCCAAAATCTGTACAGGAAGAGAAATAGAATAAAGCTGTGAATAGGAATACATCCAACATTACTTTCTGTTGGTGCTATTGTAAATAAAAAATACTGCTTTGGTTATTGGTTTTTAAACAATCCAGACATTAGCTCAAGGAGCAGGTGTGATGAAAAAAGCAGTTCACTTGTGTCTCAGTATGATAACTCTTCAGTGTTTTAGGTAGGAAATGTGTTTTATGACAAAGGCTTAAGAAAAACAGAGGCGTTTCCTTACGATATATTCCGAGAACCTGCAATGATGTTAACATGCACCACAGTTCGACAGCATCATAGATAAGATAAATGCAGTACGATGGTAATATGGAGATAATAGATGTGTGTGACCTCTATGCCACCCCTGCTCAGTTGTTTATTGCATAAAAATACCATCATGTATTGCCTCCATCAGCTTTACTGCAGCTTGATCAATCCTCCCTCTACCCTGCTGAATAAATACATTAAAAAATAAGAAACTCTACCATAAATAAACTCAGTGGCTAATGATGTGGTCACACCTCTTCTGTATATAAATAGACTTTCCCTTGAGTTCAGGTTTATCGTGCACAAGGACGTCTGTCTGTTTTTAATTACTGTTATTAGGACAAAAACACATAGGCTGTAAAGGTCCATGGCATGGCTGCTGTGACTTACCTGTTGTTAATAATAGTCATGCTTAAACGTATCTTTTGTATTAAGTAGTTTTATTAATGAGGACGCAACATTTTTCACACACTGATACACCTTTGCTACATTCAGTTTAGTTAAAAGAACCAATGTTGCAATCTGAAACTCATTAATAACATGAAATAAGGAAAGCCCTGTTTAACTGAAACATAGAGAAATGTATAGTTTACTAGTTGCTGATAGTTGCCATACATCCTGAGTGTCAACAAGACAGTGATATCTCCCAATGTGGTACATCCATTTTTTTAATGTTAACTCTAACCCTATCCCTAAACACACCCTTTTGATACAACAAAAAATCAAACACAACTACAGTGCAATAAAAAAAACGCTCTGGTACCTTTTTCCTTGCGCAGTTGCTCTATTTTTGTATTGAAACAGATAAAGGCAAGATCAGAATTGAACTAGAGGGAGACCATCCTTTTGCTTTTTGTTTTTTCGATACACCCTCAGGCCAAAACGAGCATTTCCTTCCCTGTTTTAAAAATGTAGAATATTGGCAAGGACGTCTCTTTTCTTCAACACTTTCGTATCATAGTCTCACAGGGCGGGAGGCGTTGCTGCACACACTCATTGGCAGAAACGATTCTTTGATCAACAGATAAATAGAGAATCGTTGATGTATTCACGGCACATACTGTATGTGATACTTTCATGCAATTTACGCTGTGTTGTATCCAGTGCTTATCCACACGGAACGCTTAAATGGGAAGAGCTGATGTCCAAGGACAATCATAAAGATAACAGTCTTGCCTCTCTCTTCCCCCATCCATATAACAGCAGAGATACAAAACAACAAACTGTTGTGTTGAATATGACTCAAAAGGGTAAACGCTTACTTGCCATACCTAACGAGCACAAATTGTCAAATTGGAAATGGAGACCTGTGATTTCCATTTCAAACCAATGCTTTATTTGCTTTCACATTCCATGCATCCCTCATGGCAACACTGGAGACTCTATTAAAGGAACTATTATGATGGGGATGTGGTCCAGTGATGAAAGGTGAATGTATAAAGACCCTGGAGCCCTAACAACCTTCAGCTCAATATTTTTGCAATTCAAAGCAAATGGATTAATGATTCTTTGCCATCATATCTTAACAAATCTGATGTTCTCTCATTCCTTAACACTGGTTCCCCATCTCTCTTTTTCACCTGCCTTGTCTAATTCTAACAATTTCATTTTCCAACATAATGGTGACCTTCGTGTCAAACTGACCCCTGGCAAGTTGCTCTCTCTCTTTTCTTATGTAACTGTGCCCAACACATTTACATTACAGCACTGGTAGAATAAGCCTGTGACCTTTTGCACAAAGAACAAACTGTTCATTTCAGTAATAAAAAAATACAAAAAACCCAAAACTGCCAATGTTAGTTTTCAGCTCACCAATGTTTATTGGATTATGTATTTAATGTGGTTCCTGTACTCCTATCTGTCAACCACCGAGACAACCACGTTAGTATTAAAAAATATATTTTAATATATGGTTGCAAAATGTGTCTTTCCAATTGATCTTTCATTTTGCAGTTAAGACATGACAAATCCTACTGTTAATAAAAAGACAATATTACCCATTACCACAACTAAATATAAAACAATGCACAACCACAAGAGCAATAATAGTAATAGTGTAAATAACATATCAGTACAGATGCACTTCTGCTGAGAAAACAGGATCTGTAAAGTAGGTCTACTTCTGCCCTGAAATGTATTTCAGATTAATGTTATAAGCACTGTTAATGTAGCAGTCTCTCCTCTATGTAGACAAAAGAAGACATGAGGGGGAGAGGTTGTATGAATATCAGGTGAGCTGGCTGGGTTTATGTTCAAATCAATGAGTGTACTTGAAAAGAAGATCCTCCTGCTGCTCACTGAGTTTATTATCTCCTGTCTGCACATTTCCAAACACTAAAGGTTATTTTCTCCTAATTAAAGGCATTACATATAAGCCTGGCTAGGTTTGGAACTGTTTATTTTCAATAGAAAGTCTGATGAAGTTTGTGCTAATAAAAGTGTTCAGAGTACAGGGGCAGAGAGCACACTGAATGAATGAATGTAGGCACAAAAATATGGACTGCAGTCTTTGTACACTGCTTTTCAAAAACGCATATATTGTATAAGATATTTTATAATCTCATTTTAAATAACCTGAAAGCCTTCTCATATTAAATAGAAAATTCATCCAGCTGCCCAGTCATTCTCTCTTTGTGAGTCTATTGATTCAGAATAAGTTGCACACAAAACATCAGTAAGGAGAGAAAGGGAATTTCTCCATGAGATTAAGGTAAAAAACTCAGAGTTAATAAGCATTAACATTAAAGATCTGTGTAAAATGTTGGACAAAATCCTCATCAAGTGTTGTAAAGTGTTTTAGCTGTTCAAATGATTACAACCTGGTACACCGAGAGGTGGATGCTGCTCTATTAGCTGACATATGTTAGACAAGACACTGACAGTGATCCAGGCCATCTCAAAGGTCATCTGTTTAAATCAGGATCTGGAGAAAACAGAAACCATCAAAAGTATAATATCATATTGAACATTTTAACATTTCCATTTGGGTTCAAATGAAGCCCTATTTCCCTTCAAAGAGGCAATATGTGTAATAAGCAACAGCTGCCACTCCTGAGAGACTATGTGAAATCCTATCAGAAAAAGCTGTAATAGAGTGTGAGTGTTGTGAGAAAGGCTGTGATTTAAAAACGTAAAAACCCAGGGCACATTAACAGAATATCTGAGTAGCTAAAAACTAAGAGTGTGGTTGCAGTTTTGAATATTCTATTGACTTGAATGAGACACCTTTTTTACATGAAATATGCTTTATCCTTTAAGAGCAAACACAGGCTGTAAAGCTGTGCAGAAACACAAAGAGACTAAACTAAAGCAGCTATCGTTCTACCCACCTTTTAGAAACATACAATAAACTGTACTATTAAGTACTATATAAGTACTATTATAAACTATAACAACACATAACTGTTGTACATAAAACATGTGAAAAGTGTAATTAAATATGTCTTAATGTAACTTGCACATAAACCTAAACCCAACAGGGGACCTTCACCTCATCAATATGTGAGTCGGTTCATCAAGCCTCCAATGAGCCAGCACTGTAAAGTTTAATGGACTTGACAAAGTGGAGATGTCAGCATGGTTCCCTCTTACTTAAACCGCCCCCCCCCCCAGCACATTTTAACCACAATATAGAAATGTCCAAGAGTATAGACATTTAATGGCTGACACTTACACATCTCTGTTGTAATAGACTTTTCTACAAATTGCTGAGGGAGTGTGAAGTATTTCAATTATACGAATAAATGTACATACCACAGATACTGAACCTGAGCATGTGTGTAGCTCCATGTCCATGCACGTGTGGGGGTCCATGAGAATAGTTTGACATTTTGGGAAATGCGTTGATTGATTTCTGTAAATATGTAGCCAAGAGTCAGTTAGTCAAGCTGAGCCTGAATACAAGGAAACAGGGGGAACAGTAGGCCTCGTCTGCTTAACACCCAAAGTGTACAAACAATATGTTGGGGTTTAACGGGGGCTTGGATGTTTCTTCACCTCCAGTGGTTTTGTCATCACTGGGAGGTTGCCAGGCAACCAGCAGAGACACTGGCTGCTGGCTCTAACTTCACATGTACTGTAGAGACATGTTGTAGGTTTTCTTATCTAACTCACGGCAGGAAAGCAAATAAGCATATCCCCCAAATGTCAAACTGTTCCCTCACAGGACCTTCTTGATGTACTTGAACAACTATTTTCGGTCTTCATGGGTTTTAGAGCTGTTGCCCTTAAGTAAGCAGGCAAACAATTGTTGTTGCCATTGACATGATAAAAGATAGGATAAATCAAAACCAACAGACCTCTTTGTTGCAGTCTTTAAGATGTTAGTGCTTTAAAACAACAGCGTTTGTTTCAAAGAGAGCCCAGAATGTCCCATTATTCTTTTCCACTAACTTTTTTTTTGACAGTGGATTACTCTGGTGACCTTAAAATCACCAACTCTCTAAGCAGCTATTATATATATTTTTTTATTCACAACTTCAAAGTTTGAGTCAAACAAAACAAATGTAAGGATTTTCCTTTGGGTTTCTGAGTTGTTGGTCGGACAACATAATGATTTGAAGGCAGTTTGACCTTTGGTTACAATGGATTGATGTGTTGCTTTATTTTTTAACATTTTAAGGACAAAAATTGTATTTCTTCCAGCACAGTAATGCATTAGGGAAACGATCAATTTGAAGTGCTAGTCACACACACTAAACTGCATATAAAAGCATAGTCATTTAAAGTTGTAATTGCTACTGGCTGAGGCAATTTACTCTCTCTGAAGAAATTAGAACTTCAGAAATAAAACTTCCATTCAGTGTCCAAAAAGGGGTAATTATTCAGTCAGAGTGCAATAAAGTTATATTGAGTTACCACCTTGCCTTATGCCTCTGCTAGTTAGTTTTGTTGCAGTTAAGTGCAATGTCCAAAAAAGTATCAATTTTTTCTCCACAGTACATTTGTGTGACTTTTCTGAAGTCCTAAATATACATTATACGTACAGGCGGTCAACCTGAAATATTATGCCTCTGTCCTTGGCAACAGCTGGCATAAAGGCATGAAAAGCATGTGAGCCAATTTGCCATCTGATTGAACAGCAAGTCGTAGTGCTATAAATCCATCCTTTCTTTGGCAAAGCTACATTGAAAGCTGGAGAGTTTTTCAAAGCAGCTGTCCAGTAGTTACCCTTTGTCATATAAACCTTAAAGTGTCCTGTCACCAATCTTCACTGCTTTTATCTAGAAAGGAGCATGTAAGCCTGAGCCTGTCTGCACACAAAGGGTTCAACCACCACTGGTTTATTGCCAGAGAAACATCAGAAGAAGAAAATGCATGCAGTCTTCCCGTCTGACGCACATACAAAAGCACAAATATCCAGTATAGGATACAGACAAACACTTTAGTAGGCAATATTAATAAAGTATCTCCAACATTGTATATTATTTAAAATCATTGAGACGTTACACAATATATTACATTTTGGAAAGCCTGTGTAGTTGCTGCATACCGTAAAGGGGAAATCAATTACTGATCCAGGAAATGAAATTGCTGGTACTGCATCGCATTGAATCAAAACTCATAAAAATGTTGTGACCAAAGTTCCTGACTGTGGAGAAAATTAGATGGCCTCTCTTTATATAATGTCATTAAATAGCAAACACTTCCTACATACTCTACTGTGTTTGTAAAAAATGTAAAGCATTTATGTGATACCCACATTTTTTTTCATATGAACTTGGGACGTAATTATGTATTTTTATGTCTATGGACTGCATTTAACTAACAGAGCAGCACACATGATACAAATACATCACTTTATGTCATCACACGAAGAAAATGGACTCTGATCAAATCTCAAGGAGCTGATCAAATCAAGCTACATAAAATGATTAGTGGTAGATTACTGGGATGCATTACTTTAGCAGTTAGTTTGGATAAGGACTGTATTCTGGTTTCACATGTTATTGAGTCAAAGGGAAAAATAATTGAATAATGACCATTTATGTCCAATCTCCTCAGGGGTGTTGGATTTGTTTCTTTAATGTGTATAATACATATTTTGAGGATTATTGTATTTTGATGATGCCTTTCCATGGCCAGGAACTCCTCAAAGGTCTCAAATCATGCTAAATACAAGTATAGTAGACTAATATGGCAGATTTACTGTATATTAGGTACATATTGTATGAACAACTACTTCTATTACACTACAGTGACAGTTACTCACAGCAAAGGACAAGGTGTCACGCTTATGGAGATGAAACAGATGCTCGAGTCTACATTGAGATATCTGTGACAAACATGATTCAAGATAAAGAGCTGCTATTTTTAAGCTGCTGCTCAGAAAGATATATTGGCAATCGGTCCAATTATAGGACACATTAGTGTTTTCTAAGATTGCTCCCGGTCCCTGGCTATTGCATTTCAGTTGGTAATATCCCTAAAATATTATCATTAGGTGTTGTCATTTAGGAAGGGTAAGAGATTTACAAAATACACATTACATTGTAATGCTGAATCTGTTTAAACACTTACATCATAAAACTTAAATGATCTTCTTTATAATGGTAATAAAAACACTGCTTGGTCAAAGACTTGCATGAAAACATTTTTTAAATTAGTAATAATAAATAATATATAGAGTGTGAAAACAAAAAAAATGTGTGCATTGCAAATGTTATCATATATCATTTTATATTACGAAGAACCTTGCTTTTCATTTTATCTTCCCTGCTGCTATAGGCAAATTTCACTGAAACATTTGAATCTAACATATTAAAGTGAGCAGGCATCAGTTTATTGGCTCCAATTTCCCCCTGACAGAAAGCAGACTCTTAGGTGCTGTTTCCACGGCCCTTGTATTTACATGCATAATCTACAGAACATAGAGAATGGCTCTGTTGCCATAGTCTGCACACTTTGTCATTTCTATTTATACTCATACAAAAAAAAAGTCATACCATCCATTTGTTATGTGAACTCTTAACTGTTCAATCCTGTATTTCATTATTGAATATGTTGCTTCTCAGATGCCGGACTGTCCCTAAAGGAATTATTTTTGTTTATCAAATTTGATGTGCTGCATGTGTACCATAATACTTTATGCCTAATTTGTATCTGTAATCCTAATGACCACAAATACAGACTTGGTGCTAAGCATTCAACAAACTGATAGCAAACAACATGACAGTCATTGACAACAAACAAATTCTGGATAGTAAAACATAAAGCAGATAGTATTTGGCAGAATCTGTGTTTACTAGCAGGCATCACGTGACTTGGCAATGTCACGTCCAGCCCGGCATGCCATCTCGACTGCTGATTGTGCAGCAATCTGTCTCCTTCCAACAATGCTTTTGTTACTACTCACACGCTGTTCAAAATATTATGGCTCCCTAATTTCTCTTTCACAGTCATCTCTCTTATGAAATTAGCCACTATCAAGTCAATATCTTCATTAGCAGATGGAATAAAAAAGCTAACCATTTATTTCAGTTTAGTCCAATTTATCTTCTCTGTCTGCTATTCATTTAAAGTCCCTCCATATTTGTGACCAGCATTTCCAAATGCAACCATTAACATGCATATACCTATCTACCTAAAGTGTTTCTACAACTCTTAAATAACCATCAAACTTTCCAAGTGTTGTGTGTTTTTCTGACACACAGTTGACATTAACAGCAATTGCCAATTAGTCTAATTCGCCGATATGTTCATGAAACAGCCATTAATGATTTGTGTTGATTTAACGAGCTGTTAAGTGTAATTTTTTTAATAAAAAAATTACACTTACAAGCATACTCCATCATAATCTAACATGTCACATATGAAAAACTATAAATAAGAGTTAAGTTAAAATAATTAGCTCCACATCCAACCATTTTCCATTATAGAGTCTTAATGTGTGAAGGTATTTTAATATGGCATCTAATTTGATGAAGTTATTCATGTTTCTGAACCACCTTTGTATGCATTCACACAGCTACGATCAACAATATCTACGAGGATATTCTCTTTAAAATGACACTCCTCTCTGGCGGTTTTCCACTGGAATTATGCTGACAGGAACACTGACCTGATGCACAAGAGGAACTGGCAGAGAGTGACCATGCAGCACACAGCCCCAGGCTGCCCAGATGCCAGTATGGCCATGGCACAGTTACACATAAAAGAAAAGCGGACCAAATAACAGGCCATGGCGTCGGAGTTCACAGAAGCGAAAGAAAATGTTTGTGAAGGTTTAAAAGTAGGGAACGCAAACCCACATCAAGATACACAAACGAGAATCATCATCTAGAGCGCTTTGCATAGCTGTTGTCATCCTGTTGTTATTTTATAAGTCTATGGAGCACAGCAGATGTTTCCCTGATATCTGAAGGACAGTCTGTCTTTGAATACTCTAAATTATCCTTTTTTATTCTTTAAAGATACCTTATTGTTGCCATCATTTTTGAACAGGCTTTATAAGCTCACTCAAGCAGCGTTTTGTGCAATAGTATCAATCAATTTATATGAAGGAGGTTGCTAGAATGAGAGAAGATGGTAAAATAATAATAACTTGTCTTATTTGTCTGCTTGAAATCCCCTTTGTGGGTCTGAATTGTGAAATTGCATCCTCAACTTCAAAATCTAAGATTATCAGTAAGGTGTTGCTTTTGTGAAAGGCTTGTTAAACTAGTGTTGTTTTCTTTATGCATTTGATGGAACTAGCCGTAGGTGTATTGGTAATCAATGACTTTTGGAATCAGCTTTGAATTAGCTCAAATGAATTAAAGTCTGCATTAGCCATATAATTAGTTTCCTGTTATTTCTTTCCCAGAATATGCCAACTGCTTGAAAATCCTGCGCTCAAAACAGTCCTATGCTGAAAAAAGGCTGACCTTTTAATAAAGTATAAAAACCACATTAGAAATTCTATCGCTCACCTGCTATGCTAAATCAGTTTTAGTTTAAAGGCCACATCTGTTTGTTTTCCAAAAATACCGACTGTATGATTAAAATGACTATCGATGATCAGGATGGGGAACATTAAATGTCCCTCAAAAAGGTAAAACAGTTCCATAAAAATAAAATCTGGATAATAAAACAAATGACAACAACAGTTGTTACACTTCACATGAATAAGGCAGGGTTAAGTATGTTTAACTATATTTATATATATATATTAAGGTTTAAAAAAAAATGTTCTTAAGGTGTCACACATACACACAACACTTCCCCCATAGCTCCATGGGAACTGGAAATACGCCTCAATGTATGTTAGTGAATCAAAGAAACCTATTCGAGCAAATAACCCCACCCTAAAAATGTTGAATTGTCAGGGCCATTATAATGTTAACTCCTGCTTACTGTCTTTGTGTCTTGTATCGTCCAGCAGTGGCTCAGTCAGTAGGGGCCTGGACTGGGAATCGTAGGGTCGCTGGTTCAAGTCCCCAAATAAACTTGAAATATGGAAGGTGGACTGCTACTTGGAGAGGTCCTAGTTCACCTCCTATGCCCTGCTGTGGTGCCCTTGAGCAAGGCACCAGACACCTCCAATCCCCCCTCCCCATTGCTCCCCGGTCGCTGCACAATACCTGCCCACTGCTCCTAGTACTAGGATGCTCTGCTGTGTGCATGTATGTGACAAATAAAGAGGGTTTCATCCTCCGATTCTTCTAAGTCGAGCGGCTGCTGGCTGCAGCTACACATAGTATTTACACTAGTCATGTTTTAATGTTAAAACAAACAATGGTGTGTGTGTTTTTTTTTGTATTCTATACTGTTGCATCTTAGCACACAATTAAGTTTGATCACCTTACCTGCCACACTACTGGCTCCATGCGATCAGCTGTGGTGGACAGGCAGACACTCAACACAATGGTGTGAGAGGCGGAGGTCAGGATGCTGGCGATGATGGCGTCCCGCATAGAGAACGGCAGCATGGTGTAAACCACAAACACAATGAACAGGAAGAATGACACCTGTGGAGACAGAGACACACTTATGACACACCTGCAGAGCAAAGCAGAAAATATGGAGAAAGAGAGCCAGAGGGATGGATGAACAAGAAGAGAAAATACGGACAGAAATAAAATATCAACAGCCCTGTAAGGAAAGAAGTAGCATGACCTGAGTCTGAGCAGCACCAACACCGCTCCCTAAAGCGATGTTTATTTATGTACTGCTACATCGGTGGCATCAAAATAGTATATATTAAAATCAGGCTGGCTCGGGGATGTTATCAAGCTGGAGAATAACTAGCAAAAGAAATGGAAGGAAGAAAAAGGGCTCGGGAATATCAGTTTAGTTATCATATTGTATGTTTCTATATTGTTTACATTGTGGTATGGGTGGTATCGACCTATTTAATCCTTCTCTATAATTTAACTTTAAACAGTTCATTTTCCAATGAAGTTCTTAAAATGGGCTATTATTCTTTCCTTTCTCTTTTTTCAGACAATAGATAGGCTTTGTCTTGTGGTTATTTTATATAATCTATTAACATTTCCTATTGATCTACCAGAAACATACTGCCATTGAGATAAGAAATGCCCCTTATCAGGATAGAACATGTATACCTCTCAGACCTTGAAAATAACAAATATTTGTGCCATTTATAATACTGCAGTGTTGTGCACTTAACAGTTGATCCACTGTAACAGCATCTTTTGAAGGGAGAGCAGAGTGGGGTTGTGCAGAGTGAGAGCCAGGGTTGGCTTTGACCATTTGATGCCCTATAGGCATGATTTTAGATGGCGCCCCCCACCCAGCCTGAAAATTATAAAGTAGAAAATACTGTATATCAATAGCGTATCCAAGGAATATATCATTTAAAGAATTAATTAAAACTCTACAAAAACAGAAACATTTAGAAATATAGGTAATATACATTAAAAAGGGTACAAATGTAGTTAGTATGCTATCCATGTGAACATGGTTTAAATGGAGGGTGGATGTCAGCTGGCCCTGGTGTGAGCAAGCACTCTCATCATATATATCGTTTGAAATAATCTTCATATACCTTAACAATAGGTACTAACCTGCAAAACTTTGTAGGTTTGTTTCCCATCCAGAATTTAACCTCTCAAAGACCCACGATGGAAATAAGTCATTTGAGTTCCATGTTGTATCATTTATGTTCCTTTAACTGGGCATGTCCTTTGCTGTTACAACCATAAAGTGTTTTTAAGATGATTTGTCAAATAACAGAAGAAACGGCACCAGTAAGAGGAATCAATAGTAATGGAGGAATATGATTAGAAAGAATTAGACAACTAGAAACAAGTTCCTGTTGAGAAGTGATTCTTGATTCATCCATGTCCTTTGCTTACTTAGGTTCCCTTGATTGCAAGAAGCAGAACATGGGGCAATCAGCAATCACATTTCAAACCTTACACCTTTAATATAACATGCTTCCCTTTTTACCCAAGCTCCAAACACACACATACAAACACAACACACACACTTCTTGAATATTCCTTATGTGGCAGGGTTAAAGCAGCTGGAGTGCATACAGAAAGAGGCTAGTGTTCTCGCAGGCTGCAGCCAGGTGCCTGTTAACCTTTTTTGGGTAATTTGCAGGGAAAGCGATGTTAAGTTATGGAGGGCTAGGAGATGGAACGAGGAAATAAAAGCAAGAGAGGGGGAGATAAACTCAAAAACAGTGTCCCCTCTGTTTGAGCTTGGGTTCTACACAGCTTATTTCTTAATGGTAAGCTATGGTAGTGAATATAAATTGTACCAAACCACTGAAGGATTATCTTCAATGCAGATACAAGTTTAACCCAAGTCCAGCAGTGGATCAGTGAGTAGGGGCTTGGACTGGGAATCGTAGGGTCGCCGGTTCAAGTCCCCAAACAACCTTGAAATATGGGAAGTGGACTGCTACTTGGAGAGGTCCCAGTTCACCTCCTGGGCCCTGCTGTGGTGCCCTTGAGCAAGGCACCGGACATCTCCAATCCCCCCTCCCCAATCCTCCCCGGGCGCTGCACGTTATCTGCCCACTGCTCCTAGTACTAGGATAGGTTAAATGCAGATGACCAATTTCACTGTGTGTGCTCTGCTGTGTGCATGTATGTGACAATAAAGAGGGTTTCATCCTCCGATTCTTCTTCTTAAAACAATTACTAATTAGCATTGTAATGATCATCTATGTAGACTCTTTATCTTCTCAAAGTGTACAACAATGGTAGACATGTTAAAACAACATTTCTTACAGTAGATTTACAATTATCATATCTTACAGTTCTAATATTCATTGGTACAGATTGAATATGCTTCAGTATAATTCACACTGAAAAAGAGTTGATTTTATTTTGAAATGTTTATATGTAAGAGAAAACACAAAAGCGTGCTTCAGCTTCCAGACCGTGATTGGGAAGCACAAGGGAGACTTTCTTTAGCCACCAGTCTGAAGTTGATCCTCACTTCAATTATACACATACATTTACTACAACTTGACACCTTTACTGCTGATTTGTTCTCTGCTCTGATCGCCAACATCTGTCTGCCCCCGAGCCACCTTCAATCATTCTCTTGCTCAACTTTCTACACTTGTCAGTTATTCCTGGAAGCACCCACACTACTTCTTTTAAACATCATTTCTCCATCAAAACATATCAATGTGTTTATTACAAAAGCTGGATGGAAGCGACAATACTAGCATTACTTTCCCCAGAGCTGTCAACCACTGTCAAACATAGAGAAGACTCTCTTCTATAAATCAAGAGACCTGTTATTGCAACCTCTCTGTCATCATCTTGCATGGTAAAGCAAGACATTGGTCTCATACCAGCTGAACCCGAATAACCTGCCCACCAGCAGAAGGGCATAGACATCAAAACTCTCTTCTTCCTTGTTTATTCCTGAACTCTAGTATTTCATGCAGTCTTTATAGAGCAGGAAACAATGTCATACAATTTAGTTTAAAGCTGCGGTGCAGGAAGTAGAGTTGATGCAAAAATAATACAGAAATACAGTATGTACTATAAGCTACATTGACAAGCAGAAACACCCTGAAGTGACCATCAAATGACCTTCTTACTTTTTATATTTCTACAAAACAATATTTTCTTGTTTCTTGTTATGTTACCTGAAATGATATACAGATCCCATTAACAAGACTTCTCTTATGTTGCCTGATATAGGCCTAAGTAGCAAAAGGTGTGAAGAAAACAATGCTTTGAAAATCAACAAGATGTATATTCACAATCAGCTACCATTATGACCTCCTTAGTCAATAGAGATTTGAAGATAAAATAAATATGTTTAACATTTGTGCGCTGAAAAATAGTTAGACCACCATATAGGTTTGAAAGACAAGTGCAGAAGTATTCATTTATAAAATAAATCACCTCAATGGAAACTTGAACAACACATATACAGTTACTTTAGAAGACCGTGAAGCCCTGATGACAAAAAAGTCACATATATCTATGACACTTTAAGAGACCTTCAACAATTTAATTCAATCATTTTTATAGCACCCTAATAAATATATAATGCTTCTAAGGTATTTATGTGTATTATTTTGTGTCAAGAGCTAGAAAGTAGTCCCTGAAGGGCATCATGTGTTTACTGTTATCAAAAAAGGAGTGGGTCCTTTTGGTGGATCACCTGTAATGGCTTTTTATGTTGTCAGGTATAGGCGTCCTTTTCTTCTGAAGAACATATATTTTTATTAAAAACAAATTGAAAAAATACCTCTGTTGCTTGAGGTCTGGTTGCTGGTCAAAGCTGGTAGACAGCTTGACACTAAATTGAGAATTTCCTGGAATCAGTAGGAGGCATGCAAGACACGGGAGCTTAAGTTATAGGCTGTATATTTGGTAATGTTATCCAGCTGGCACAGTTTACTAACCACTAGCCTAATATAGGATCCTGCTTCTAGGTGCCAACTTCAATATCTGACCATTTCTTCCTGAGGTCTGACAAGAAATGTCTCTCTGAGCTGGCAGGGTCTCCGCTGATTTGGCATTGTGCCACATGATTCTCTTGTTGTTCATGGCAGCACTATGGGCCACAAACTGTAAAGCCTCACAGCTCAACCTTTGCTATGTCCTTTTCACAGTCAGTAAAGCTTATCTGTAGATCTGCAGTATAGATCGCACTTCAAAATGCTTTTTACATGACTGCATGAACCAATAACCAATAAAGAATAATCCCTTTTGCTTGACTGGAAATATTTTGAGTAGGCTTTTTTTTTAGAGTTAAATTCTGAACAGAATTGTTGCCAAATATTGAACCCAACAAAAGGGACACTGCTCTTGACCTCTTGGCAGCTTTTCACATGCAAGAATAGCTAGTAAGGTTGTAGAGTTTTTCTTTGGTGAACGCTACATGGGTCAGGGTCTGGTGAATGTACCTGCACACCAAATACAAATACACAAGTTCCGCCTGTAAACCTTTGCTAATTTAGCGAGAAATTCTGACAAGCGTATCAGAGTGAAGTCCAGGCACACTTCAGCGAACGCAAATCTAATGGCAGAGCCAAAGAACTTCTTGCCCGAGTTGTGTAGGCTATAAGAAGAGCACTGTGTGTATTTGTTGCTATCACTGTAGGCAGTGTTGGGTGTAACGCGTTACAAAAGTGACAGAGTTTCAGTAATGTATTACTTTTTGCTGTACCGCAGCAATATAACGCAACACATTTTAACCCGAAATGATGTGGTGTTTTGTTTTTAAGAATTCACAAACACCGCCAGACATTCCGACACCAGAGAAATAATTGTGCATCTAGAATAGTAACTCAGTAAGCCTGTTTACTATTGGTTAAGTGGAGAGCTGCTTACTCGGAGAAAAGAAAAGAAAAAGACACGAGTGCGCGCAGGCCAAAGCAACAGAAGGTAACTTTCTCTCGGGCTGCATGCCTCTTGAACCCCGAGAAGTTAAGACTTGTGGCAGAGTGTTGAAGATCTGCAGCCTCTGTCTTCTGTGGAATTGCCGGCTTTTAGAAAGCTTGTCAGCCAAATCCCAAAGGTGAGCTAACATTGCCATAGAGACTCGATCATATACAGCAGGTTACAGGGCCCTGCAGAGGCTGCACTTACATGTTATTAATAACACACAGCGACGTAATGCTACGGTATCAAATATTATTTAGCCCACATAAAAGGAGCATACGTTTAATTTTCAGCATGTACTGCCAGATAGATAGTTTTAATTAATGAGCTGCAATAAACTATATTTCAGCATTTAAAGCCATACTTTTGCGGTTATTTTGGTGAAAGTAACTCAAAGTAACACAAAAGTAGTGGAACGTATTACATATCAGAGACAGTAATGATGTAATGTAACTGATTACTTTAAAAAGACAGTAATAAGTAATATCTACTGTATTACATTTTGGAAGTAACTTGCCCAACACTGATTGTAGGGAATGTGAATGTAAAGGCATCCAACAAGCCAACACACATTTAGCATCATGACCCAGGTGTGTCGATTGTTCTTAAAATGACTGCTAAGGTGCTTTGAATTTCTAAATATAACCAAGGTGGAACTAGTGTGAACATGCTGATTTGTACTTTTCATTTCACGTACATGTACAGTGGGGCAAAAAAGTATTTAGTCAGCCACCAATTGTGCAAGTTCTCCCATTTAAAAAGATGAGAGAGGCCTGTAATTTTTATCATAGGTACACTTCAACTATGAGAGACAGAATGAGAAAAAAAAATCCAGGAAATCACATTGTAGGATTTTTAATGAATTAATTGGTAAATTCCTCGGTAAAATAAGTATTTGGTCACCTACAAACAAGCAAGATTTCTGGCTCTCACAGACCTGTAACTTCTTCTTTAAGAGGCTCCTCTGTCCTCCACTCGTTACCTGTATTAATGGCAGCTTTTTGAACTCGTTATCAGTATAAAAGACACCTGTCCACAACCTCAAACAGTCATACTCCAAACTCCACTATGGCCAAGACCAAAGACCTGTCAAAGGAGACCAGAGACAAAATTGTAGACCTGCACCAGGCTGGGAAAACTGAATCTGCAATAGGTAAGCAGCTTGGTGTGAAGAAATCAACTGTGGGAGCAATTATTAGAAAATGGAAGACATACAAGACCACTGCTAATCTCCCTCCATCTGGGGCTCCACGCAAGATCTCACCCCGTGGGGTCAAAATGATCACAAGAACGGTGAGCAAAAATCCCAGAACCACACGGGGGGACCTAGTGAATGACCTGCAGAAAGCTGGGACCAAAGTAACAGAGGCCACCATCAGTAACACACTACGCCGCCAGGGACTTAAATCCTGCAGTTCCAGACGTGTCCCCCTGCTTAAGCCAGTACATGTCCAGGCCCTTCTGAAGTTTGCTAGAGGGCATTTGGATGATCCAGAAGAGGATTGGGAGAATGTCATATGGTCAGATGAAACCAAAATAGAACTTTTTGGTAAAAACTCAACTCGTCGTGTTTGGAGGAGAAAGAATGCAGAGTTGCATCCAAAGAACACCATACCTACTGTGAAGCATGGGGGTGGAAACATCATGCTTTGGGGCTGTTTTTCTGCAAAAGGACCAGGACGACTGATCCGTGTAAAGGAAAGAATGAATGGGGCCATGTATCGTGAGATTTTGAGTGAAAACCTCCTTCCATCAGCAAGGGCACTGAAGATGAAGCGTGGCTGGGTCTTTCAGCATGACAATGATCCCAAACACACCGCCAGGGCAACGAAGGAGTGGCTCCGTAAGAAGCATTTCAAGGTCCTGGAGTGGCCTAGCCAGTGTCCAGATCTCAACCCCATAGAAAATCTTTGGAGGGAGTTGAAAGTCCGTGTTGCCCAGCGACAGCCCCAAAACATCACTGCTTTAGAGGAGATCTGCATGGAGGAATGGGCCAAAATACCAGCAACAGTGTGTGAAAACCTTGTGAAGACTTACAGAAAACGTTTGACCTCTGTCATTGCCAACAAAGGGTATATAACAAAGTATTGAGATGAACTTTTGTTATTGACCAAATACTTATTTTCCACACTCATTTGAAATAAATTCTTTAAAAATCCTACAATGTGATTTCCTGGATTTTTTTTTCTCATTCTGTCTCTCATAGTTGAGGTATACCTATGATAAAAAATTACAGGCCTCTCTCATCTTTTTAAATGGGAGAACTTGCACAATTGGTGGCTGACTAAATACTTTTTTGCCCCACTGTATATTCAATGTATTTGTTTTCATAGCCTATTGTCATGTTTCCTTTGGAGGAACTGGTTGTTCAGTATCCCAATGGTATAATAATTTACTGTTCTGTCATAAAAACTAAACAAAAGGAACAAATCCTTTCAAATTAGTTTTTCAGAATTTGTCCCACAGAAGGGAAATGTACATTTTTTACAGCAAGTAAAGAGCCAAATATAGCTTAGTATTAATTAAGATGCATGCATAAATATATAGAAATATAATATTATATTATATTATAAATGTTTCCCCACAGTACCAAATTCCCATCCGAACCATGACTCCTGAAGCAAACCATGATTTTTGTGAACAGCCTTATAGGCTACTATACTTAATACAAACCGAGGTAAAGAACAAATAAAAGCCCTACACATAAATGCAAGTCTATGTTTTTAACTTCTAAGAAGCTAATAGACAAACAAGAAGAACAATATGAAGCAAAACTATTGTTTGAATGAACCTTGTCTCTGAACGCAAAAACAAATATAGAGTTTCATTTCTTTGCATTCTTCTTGTCTGTGTTCCTGTGTGTTTATTCTATTCCAAATAATTCCAGTTGCATTACAGAAACCCAGGAGAGAACTGTTTCTAATCTTCTAATCCTATCTGCTTGGCTGAGCTTTAATTGGGCATATTTATTTTATGCTTACATTTTAACAGTTCGGTGATTCCAGCAACAGTAGTTAGGATCCAAACGCAAATGCAATGTTTTTTAAAGCCGTTTAGTGAAAATTGGTTGCAGGAACAGCTTTTCAATCTGGCAAAAAAGGAGGATGACTATTTATAGTTTAGAGAAGGAGAACAACAAAATGACAGCTGTGGAGTTGTCTCTAAGGTGACTAACGGAGAGGATGAACTGAACAGGGTTGAGGGGTAGACAGGTAAGGAATGAGGGCTGAAGTATTCCTTAATTCTTAGACATAATGTCAATAGTGGCTGTGATATTTGTACAGAATTCACACACATAAAATCTTGTGAGAAATAAATATGAGTGAAGAATCCATAAACTAAACCAAGATTTCTAGTGTTGAGGCATAATAATGCTACTAGACTTGGTCTACACAAAATATATAAACTATGTCAAAAAAGGAATACAAAATATTTACCCGCTTATTAATACAAGACAAGGCTTCTAAAGTGCAGACAAGTGTCATTTAGCACAGCAACATAATCTGCTCAAATTCCATTAAAGACGTTTTCTTAATGAATGCCCTAAAATGGCTACTGAATCATGAAATCTTGATAATGCAGGAGGAGAGAAACCTGCTGAGTTGCCCTGCACACTTGATACAGTAATAAAACAGTGAGGAGCCTCCTTCAAGCACATAAGGACCCTCCCTCTGATAATTAAGTGGACAAGGCTTTTTAGGGTCCATCATGGTTCAGTCAACTCTGCTTCTGCCGCATGAATCCATTCCTTGCTAATGACACTGAGTAGTTCATAAAACAAATTATAGAGATGGAGCGTCAGATTACATCAGGCTTTTAGTCTACAGTCTGTGGCAAA
Source organism: Eleginops maclovinus (assembly GCF_036324505.1). Taxonomy (NCBI): domain Eukaryota; kingdom Metazoa; phylum Chordata; class Actinopteri; order Perciformes; family Eleginopidae; genus Eleginops; species Eleginops maclovinus. The sequence continues at coordinate 16,610,015 of NC_086351.1, read as the reverse complement.
GATTAGTTTACCGGCTAGATTTACACTATGAGTGTTTGTGCATGTGTGTGTGTGTGTGTGTGTGTGTGTGTGTGTGTGTGTGTGTGTGTGTGTGTGTGTGTGTGTGTGTGTGTGTGTGTGTGTGTGTGTGTGTGTGTGTGACAGGTAAGAGACAAGAGACACAGAGAGAAAGGCAGTGTCAAGACATCTCGCAGTAAGGGTTAGATGTTGGTCCACACAGATAAGCTCATCTCCCCTTCGTCAGCAAACACAGAGGGCTTTGTGGGGAGATGATAAGCAGCAAATTGATTTCAAAATGGAAAGTGTACTGTATCTAAGCTGACTCTTTGAGGGAAAGGGAACATTTGTAGCCTCTGTGGCATTTCTTTACCTGCCCGTATACTGTCCTGACAGTGCAGTTTGAAATGTAACCATCTCCGGCTCTCATATTACTGTCTCAATATTTATCTTTAAGGAGGTCAAAACAGACAGACTTCATGCCCCTTGAGTAACAACAATACAAATTAAGGACAGTAGCAAAATCAACCAGTTGTCTTATCCAGTGCAGGAGTTCTTTGGAAATATATACAATTCTGAGTACCATCTGAAGGTAGATTAAGCTACACAAGTGATGGTATTTCTTACAGTGAACAAATAGAGTTGTCTTTTTAGTGTGCAATGGCTCTGTCGAAACTAATGTGAACCTGTGGAGATCGTATTGAAACGCAGGAGACGTTCATTAAAGTTGAGCACACGAATGCGTGTCTCGTTTAATCACACAGTCAAAGTTATATCAAAACAAGATGGCGCTGTCCTGTAAACCAACAAGCATGGGGCTCCACGTCATCGTAAACACAGATTAATTAAAGGGACCACGATCCCTTTTTACAGTTGTACTTTTAAGCATAAACCAACGGTCATACTTACAGGCATGAAACAACAGTGTGTAGAACCACACTTAAGAAGGAGGTGAATTCTGTATATTACATTCACTACACACGTCCCCCCAGAATTCACCATATAAGAAGAAAAACAAAAAAACAGTCATCGGTGAGGTGGTCGTATTAAACGGCCACAACGGCTGTGAAGTACAGGAGGCAGAGGAGGCACTACTGCGGCAGGTGTCTCACCATGACACGGGTGTGGGGCATGCAGTGTGGGGGTTTTGGGAGGGAGGGGAGCAGGGGGTGGGGGCAGACCTGGAGGTCGCCCGCGTCTTGGGGGCTGGGCCAATTCAATGGGCCTAGCCACATCCAAATGAGCGGGTTTGAGGCGGTCAACAGAGAGTCGCTCCGGTTTGCCACCCATGTCCACCACAAAATGTTTATCCCCTGTCTCCAACACACGGAATGGACCTTCGTAGGGCGGGCGTAGCGGTCCCCTGTGGGCATCGTGGCGAATGAAAACATAATCAGCCGTCTGAAGCCCAGCGGGGATGTGCGACTGAGGGAGGCCGTGACGGGAAGTAGGGATAGGAGCGAAAAGCCTCGCATTGTCTAGTAGCGTGGCTCGCTGGAGAGTTGCAGACCAAGGGGCAGTGGTGCTAGGGACAAAATCCCCTGGAACCCGCAACGGCTGGCCATAAACAAGCTCTGCGGATGAGGACTGTAGGTCCTCCTTTGGTGCAGTTCTGATGCCCAGCATTACCCACGGGAGCTTGTCGACCCAGTTGCAGTCTTTGAGGCTGGCACGAAGAGCAGCCTTCATCGACCTATGAAATCGCTCACAGAGTCCGTTCGCCTGCGGGTGATATGCAGTAGTGCGGTGGAGTTTCACACCTAGGCTCTGGGCAACAGCGTTCCACAGCTCAGACGTAAACTGCGCGCCCCGGTCAGAGGATATGTCTGATGGAGTGCCGAAACGGGCAACCCAGGTGCCGATAAATGCACGTGTCATCTCCACAGATGCCAGCGATGTCAGTGGCACAGCCTCAGGCCAACGGGTGGTCCTGTCAACCATGGTCAACAGGTAGGTGAAACCCTGAGAGGAGGGCAGAGGGCCGACCAGATCAATGTTAACATGGTCAAACCGTCTCTCTGGCACTGGGAACAACTCTAACGGGGCTTTAGTGTGGCGGTGTACTTTGGCCCGTTGGCACTCAACACAGGTGTTAGCCCAGTCCCGAACGTCCTTCTTGAGGCCGTGCCAAACAAATTTTGCCGCAACCAGCCTCTGTGACGCTTTAGAACCAGGGTGGGAGAGACCATGGACGGCATCAAAAACTTGTCGTCGCCAAGCCATGGGAATGATTGGCCGAGGGGAGCCTGTGGAGACGTCACACAGGAGCGTGGTGCTGGTATCGCCAAAAACCACATCCTCCATCATCAGCCCAGTAGTTGAGCTCTTAAGGTGTTGCACGTCTGGGTCTGTGGTCTGGTCCGCTGCCATTCGGCTGTAATCCAAACCAAGATGGACTGCCCCTGCCACAGCCCGTGACAGGCAGTCAGCCACCTGGTTGTCCTTACCTGCAACATGCTGTAAATCCGTGGTGAACTCGGAAATGTAGCACAGATGACGTTGCTGGCGGGCGGACCACGGCTCAGCCACCTTGGCCATGGCGAAAGTCAGCGGCTTGTGGTCGACAAAAGCGGTGAAGTGTCGCCCTTCCAGCAGGGAACGAAAGTGTCTGATGGCGAGGTAGAGGCCAAGCAGCTCCCGGTCGAAGGTGCTGTACTTCCGTTCACTGGGGCGCAACTGACGGCTGAAGAAAGCAAGCGGCTGCCAGGCCCCGCCTACCCACTGCTCGTAGACGGCACCGACAGCGTAGTCTGAGGCGTCCGAGGTGATGGCGATGGAGGCTGAGGGAGAAGGATGTGCCAGCATGGCGGCGTTCGCCAGGGCTGTCTTTGTGTCAGCAAAAGCTTTGACCCTGCTTTCAGTCCAGTCTACACCGTGCTTGGGCTTACCTTTCAAGGCCTCGTGCAAGGGCCGCATGAACTGGGCGGCTCGAGGAATGAACCGGTGGTAAAAATTCACCATGCCCAGGAACTCCTGCAGGGCCTTGACAGTGAGCGGGCGTGGAAACTGTGTCACCGCCTCCACCTTTGATGGGAGAGGGACTGCACCATCCTTGGTGACTCTGTGTCCCAGGAAATCGATGGTGGAGAGACCGAATTGGCACTTGGCGGGGTTAACAATTAGCCCATGTTGGCTGAGGCGCTCAAAAAGTGTTCTGAGGTGCGCCAGATGCTGAGCTTTGGAAGTGCTTGCTACCAGGATGTCGTCCAAGTACACAAAAAGAAAAGGCAGGTCTCGTAGGACAGAGTCCATGAGGCGTTGAAAAGATTGAGCAGCATTTTTAAGGCCGAACGGCATTCTCAAAAACTCAAACAGGCCAAATGGCGTGATAACTGCTGTTTTGGGAATGTCCAGTGAGTGTACCGGCACCTGATGATAACCCCGGACGAGGTCAACCTTGGAAAAAATCACCATACCAGCCAGGTGTGATGAAAAATCCTGTATGTTCGGGACTGGGTATCGGTCAGGTGTTGTTGCCTCATTAAGCCGCCGGTAGTCGCCACACGGGCGCCAGCCGCCACCGGGTTTGGGGACGATGTGGAGGGGTGACGCCCACGGGCTGTCGGATCGGCGGACTATGCCCAGGCGCTCCATGTTAGCAAACTCAGCCTTTGCAACGGCAAGCTTGGTCGGGTCGAGGCGCCGAGCACGGGCGTAAACGGGAGGACCAGTAGTGGCGAGATGGTGCTCCACACCATGCTTCACGGCAGACGCCGAGAAAGTGGGCTGAGTGAGGGCCGGGAAACCAGCCAGTAGACGTTGGAAGTCATCTGAGGATGAGAGCATACTAGACAGTTGTATGGAGTCAGCCCCGCTGAGCGTGCACCTATATGAACAAAACGTGACAGCGTCAATCAAACGGCGGTTCTTGACATCCACTAACAGTCCGTGTGCACACAAAAAATCGGCACCAAGGAGGGGAAAAGCAATGTTGGCTGTAACAAAATCCCAGCCAAACCGATGCCCTCCGAAACACAACTCAACATATCTCTTTCCATATGTGCGGATGGGGGTCCCATTAGCAGCTTCCATAGGGGGTCCATGGCTGTCGGTCGCAATGTCCAAACGGGATGCAGGCAGGACGCTCCTCTGTGCACCCGTGTCGCACAGGAAACGTCGTCCGGAGATGCTGTCACGGATGAAAAGCAGCCTGCCTACGCGGCCAACGCTCATGGCCACTACTGAGCGCGGGCCCTGGCGTTTCCCGACCCGCCGAAACTGCATGGAGGACGGCATTTAAGAGCCTTCGGTCCAAACTTCTCATGGTAAAAACACATACCCGAAAACTGCTGGGGGCCTGAAAACTGCTGCCGACCTGTAGACTGCTGCCGGCCTGAAAACTGCTGCCGACGAGAAGATGTTGCAGCAATGAGTGCGGAATCGTCCTGTGGCACAGGAACGACGTGCGCGGGAAGGAGCGCCGCCATGACACAGTGCCCGTGACTCGCCAGGAAAAATTTATCAGCCTCTTCAGCCAGTCTCCGACAATCAGTGATTGTGGTGTTTGCTAATGCAGCTCTGACTTGGGAAGGAAGCTGACGCAGAAAAAGTTGCATGAAAAGAAAATCAGGTCTGTGCTCACCTAGGAGATCCAGCATACGGTCCATGAGCTCAGACGGTTTGCTGTCACCCAGTCCCTGAAGGGAGAAAAGCCTGCTGGCTCTCTCAGCATCTGACAGTTCAAAAGTTTTCAACAGGTGGGCTTTAAGTGTTGCATACTTTTCAGCTGCGGGAGGATTTTTAAGGAGGCTCACCACTCTGGATGCTGTTGAATTTCCAAGAGCTGATACAACGTAGTAGTAACGTGTAGTATCAACGGTGATTTCACGCAACGCGAACTGCGCTTCAGTCTGGGCAAACCATGCTGACGCAGATGATTCCCAGAATTCGGGGAGTTTGAGGGTAACAGCGTTCACCGTCATTTTCGTGTCGTGTCGTGTTGTGTCTCTGGATACGTCCAGCAAACAAACGTCAGGGTCACCAGTGTGGAGATCGTATTGAAACGCAGGAGACGTTCATTAAAGTTGAGCACACGAATGCGTGTCTCGTTTAATCACACAGTCAAAGTTATATCAAAACAAGATGGCGCTGTCCTGTAAACCAACAAGCATGGGGCTCCACGTCATCGTAAACACAGATTAATTAAAGGGACCACGATCCCTTTTTACAGTTGTACTTTTAAGCATAAACCAACGGTCATACTTACAGGCATGAAACAACAGTGTGTAGAACCACACTTAAGAAGGAGGTGAATTCTGTATATTACATTCACTACAAACCAACATTAATTGCTTAAGGGAGGGATAAGTCAACACAATGATGCTGGTCCACTATTTATATTCAGTCACTGTTTCTTAGCCTGAGTAAAGTAAAATCAGTTATTTAAAAAACACTGCAACTGTTGTGGCAATGTAACAGCAAACATGACACTGCAGATTACTGAGCTCACCTTACCTTCTAAAAAGAGTTATATTCCGCCAGCCGTGGTTTACAAGTGGGTCAACAGTTCATTACCTGCATTTGGTTAAGTTTATATCTCCCTTAATGTTGATGTATTTGTCTTCATTGGACGGTTGACTGTTTAGAGGAAGATTGGAAGTGGGGATATATAGAGACTCTGACCAAAAAAACCCCGGGAAGTTGCGGTTACATAGCATTTACCCAAACCCTTCGGATTCCACCACTGCACTCACCGCTCTTAACCACTCCAGCACTACACCAATAACAACATGATCTACACTTCAAAATGTGCTTTTTGGTTTTCCCATTGGTGGCAATTTCCTTGTCATGTTGCTACAGTGGTAATCCTCTCTTTTTTTTGCATTTCCCTCTCACTATGCTCCTGTAGCTCCTGTTCAAACCCTTTTCTCTTCCTCAGATTTAGGACATGATACATTTCACTTTCCAAATCCCAGATATGTGCTGTGGATTTTTGCAGGATCATTTTCACATTTGATTTATTTCACTGTTAAGTGGTGTGTTGCATTTTTTTTTAAATGGAAGGAATATACTTAAAACAGATTTTGTTTGTGTTCCTTTGGGGACAATATCACATACTGTAGCTTTCATTGACAGCGACAGAAGTCTCTGTAATGGGCAATCGACTTTGGAAAAACAGCATAACTTTAATTAAAAGATGACAACATGGTATCACTGTCACTGCTAATAACTAGAGAAACGGCCAATGTCAGAGGGAAGTAATCATCAGAAATTAACACAGTTTCTTTCTAAAATGGTCACTGAACACATTTGGCCTATATATGTAACTGACCCATGCTTATTTAGTCCAGTTGAGTCCACAATTAATTCTCTTTCTGCTCTGCTTTTTTTGTTATTTTCCAACTTCAGAGAGCAATACAAGACCCTTTGGCCACTTTAACCACACTCTTTGTCACTCTACATGAAATGTATATCTTTGTAAGTATTGGATTTAAAACATTTCAACGACGAAATTAAATTCTGGTAAATTCAAAATGGTGTACCACAACTTAAACACAAACCCATCACTGTATATCATGTATGCATTCAGGTCTCCATTCTTTCTGTGTCCAATTTTTCTTTTGCTATCTTCATTAATTTCACTTCTGACCACTTTTCTTTCCAAAGGATGCCACATTGTTAATTATTCAGGCATTTGAGTCTGCTATTTAAAGCACATTACAGAACATGCTGGTATCTTAGCAAAATATGTCCTTTAGTTATCACTGTTTCATTTATTTCTTTGCTCATGTAACATGTGTCATTTTAATGTGTGTTCATGGTTAGCAACACTTTCCTTCACTAACTAGCAACAGCAACATTATATGAATGACATAGGATGAAAGCCATCATCCTTAATGGGCTTAGGACTTTACATGACAGTTGAGCTGGTTGGAGAGCATGATGTCCTCTGTTTAATTATTGTTTAATTCCCCTACTTCTCATGGTAACCTCCCGCTACAGTACGGAGCATTTAATTAACTGGTTTCTACTTCCCCCTGTTACTTATCCAGAGCAGACATACACTTAACGACTGCACAGTAACACCAGGATGAACTCCGATTCAAAGACTTTTCTATTAATATAATTGGCTTATAAGTAAATGCTTTGCATGCTCCAAGTCCAGGATTAAGTGATTGCAATCAGGCAAATTTCACAATAGGTGAATATCCAATATAGTTGGTGGCTTTAATAATGATAAATGTCCACATGTCAAAAGCACACTCAAACTACCAAATGTGCAAAAGTAAACAAATACATTTTAATATTACATTAGTGATTATTCAATTCAAAGCATTTACTGAATCTAGGGCTGAAACTGGTTATTACCAGTCTTGAGGAGTCGTAACATTTATTCTTATTCCTATTCTTATGTACACACTGCCCTGCGGTATTACTGCTGACTTCTTAATCACTGAACAGACTCAAACAGCTTGCTAACACTAGATCCAACATTTGGTTCGAGTTTTCCGTTTTTAGACGTCATTGGCTTGGTGAGTTAGAGAGACTGTGCTATATGCAGATGAGCTGTGGAATTGCATTGAGAAACTACTTCTTCATCATAAAACAACATCCTCACCAACCTGGACCCCTGCCAGTTTGTGTGCCAAAAGACCCGAAGGATGCCGTCTCAACTCCCCTTCACTTTGCTCCCACATTTCTGGAAAATAACTACAACTACATCAAAATGCTGTTTGTTGATTTCAGCTCAGCATTCAACACAATCCCCCACATGAAACTGAACTTAGCCCCCTGGGCATGAGTAACCACACTCTGCAACTGGATATTTGACTTCCTCACAAACAAGCAGTCGGGATTGGTAGTTCACATCGCCTCCACTCAAGTGTTGAAGAGCGAAGCGCCCCAGGGGTGTGTGCTCAGACCCCTCCTGTTCCAGCTGTACACCTACGACTGCAGCCCTCAACACGAAGATAACCCTGTTGTGAGGTTTGCGGATGACAGTAACTTCATCGACTTCAAATAGAGAGAAAAAGCAACAATATTCCAACGTGGTGCTCAGAGAACAGCTTACTGCTGAACTACAGTAAATCTAAGGAGCTGCTCATTAAGTATTGGCACGACCTGGTCGATATCAACGGAATTTAGGTGGAGCATATAAAGAGTTTAAAGTTCCAAACAACCGGACATGATCATCACATTCAGCAGTAGTGATATAGGTGAGAAGAGGTCCCTTTAAAGAGCCCAAAGGTAATTAAAGGCCTAATCCTCCCTTTTCCTTGAAGTCTGAAAGTTTTTAAATTGCCATGTTTTTTTAAATAAATGTACTTTGAGTTGGGAAATATTGCCAAATCAAGCAAGAAATTAAACAAGTAAGGGGTTAAATAGCAGCTCTAGTATATCAGAATTTTTCTCACCTCTAGCTTGACAACTTGTAGCATTAAGTGTTATCGGCATGGATAAACTGTTTCTAGCTGCCACAGATGGTAACACTGGCAGTAATGGATTGAGAAATCAAAAGGCATTAGTATAAAACGGATCCCTTCTTTACCAAATTTACATTCAAAATCTAGTGTTATCTTTTAATGCAGATTTTTATCAACTGAAAGTCATGGCACTTTACCCAAAACTCAGCAAAATATTCTATGCATGACATTGCTGACCCCTTCAGCTTCCAGGTACCTTTTTCTTTCGGTTTCAAGAAATACACTTCAGTCAATATGTATACTGTATAGCTGAGCATGCCAACGCTATGGTTTGGGAAATACATGATGTTAATCCAGTGAGGTTACTAAGGTAAAATAAGATGACAGAGTTACTCAGCCAGCTGATGGTATTTGTAAAGATACATCATTATTTCTAATGACAAAAGTATTGTTTAAAGGACAGTCACTTCAGAGTGAACACATAATGTTTTATTGGCTGGATCATGCCCTACACTAAAAAAACATTAACATTGACTTTAGGTTTCACATAATTGTATAAGGTTAATAGAAAGCAATAGTATTAAGTTTAACCTATAATTTTGTATTCAAACGTAATATTATTGTTTCCAACCACCCTAATACAATTATGTGTAATTTCTTTACATAATACATTTATTTAGGTCAACGTTTCAAAAAGAAAAAAAATACAGTGATTAGTGTTTTTAAGGGAGGACAAAAAAGTGGACTAATAGAAAGCTTATGGTTTTTATTTTATCCTGGCTTATTAGCGAATAGCACATCTCGAGTGGTGAATGAGATTAAATTACTGTAGATAATCTATAATATGGCAGAAGCCTCTAAAAACACAGAAGGCAATACCAGTTGACAACAATGTCTCTTCAGATACAGTAAGTGTTAATTAACATGGCAAAGATGCAGTGGACACAGAACAGTAATGGCATAATGGCCTGACATTTCTTGTAAGCAAAAGAAGGGAATGAATGGTGTGTCGTGTGAATCAGGGCATTTTTAGCTACCTCTTTGTGATAGACCACATTAAACATCTGTTTTGCCAAGATGCTGAATGAGCACGGCTTTCTAAAGCTGAAGACCTAATGTACTGTGCTGCTTTCAATGAGCAGCATGTAAATGGGAATTCTACTGTCCGTCTTGCTAAATTTATCTGCAGATGTATACAGAACGAATAATCACAGCACACAGTTGGTAAATAGTTATATTACAAGAAGAAAACAATACTTGAATACAAAACAAAACAAATGGGTAATTACACTTTTTACTACTTTACTTTTACACTAAATCATAACCCCTGCGCTACTGAAAAATTCAATAAATGTCAAACTTTATAGGAAAGCTGTTTTCAGATCAACAGTCATTGTTATGCATTCTGCCTCATCTGCTGCTGTACAGCAAGAGGGCTACATACTCAGTAAGCCTGCAGTAGTTCCTTAGAAGCAAATAGAATAGCAAATATTTGGATAAAAACATCTATTGATTCATTCTACTTGATATACAATAGTTTCACACCAGAAATCGGCCAGGTTTACACAGAACACTTTTCCTACCAATGCAACCCCATTTATACTGTACAGTGGTTTGTAGCTTGTGTAGCTTTGATCTATACAAACAGACATCCCTTGAAACAGCAGTTAAAGTTAAACAGTCAAATAGTAAGCCATTTGAATATTTCTCACTAGATAACCAAACCCCACATTTCTTATTTGTGTGTTTTAGATGTTTCCCTTTTTTGTATGCTTAGAATTTCTGCTCTACTGTGTGAGTTGCAGACTCAAACAAGCAACCAAATGGATGTTACATGCTGGACCAAACCTCCTATTTTGAAAGACTTTAACCAGACAGGATCTGATTCAGCTGTAGCTGTGGATTTGAAGTCAGGTCAAAAGGTCTGACACATGATACTTACCTGTGATTATTAACAGTTCAAAAATAATGCAGGTGGATATAACTCATACTATGTGTTAAGAATTCTTCATGTTCAGACACTCTTATTTAGAAATAGGCTCTTATTTTTGTAAAGCATTTTGTTTCTGTTTCCTGTTTTTGCTTTGTATTAATGTATTCGACACGTGTTTAATACATACATGGTTATTGCAGCAATACATAGAGAATGTATATATTATTTACAGTCCTTTTATGTCCTGAGTTAATGTTGACAGCCAGTAATATTCTCAGACGTGTGTTTTTCCTCTTGTGTTGTTGTTCATTCTCCAGTTGTCCCATTTCTTTAAATCCTCTGTTATGCATGTATGTACAACAACAACCATTATCTGCAAGTAAAGACATTCAAACCAATCTGATGACTCTTTGCTCACTGACCAGAGGCCTGATTATCCACATTAACAGTTTAAAGGGGGTCAATACCCAATACTATGATAAGGCCTTTTTCATTGTTTACTTCAGGGCATTTTTTTGCCCTCTGAAGCCTAAACTCCTGTTTCACATGAGTCCATGTTTAACAACACTCTGCACTATAGACAGCAGATAATATCATCGTAGACTGAAAAACAATATTTTGTCTAAAAAACATCCATTTGTGTTTACGCCTTAGGTTGACGCAAACTCAAGTGAACAGAAAATGAGTGCTACCAGATTTCATGCTGTTTTACGGCATCAGGAAAATCATTTGTAGATACTTCTCTCCTGAACTCTCATAACATGTGCACTCCAACAAAATCCCCACAGATGTTGCCATTAACCAAAGGAGAACTCAGTTTATTGGAAAAAAGAGTTAAGGGATAAATAACAATCATCCACCAGCTACATCCAAAATCCTACATTTATCCTGTGTGCTTATATTTGGACTATGTTCTGTTTGTTTAGGCACTCTAAAGCCTTTCATTTTCAAGAGATAGTCCTGGGAGTGAACCATGTAATGTGCTGTTTAAACAGATGTGTCGTTTACAATCTGTTGTTTTGGCTTTCCCTTACAGTAGTAAATCTCTACACTGTCAAATAAATCACAGAGGGAACCACATATGTCTCGACAACAAATAAATTCACGATAAATAATCTGCATCTTACCTGATCCCATGGACAGATGATCCCGCCAGAAAACATAAACAGGTAGCCCATGGCAACCAAGCACGCCCAGATGACCAGCGAGAAAACACGTAGAAGCTTCTTGAAGATAGACTCAATGCAGACGAGTACAAAAACAGCCAGAAAGATAGCCATTGCCGTGGGCACAGTGATTACAAAAGCCACATGGTCCTCAATGTTCTGAAAAAAGCAAAAGATACAAAATGTACAAGATTAAAAGAGACAGTGAGAGATGAATAGGGGACACGTGATTTAAGACAAACAGAAAGACATATGTAATGCATCACATCAGAATAATTAATCTGAGGCACAACTAGGTTTGCCCAAGAGAGATAAATACAGAAATTAAGAAAGACAGGGAGGTCTCAAGGGAGCATGAAGCAGCCTCACAGTGTTATAAAATGCCACGCCTCAGCCCCGTCTTTCCTCTTTAGTGTCCTAAAAAAACAAAAACAATCGAGGCAGACATGTCAGTGACTCACCCAGAGAAGCAATAAATACATAATTCTCTTGTAAATGTTCCACTTTTTCAGCAAAGCAAGGTGTGTAAATCTGCTTAGCTTATTCAATCTGAAAAACGAGTCAGTGACATGATATAACCAATACCTGCTCTGTATAAAGCTTTAACTTTTGGTAAGGGTTAGAATTAGAATTAGGGTAAAGTGACATAAAACAAAGCGAGAGAAGATTCAATGGGAAACAGAACAAATACTTATAATATACCAAAGTATCAACATTTTTTACATTAATTTATTTTTGTTTCTATAATGTAACTGTTGTGTGTTTCTAGATAGTTATTGATGAAGCATCTATTTTTACATTGTACTGATACATTTAAAACATGTATTCAATAGCGCATACAATGTACAAGTGTAGAATAACTCTATGGTCTGTTTTAACTGTCATTGAAGGTAAGAACACCACCTATTGTGTTGTTCTACATTATCTTTCACTTGAGGGAGAAGAATAGAAGACATTGTATCTTTTTATAGAATTATTGTTTTTTAGATAAAAAAACGGCTCGATGAAAGCAAATTGAGTATGCTGTTTACAATTGATTTGCTCTTTAGAATAGTACTCTTTTAATACACATGGTCAATATTGGTCAATGTGCTGTTTACAATACATAAATGTAAAAGCAGAAAAACCTTCATACTGAGAGTACATCTTATCGAGTGAAGGAAAACGCTAAAAAGCCCCTAGTTTAACCAACAGCAAAGTTGAAGCTGCATCCATAATGGATTTGCTGCTGCCTTTCTGAAACACACTTAGATCTGAAAGTTCTAATAAAAATTTCAGGAGTTTCTTCAAGGTGAATGTTGGAGGATAGCACAGTGAAACGAGCCATTTGTGGTGCCTGCCTTTGTCAGGTTTCATCACATCACTAATTTGCCAGTAGTGTGATGGAATAGAAAAGGGTCAAGACACGGATATGTATGCAAAACCTCACCGGCATTTCAGCTGTGTAGGTATGCAGATATCTTTGAATCAAAATGATTTCAAATTCAAACCAAAATGGCCCTATTTCCCGGTTTTATTGAATTTTTATTTCAACTTTTTACCTTGACTGTAGCAGCTTGCCATAGTATTATTTGCCCTGACAGAATTTCATAATACATTTGTTTGCTGCTCTTTGCGCCCACATAAACTTCTAAAAGACTTTGGTAAACCTACGATTGTTTCATAAAATCCTGTTAAAACCACTGTTTTCATTGACACTAGATCCTAATTCACGCATACAGCTATGTTTGCTTTTTAATTTATTTTTGATCTTTAAAAATGCTTAATATTAAACATGTAAATTTCAAAGAATTATGCAAATGAAAAAGTGGATTACATTTAACTGCTACTACTAGTTTTCTAAATAATAACAGCCATGCATACTGTTCTAATATCATTGAATAATATTATTTATTAATTTTATTTATCACCCCTGAAAATCACAAAAAAGCATACTCATTCCTTCTTCTACCAATCTCTTTCTTTCTCCTGCTTAAGCCCCCCACCCCCACCTTTCCGCTGTCTTTTTCAAAGGCTCACAGTCAATGCACTGGAAAGGCAGAGGATATTAGTGGCTGCAGAGAACCACAGAGTGTCTGTCTCGCCCCAAAGCAGAGCTCCAAAAAGCTCAGGATTTAGGTCAGCCAGCCAGCAGGATGAAGGGATGATGGGATACAAATGAAAAGAAAGACAGAAATATGAAGAGGTGAGACATGACACAGTAACGAGCCTGCAGAGTAACAGGGGATGACGGAAGGAAAAAAAGGGAGTAGCTAAAGCCATGCCCATCCAATACAAGAATAGAGAAAGGGAGAAAAAAGTATATGTAGGACAGACTGACAGGGAAAAACATTTACTGAAATATATCTGATTTGAAGGAAATATTTCCTCTTAAAAGTGGGGATTTCAAATGATTCCTTCACAGTTCTGGAGTACCCGTGGTTCTAACTCTACATCAATACTTAATGTTAAGCTGCTGGTTAATTTACACTTTCACACTTTTCCACAGCTTTGACACAAATACTGCCAGCTGGATGAAATAATGAATCCAAAGTGAACTATCAATTAGTGACTTCCTTGGCAGGAACACCAGAAGTGGCTAAGGTAATGAGTCATAACACTGATTGATTGTCTTGATTGCATTGAAATGCTGGCTGTCCACTCATGTTACTGACCTCACCATCTGTTTGTTGTATGTTACACTGCATGAAAACAACTTCATAATGCAACATTTGTGCTATGGGTAGGATGATGTGTGTGTCTGTCAGTGCACTGTCTGTCTCTTTCAGTTAATTTCAGACTATCCTTTCTTTATAGCAGCAGAGACAGGGAATGGAAAAGTCAGCCCCAAATGCAAAAAATGTTATCGGTATTCTGAGTATATCCTCTTAAGTGTGTCATTATATTGTGTTGATATATCATTATGTACACAAAATCATTTTCTTTTTTTTCCATAATATTCATTAAATTGGTTTGCCAGTATCACATTGGATTTATCATGCTTATAGAGCAAATATCCCCCTGTCAAAAGAGTGACAGAGGGAGACAGATCTCCTTTCTGTAGTTCAGTCAACCATTCGCTCACACAATAACTAAGCCCCTTATTCCCCCCTCACTTTTATCTCACCCTTTTCCTCACATTAGTGCTGCAATGAGGACCGCATGCTGCGAGAGTGAGCATGCATAAAGGTGTTTCACAAGTATGCTTTATGTGTGTGCATGTTTGTATGTGTGCATGAGTCTATGAGGAAGAGGAGCTTGTGTATTGTGTTTGACATGCCAGGGGATTGTGGATGTGTGTGTACAAGTGTTTTTGTACACACAATTGGTAAGATAGTTGGTGTGACCTGATTCCTATGCATGCTTCTAAAAAATGTGAGAGTTCACAATATGTGTGGACACCACATCTGCCTAGATTTGTAAAGTGTACAATAAATAGGATCTTCCTGCCATGCATGTGTCCATTGTCCTGCTTGTTGGTTTACTTGCACTTTCTTTGATTAGCAAAAATGCATGTGTTTGAATGTTTCTTCATGCTGTAAATGAAAAGCTTACCAGTCCCGAAGCAAAGAACACAGTCAGCAGAGCCAGGCAGGCTCCCATCACTATGAGCAGCAGAAACACAATCAGAGGATGCTGCTGGCTCATACAGTAGTAGGACTCATACAGCCAATCCGGGGACCTGTTCCTCTTATCCTGTCCTCTTCCCCCTCCTTTATCTCCTTCACCAGACTCCCCTGGCCGGTTCAGGAGATACCGCTTCCTCCTTATTGCCTCTTGCCACATGGATCTTGGAGCCGAGAAGGAGGAAGGGGAGGGATGGAAACTAGAGGGGGCAGAAGAGGTTGTCACTGCTGAGGAATTAGTAGTTTCCACCACAGATGAGTAGCAGTTGCTCTGGTCTGCTCTCCTGCTGTTGTTGTTCCTGTTGGGGACCCTGGAGTGAGGGCTCCTGATCTCCAGTGTATCCTTCGGTTCCTCCTCCACCTCCTGCCTTAAGTCCTTCAGGCTGAGACAACTGAGCGCTGAGGCTGAGTCAGAGGAAGCGTGCGCTGGCCGGAGAGGTGGCAAGAACGCACCGAGCGTAGAGCGCAGCATCCTCCTCTTTCTCCTCCTGACAACATGTTGGAGCGGGAAATGAAGGGGAGAGCAGAGACTGAGTGCTCTTTAGAGTGAGAGAGAAAAGTGGGAGGGAAGTGAAGGGGAAGGGGAGGGAGAGAGGGCTAAGGGGGAGGGGAGGTGGGAAAAAAAGGGGCAGCAGCTGGGAGAAGGCAAAAAGAGAGATAGAGAGAGATTACTCCACTTACCTTTTTGCAGAATGAATAATGTAGTTACAATGCAATTCAAAGAAATTGGGCAACATTAAAAAAAAATAGTAACTGAGCTTCATCCAAGAACTCGCAGCTTAATCTGGAGATGATGATGACACTCTGAACTCAGATAGCTCAAAACATCACACCCTATGTTTTTCAGCCATCCTCTTCCCTCTCTCCTGCTGTCATTCCGTGCAGTCAGACAGCAATTTGGTGAAGCAGCTACCAAACGTTAAAGGTGAACTTTTGGCGGATAAACATTTAAAAAAAAAAAAAGATTAGCTGGTCGAGGTCAGTTTACAAATTTAAAATAAAATAAACAATAGAAGTAATTTACGTAAACAACCTTATGTAATTTCATTTTGCTCGTTGAATGCGTGTCATAACTGAGTGCTTGCCAACAGATAAAGCTTGAGTTCATCTGTTATCAATAAGCAGCTCAGAGAGCAGGGTAAAAAGATGAAAAAAAGTCGACAAACACTAACAAACATGCCATATTACTGAATGCACTACCACGCAATGACGCACAAGCAGAAGCACAGTGACACACAGCCAGTAAAAACATGATGAAAGTGGTGCTGGCCAAAGGGCTGCTTTTATAAAGATTAATAAATGATGACTTCCGGATTCATCTAATCCCCTTAAAGCATGAAGTACCTAATTTAAATGCTGAGTTTACATTGCCAATGTATTATGACATAAAGCAATTATTCATAATTATGTATATTCATTTTTAGAAAGAATATTTAATAGTGTCTATTGGTTGCCATTTGTGCATGCAATATTCATGGTAGGCCAGTTACCTTCCTTTGGGTAATTAATTGGCCATACAGTCCGTTACAAGCTGCCAACAACAAATCTACAGGGTGTGTTGTGAGGCTGAGAATAAATTTGGACTGTTTCACTTTGCAACATAACCTAACACTGCATGGACGTTCGGTGGTATTTAATTTGCTATAAATAAAATTCCTTAGAGCATGTAAATAACTCCAAAACATTTTTCAAAAAAACAAATACATTCTGTCGTCATTGTCAAATGAGTTTGGTTTAAAGCACAACACATTATCAGGTTTGTCTTTTGTAGTAGACCACTAAGAAAACAAAACACAATTGGTGCTTGAGAGAAGTTAGTGTGTGGAGTGTTTTAAATGTTTAAAAAGCTCATAAACCAACACATTTAAGTCCAATGAGCCAGAATCAGTCACTTTGAATTTAACTTTCTGTCAACGGACACTTCTAACTGTATGTCCTTTACTGTATAGAACACTATTTGTATCAAAAAGGTGACAGATATATACAACAAGTAAATACAAAAAAGGACGAAATATCAGGAAGTGTGTGACGTAGTTGTAGTTTCATTGTGCTGAAGACAGCAGCAATGAACAGTTTGTGCTATTATGCAAACCTTGCATAAGCATATCTCAATTGCCACTTATCAAAGACCAGACAAGAGGATACAAAACAGTGTTTGTGGATCATATGTTATTATTATGGTATGGATTTATTAATTTCCTTATTTGCTAAATTATTAAAAAAATGATGTCTTGGCTAATTATGTTGTTAGTCACAAGACAGTGACCTTGATAAGTCTCTGCAACATACAAACAAAGAGAAATGCCTGAAAATACACCCCAGTTAGTAAGACTGATAAAGCCTTTAGTTTTATTGCTGAAACATTGTATGTTCAGGCCACATGTGCAAAAACCTACCAGACTGCAACAAACACACATTCAATCAATTAATTGTTATCTCACTGCATTCTGCTGTAATTATTTTGTTATCTTTCATACTCAGCATCCGGTCTTATCTATATCCTTTTCTCTACTGCCACAAAGAACCAATTTTCCCAAGGCGATCATTACAGCTACATATAATCTGGTTTAATTAATATAGGCATTTATTTTCTAGATTTTATTACCAATTTAGAACTGAAGGCAAATTTCATAGCCTGACACAGCAAATAACTCTGAGAACATTAGCTTTTTTTTCTTCCAAGAGAATTTGATGTTGAAGATGATGGGCGTGAAAGTAATACTTTTAATAAAAGCATTAGTGGACAGTGGTAAATATAAAGAAACCAGGAAGAGATGTTCCTACGCTGCTCCACATCTCTCTCTATCTTCATATTCATCACTACCTTCACGTCACTGTGTCATTTCTTTCACCTCAGCTTTCACGTCTTTTTTCATCCTCTCACATTGACCCACTCATTTTTCTTGCCAACCCTCTACTGTTATCTATCATATCCTTGCACCCTTCAATCATTCCCGTTCCTCTTTAAAATCCAACCTTTCCCTTTTTCATTCCTCTCTCACTCTCAAGACAACAACCACATCCACATCCTGAACCTCAATAATTGTACCCCTTCCCTCATCCAACATTTCCACCAAAGGTTCCTTTCTCACATGATTTTCATTTTCCCTGCACTTCTCTCTTCCTTGACGTTCATCTCATTCTCTGTATTGGGAAGCTCCATCTCGAGCTACTCTATTGTACACCCTTTGTCTTTTTCCTCTCATCCTCTCTTGTGTGTTTCAATATTACTCGTGTGTATTGATGTGGTCATGTGTTGTAGGAAGTATTGTTGAGAACAGCATAAATGGAGAGGAGTTCCTCCAATTATTTTGTCCCTTTGCAGAAAAATGCAGTCATGCGGACACATTTTTTAAAATCATAGGATAGAAGATAATTGGTGAATATTTTAGGTGTAGCCTAATTGGTGGGGGCTGGTATTGAACATTGAGTATCAGACATGACTCACCAGATTTATTGGAAGCAAGCCTGCAGATTCCATCAAAAAGGGACTTTATTTGAAAAATGAACTTCCATTTTAGCTCTCTAAAGTGGTGAGTCTGCTTTCTTGTCTGAACATGTAGGGGAGTTGGTTCTAACAACTTGCAAATGTAGTCATTCATTGTTATCTTGGAACATTACTCAGTAAAAATCAAATATGACTTTCACCTGGCTGTTTTTTCTAATATTTTTGACCATTGCACCCACAAAAACAATTTTTTGACGTTATTGTTTTCATGTATAGACAAGTGAATTTATGTTTATATTTGACAGATATATATATATCAAAATCTTTTTATTAGGTTTTGTCCAGACATATCAACTTCAATACAATAAATGAGGTACAAAACAAATGTCTGTAGGGAAATATTTGTTTAAGTAAGAAGCCCACAATATGTCCACTTACATACAAGTATTGCAATGTAAATGAAAAGAAAAATCCCTACACTGAAAAGAACACTCAAAGTTAGATGCTTCCCTTAAATAGTTGGTTATTGGGGGGTGTCAATTATTATAGATGAATAATATTGGATATACAGATTCCACTAACTCACTGTAGTAATAAAAGCAACATACAGCATATTGTTTTGTAAAATGATACATTTATATTATATGATTACTAAGTAAGTATTTTGTGTTGTTTGTTCACTTCTGTCCTAAGGTGACAAGAGCAGAGTCCAAAATAAACTGCGAGGGAGGCACAAACACAAACACATTTGCACATACAAGAGGTAATGTAGCAGCTGCCCGATATTGATCTATTCTGGGTTAAATGGAGGTCAAGAAAAGAGACACACTCTCTCTACCGGTACACAGTCTGTGTGTTTCTATATACACCACCCACACATGTATAAACAAACACACACACACACACACACACACACACACACACACACACACACACACACACACACATATTCCATTTGCACTGGCAAGGATTGCTCCAGACTTATTAACAAACAGTTTTGAGTTGTCAACACCTCATCAAATAACAGCTCTGTTTTCTTGTCAATTCGAAAAATATGGTAAGCTAGATAGGAAATCCAAAGGTCCCATTACTAAAGTTTACTAAACTCTCTGGAACACTGTCCAGCATGGCAGCTCCCTTGTCGAGAGCACTCAGGAGGTAGAGCTCTGAGGGTTATAAGTGGTTCCTAAAGTCTCTAAAAGTACAATGGGAGCCAGAACCTTCACTTATCAAGCTCCTCTTTGGTCGTACCAGCTCCCAATTTGTGTTTGGGAGGAAGACACCCTCTCTACATTTAAAAATAGGCTTAAGACCTTTTGGATAAAGCTTATATTAGTGCTGGCTCAGGGGTGCATTGAACCAGCCCCAAGTTATATTTCTTCAGGCTTATACGGTCAGGGAAATTTCACCTTTCTTCTCTCTTATCTTTCTCTTTATCTGTATGCATTCATGTCCCAAAAATGCATGCTACAAACTCATCATCATACCAGAGATGTTCTGTCTACAACCTAGCAGGTTGCAAGTATTAAAACTCATTTTGGATCATGAGTTCTGGCAGTGCCTGTTGCCGCGGTCCTGTCTGAAGCCCGCCTTATTATTTTTTTGGGCAGCACCTGGAAGATTGTTGACATCCACCTGGAGCCATATCTTTTTCTTCATATACAGTATGCATACAAATGCATTATGACTTAAAAGCCATTAAAACCATGTATTTATTTCTCCAATTCTTGTTTTTCTGACTGTCTACAAATCTCATCTGGTATAACCTAGATCTTAAAATAGCCTTGGCTTTTTTCAGTCACAAAAATAAATCCTTTGAACCCCTCATTGTCTGTGCATACCATTTTAAACAGTCAGTGTGTCTAACTGAGAACACATTGCTGCATGCCTGATTAGTGATGATAGCATGATTCTTTAATTATGTTATAAGTGAAAAATCTAATTCAGTTTTTTACTTGCTTGTCCTTTGGATTCTGGTTAACTGGATATTCTGTACTGACCAAAGGTGTGCCCTAAAATACGAGCCATACATTAGTGCATAATAACATACACTTATAAATGGGGCTGCCCCTGACCTTTTGAGCAATCTTGTTTCTAAACCAGGGGCCAACTCTCTGCCTGTTCTGCACATACACAAATATGACAGAAACGGATGAGTAATAAGTTAGTTAAGTGGGTCCCTTGTTATCTCACTGATTTATTTATTAATACTTTAGCAACTTGGACTAAATCCTAATTTGGATCAATTGTACATATTTAATTCACTCATAGTTCTACATTCTTCTGATTTGAAATCAATTGTCATCCACCCCTATCAGGTTTCCTTGATGTGACAACACTGAATGTGTGCAGCAGAAGCCAGAACTTGGGACCGTCTTGATTTTCACAGACAGCCGAGCTGGTGTTTTCTTCTGATAGAATTTAAACCAATCTGGTTTCCTGTTTTGCCTTATCATTGAAAGTCCCTCACTTAATGATATAAAATAAATGGAAATAAAACAAGAGAAGACAAAACCTCATTTACAAGGCAGAGCATAAGGAGGGCAGCTTGTTAGTGGGGGGAGATCTTGAATTCCTGCTGCCATAATTTTCACACTGGTTCTCTTTGAAAATGACTTTAATTATTATCAGGTTTTCTTCACGGTTCCTGAGGGGAAAGGCCATCATGCACAGCTCAATTTGCCTTCACCCTGGTACTTCTTTTATTCTCTAATGTACCGTTCAAACTAATCAGGGCCTCATTTTCTTTCATTTCAGCCCCCTGTAAATGCTTATTACACCTTCCTGCTGGAAGCTGAACCTTTATTTTGACATTAATCATTAAATACGAAATTGAATACCAATGAATATGGGTAAAAATAATGAGTACATTTGTGAAATTAAGAGAAATTTGTGAGAGAATGTGTTCACCTCATTGTCACTGCCTGTTACTCTTTGAAATGTAAAGAGTCTGCATGCTCTGCTGTGTGTGCAACTGACAGAATGGGAACAGCTGGATTGTGGTCATGGTTCTTATCTTTCTCTTTCTGTGCAAAGGGAGAGCAATCAGCTGCTGCCCTTTACAGTATTTTCTCTCTATCCTTCTCCATTGTTCAAACTGCTCCTTTTCTCAGTGTTTGTCCTCTTTCTTTTGACAGCCCTCTTCTAGCCTTTCTCTCACCTCTCAATTTCATCCCTCTCCCTGTCCTTCTTATCTTTTCATTTTCACGTATGTGCCCCCCTTTGGCTCCCAGGAAATTCAGGTGTATCCACCATTGTTTCTTGAAAATTAGTCCCACGGGGGGCAACTTAAATTACAGGGTTGCACAATTTGTGGTTGTAAAACAGTATGTTTCATTGGAACAAGATTTGAGAGTGATAATCAAAAATGTCACCTTTTTCATAGTAATACGTTTTCTGATAGCAACAATTTTGAATGTGCTTATTATTGGATACTCATAGTTTGCTTTGGACATGAGCACCAAAGTATACACAAGGATTGAACTTTTGACTGATTGAAATGACATATTTTTGACATGTGTACAATGTACTCCATCATTGTGGAAAAAGGCTTGCTAAGGCTAGTGTGTAATAACTGTATAGGTTGTTCCATCTTGGAATAAAAGCAGTTAAGCTTGAAATGAGATATATGTTTTAAATGCAGGGCTGCACACAGCTCCTTTCCACTAAATTATTTCTATAACAAAGACTTACCACTAATTGTTTCTACTTTTGGGTGCCAAGGCACATGACTGCAATTAAATGGTGTGTCTGTGTGGCTTTCAAATTGCAAGTTATGGAAAAAGCAATGACCCTTAAATCAATGCCATTGTGTGCGGTTCAGAGAATTGACTGTACTTACAATAAATAAATAAAAAATGTAAAAAACATACAGGAATGCATAGTGTGTTTCTACATTTATTTCATCAAATGTACTCAGTGAAGAGGTGGCATCAAGGCAATGTCGGTGATTTCCTGCTTTTAAGCCATGACCTTTTTGGTTCAGTGGGTTGGCTCCTTTCTCTAAAGGTATTGTATACGAGATGCTTATGTGTGCACACATACAATATAACTTGAAGCCCTGACATGCTAGTTACCTGAGCAACGTATTTATCATTGTTGCTACGTGATCACCTTGGAGTGCAATATACATCAAACAGGAAATCGGATGTCAGCTTTAAACATTTTAGCAATGACTGAATACAGCCGAAGGTCTACAGGAGGTACCCTCAAAGAATGGAATTCTGACTTCCATGAGAAAGTAAAGAAAGCTCTATCATGTCAAAAGGATTATGTTAAAAGGCACTAAGGACCAATTTCTAGCTCTTTCCTTCTGGTAAAAGATTTAGGGTTCCCATGGTTAGTCAGAACCACTACAAACATTCATTCCTGCCTACGTCTTTTCAAAACTCTAATGTAATGTTTGCAGCTGTTTTTCTACATGTGTTAATATGTCAATGTGTTTTTCTTTTACTGTGTAGTATGTATGTCTTTTTGATCTTCTTTGAACTGCTTAACAGAGTCAAGATAACATTTTCTCAAGGGGAAGTAGAAATTGATAATGCCTTAATAGCTAGACAGAAGTCTACAATGGACAAAATATGCAGTACAAACATTACCTGCTCAAATAAATGTGCCTGTCTGTAAACTATATCTGCACTGTTCACATGAATTTCCACATGTAACTTGCCTGAGAAAGGACTGAACAAGTTGAGTGCTTTTTAACATTTGCATCACAAAAAAAGTCAGGAATAATAAAGGTTTTTATGTATATTTATAGGATATATTTAAATGTATTTCCACTACAAAATCTTCTGAAACCATGCCATGTTCTTTCTCTGAGTAACATTATTAATTTGTTTGAATTGCAAATTAGTTTCAACATCAAAACCATTAGAGTGGATATGAGGGCAGTGTATACAAATGATCTTCCATTAGTAATATTTTTCAGCATTAACTCTGAACTGGGCGTTAACAAAAATGTCATGTAATATCGAAAGCCTAGTTTGAAAGTCACAAGACAAATTGTGTGTTAATTAATACTTTTCTCACACCTATCTGAAATTATTTATTTATTTGTATCAGTACCCACTATTTCTTTTTTGTTATATTCAAACCAGCACTGATTGGTTTCCTGGCCACTGCAACAAGCTGTACAAACTACATTTTATCATCTCATCAAGATCCTAACTGCAAAGAGTTGCAAACGATGAAAACAGCTGTCAGTAGTGGCTAGAAAAGAGGTAAATGAGAGCTAATAAAGACAACTGAAACAGGAAATAATGAGCTAAATAATGTAGTTCTGTGTGGAAGTATCACTATTAGTAACCTCTTTCACATTACACCAAGTAGTTTGATCCATTATTAATGTCAATATATTGCTAAGAGCAGGTTTAAATGTGTGGTATTTTGATAAATATTACAATATGATTATACAATCTTAATTTGCACACCACCTGCTGTGGCTGTTTGCCAAGTCTCAGTGACAAGGCAATAAATTGCCTGTCTTTAAGATGTATTCATATTTAACACATTTCCCAGAAATGTGACAGTTACATGTTACTATATTGTATTAAGACAGTAGACAGTGAAATAGATCTCTGAGGAATGGTGCAGCACTATGGCTATCTAGCTATCTGACTGCACTGTCCTCCGACCAGTGACACACAAAGCACTTTTCTTGCAATGTTCGTTTGACAGTCGTGATCCGTGTATCAGCAGCAAACCATTTTTTACTAACAAACTGACAGCCAGGGACTAGTGCATCAAAAAGAGTATTTCAAAAGAGAACACCATTGAACAAGGGTCTCTTTTATGGCATTTCTACCTTGATAAAGCACTGAGAGAGAATGACCTCTAAAACTGCGCACTAACCAGATTCAAACCCACACAAGAGCAAAGACTTGGTGCAGTAATCTGGCTAAGCCTCTGTGCTTCAGTGTCCAGATGTCCTCTGCATGGAGAATAAACTTGAATAAAATGCTGTATTATGTGGGCAAGCTCAGCTCTAGTTGCATAGGGCTCTCATCTCATTGTGTCATTTTTATCAGAGCACAATCAACCATTACTCTGTCAGTCCATGAACTACTGCCATGCTGCATGCTTTTCTCAGCCCTTTGAAGAGATAAGATGTGGTGTGTTGTGCCTGCCCCTGGCTAATGTTTCCAGGAAAGGGTACAGATCACTGCTGTGTTATCAAAAATTAAGACACTGGAATGGTGCATCAATGCTTTGTGGTATCTGGTGCAAGCCATTTAAATATAAAAAACATTGAGGAAGTACATACTGCAAAATCAGTAATTAGGGACACAATAGAAACTATGACTTGAAAGTAAAAGTGATTATTTTTTCCCGCAAACAAACACAATACAAGCAACATGAGGGAAGTGCCTTTCAGTAAAATCAACCACAGTCTTTTCATGTCACTTCTATTCAATAGTCTAATGTATATTCAAATTGACTCTTGAATGCAATTATTAAATTATGAACAGAGACAGAAGATCATTTCAAACACTGAAGGAACCTTAGGCAAAATGTGTATGTTGTCTAAAAGTCCAGAAAAATCCAACCAAAACATACATTTTAAGGGAAAACATTTTTTTTTTAAATTGGAATTCTTTTAATTTAACCCCATTTAAATATGGAAAGTAGGGATATATTCAACGTGCCATAAGGATCACAGCAGCTAAAAGAGTGTGACAGAAAACTAACATGCACGCACACATAGTTTCCTAAAATACTGCATGCAGCTGACTGGCAATATGTGGAGCAGAATGTGTTAATGAACAAGGTCTGCAACTAAAGCCTTAACGTCATCTAAGGGTCTCGAGTTATGGTGATAGACATGACAACCGGTTGACAACCAGGCTGAGCTGTTAGGCCGTGCTCATATTTAGCCTTTAGTCATCATCACCTCTTAAACAGCAAGAGAAGTGTGGAACAAGTTCGACGTTTCATGCATCCATCCATCCAGTTTTACTTTCAAAAGACTCAAATTACATATTTATTTTATGGAATAATATAACTGCTTTGGTTAACTGTTAAAAAAGCCACAGGTATACAGGGAGCTCAAAGCTGAATAGTTACTAAATATAACATTGTGCGTAATAAGTAAAACGCCAATTTATAATACATTAATTCATTGCAGTTACTATGATATTTGTTAAGGGACGTACTTTTCTTACAAGAAATAGAAAATAAATATGACTTTGCAGTTTCCCTGGTCTGCTTTAAACTCCTTCAACAGAATTGCAACTATTGTACCATATTGGTGCAATTATGTGAAGCAGATAAACATACAAAGTTTTAATGACTTTCCAAGCTGTCCTCCAGATATTAAAAGCTGCCCTCCCTTATCACCCACCGCCAGAAGTTTGATGAGCATTTCCATATATTTATTTGATCTATAATCTGTTGCCTTGTAGTGAGTGGGACGGAGATGAAAATTAAGAAATTAAAAGTCATCCACTGCTGTCATAAAATCTCTTTTCCATTGACACTAGAGGAAGATCTGGATCTTTGACAGGGAATATTAATCTTCCAACGTTCAATTTACCTGTCACTCTCCTCCAGTATCCCAACACTCCAGGCTATATTGAACCCAGTTGTCAAACTGAAATATCCCTCTATTTCACAGTATGATGCCTTTAATCTCATCCCAGACCTTGCATTTCAATAAGGTTGGAGCTTGTCACAATAAACAAATCTGTATGCACTGTTTATTTAATTTACTGCTGATGTGTAAAACACTCGAATGGGCCCGCACGACCATTAAAGTTCTAATACATCCAGTTACAATGCTATATACTCTGTACGCATTATAAATCCCCCCTTCCCCCCTGTAAAAGAACCCTGATTGCTTCCATGCCTGGAAAATAAAATGTCACCAGCACTGCTTGAAACATTATGGGTAGTGCTGTACAACAATGTTACGGTTAACCTGATC
Source organism: Eleginops maclovinus (assembly GCF_036324505.1). Lineage (NCBI taxonomy): Eukaryota > Metazoa > Chordata > Actinopteri > Perciformes > Eleginopidae > Eleginops > Eleginops maclovinus. The sequence goes on along the minus strand of NC_086351.1, from coordinate 16,583,579 downwards.
AAAGGACATTATCTAATCTTCATTTCTTCATCAATTGGCAACAATTATTATTAAGTTTTCTGAATATGCCAGCAAACAGTGATTTATGCACACATCCACTAAGTGCAGAGCAATATTTGAATATATTCATAGTCTAGTCATGTTCCTGCCCTCTTAATGAACATAAGTTCAAAAATAGCTTTTTGTCACTAATTTCAGAGGAAAATTTGTCCTGCTTCAGCTGCTAAATGCTCCACTATGTTGACCAACAATTTTTCTAATTCTGTTTGCCATTTGATACGGGTTAAGGGAGGACACTGATTTTTAAACCTTTTTGGCTGAAAGGGGCTGTCTTAGGCTGCTGCTGGAAATGATACTTTTTGATTTAAGTTTGTGCTGTCCATGTCCAGGGACACCTCTTTAGTAACGGCTCATAACTGCAAGTGGAAATTTACTGTCAATGAAGGTCCGTTCCAAGGCATCAGTTTCAGCTTGTTATTTCACAAATGTTGACAACTCCCTGCAATATCTCTAATGCCTGGCTATTCTCTGTGTGACGTAATTGATGCCAAATGTCCATCTTTCCCTGATCTGATGGCTTTGTTGTTATAATCATGAATAATGAGCAGCATGTTACTTCACTCAGATAAGAGTATCCACCATTTGTTGACGATGTAAGCTGTCACTCATCAGATGCCAGCTAACATTAGCATGCCTGCCAATTCTAAGAGTTTCTGCCCATTTCATGGGTCTGTGCGTCCTTGCACTTGCTGGGCTGCTATAAGCGCTTGTGTGTGACTTAAGGAGGTTCGTTTCTCACTCCTGGCTTGTAAAATCTTTATTTATGTAGCACATTGCATTCCAACCAAAATAAAATGTGTTTGGACACACACACACACACACACACACACACACACACACACACACACACACACACACACACACACACACACACACACACACACACACACACACACACACACACACACACACACACACACACACACACACACACACACACACACACACACACACACACACATACATTGAAACATGACTTCGAGCAATTGCAGGCTTATTACAGATGGATATTTGCATCTTTGGGGGAGGTAAATTCATCCCTTATGATATCAGAAGGTCGTGGGAAAGGCGAAGGATAATTTATGTAGGATTGCAAACAAGATAACTTAAAAGGATAAGTGGAGCAAAAAGTAAGCACTATAATCCATAACCAGTTTATTTTTCACCGAAATATGAACAAAATATCTAATTATTATACCTTAAGCCTTAATAACCTGGAAAATGAGAGAATTGAAATGATATGTTAATGTCCTTTTCCGTTCATTCCTCTGTCTCTTTTCAACCCGCTGAGGAAAAACTCATGGTGGACATAAAATGAAACACTATTCAGTCACATATTCACATACATGCAATGTACTGTAAAGTAATTATTGAAATGGGAGTGAACACATTCATATTATATTATGTTCTATTGATTGAATCTGAATAGACAAGCCACAAAGGTAACTCCATTTGGAGAGACATGTACAATACAGACATAGCGTGAGTGATCTGGATAGGTGGAGGAAGGCTACAATAGAAATACATTAATAAAAGGCAATGCTTTTTCTTTAATCTGAAAGGATTTTTAAAGACATCCTTAATCTGAGGTTTAGCGGGTATGCCAATGATGCCTGATCGTCAGTAAATCTTCCTGAAAGATGTACCCACTTTTGTATTCGGTGTATTCATAATAATTAAGCCCAGACTGTTGACTTTGATTGGAGCTAACATCATAGATTTTAATGATAGGAACACCAAAACATGCTTTTACATACTGTAGATCAATAAAAAATAATCAGAGCAGCTGGATAAAAAAAACATGAACTATTTGTTTAAGCTTCTGAACACAAAGGGCCGTTTGATTGGTTAAAAGTCAATTGATCATTTGGGTAATTTTTCTCATTGACTTCTATAAATTGTTGTTTGGGAACCAGTGGAGTTGCCCCTGTTGGATATTTTAGGGAGTGCAAGTTCAGGGAACTTGTTCATTGGCTCTTTATTCAGACCCGGAGGTTGCCTTTTAGTTGACACTCACAACAATTCTCTTTTCACCATAAAAGATGAAAAATGAACACTGACTCTTACCTTTCTCTTGAAAATACAGTTGTAAGGGTCTGCTCAACTTTGCTGTACGATCTTTAGAAGCATAGGTTTCTTAAAGCTGCTGAGAAAATGAGGGTCCATTATCCACAGGAAAACCGGTTTTGTGTGAAGAGCCTGAATACTGGCATTGTGGGGATCATTAGGGATCTTTATACTAGAGAGAGGCTGAATGGCGCTATTTTACCAGGCAAAGCACAGAAAAACAGAATCCATGAAGCCTCTTTGAGTCAGAGAATAAAGGATATCTCAATTGACACACTGTGAATCGACCTCTGAATGAGATTGAAATCAAGGTAAGTGAAAATATCTAGGATTTTTACAAACAAAGTGATATGCTTTGACTTTGGAAACATATAAGGGATAGGGAAGCCTTATAGTAACTACAATGTAAATGAAACACAAATGAACAAGGTTCAATAAGGATACATTATAGACTTTTTAGTAGGCTCTGATTTAGACACATGTACAGTAACAGCGGTCCCTTATAGCTGCCCTATACGTCAAGAGGAAACAAGGGTAGTTGGCATATCCAAGGGGATCAGTATCTCTATGGTCTGCACTACACTAACTGAAATTAAAACAAAGGCTTATATAATACACTAGCAACATGTTAAGACAAGTTAGGAATAAATGTATATTGCAATGGAACCAAACCGAATAGTCTATGATCAAAACCAAAATATTCTACATCTTGTAAAAGTACAGCAAATAAAAATAAAAATCTATGTTATCTATCTATGTCAGAAAAGGATGTTACAGCTTATTATGTGTCAACACTCCCCCTGGAGAGTAGTCCCCAAGCGTGTTATTTATAGAATGATCGACAGATAGCAAATATGAGAGCATTTTGATCTTTCAGTTGGATTTTACATCTCCATACCCAGCACAGGGTTAGATATTTACTCTGATCATGGGAATAAGGGGTGTATGTGACAGGTACCATACATCATTATCACAAAAGGCATGTTCCTATGACTCACCAAAGAAAGTAGGGAGAAATAAGAGGTGAAGTGTAACAGATGGTGCAGATGTCATCATTATTTCACAGAATTGGAAGGTACCAGTGATACTACATTTGTAGCAGTTATCTAAATATTGGTGTTAGAATAAACAACATTTTGCCCGCCATGTATTGACATTGATGATGACACATTCATGTCCATTACGCTAGTGTGAAAGTGGACTTTTTTTTCCATTTCTTTTACTTTCATGTCTTTCATAACATTAATTCTTCATTCTACTGAAAAGAAAAAAAGATGTCTGTCAGTACCACCTCCATTTTGTACGCTTTGTGCTCATCATCTGTCTCTAGGTGGATTCATGCTGTAAATGGCATAATAGTACAATATTTCTTCCATACATCCTGAGAGAGCACAACAAACAGAACCTGTTATGGAAGAGCCTTTGATCACATGTCTCTCTTTTTGTGTTTGAGAAAGACACAAAGTGAGAGGAAGATAGACAGGCCGACCTGAAGAGTAATTGGCAGAAAGAAAGACATAAGTCCTGTCAATGTTACATTGTGTAAAAGGGACCCAACATTTTCTCCCAAATCTGTCTTTGGTTGGTTGATGCTATTGCTAACACTAGGGTAAACCATAAACCATAAAAAAGCATGTTTAGGCTTGAATGTATATTATATCACAAAACTTTCAAATCAAATATTCTTTTTATATTGCAAAAAATATATATATATTTGGATGGAATACATTAAATCATAACGTGTCCCACTTTCCTAATATCTCACTTATACAGAATACTTCTAATAAAATTATAAAGGGATTATTATATGCAATTATATGCAAAAATATTCTGTCTGGTCATGGCTCGATGAAGAAACTGAGGACTCTGAGAAATACCATTTATTTACAAGAATATATGTGAGTCTGAATTCAAAATGGAGTCTCCTGACAATGACTTTTCAAACCTAACTGACATCTCCATTGTCCTGGCACTCACTGACTGCCATTTGAACAATGTTGTTTGCAAACACTAATTACTGCAGCGTCCCGATTCGCATCGCACAGTGGAGTGCCTATGCGTGGGACTTCAATAGGGATAGATGTGAGATGTCAAGAAATTGACAGCCACAAACAGCCTGAAGGTACAACTGTTGACTTTTGCCTGAGAGAACTTAGTTTTTCTTGCCATTGGGATTTGGAAGTAAGGTCTGTTAAATAACCTTCTCCGTTTACTTCAGGCAGGACGCGCGGGTTTTCTCACATTTCTACTTCATCGATTGGCATGCAAAACAATATGAATAGTGTATATTTGTTCCCTCTGTATGTTGGAGAGAAGAGTCAATTACAGGGAGATGTCCTCACTTTAATGAGGGGAGCAATGCAACACATTTTGAACACTTGATTTCATCTCCCGTACTAAAGAAAGATAAATAAATATTGTTATTTTGTTTTCCTGTGTAGTTCAAACCTTTAGTGGGCATCTTATGCAGAGACTTGTCCTCTTTCCTGCAGATCTCAGACACACACACACACACACACACACACACACACACACACACACACACACACACACACACACACACACACACACACACACACACACACACACACACACACACACACACACGTGTGATTTACAGGTGGTCAGATATGCATGTCACATGTGGATTTGTGCCTGCAGATTTTCAATACAGGACCAATGCTTCCTTGCCAGTGTGAACTACTTAATATATGCCTCAGGAACCAAAAAAGAAAAAAGGCTTTTAACAACATTATGAACTAAAGCATGTGCCAAAATATCATTTCTATTTAATCATCAATGAAGACAAATAGTGGACGAGGACAATAAGGTTGAATCTAATTTTATAGTGCCTTAGTCAGCGTCTATGAGCCAACAAATGCTAAAAGGGGTCTCAGTGAGGACACTTTTCCCCCCTCGATTTTAATTGGAATAAAATAACAACCGTTGCAGCCTCTAACGCTCCAATGATTGAGCCTTCAGAGAAGTGGTTTTTTTAAGCCCTCATCACGTTCCACTGTCCTGAACTCTGCTGAAAATGTTAAAGGTAATGAATTATTTGTGGCTAAGGCGAGCAACGATCCAACAGTGCCCCCGTCAGAGAACATGAAGAATTACAACACACGAGATGAGGATTCTACAGTGTGCGAGTGCTTGTGAATGGATTGTATCAGAACCTGAAAGAGGTTTATTGCCAGGTAGGTTAAGACATGAGGAATTTGTTATGGTGTTTTGGTGCATACAAAAACATACATAAAAATAAAACAAAAATAGTACACATCTTAAAAGTTACAATGTTAAAAAAATAGTATACAATATGGCTTCTGTTCTGAGCAGCTGGGATCTTGTATTGCCTTCCCTCGACTCCTCTGCATTAGTGTTTGAATAGGTAAACAATGATTTAAGTGGTTGCAAAGACTAGAAAAGCACTAATACATCTTGCCATTTAGTCTGAATGTCCACAACTGTGATGAAGCAAGTGTAAAGCATAACTAAGAATGAAGTAGTTTGCAAAAAGCTGAACTGTATAATTGGCACCATGGTAGTCGAGGGCTGATTTCTTACTGCAGTGGGCCATGTTTAAAACCAACCTTTTGTTGCATTGCTTCCAAACCACAAGTAGAATATTCTTAACTATAATAACTACAAAAAAATCCCTTTAACCATTAGGCCACAATGTACAGGCCAGCACAAATGTGGATTTATAACAGAAACACAGTAAAAGGAAATAGAGTTTTAAAATGTTTATTAAAAAAATAGAAAACTTACATAAAAAAAACAAGGTATACATCTATATGTCAGTCATCTACACATAACTCATCCTTAATTACACACATTTGAGCTGGGGATTTAGTTTGTGGCAATATGACAAATAAACCCTTGGATCATCCTCTAAATGGCTTAATAAAAAGCGGCATTGAAGATGAAGTTATGCTACTAACAGTATAGAGTCCATCAGACTGGTGTGCAGGGGGTTACAATAGTCACATACTTTTAAAACATGACCCTCATCAAGTTCGGTTTTGTTAATGGCTCTACCAAAACTCTAGTAACGGTGATTCTATGACATCCCAAGCTCAAGTCCACTTACAGATTGCAGTGTAAATTATGTAGCTTTAAAACCTTGTCTTACAAGATAAATAAATACTGACTTTAAATACGGGAGGGGAACATTTCTGAAATGGAAGGACCTCTTGCCATCTTTATGAACCATGTGCTTAAAAAAAAACAAGTGTTGTGACATGATGTTAATGTTATCAATCATTGACTGCACTAGGAGTCTACTACTGGGGCATACACCTAGAACTGGAAGTAAAAATAAAAGCCAAGAAACCTGGCAGTGCTTATGGAGACAAATAGAACAGAAAGCTGGCTACAAACAGGAAAAAGGGCAAGATCGGTCATTTAAGAAGGCAGTTAACCTGTTGCTTTAACAGAATTGAAAGGAGATATAAGGCAGAGAAAAAAAGCACTTTGCTGGTAATAAATAGCACCAACTATTTTTGAAATGACTTAAGTAAACACTGTTAAGGTGCATTTCCTACTAGTTTATTAGGAGGAAATGCACCCAAAAATGAAAACACTGAAACAAGGGAAATGAGTAGTGGTGATAATGCATTTGGACAGGAAGTTGGCAAAATGTCATGTTATCATAATGCAGGGGTAAATCATGTCATTTTTGGCACATTTCACCTGTTGCTTTACCATAGCTCCCCCTTCTGTTGGAAAGACACACACACGCACGCACACACACACACACACACACACCTTAAATCTATCTATTGCACAGCTCAATTTCCTCTTAAAAATAAAGAAAACTAACTTATGGAAATGTAACTAAAACGTGAAATAAATTAAATAAAAGCAATTATTGCACATGAACGCAACAAACGTAAAATAAGGTGGCAATGTTTACAATAAAAAAATATATATAATAGTGCCAATGTGAAGGAAAAAAAAGCCCCCAGTGACAAAAACAAGGGAACAAATGACCAACATAAAAAAAGAAAACACTTGGTACATTCAAACAAGTCATCACAGTTTAAGCACTTGAGACAAGGTCCGTTTTGTGCTGTCACACCAAAAACATCAAGTCAGCGTTGCGCTGCATAGGTAGAAAGGTAGTGCTTCGCGCCAGAGTACAATTGGTAGATGATAGTCCAAGCTGTAAGAGCTCTGAATAAAGAGTGTAGCCAATAGCAAGTTTGCATTCAGAAGACAAGAGCCCAAAGCCTGCTCAAAAAGGCTTAATAAGAATCAGAACTTCAAGAACGACCAGTTCAGTACTATGGCACATCATGTTTTCTAACGGTGTTCAAGTTGCATGGAACTTGAATCAGCTCTATAGCTATCCAGTCAATCTTTAGCTGCTCAAAAGTGACACTGGGGAGGGGACCCAGTATAGGAATCAGTAACTCAAATGATGTGCTGGTGTGCATCAAATTTTAGAGGAAGGGGCTCATCAGACCGATGTAACAAAATGAGTACAGTTAAGACTTTGGGCCTTTGACAGTCTTCATTTGCCTGCGAGAGCCTTGTAGCATCACTTAGTGCTTGCACATTGCTAGCAAAGATCAATCATGTTGACACCTTTGGAGTCAACTTCAATTGACTTGTGAATTACAGGACATGGTTGGTGCATTTTAGAGAGCCTCCAACGAAAAACAGGTGCATCATGAATGCTTCACAGCTGGTCAACATCAAAACTCCTGATGAGTTATGTGAGGCCTTCAAAAAACAATGCCAGACAAGCAAGTCTTTCATCTGCTCTGGTTAAGAGCAGGAAGGTTTTCCTTCTTTTTGCTCCGCCAGGTGTTTCGGTTGTACTGCTGCTGATTCCTGAAACCTGGTGCTGTCTTAAGACCCTGGGGGACAAAGCGCCGCTGGGGACTGAAGTTACCTTGAGTTTGATTTTGACCTCGGAGAACGGCACCTTGGTTTTGCTTGAAGCCAACATTTTGCGGATCAAGGGCGCCATGGGAGCTGGATCTCATGTTGTAAGTGTGGCTTTGATGCCCTACTATCTGCGGGTGGTGGAGCTGGTGGAGGGGGCTTGTGGAGTTTGTGTGCTGGGAGACTTGTGCAGCTTGTGTCATGTGATGGTGCATAACATTGACCGAAGGTGGATTTTCATGGTAGAAGCGGCAGTCAGAGAGTGAGGGGATGGTAAGGTTTTCTGGGAAGGACATCTGGACCTAGTAATTAAAAGCAGAATATACAATCAGAATTATTATAAGTTAGTTTTGCATTGTTGAAAGAGGTAGAATAAATGCTTTTTAATTTAGTCCAACTGAAATGTAATCTTGTTCAAATATTCAAGATAGAAGAAATGGCCACATTCAAAAATTGGATATTGATTTGTATATAATAAGATAAAGAAAATAACCATTGTAGCAACAGTTTTAAATTTCTTTATTTGGAAAATATTTGTCTAGTTTTATGTTTTCCCCTGCAACCTGTAAAGGGGATGAAAATTAAACTGACCTGAGGCGCTGTGTGGATAAAGCCTGGTGCATGTGTTGCCCCCAGGTCAGTAGCCATCTGGAGTACTGTATGGACTGAGGCCAGGGTGAGAGACTGGAGTTGGATTGCAGTATTACCGTTTGGGGGAGAATCAGACTCCTGAAAAAAAAAAAACACATGCTGTTTGACAAAAGATGCAACAGTTACTTTTCTAATGGATAAACAATAGTAGAAAGCTTTGATCACTACACACATTTTTTTCTATCAAAGATCTTTGTCACAGCATGATAATTCAAATCACAGGTCATGGTTATTCAGGTTTTTAAGTGGTGGTTAACCACAATGAAATGAAGAGCAACTTGTGTAGTAAATATTTCAAAAGCAAAATATATTTTGGCCTTACGATGTCACTTCCGGAGGAGGAAGAGAGCGAGCATGCCGAAGAGGATGAGGAGTGGTGCTGAGGGCTGGGGAGGAACTCTGGAGAAGGTGAGGGAGAGTCAGTACTGAGTGGGGAGGAAGAGTCTCTTTGATCCTCCACAGACACCAGCATCAGCCTGGCAAGGTCCTGCTCACAGGTCTCTATATCTAGGAAAAAACAGAATACTACTGTTAAAAAAAAAGAGGTTTGTTGAACTTTCAAATTTGTTTTCAACTTTCAGCATCAAGTTTATTTACCAAACTTACAAACACATGGGAGTCATCATAATATAACCTGCAGTCTATTTACAAAGTGGATGCAAACCCAGGGTTCCCACAAAGTTACCATGGTTCTCCAACTTGGCATACTGCTTGGCTGCCCACGTCTTTATTGTCCAGTCCCTGTAGGCCAAAACATCTGGGCTCACTTTGAGGATGCGTCCTAAAGTACTGCAAAGACAGAGACAGGTGTAATCCACAATGTTATCATGACACTCAAAATCTTTGGTTACAAAAACATTATAAAAAGTAAAAAGTTGATGACGATGATGATGAAGCATCTCAATATCTGAGACCTTAACTAATTTCCAAGTGAAGGAAGGTTTTGCCTGAACAATCTGAAGATGTGACATTTGTGTACTCTTGGGTGAATTGCGTAATTTCAGCTCCCTTGTCATGCCAACAGTTTGTAGTTTAAGCAAAATGCTATCCGAGTGGATAAAGTAAGTTAAATCATGTATACACCCTGGGCTGATGTTTAGGATAGCTTGCTTGCCTTTTGAAAACAACTTAAGCAAATGTTACAAAAGCAACAGACGACAGATCTGGGACGTTTAGACACAAAGCATCTAGCTCGCTAACCATTGCTTGTTGCTAATATTATTGCAAACAAAATATTCAGTATATAAATATAAATTGCTACCCAGTAAGTTATGATACTAACAGTTTTAAAGCAACTACCCAACTGTAAGCAAGCTAAGGTTAAACAGCTAGCTGTAATCCAGCCAAGATGCACCAACCTTGTGTTGGTTGCTTAGCCAAAAAGTATTTTCAAAAAGATAATACAAGTCTAAAAATGTATGTAATGTGACTCTTTGGGCCAATGCCAAACATTTCATTCACGGAGAAACCAACCTGTCGTATTCCTTATTGGGGTAAGCGCGTGCAAGAGGAGATACTCCATGACTCAGCACCATGTAGGCAAAGTCAAACACCTGCTTGACTTGCAGGACGCCGTATGAACTCCTGCCCACGTCGTTCCCTGTGAAAATCAATGTATAGAGAGGTTACACACAGCTTTGGACAATACGATACATACAGACACTACAAACTGGCTATAAAGTCCCGTGAAATGTGTTAAACCACTAGTCCTGCAGGCATAAAAGAGTCAGACCCCCTCCATCCTATTTCACAGCAGGGTATGTCAGTCAAATCAAGACTATCTATTTATCTACGTATCGGAACGAAAAGCGTCCCAAAGAATATACTTCTTGTCACAACTTTGTCTTTTTGAATAAGTCTATGAAGTGTTTTGCTCGTCTCTGCAATTTTTACACGGTCATCATTTTCCATATTAATGTACTGAGAGCAGATGATTAATGTTAACTACTGCCATGATGGCATACCCTCTATATGAATTGACCATGTCAGTAAATGTATTCATTAAATCCCAATCTGACCTGGCTGTATTGGGTCTTCTATGCAGAGCATGGATGGCCGGTTTCCACTCCCCATGGCTTTGAGCATTTCCTCCTTGGACACGTAGGCTCCTTCATTCTTCACCCTGATGCCGGTCTTGATGTAGTTGAAATTATGGCCATACAGCTCGAAGAACTCGATCAGCAGGATGCCGAGGTTGATGTTGGCACGCCGCGTGTCGATTCGAGGGTGCAACTGTGATAATCAGACTTAAAATTATCCACACGGTCTAACTAAATCCAGCCTGCATGAAACAGTTCCCTGATTAACTGCATTTAAAAATAAGAAAAAATATTGTGCACAGATGCAACAGTTCTCGGGTTACATAGTATCGAATAAAAATAACAATATGGAGAGCTTTTCATTTCACAGAAGGATAAGTAATAATTGCATTGATTTCAAGATAGATAGACAAGAAAGGGGTTGCTGCAGAGGCAGTACATGTAGCAGGCATACACATGTGTACCTGCAGGAAGCTGATAGCCATCAGGATGAGGCTGTAAGAGCTGATGCCTCCAGTGAAAACTTCATTGAGATCCCTCTGCAGTAGGAACTGCTTCAGGACAAAGATCAGAGGCGGCAGAATAGTGTACTTCTACAAGATAGAAAGAGAAAAAATTAAAGACTGTACAAGAAAAAAAGCCACATATGAACTGAAGGTGTCAGGTGTTTAAGTGTTACCTTAAGATAGCTTTTGATGAACTGTGCTGCTTTAACAGCAGTCTCTACATTGAAGCTGATGTCCACTTTTATCTTTGTTTCATGGTCAGTAAGCCTGATGATTGGCACCTGATGACAGGTAAAACAGTTAATTGGAATCAATCCAAAAAGTTGGGTGAACTGAACTTTTTTACATCCAAAGCTTCTATTGAAGTTTTCTCTTTGTGTGCTTTTGACTTATTTGAAACAGTCATCGCTCTCCCGGTGACTTACTGTAGCTTTATCGAAGACCTTGATAGGATAAGGACCAGCCACATTGTGCTTCTTCAGGGCTTGTTCCAGGTCCTGTAGTGGAGGATGGTCCCACTTTCCAAACACCACTAGGTCAATATCACTGAGAACAAAAACACAAAGCACTTTGTTGTTAAAAGGTTACATCCAACTAATTATGTCTACAGTGTACAAAAACGAGGTCACAGAAGAACAAACACATTAGGGCCAAGTCTTATGTTGTGGAACTAATTAAGGCTTTTGGGAAAGGTTGGGTGAGCACAATGTGACCAAAACCAAGATCGTAAAAAGGAAAGGTGGCCAAACGCAGGTGGCAGGGAAGCATTATTTTTGTGTCTCTTTAAGGTTATTAACCACTCAAGTTTATTTTAAAAATCTTGTCACTATACAAATTAACTTGATAAATTAACATAGAAAGAAAGAAAAAAATCAGGCTGTTGAAAGCATAATATAAATTGCAGAGTAAAATATGTTTGAATAAAATAACCTAGTAACCCTTGGAATAGGCTTGAGAGACACACTGTATACAAGAACGATAGCACAGAACAAAAAGTAAACAGTGATTCTGAATACTGTATGGTAGAACACTGATATAAACATACCACCAAAAATATTGCTCCCACTTTGTCAAACAAACATTTTAATAACAAATGTCAATTTCCTAATAAGGTCAGACTGCACACACAAATGTTACCTTGTTGGAAGATAAAGTCCTGTGCTGAAGCTGCCAAATATCTCCACCTGTAGAGTTCAAGACCAATTAGTTCAATTCTGATTCAAGTCTTCACACATTATATTAGACAGTAATCATCATTCCTTTGATAGCTCTTGTTTCAGCAAGTTGGATCTTTATGGCTGTTGGCATTTGAGCTGCACTGCACATGATTTTTTTCATACCACCATAGCTTAGAGAAACATGAATGTGTCTTTTGAGGAAAGTGAGGCCCAGTGGGAACTCTCTGGGCTATGATTAGCTTAAAAGGTTTATAAAACATATCCAACACAATGGCATTTGTTACAAAGTACACTGTGTATAACAGTCTGTTGGCAACATGCAATGGGAAATGTATTAATGTTTATTTAGGAATACAAGTTACATCTTTATTAATACATCTGGTCAACTCTGGACGTGCCATTTAAAAAAGTTAGTTGACTGTCTACAGAAGGGCAAACAGGAAACGTGAAGCTCAGTAAATAGTCAGACATACTGACTAACCTTTACAAAAAACATAACATTGATTTAAACAGGCAATAGCAACATTGAATTCAAAACGGATTCCAAAACTAGCAAATTCAAGTGAAAGAATATGCACAAAATAAAGAAATGTATTCCAAAATGTCCTGAGTGGAGACCATGACAGAAGAACCCTGCTGTCATGGGTAATTTATGGTACAATCCCAGCTCATAAGAGGTTTATAAAAAAAGAGCAGTTAAATTGCTCCCACATAACTAATTTTCTTTCTGAAACCTTTAAGTTCTCAGTATGAATAGACAGTTTCAGGGAAGGGGTCAGCAAACTCAATGGTTTAATTTAAAAACGCACACACACACACACAAAACATTTTCAAACTGATTTACGTGGCTAACTAATCAGTTGTATTGTTGCTACAGAGAATATGTCAACTTAAGAGGACCGTAACACAATCAAATACGCCTTGGTAAACTCTGGTAAAGGATATTTTGGGTAAAATACTAAATGCTGAAGGAAGCTGAGTTTTACATGTTCTCACCCCTGCTGTGGGCCACAACTCCATGATGACACCTTCTATTCTGTTCACAACATCTCTTCTCATGGCCTCCTCTTCTGGTCGTGGCGACATGAAGTTGAAAAAGTCCACAATTTCTTCATGAAGACTGTGAAAAATCAAATGAGAAAGGAAAAAAAAACAAACAGCAAAAGAGTGAGCAATATAAGGCACGACTACAGACAGTATTTCTGGATGCATTTGATGAACGTTTTTTTTTTTTTTTTTTAAGGCCTGGAAATGAAGCCTATACTGCCATTATTGCACTTAAAACAAGTTAAAATACATTTTTGCCTCATCTGTGGTCAAACATTCAGGTTCATTATTTTTTAACCTACTTATATTGTTTTAAATGTTGACCAAATTGCAGTTAACTATATCAATTGATTGGCTCAGCCACACGACCAATGGTCTTGATACTGTTTGTGATAATAAATACTATATTTAGATTAGAAAAGGCAAAGGCCTAAGTGTGAAAATTTTCTGAAATATTGAACTTATTTCATTAAAATTCATCATGGAAAAGTGCTCATTGGCTGACTTGGGTAAGAACCCCGTAGCTCACTTTGAGAACGCTTTCAAGACCAATCCAATTATCCTTACCCGTTTATACCCGGGCTGTAGCGCCTGGTTTTCCACAGGCTAAACGAAGAGTCTACATGGTGTCCATTCCAGGCGTAGGACAGGAGAGGGTTGATGCCGTGGAAAGTGTTAGCCCTGTTCAGGTGCCTCCTGCGGCCGGATGACTGTGACTGATAGTGGTGGTGCTTGTTCCCATGCTGATTTTTCATCCCGGTGGGGGTGTGGCCGCCAGATTGTTGCATGCTGCGACAGTGGTGCTGAACAGTGTGAAAAGGCGGAGGGGGCTGCTGTTGCCGTCTGAGATTGTTCTCGTTCAACTCGTGCTCGCCGTAGTGTATAAACCGACTGGCCTCTTCGTTCAAATTATCGATTTGCAGAGAGGAGCCGGAAGGCGAGGAGCTCTCGGCCTCCGAGTCCAGTGAGGACGAGGACGGCGACAACGAGCCCTTCCTTCGGAAATGTACCCTCTCTACGCCGCCGCTGTCTCGCTTCGACGGTTTCCCAAACACACACCCCGGCAGTGCTACATTCTTGCGATACTCACAGTTAGCCTCCGTGGAGTTTGCATTTAGCGAAGCAAAGTTGCGTTGGTGGTGAAGGTGGTTGTCGATGCCGGAGTTAGCTCCAAATCCCTGAGAGGTTTCCCAAATGTGCATCCACGGGGAATTGGCAGGACCCTTCTGCTCCGGCTGCATCCAAGCGGTCCGGGGATCCATTGGAGTCGAGTTGGTCGAGAACCACTTCACGGGGAAAAATTGCGAGCAATTTGGCAAATTCAACACTTTGCGTTCAACGAGACAAATAAATTCTACCGCGTTTATTTACTTGTTATCTTCGAATTGCTTCATGTCCAGAAACTGATTTGGTTTTTCAGGCAGCTCGTCCAACTCCACTCCCCATGTAAGACAGCCAATATGGCGAACCCAGCAGCACGGATCAGCGTCTACGCATGTCCGAGGGATTTAAATCTTTGAACACACCCCCCGAGACTCAAATATGCGTCAATGTACCCAAACACAGCTCGGACACACCGGAAGCTAATTAAAATAATTAACCGACCCCTTGGAAACTTATTCACGACACACAAAATAAAAAGCAGTATGTCCAAAATATGTTAGCTTAATCACATAAAAAAATATTTTTATTTTTTAGATAATATAGGTTGTTAACATTGTAAACCTTCCAATCGGCAATATTTTTAAAATATTGTCTAAAAATATTTTCTCATTCAGGATTTCTTAAGAGCATTTAGTTTTGTGTCATAACAGAAATCGTATTTACATGAGTTTACAATTCTGCAATTTGCTGTAAGATGTTGTTCTTTAAATGTATCAAATTTGGCGTGCGCTTTTATTTTGAAGGCTACGTCCGGAAATTGTAACGATAATGTGTCACAGATCAGACCGGGCAGAATGAACGTGATCGTTTTTCGAAATTTAGCTGGATCAATTGTCGCTGCCTCTATCAACATTTTGTATTAGAATGTTAATGTTATGTCACCCCCAGCCCCCCAGAAATGTAAGTTTATAATTTGCTTATTCTCTTTTTTTAGTAAGCATGCAGTTTAAGTAAGTAGGCTATATTACGTTTATAACCCAAGGCCCATAAGGCCATTTTCATGGCTTTATAATTAGTTGCATTTGGGCAAGTGCTGAGTAAATGCAACCAAATAAACAGGTATTTATGTTCAATATGTTGATTTTTTTATTTGAAAAAGTTAAATAACCTCTGAAACTTCAAACTGTACAGAACATTTACAGTCGCAATTGTACCTTTCATTCAAACAAACATCAAATCCTCATATTTACAAATGCATAATGAAGAAAAACATGTGAAACTGTGCCCCAGTTTAACCAGAGCCCATGCACATATTTTACATTTTTTTAAAACAATACCTGAGTACAGCAAAAACTAAATGCAGCAATTCATGCCAGTACATTTATTACAGGGTGTGTACAGTTTAAAATTTGAGGAAACAAACATGTTAAATGTCTCCAACACTAAACATTGAGGAAACATTTGCTAGGAAATTAAAGTACATTTAAATGTATTTATTTTTAGGTAGAAGTGCACATACAAAACACAAACTAAAGCATTTGTCTGGACTGTCTTTCACAGCATATTTGAATTTAAGTAGTAGCACCAAACCAATTTGTGAACATGCATGTGCCCAAATGGTAAACAGCTCTAACATAGGCTGCCAGTAAGCTAGTAAAATAAAAATGTAGGTGCATAGTTGAAATTTTTTCATTAAAAGAAAAAGGTACAAACTGACAAGCAAGTTCATGTGGATTTGTATAGAATATGTCTCTCTCAGCTCTTGATATGTCTGCAGATAGAAGCTAACTGGTTAATGCAGCTGGTGACCGCAGGAGGGACGCTCTGAGACGTTTCTCCTCTCCACCCTGCCAGGGCATCCATGGCTTGTTTCGGGTTGCAGGGAGACAGGTCGTAGATGCAATAGATGGCGGCCAACTGGACCTCCCATGGCACACCTGAGGAAAAAAACTCTCGGTTTAAAATACACACATTTGCAAATACTCAAAATTGAATAGAAAACTAATTAGTGTTTCAAAAATGATGACCAATGAAAGGCATGTCTTAGAAAATTGACAGCACTTAATAGATGATACCTTCAGTCTGACCGTGCCTTCCAAATGCGTTCATGACCTTGGCTACTATTACCACAGAGGAAGAACTCCTCTCTTTCATTCCAAGTTGACCGAGGCATCCTATATAAAATGTAAAAACAATTATATTTTCAAATGGGTAATCTCTAGGCTATCAATCAATTACACTTGATTCAGGTTATGGTAACTTGCAAATAAAAGAAACAAAACAAAAAACAACAGACCAATGAGTCGAATTACAGTGGCGACGGTCACATCAGAGACGGGAGTTTGTTTATCTCTGGGCTGTGTCACCCAGGTGTTCATGAGTGGCCACAATTCCTTACTATCAAAGCAGAATAAACAGGTTAACACAGGGTTACAGCAGATGTCTGCTTTCAGGAAATAGTAAGCTTCACAGAGATTATTTAGATTTTGTTTGGAAGACAATGTGCACGGTAGCTTCATGTGAGAACGAATAACATACCCCAATAAATGATCATAGGTCCACTTCCACTTCTTGTGTGAACAGAGCAGTTTCAGAGTTAAGACATGCTGCCAGGCCTCAGTCCCCAGGTCATGCCCGTAGCGACTGTGTTTAGTGAAAGACATGCCTGACCCTGAATGAATATCAGACAGCGTTCTGGAGATCAGGGTGTCAATGTCACAGGGAGGACTCTGCAGTGATAAAGGGAGATTAGATTTAAAAAGGGATACAATTGGGAAAGAAGACCTACATTTAATAAAAACAGTGATCTGACTGAATTATGGTCACACAGGTTAGGAGCCAAACAATTTATAAAAAACCTGAATGCCTTCAGAATGCTCTACATTTTAAAAAGGAAATTAAAAAAACAGCAATGTTTTCACCATTCACCCACTTTAAAAGTCAGAGGATATACATAGATGCGAGTAAAAAAATGATCCGACTGGAGATCCCATCTCTCCAAATACTTCACCTTCTCCCAACCAAGGAATGCTGAAAGGCAGCCAAGGAGGTTTTCTTCTGCTTTCAGTTTGGTGACAGTATGTATAGCCTGGCACAGAGAACTACTGTGTGAGAGTACTTTGGGCCATGTTATCACCATGAACAAAATCATTTTAGCACAGTCTGTAAAATCTGCAGTAAGAAAGACACAATATGGAGAATGAAATGTTAATTTAAAGTGAAGCTGAAGTAGGAGCAATAAAGACAGACTTTACAGTTGACAGAAGCAATTAAGTAAAAATATATTTTCAAAAGTATGTACGAGGTTAAATAAAGTAAAATGCAAATTGCTAACCTTCTGTGAGAAGGCTGTGTGCCAGAATGTGAGCTTTCTGCCAGTCTCTTGTCTGTCTACAGATCCCTGTGTGGACTCTACAGAGGGCCTGTATGTAGTTACTGCTCAGATATTTTTTTCCTTCTTTCAGCTTTTCCAGGATGGCCAAAATCATGTCATCCGTCTTAAGCTGAAGAGAGAGTAAACATGCACAAAAGGCAAATTCTCATGGACATATTTTTTAAACAAACACATTGTATGAGTAATAAGCAGCCATTTTTCTTTACAAGAGCCTTTATGTGAATTATTTTCCTTTTCTTTGAAAATGAAAATTGATTTCAAAATGAATAAATCATGAATGGCAAGAGTGAAAACAAATAAATAAGCCAAAGAAACCAGTCTACTCACCAAGTTATTTTGGCAGATCTCAGAGATGACCTCTTTCTCTTCATCTCTCAAGACAGGCTTTTTGGGCATGGTACCAACATACAAGTGGCTCTGGACTACAGGCAGTAGATCGAAAAACTGGTTTTCAATCTTCTTTAAAAAGTGAGCTATAAGATTTTGCTCTGCATGTTCTCCACCTTCCACGGATGGTAAAGCGGTCTTTAGTTTGCACTGTTGACTCGTCAGAGTCTGGGCTGAGGTGGCCTCCTCTCCAATGTTGGAGAAAGAGGAAGGCATCTGCTTGTGGCTAAGGGTAGGAGAGCAGTTATCTAGCCTGAGACATTTACTGCTTTTAGGTTGAGGCAAACTGATGGCCGGTCTTTTTTCTCTTCTCATCTCAGTCTTGGTGAAGGCCGTCGGAGTTGAATTAATAGTCTTAAAACAAGATGTCTGACTGTTGGTTGTTGTGGGTAACGTCCCACTCTCTGATGAACACATGCTGAGCCCGACGTTCCCCCGGAGAATGCTCAGAGTTCGGGCATGGGCAGAGAGCTCCGGGTACATGGTGTCAAGGATCCTCATGGAGTTCTCTTGAGATGGACTGGAGGAAGACGACGGTGATGAATTCATTGCTGAAGAGGGTAAGCGGCCTGGGACCGGCACGGCATGTTTTGGAGTCGCAGAACCAAACTGTAGCGGAGACGAGGGGACTCCATTCGGAGGGAGTGGACTGTTTAGTGCAGACGATCTCAGCTGTAGGCTGTTAGGAGTCAAATGCGCCTGGACAGGAGTGGAAGGCGAAACAGATCTTTCCATGGGTGAGGGAAATGAGAGTTTACCAATAGCCTGCCTTGGATTGATTGATTTGCCTGCCTTTGGAGGTGTGCTCAGAGGTGTTAGGATACGAGGAAGCGGAGGGCCCATCGCAGAGCGAACTTGGCCTATGCATTCTGGTGACTGAGCCGTAGTGGAACATTCCACTGGGCTACATTTTTCCTCTCGGATCAATATTGGGTTTTGATTTTCAAGAACTTTTGTACATTTATTTGTGCTAGTATCACTTTTTAATGATAGAGTAGATCTAACAATGGGACAAATATCTGTTTCCACTTTAAGTTTACTTGCGTCTTTGCTGTCTGGAAGTGCTACAGTTACTTTGTTTGTTGTTATCTTGGTTTCTGGTTTTGGGTCCAAAGCCTGTAATTCTAAAGTGGGTAACAGACATGAAGGACTCAATCGCC
This sequence comes from Eleginops maclovinus, assembly GCF_036324505.1. NCBI lineage: Eukaryota > Metazoa > Chordata > Actinopteri > Perciformes > Eleginopidae > Eleginops > Eleginops maclovinus. Next base: position 16,564,094 of record NC_086351.1, on the reverse strand, counting down.
TGCACAAAGAATGTGTATTATCTTTAACAGAATATTTTAAGTTAGAAAGGGGAGAGCCTTGATCTGCTAGTTTTTCAGGGTTGTCAATGTCAACACCCTTTTCTGCAGTAGTTGCAACATTTGCCTGACAAGTGTCTTGGTCAGCATGGGATTTTTTATCTTCCATCTTCAACAATGGAGGAGACAGAGATCTATTATCACCATTTGACTCGGAGAGAGAAGCTTCAATATTGACCCCACCAGTTCCTTGTGCTTCATTTCCATCTTCCTCCCCAAGAGGTTTAATGGGCGCATCGTTTTCAAGCATTTCTTTAACATTTTTACCTTTGGCAGTACTGAGGCCATCACCGCTGATAGACAAACAGGGTTTATCGTCTGGAATGTCTGTGTCATGGCCCACACAGCCTTTATTATCCTGGGGTGTAAAGACATCTTGACGGCCCTGTCCAAGACCAATGGAGTCCTGGGGACTTTTTCCCAGTTCCGAACTCTTTTCTGTATTTGTTACCTCAGTAACTCTCACAGAGTCAATGATTATTGAGGAGGTAACTGAGGAAGTAACTGGCTGAACATTTCCTGTTTCTTCAGAGATTACAGTTGTATCCATCCTTCTGGGTGACTGTATAACCTCAGGAGTGACTGTTTTAGCATCAGCAAGATCACCAGGGTTTGTGTCGACCTCCATCTCTTCATCTTCATCTGACTGATCTTCCTTTGCATTTTCTGGCGCATTTTCAATTTCAGAGATACCATTGGCACCACTGCAGGATTGCTCACTACTTTCAGTAGCCAACAAGGCATCCTCAACCAAAACTGCTAAGAGTGATGTAGAAGAAGACGAAGAAGCACAAGATAAAGAAGTAGAAGAAGCAGAAGCAGAAGCAGAAGATAAAGAGGTAGAAGAAGCAGCTGTTGATAACAGTACAGCTGAGGGCTCATGCTCATTCTGCAATTCTTTTCCGTTTGTGCTGCTTTGGACCTTCATTTCAGTAACGCCACTCAACATGTTTTGTCCCGAGTCTTTGGATTCATTTTCATTGGGAATGTGTTCCACTTCCTGTCTTGTAACCGCTGGCAACTCTTCCTTCTCCTCTCTCGATAGTGCAAAAGGTTTTGGACAAGGGCTTGTTACTGATGTTGTGATGACTAAGGACTCTTCTTGTTGAAAAGGAACAGAGTCGTCAGAGATTTGGGGATGGTTTTCCTTTTCCCCATCTGTTGTCTCCATAGATTCCATTTCTGCATCCTGAAAGACACCACATACAGAAACACAGATTTTTTTATAAGATACATCCACCACGAGTTGGACCGGGAGAATCAACAGGCAGGAAATATAACGATGCTTGAGACCACTTTGCAATGACATTACAGGAGCTTTGAGGGACAAAATTGTGATTTTCTAAATATAAATCATATGTATGTTCACAAACAAACCTGAGCTTTGTGCATTTCTTAATTGATCATAATTCAATTGACTGAAAATTACATAATATCTAAAAACAAAAAGTACTTCAGTTACAAATGCAAAAATACTATTAAATGAAGTTTTGGCATATTTAAGGATGAGTTACCTAGTAGTTGACGTAAAAGTACTATATGAAAAGTGGTTTCCTAATCTTTACCTATTCCATCTTCTGTGACTTTCTTTTAAAATGCTTCATTGATTCTGATTTAATAACAACTTTTGCATTATGAATACATAGATTTTAACACAGCAATTTGCACTCACATAATAACAGGTTAAACTGCAAATTAGTTAGTCATTTTTTAAGAAAATGCATAAAAACATCTACCTGATTTTCCACCTCATCTGGTATAGGTGAAATGCAGGGAAGCATTGGTTTGAACAATGCCAGTATCTGCCCCAAAGAAACTTCTGAGCTTCCAAAGTCAGTAGATGACTCCTCAGCTTTGTGTTCCTTTGACTTGCTCCTTTTGGGTGTGTTTTTTTGTTTTTTGGCACTTGGTGACTGCAGCGATGGTTGATGCTTAGTGGCTTTCTGCCTATGAGGAGAGTTTTTCAAAAGTGTAAAAATGGCTTTTGTTTGCACAGGGGAACTGTGGGATTGACTGATTTTATGAGCGGGTGACTGGGATGTGTTCTGCAGAGGAGAGTGCAGTCTGTTTTGTGGGGAGCTGGGTAGAACCTCCTTGGATCTGGACTCTGAAATTTACAATAACAAAAAGGATTTCCATGAATGCATTAAATGCTTAAATTACAAATATAAATGCAAAAGCGATTCGAAAGTTAGAGACTTGTTGAGTTCTGTCTCACACATATATACGACATAGCTTAATGATGCCTCACCAGGAGATGTTTGGTAATGTATCAGGTTTGCAGTGTGTTGCAGCTGAGGTTCCACACATGACCATAAATTCTGTAGCAGCATTTGGAACTTTTCTGAAAAGCAGGCATAATTCATCACAAGCGGCACAATTAATAAAGACAAAGCATAAGCTAAATGTATGTAATAAATAATAATGAAGCAGACTGAACACCTTTGTCTACTTTAGGCTCCTTTGGTGCAGTTGCTTGAGTTGATGTACTCCTATAATCTGTCAAAGGGAAAATTCAATTGCGTTAATTTTAGTCAGAAAACCCTTTTTGCCATTATATAGATCAAATGCATTTCCTTTAAAAAGGCCCTTTGACACTTAATTTAAAAGTTTGGTAATTTGGAAGAATTGAAAAGGAAAACCCAACTTCATGAAAGACCAATATCTGACTGCAGCAAAGAAAACACTCATTGTAACACTGCATTTGTAGATCAAGCTGCTTCTTGTTTACCTTTGCACCGTTCTCTTTCCAGTTTCATCATTCTCACCTGTAAATGAAATGAAATTGAACACAAAGCAATGTCTGTTTAATAACTTAAAAAAAATACCCCCACAAATGTGCAGTTTATAAAAAGATATTTACTGCACCTGGAGGTCATCAATATTCCTCTCTAGCAAGATCTTCTCTTTGGTCAGATGGGATATTTGATGATTCTGTTTGCAAAGCGAGTCTGAAATACCGACAGAAATGTGTATAATTAAACAGCCCAAAAACAATTCAACACATTTTTTAATGTAGTGTAAGAAACATGTTTGATACCAACCTTCAAGCAGCCTAACTTTATTCTCAAGGCTTCCCTTTCTGTGGGTCAGAAAACAACATGGGAGCTTTTAGCATATATCTTTTTTTAAAACACATTTTTCCCACAAACAACATGGAGTGCGAAGGAAACGACTGCAAGCCAGTTCTTACATGCTTGCTGTCTTGGCGTTCTCCTCTATCAATCTTTCAACTTGATCTGCTTGTGCCTGAGATATCTTCAAAGATGTCTGAAAAGGTAAAAAAATAAAAAATGTGCAAAGATTACAAATGTTCCCAAGCTACACTTAAGCTATGGATAAAGCTTTATAAGATACAGCAAATTCAGATGACTCAAGTGCAAAGACTTTTTATCTTACCTGTATTTTCAGCAGATCATTTTCTACTCCAGCCTTTTCCCTCTTCAACTGAGCATTCTCAAGTGTCTGTGTTTCTGTCAGTTCTATAACGTGGAAAGACAATTTAGCAAAAAATCTGGAATGTATTTAAATCAGATTAGTATTTTTAAGTTTTGCAACTCTTTAGTGGTAAAAAATTATAGGATGCGGAAGTACCTTTCACATCCTTAAGATGGTGTTCAAGCTTCTCATTCCTGAACAATGTTAAAAAATAAAATTAACATTTTACCCCAAAATAATGCCATAAAAATGCATTTATTTGCACTGTTATGATTATAAGAAAACAATCCCTTACTCTGCTATCATCTTGCTATGTTCCTGCTTCAGTTGTTCCATTTCTTCAGACATCTGCCCAAAGGTCTTAAGGGCACCCTTTAAAAAAAAATAATAAACAGTGAATATCACACACAGCATAGAAACAAACATCCAGTGTAAGAAAAGGTTCAGGAAACACATTGTAAGTAAATGTAAATGAGATTGTAGAAAGAAAAAGCATACCTTCTTTTCCTCAAGTTCTGCTTGCAAAATTTCATAATCTGCCGTCCTTTTCTCCAGAGTAACCAATCTGATCTGCAGCTCTTCCAGCTGTTGTTGAAGCCCAATTGCGTCACTGAGTAAAACATAAAACAAGAACATAACTATGCATTTATTGAGATTATTTACGTAATTTTGCACTCTGAAGTCACCCTTTTTATTAGAGTTTTGTTCCTTTGGTAAACATTCCCTTTAAGCTAGTACGAACACATTTTAACTACTATATTTTGCTAGATTACACCTTTTAAAATGACCTACCCCAAGTTGTGTCAAGATCTCATATCGAAAGTGTTTCTTTCGTGAACAATGATGGTATTTAAAAAGTAGAAGTATTGTTGGTGTCCAAATGTCCCCGATATCTAACTGCAATGTATTTGTGTTAAGCAAATCACCATGGCAATACTAACGCATGTATTACTCACTCCGAAACCGCTACCCTCTGCTTCAGAGCCAGAAATGACGAAACGTACTCGGTCAGGCTCTGTAGTAGGAGAAAGGAAGACACAAAACAAAAACAAACACATTCATTATTACCAACAACGTTCCCATAAACTGATAACATTAAAAGATCGCGTCACAAAGTCGCAGACTGTTTATTTATACTTTACAAACAAGAAACACAACTTTTTAATGGAATTTCCGTCATAAAAGAGAAAATCTAACCTGGTGCAAAACAGAGCAGTTTTGACAGTTTCCAACCGTCGCGACCGCGGCGATTGCTGCCGTTTTGGACTGACTGTCCCTTGGCATCATGGTAAGACAGGTTTCACCGAAACTCTCACAATCATTATTTGAAACAAAATAAATTGAGGAACATATTCCCGTAGAAGAAACTCCAGACAGGTTCAAAATAAACACATTTATCTCCCACGTTGACCAAGGACCCAAACCAGGACCCCACATGACATGGGGAGCTTTGAGAAATGCCGGTTAACTTAAAATGTAGTATAACTTGCTACTGTGCTACCCCTTTCCAATTATGGTCGGTGTGTAATTAAATGTACTAATACATGTGACATATTGAACGTTTGATTTTTTGTTGGTTAAAATATGATGTTTCTCCAAAGTGTGTGTTTTCTTTCAGGCAGTTCACAATGCCATTTCTGGGCGTTGCAGAACAACTGCATCACATCGTTCAGCGTCTTACCGGCCAATAGGGGCAGAATAGCCGACTCTACGCGCTCAACACACTTTATAAACAGTATTCACTTTACTCGTCAAAAATATGCTCTCTGCTCATAGGTTGATGTTCGATAGTTTGTTTAGTAGTCATCATAGTATACCTAAGTGAGTTGAGTACATTCCTCTTTGTGCTGAATCGATCCTTCCACAACACAAAAACCCTCCCTTGCTTTCACGGTACAATTCTAAAAAGTCAACTTCTTTGCTCCAAATCCCTGGTGGTCTAGTGGTTAGGATTCGGCGCTCTCACCGCCGCGGCCCGGGTTCGATTCCCGGTCAGGGAACACATTTTCTTGAGCTCCGTTGAGATTTGAAATACTATTTAATAGCTTAACCTGAGCTGTACAACTCTAAATCATATTGTTTCGTAACGACAATATTTAATGGATTTACAGAAAATAGTTTCACGTTTGTTTTGCTGCAATGTGTGTTACATTTCAGTCAGCAGAGGGTACTGTTGTACAGATTAGGCTACAGTGTTCCTAATTTATATCTGCGACTGCGTCTCTCTCTCTGTCAGACACGCGCCTTCTTCTTCTTCTTCTTCTTCTTCTTCTTCTTCTTCTTCTTCTTCTTCTTCTTCTTCTTCTTCTTCTTCTTCTTCTTCTTCTTCTTCTTCTTCTTCTTCTTCTTCTTCTTCTTCTTCTTCTTCTTCTTCTTCTTCTTCTTCTTCTTCTTCTTCTTCTTCTTCTTCTTCTTCTTCTTCTTCTTCTTCTTCCACTCAAAAAGTCAAGCAAGGAAAGGTGGCAGCTCCTAAATTACCTCTCTGGTGAAGCAAAAATGGTCATTTATTTAAGTAGGAAAAACAGTGTAGAACATAGAAAAGGACAACAAGCCAAAGATGTGCAACATTAGAGACAGACTCTGGCTCGAACCTCTTTTTTACAAACACATTGGGAACTTAGAATGTTTTAAACAACGTTGGTGTTACAAAGATATTGTATGTTTGGTTGTCAACGAGGATTTGCACTTTGCACACGTTTTGAATATATAGTTTTTTATTTTTTTTATTTTCAGTTAATTGATTTTATTGCCCAATGACGCACTTTATTTGAAGTATACTGTATGTATACTTGCTGAACATGTAAATAAACTGTTTTTGCAAAAGTAAAAAAAAAAAATCTGACTGACGATGACTCTAATAGCTGAGAGGAAACAACTAAAGGTGCTGGATTGTTGTTGGTGCATCCTGACTGAAAGATAATAACCCTGTTACTTCAGATGAACCTTCAGAGTGCAGCCCCGAGGCTATAGAGGCAAATCTTTCCAAACAGATGCAGTCGAAGATAGCATAGTTTCTTTAGTGGAAAGGGGAGTGCTGGGTATGCTTTCTTTCTTCCTGTCTCTCTCTGACAGATAACCTCTTCGGTTACCTGACATGTTAGGTAACAATTTGGATGTTGCCAGATTTATCTTGATCACCTTTGTTATCTACAGGAAGTCTTCGTCTGATCACTATCTTTGTATAAACACAATTCTTCATCCTCTTAATCCCTTTCTTCTTGTGTGGTTTGATTCTTTCCTCATTTTTGAGGACGCTGTTGCAATTTAAACGGAGTGAGGTGAAACAATTGCTATCTAATGAAAGTCATAGAAAACCAAGTCAGTCACTAAAGCAATACATTACTGTAATAAGATATTCATGTTTGAAGAGTTATCCAAAAATTGGGTCATCAGTTTGTCACTGGGCTAGCTCATTTTGTCCATAAATTACATGCACATGATTACATTTTTAGAAACATGATTTCAACATTTTGAAAGAAGTACTTATTTTTGATATTGGTGTCATCCTATCATCTCTGCTACACAGGATTACGTTTTAACTTGACAGAGGTGTAGAGTGGCTGATGACAGTGCATTCCAGACGCTTGGGGGGTTTGAGTAATTTGATGTCTGTTTGTAAGTGTGTGTGTGTGTGTGTGTGTGTGTGTGTGTGTGTGTGTGTGTGTGTGTGTGTGTGTGTGTGTGTGTGTGTGTGTGTGTGTGTGTGTGTGTGTTTGTTTGGTGTTGCTTTTGTCAGCAAACTGGCATTAATTAATAGAACCCTTCTGCATCCCTGCACATCTTGCATTGTCTACACACACAAAACCATGCTGAGTAACAAGTGCCCACAGCTGACCATCTATAAATCAACTACAGAGAGGTGGTTGACATGGAGGAAAACCCCCTTTTCTCTCTTTACCCACCTCTAGCTCACTCTCCCTTTCTTACAGCATTTTTCTATGACAACACCAAATACATGTATGTCTTCCCTCCTCTCTTTCCACTCTACTAATCCCTTTCTCTCTCTCTCTCTCTCTCTCTCTCTCTCTCTCTCTCTCTCTCTCTCTCTCTCTCTCTCTCTCTCTCTCTCTCTCTCTCTCTCTCTCTCTCTCTCTCTCTCTCTCTCTCTCTCTCTCGCTCTCTCTTTCTGAAGGGGATTGCACAGAGGAGTGTAACAATGCTGATTTTGTTTTGGGCATCTGTGTCTATTTGACTTGTTATGAAATGACGAAACAGTCAAGCCCAGACAAAAGATGTCATATGTGTTGAAATGGCTAATACCTCATGGGCATTACCAACATTACCGTTAGCTTGTGTGCTGGCCTATGTGATGCAATGACTTTGTTTTGGCTCCATTGGTCGCAAGAATACCGTTTTGTTCTTTGTTAATTTTGAGTCACACCAGTTGTCCCCAACACAATTGTTCAAAATAATTGTTTGTAAGTATCCTGCCTACCAAAAACTGAGAAACTAGCTGCTGAACATAGTGGAACGTTTAGCAGCTAAACAGCAATATCTGTGAGCTAAACTGCTCGCTAAATTAACTTTTAAAAGTGATGATAATGTCTTTGCTGCGCTGCCCCCAGGTGGTCAAAATGTATTTTTGCAGGTTTACCAATTTCTAAACTAGAAGCTGACAAGATCTGTGGCAGGCTAACCTAGCTTAGCATTTCCCAAGCGTGTAGGCTCTCCTGTGTGTATGGATCAGATGTTGCTTCCTAAGCCTGATCCACCTTTTTAAGAATGTATTTAAAGTTTCACATCCCCCTGGTAAGATCAAACTCACTCGTACTGCCAGCAGCAAAGAAGGAAATAAGTCATCAGAAGCTGAGATGCTGACATCCACACATGTTTATTGTTTTTCATTTACATCGTAAAAAAAATCACAGTGAAATAGCCATCATCTGTTTATCACTGCCTTTAACCAAAACGAATATGCAATGCATTATTTCTGTGACATACCAATGCATGCAAAACATAACTTATGAATAATGTTCGACAAAGTAATACACTCTTTAAACATATTCATACCTTTTGCCATTATTATAGATTTTCACTCGACAGCTGTTCTAATGATCAATAACAATGTTGACCTTGAATTGGGCTATGAAATCAGTATGTTTCTCTTTTCTTCATGGTGAAATAAATATTTTGAAGAAAAGAGGTGCAGTTTGTCAGCATGAAAACCTATGAAATTAATAAAAAATATAACGGTAATAGGCTTAGGGTATTCTCCTTAGGGTAAGTTTTAAAAGGACACATGTATATCGCTTTTAAATACAGTATTCCAGCAATGCTGTATTGTAAAGTCAATAAATAAAACAAACAATACTATACACGGGTCACACAATTAATTTGCTCCTTGCTGAAACTTGAGGATTTCACATTGATTGTGTGACAGAAGACATCGATAGTAGCAACTCTAATTACGAAAGCCATTGCGCACAGGCTTTACCGATTTAAGTAAATCTTTGTTTTTGTTCCTTTGTTTTTTTCTTTTAAATGACTACAAAAAGCTTCCTGTTATTGTCCAGCTATTGAGGAAGCACACTTTGATCATCCCCAGTCTGTTTTCTATCACGCCGTAGGGTAAAATATATTCTTTCATATTTGCATTTTTTTAATTATCCCTTTTCATTATCAAACATCAGATATTTAATTGATCAAGACTTGCAGTGCAGAGCAGGGCGTATCACATGGTGCTTGGCAGTGCCTGAAAACTGTTCAACAGTTTCTCTCTGTTGGCCTACCATCGCTGGCCTTAGGTTGACAGGGAGATGTTGGGTGTCCTGGATACACATCTCTTTAATTACACACAGTACATAAACAAAGCTGGGGTTTTTCAGGTCTTCAGTTTTCTTTGGATATGTCAGTCCTATTCATTTTAATCATGATTCCCATTCTGCCAGTTCCTCCTTATAATTCTCTCCTTTATTTGTACTGTCCTGATCACATTCCTGTGTGGTGAATCAAGTTCTTGTATCCAGATGTCCTGCATCACAGAGAGGAAAGAGGGCACTGCAACTCTCTTGCACTTCCATTGAAGTGTTCTATGTTTTTCAGTGCTCGCCACATGCTTAAAGCAAAAACACTGTCTTTTCAAGCATGGACTTCAAATATAGTCTTTTGTCTGTTTAACTACCTATTTGTCTTCTAACAAACAGAGTCACTCCGTGTGATTATAGGTTCGAATTTGAACAGGATTGACAGCACTGCTTGCCATAGAACTTGTGGTTGCAGACTCCATGCTGGGGCACCAGGTAGCACCAGTTAAAGTAATCCCGACATGCAACATCTGGAGGAAAATAAGAAAAATAAGGGTTTTTCATAAAAAACTCTGTCCAGACTACAGAAAACAATACTTTGTACACAAGCATGCAATTATTATTATAATACATGAGCTTGGGTACCTTTTTTCTCAGGTTGTGGGCAGAAGTTAGTGTTGCAGGCCTGGGACATTGAAGGTTTTAGATGGAGGGCACAGCCAGGGGAGGGCTTCCCTTGCACCAGACACTGGACTGTCCTTGCCTGCACTCCTCCTCCACATGTCACTGTGCACTGTAAAGTAGGAAGAAACCTTGATCATTGATACACTGAAAGTCACAAACCACGTTTAACACATTCAATTCCTCCTGTCTCTCTCCGCTCAGTGTTAATGAGCTTATAAAGCTTGTATCTGCATAAACCAAATGTAATGCAGTAAACCTTACATTATATGACACACACCCTTATATTTCTCGAAGTTAAATTACCTGTGACCAAGGAGCTGAGTGCCATTCTGCTGGAGGCAGAGGTTGAGGGAGGGGTTGAGGTGGATAAGTGCGATGATGCGTGCTCCAGCGGTGAACTGGTGGGGTGGTGCGGATGGGGCATTCAGCTGTGGTGCATGGCCTCTGTAGCTCTACCGTGGGCTTGGGGACATGGTGGCACTTCTTGGCAGCAAGCTCTCTATATTTTCCTGCAGTGTCCTGTATTATGGAAACCCAAATAATGATGTGAGCATGAAGATAAATTGTGTAACATGACACCCTCAAAGAATAATTATTTACAATAAAAACTATTGCACTTTATGAATTTCATATAGAAAAGATGAGACATGAGAATTTCAGCTGTGATTTGTCACAATTGATGTTAATTTTCCAACAAAGATTTGGTTGTATATGAGTCAGCATCATTACAGATAAATACACACCTTCTCCGCACACTTGATGAAGCGAGCCTGATAGCCACGACCACAGGTTACTGAACACTGAAGAAAGAAAGAAAGAAAGAAAGAAAGAAAGAAAGAAAGAAAGAAAGAAAGAAAGAAAGAAAGAAAGAAAGAAAGAAAGAAAGAAAGAAAGAAAGGAAAAGAGAAGAAATGGAGAGAGAGAACATATTTACAATAGCTAAAAATACTCATTTTATTTATTTACATACTGCATAGCTGAATGCTTTATAACATATTAAGACATTGCTTTATAACTGGACTTGAATTACCTCTTGCCATGTGGAAACAAACCACTGCACTTTACGTTGTTTCTGGCAGCGTTTGATGAAACAGGATTCTTGATTGGCTGGTTGCGGCAGACCCGCGCACAAACTGTCTGCCAGTGTGTGTGTACGGGCACTGGGGTTGGTGCTCGTACAAAGCACCGTCCTCTTCCTCAAACCGCTGCCACACTTACGTGAACACTGCCAAATACACAAAAACATAATAATGATCAACCCTGACGTCCTTAAATGCTTTTGAGCTAATAAATGAGACGATTTGTCTAAATGAATTCAACATTTGACATAATGTAGCTATTAAATGACTTTAGCATAGAAACATAATGTCACAGGCCAAATATGTTCACAAACCAGCTTTGCAGAGAAAGCATTTCAGCAAGGCAAGCATATATTCACATTCCCCATGCATGCAGCGACCTATTGTACTATAAATCCTTAATACTTCCTTTGATGTAATCCAACAATTCCCCCAATATTCATTGTGATCCTAAGCACACATCTTATGGCATAGCCTAAAAAAAGAGTTTCAATACATCAAAGAAACAGGGGGGCGGTGACGCACTACACCAGAGAACCAGAGAGTGAACTGGACACCACTTGTGGAAGGTATTTAAGGATATTTGGGGAAAAATAAGACAACTTACCACACATAATGTATAGAAATTGGACAGAGAATGAAACATTTAAAGTCGCAGTGGGAACATTCATATTTTAATAAAATGTGGTGAAACTATCAAGGCTGGTGTGTAAAGCCATTTAGGATGAATTGAGAGCATGTAGGATTGTATTTCCTGCTGTGGATGTAAGTGTTGAACTACTACAGCAGTAATCCTTGAAGATTCTCATTCTTACAGATCCCTTTTACACATGCTCACCTGTGACCATGGCCCAGCAGTCCAAACTGGTGGACAGCTGTGTGTGTTGCAGGCTTGTCCCCTGGTTGGGGTGGGCTGGGTGCAGTGAGAGTCAGTCAGGGCGTCTACGTTAGTCTGGCTGCTTCTCTGGACACACTGGACCTGCCGTGTCTGCTTTCCTCCTCCGCAGCCCTGGCTGCACACCCCCCACTGTCCTACAGACCAGCTGGGACAACACAACAAAAGCTGGCTGAGTCAACATGAACAGCGACTCCATCACTTACTCATACAGGGAATTCCCAAATTAAAAAATAACTGTACATTGCCAGTGATTGTAGAAGACACCCTGTGTTGTAGTTCTCTTCTTCAGTGGCCACTGTAGGCTATTGTTCTTCAGAGATTAAATATAAGGGATTGTATAAGTGATGCGTGACGGAAGCTTAAAAGAATACTTCACACGCAATATAGTAATTTGTATTTGAATTACTCCCTCCCTGTTACCTTAAATTCTTGAAGAAACCAACTAATCAATAAGTCTAGGGTAAAGTAATCCTTTAAAATATTGTAACTCAATTTCAGTACTTAACACTTTCTCATAGAGAAACTCATTGGCAGACAATACCAATAATGAGGTAATAAACAGATGAAAATAGGCTTAACTATCTCTGTGACTAAATACCACTCATGTATCGCATTGCAGGCCTAACTCCTATAGGCTATGAGACACTACGTGGTTGAATGGCTTTGGAGCAAGTCAGAACAACTGAAACACCAGGCTTTCAACTGTAACTGAAACCCAACTTCACAGTTTTAAGCCCCCTTCTTGCATAAACTCGGCCCTCAGCCCTACTAAACCTAAACATCACCATATATTTATTTTGTAATTAGATCCATTTGCTCTTTACACTCCTAAAAATGTAAATACATTGACAATAACAAAAACTTGGCTTGTGTCAGGATAAATATATATAAAGCATCCTTTATATTGATTTATTTCAGACAAACAATCATCTGACCCTGATGAGGAAAGTATAGTTTATGTTGTTTTTAGAGACACCACATGTCTAAGTCTCTAATCCCTGAACCTCCTCTTCCTTCTATTTTCCTCAAAGTTTCATTGCCTTTGTCCCAAGTGACCCCAAACTGAAGGTGCAGGAAGCTCAATCCCTCATCACATACTCTGTCATCCTCTTGCTAACTTCACCCCAATGTACCCACTCAGCCTTCTAAGATCTACCCCAAACAACCCAGGAAAACATTGCTGTCAGCACATAGAGTTGTATATATTAACGGTCTAAACTTTATTTGTGGTAATTTGGTGCATCACTTGCCTGGAATGTTGTATAGGGAGGATGAGAAGAGTTTAGCTTTAAAAGGCATTATACGTGCACTATTGAATCTAAATAAATACCCTTGGAGAAATTCCATCTGGTTTCATATATGTAATGGGTTGTCAGTAGAATTACACATAAAAGGAGGATTTATGGGAGAATGAGGGGAAAGCAGGGATAAAGATGTAGTTTTCTTCAAACATTTCACCAAGTGATCAACACATACACAAAACATATTTAACTTGATGTCATGATCTTTATTGACCCTTGGTGCAAAGATAGGAGCTTAATCCTCATGGTGTTATTGAATACATAAATACATGAAAAAAGTCAGCCATCTTAAGTCACAGCAATATTTAAAGCCATGTCGTGTCTTTCTAGAGCGGAGACACATTTGGATACATTACTGTTGGCTTCAACAGAGAGAAATCCAATTCACCTTAATTTGTATTTCTCCGTAAATATTTCAATACTCGAACTGTACAGGATATGCAAGCAGCCTAACCTTTAACCCGGACTCCCAGAGGCTTGGTGTCAGACTTATTCACATAGCTATTATTTTGGTTATACATGCATTTTCGCTATTGTAGTGTTCATACCAGGATGTGGTTATACCCAAAAACACAAGTCTCTTTCCGAATGTTTGTCTATGGAGAATAGTCTTTTGAGCCTAATAGTGTACAGACCAACAAGTTGTAATTCAATGGTTTGGAAACTAAGAAAATGTTGACATGCTCCCAGTATGAAACGCTCATTCTAAGCTAACGACATCACAGCAAAAAACATAGTTTTAGCTGATTATATACTATTGAAACTCAGCTTTGCAAATAGATCTCTAAATGAAATCTTAGTTTGGCTGTCCTACATCACATCTAGGATATCTAGTAAAACGTTTGTAGATGATTAAGGTGCTACATAAGAGCTTTAATTGATACCGAATAGCCTCACTAATACTATGGATATATCACTTTAGCGACTCTACTGGCATGACCTTTGGTTTAATTTACTGATGGATGGCATATCAAGTTATGGAGCACCTTGTGATCTTTGCCTTGACTGTTATAGGTAAGGTAGGAATGTTGGAAGATGAGCAAGCATCACACTCTATGGACAGAAGCATAGGGGATAAGATGTCCTCTGGACAGAGTGTCGCATAGCCTCTGTGGTCTAAATTTTAGACCACAGAGGCTCTAAACGACCTGTCTAGCTGCCCACCAGAGGCATTAAATAACTTCTGACCACTGTTTATGGCCCTGCCACTGTGTGTGTTTGTCAGTGTGTGGGTGTTTCTCTGCTTATATCAGTGCACATTCACAGTGTGAGAGAGAATGATATCATGCTTTAAATGTGAGCGGGCATCGGAGACATTTTTCCATGATGTAATGGCCGCTTAGTCCAACTTGTTGGTTGCACACACAGCAAAATTAAGTAACTGCAGGGCCTTAGATTAGTGTGCCTTGTAGAGATGGACTGAAGACTGCATATAACTTGTCTAGTTTAGCATGCATACTTTGGTCGGTCCAGCATATACTTTGTCTCTGCTCACAGTTTACGGACAAGGAGGGCCCACAAACTGTATGAAAGTGATGCAAAAACTTGTCCAGATGCTTGGTGATAAGAAGAAACATGTACATTTGCCCAGACAATATGCTTCAGTTTACTTCAACTAAAATATTCTATATTATACCTGGCTATCACAAAGGTACAACAGAAATCAGTTCTGCTTGATTAAACCATGAAAAATAACTCTAACAAGATGGGATACACAAATTAATGTGATCATTGGGAACCCCAACTTTACAGCAGCACTGTAACTATACTATATGCATTTATGAAAGTTTATCTGTATATAATACCATATTACAGTGCTGCAAATAACTGTAATCAGAGTGTAAAAGCATGGAAAAGACTGGAGGATGAAACACAAACCAATAGGAAGAAGATAATAATAAATGTTCCTGCATAGCATAGAAAAGGTCAGTTTAATCAGAGGTGAAACAAAGTAGTCCTAGTCCTCAGCTCACTTCACATATCTATACTGTATATGTGTGCTCAACCACTCTAAATTATGTTTGGATCATAGTAGCTCTGTAAGTGTCTTCGCACAGTGCTGCCATGCACACAGACATACCTAAGCAGCCCCAGCTGTGGATAATAAAGGATATAGGAGATGAGTGTTAACAGTTGTGAGATGACTTTACAGCCACCATTATCACTGCTTCCCCTAACACAGTGTAAACACACACATCCATTAGTGAGAAAATGCTGATAGGGTTGGTGTGTGTAACTTTGTAAGTGGTGGAGTGTAAGAGGAGAAGGAAAGAGAGAGAAAGAAATTGAAGCGTTAAAAAAATAAGAGCAGTGACATATATTATTTATAAGTGACTTTTTAAGATATGGCAAGACAGACAAACAGACAGACAGACAGACAGACAGACAGACAGACAGACAGACAGACAGACAGACAGACAGACAGACAGACAGACAGACAGACAGACAGACAGACAGACAGACAGACAGACAGACAGACAGACAAATCCCTGCTGAGAGATTGGAAGTGCTACGACACCAGCACTACAGAGTTGAGTGACAGCTCTCCCTGGTGTGTGTGTGTGTGTGTGTGTGTGTGTGTGTGTGTGTGTGTGTGTGTGTGTGTGTGTGTGTGTGTGTGTGTGTGTGTGTGTGTCTATGGCGATTCAGGGTTGGACAGGTCACCGGGGAACAAAAAGACATCACATCAAAGTATCCAGGCCATTAGTGTTATGTTTACAGCTGAGCCTGAAGCCACCCTCTTACTGTGTATGTGGACGGGTTAGAGGTGGGACAGAAAGGTTTCACAACTGACCTCAAAGGCTTCACCTATGCCTCTGTGTGTGAGAGAGACAAAGAGGGGAACAAAGTCAGACAGTGGGTAAAACACAAACTAAGGAGGGGGGTATTAAAGGGGACAGAGGGAGGCAATGCCCCTTGAAGAGTATTTATGTGTTCTTGTGTAAAGGTCGAGGGGAAATTAAGCATCTGCTGTACCTACAGTATCCTGAGGGATGAGTAAGCAGTTAAGTACTGGCTGAAACATATGGAAGTGTAGCAGTCACTCTTTCTGGCTACCAGATAATAACAGTGTGAGCACATCCTGTGAACCCACAGATAAAGCTTCAATTGTTTGGCCTTTTTGCGTAAACCAACCTACACTGTCAGCAAAAGTTTTAGAATATCCTCCCTAATGTATGCCCTCTCCTGCAATGTTCAACTTTGCTACAATCCATTTACCAATAAGAACGTAATTCAATTTTCCACTGTAAGAGGGCATAGAAACATAATACTCTCCATGTGTTTCACATATGTGACCTACAGTAATATGTTCCTATTTGATATCTGATTTGTACAAGGGTATAATTGACAAACCTAGTTGAGACCATTTAGTAAGTCAATATGCTGACATTTTTAGAGTGCACAAAATAAGTTACATATGACATATTTTATGGTGAAATATTAGATTTTCTGAACTGACTGTTACCCAGGGGGAGCATGACAGTGTAATATCATGCTCCCCCCCCCCCGGTTAAATTGCTTGCATAATTATTAATGACAATACCTGTGTTAGACACGTCAAAAAAATCTGTTTAAAAAAATGTCATGCTTTGTTTTAACAAATCACGATAACATTAAAAACAGATATTTTGCTTTGACCATATCTGTGATGCCCTTTTATTCCTTAATTATTATTGTTGTGTGATCAAAAACAAAACTCCATGATCATGAGCCTTTCCATCTGCTGCTTGTATCGAGAATGTTTTGTGAAGTTTCTGCAAATGCAACAGACTGGGCTACCACTAGGCTAATATACAAACAGAAGCCTTTTTAATTCACTGCACTCTAATTCAATATTACCAAACAGTTGTGTTGTTTTGTGAAAGGATCCTGGGTTACATAAATTAGCCAAAATACAAACCAATGTAGGTGGAGCACAGTGTAGCCATCCTAACACAACATTAAGTGATGTCTTTGCATGACAACCCCATGAGTTCAGATGTTTTTAGCCTGGGTGGGAATAATCTATAAAGCTGGCAGTGATGCGCTGTGCACACAGTACCAGTTTCCCTTCAATATAGCAGTGAAAACAAGGCAGCACAGACACATAATACACACCACATTAGTACACACGATGACCCAATGAACCGCAAGCATGCCATTATAACTTAAAATGTCTGACCTAACAAATCTATGGAGGGACATAGCCACCTTTTCTATGACTTATATATATATATATATATATATATATATATATATATATTGTCTGTCAACACACTCACTACTTTATGTCAGTGAATGCGAGACAGCTCTGTGGTCATCACATGGATTTTCCTAGGATACCTGTTCCAAAACAAACTCAAACCATATGAGCAAGAAGGGGAAAAAGAAGACACTGACACTTTATTGCAGAGGAAAAATCCCCTTAAAATAAAATATGAGATAAGTGGTAACTGGGATTCCATGATTTCAGTGCTGATTACATGATCTTGGTGCCCTCCCCTGTAATGCCATGACTTTTTTTCAGCAGGTGTTCGAAGACCACCACTGGAATGCATATTAAAGAGGAGATGACTTCATAAGCATGACATGATATGAAATGACATGATAGAGGGGTATAAAGATTCAAGAATCAACTTTTTAAAATATTTTCATCAATGCTACTGTAATATATTTTATTGTAGTTTTAGACTGCATTGATCATTGGGTATAGTTACAACAATCTTTCCTTGGGATGAACGGGTGAGAGAGTTTGGGTGGGAATGAGCTTCATAGTAACCAAACACCACCACTGTTACTCTTCTCTCATGCCCTGCTCTGTCTTCTTCCTGTATCTGTGTGTGTGTGTGTGTGTGTGTGTGTGTGTGTGTGTGTGTGTGTGTGTGTGTGTGTGTGTGTGTGTGTGTGTGTGTGTGTGTGTGTGTGTGTGTGTGTGTGTGTATGTATTATGTATGTATGTATGTATGTATGTATGTATGTATGTATGTATGTATGTATGTATGTATGTATGTATGTATGTATGTATGTATGTATGTATGTATGTATACATGTATGTATGTATGTATGTGTGTGTGTGTGTGTGTGTGTGTGTGTGTGTGTGTGTGTGTGTGTGTGTGTGTGTGTGTGTGTGTGTGTGTGTGCGTTTGCAGACAGCAGCTGATGGTCAGTCATTCTGCTCTTGGCCATTATAGCTTCATACATGCCCTTGTGCATATATGTTTATGTTATTTTATATACCTACTGCATGTATTGTATATCCGTAAACAAAACCTGCAAACAAGAATCTCAATCTTGGATGTTGTTTGCTTCTTTTGTTTGTCTCTCTTCCTTTCAAGTAGTTTTGTATTATTTTCTCAAACAATGTAAATAACTATATTATATTACATTTGATGTATTTAGCAAATGCTGTAATAAAATATGTTTATAGCATTAGAGGCACTGATGTCTGGGAGCAAAGATGCAACAATGCTCTATTGTGCCTGTATCTGGCATGGCCTTCTAATCGGAAAATAATAAGACGTCTTGAAATTATTTTAAAAGGCTTGACTTTGCCACAGAAAAACAAAACAGCTTAACATGCACGGGACAAAAACCCATTTGGAAATAAAACAGTAGAATTGTTCTGGATATCCACATGCAACAGTGACCAAGATGAGGTCAGTGCCTCAGATAAACCATTCTCTGCTCGTAAATCAAGGCACAACTTGTCAGCAGTGTCGACCTCATTTGCAAGAATCGGGCTGATATATCAGCCCATTGCTAAGACTGTACATGGGTATACTGAGAATAGAGGCACAGAGGAATTGACGCCTCAACAGCAGCTGTCAAAAGCCTTAAGATAAATGCTCTTGTTATACAATGGAAGACAGGCATCAAGTACACTGTAATTCTCCTGCTCTTCTCTGGTTGTCTTGATAGAAAATCTAAATTAAGTAGGTAATCTGTTTAGGTAGTGTTCTGTTTTGGCAAATAATTGCAGACATATGCAATTGTTCTTAAATATGCAATTATTTAATACAACATGTAGTTAAATTGAACATTTGCCTCCTCCCGATAATATAGGTTTTTTTTTAAAGTTGTGAAATCTTAAGCATGTCTGGTAAAATAACTTATACAATTACAGTCGTTTTATGTGTCTTGAAAGCATTCCCATTTTAATCAACAAAATCTCCCCTTGCATTTAAACCAAAGTTATCCCAGCAGTTTCTGTAACTGATTTGTTTTCTGGTCAGGGCCTTCGTGACACTGACCAGAGCAGCACAGACAAGGGAGGGGTAGTTCTCCCGTGTGTGTCTTTATGTGTGTGTTCATACATATGTCCTGCCTGTCAACGGGCACATCACTCCCTATGATGTCCGTAGCATCGGACCACATTGACTGCTCTTTGATCCTCTGCCTTGGTTTTGCATGTCAGGGGTATAGACAGTGACCAAACCAGCTTAGCTTAGCCAAGATCCTACAGCGCCCCACCCTGAAAGCACAGAACCCTTAGTGGTTCTCGCTCCCACTCTCTCTATATCTGGTATCATCATCGTACAAAGTATGTTGGTGCCACTCTAAGTGACAGCAGTGACATTTTACAACATCAAAAAAAACATCTTGGCCACTGCATTCAGGAAGTGATCCTCAACATATGATAACATTTCCTACTTTGGTTCCCAGCAGTAAATCAATCATCAGCTTTTTTCCCGGGTTACCCTTGAGGGAGGACATTTCTGAGGTTCTCAAGGCTTTGGAGGAACCAAACATACCCAATCAACTCAGCTTGCAGTGCACTTAGCAAACAGCAGTGTTTCTGAAACTACACATTGAAAAGTGATGTCTCTGGTGGTTGTTTATAGAGCCAGAAAACTGGCGTTTTGTTATGAGCTTGGGCCTCACAGTGATGCTGCATGTGAAAAAGTTAACAAGTCCTTGGCCTGCCGTATTAAACAAACACAGAAGCTAACCATTGCTGACAGTTGGTGAGGTATCATGCTGAATTGGAAGAAGACACAAGGACATTTACCATATCTCACATGTTTTTCAAAATGTTAAAAGCAATTTTCAATGCAAGAGAGGAACATGTCCTCAACATAGAACAGGTGTTTAACTGGACTGGGAAAGGGTGGAGAAAGTCAGTGGTGCCTGACACCTTTCATTCACTTTATTATGAGGAGATAGTGTGAGAAGTTCGGAAGAGTTGACTCAACCAATAAACACTCCTTCCGACATCGCATGTCAAAAAATTACAGAGCAGATGTGTAGGTGTTGTAGACCAATAACACATGGCAGGGATGAGGAGTGAGGGAGGAAGAAGGTGAAAAGCACAGAAGGTGGAACACAAATGACCCCATATTTTGAATCAGGATAAAAGATTCAAAAATTACAGAGAAAAGTTTATTCAGACAAAGGAGAGATAATAATTAAAATACTGTTCAAAGGAACAGCAGTGTGGTGAGCTTGAATAACTAAGGCAACCTATTTGGCTATTGGCCTACGAAAGCTGTCTCCTCAAGTTCCAAACATGAACATGCACGTAGAGTATGTGGAGGGGAAACAGCCAACAATGGTTTTGGCTGTCACATAACCTACACGAAATAGCCCTTCCAATTGAACAATTGAATAATTGACATACCCCAAAGTCTACAAGTCTATACTGGCCAACTTTTTCGTCTTTCCATCCAAAAGTATGTATCAGGAAAAAGTGAGGAAATGTCTGCAACGTTCAAATACCATTTTATAATGATGTCCAGATTGAGAGCCAGAGCGTAGATACATTCATGAGATCATTCACAAACGTTAAAGGCCATGAATTGCCATTGACATAAGGTTTGATTTTAACGAGTTGTGATATTATGAACTCAAATCTTAACAACAAGAACCTATAGCCATGCTAGCAGCTCTGTGAGGCTTTATACTTTTGCAGAGCAGTCCTTGTGCTAAATGCTATTCTGAGCAGGTTAACATGCACACAGTGACAGTGCTAACATGCTGGTTTTGAGCTGGTAAAATGTTTGCTATGCTCTAAGTTTACAAGTAAGCATGCTTACTGCTTGATAATTAGCATAATACAGAGCTGAGGCTGATGGGAATGTCAATTCTTTTTTAGGTCTTTAGTAATTATGCAAAGCCACTGTAAACTAACTAACTTATTTAATTTTGACCTGATGATGATACTGGTTAAACATTTTGGAGTCATCAAAGTGATTATAATTCTCTTGAGGGAAGCATCAATATATTTAGGAAAACATCATGGTAAAATATTCAATAGTAGTTAAGATATTACCATAAAAAATATCAACGTCATGGTGGAACTGGAGGGAAAACCAGGAGAACATCAAAGTCACTAGCATTCAACCGCTGGGGACCATGAATGCATGTACAGAATGTGATGTCATTCTTTGTATAGTTTTATTTCAGTCCAGACAAAAGGACAGATGGACACACAGACCAACACCTGACACTAGCATGGCGAAAACAAAACCAAATCGCAATAAAAGATGTTTTAATCATGTGACAAAACAACAGTTACTCAGTAGATGCACCTGTGTCGCTATGACTAGCAAGCAACTATACAACACATACAAAAAAAGCAAAGGGTCTGACCTGGCAGGACATGGTTCGGTGTTGCAGGGTATCAGTCCAGTAGCTGGTCTTGATCTTTGATTGCAGTTGGATGTATTCACTTGCACTCTTAAGTCTTTGTAGCATGCTGACTTGGTGTTCATCTGGCCTGTAACAAGGGATATATCCATAAAATCATTATGAAAATCATCAATAAGAAATAATATTATTTGCTTTTCAAGTCACACTCTATTATTTCTGCTTTTATAGAATAACAGTAATACAAAACTGCAGGCTCATATTTTTGGCGATGGATTAAATAGGTACGTACATAGAATTGAATGATAGATTGTTGGCACTGCTGTAGAAAAGCAGTGTTATTGAGCTTTAAGGCTTACTTATGACCTCGGAAACTGTAGTATGACAAATTAGGTATTTGGAACAAAAATTGTTCTTTAAGTCATAGTGTCAAGCTAGTTGTCAGGATGCTATCAAATGTTTGTACTTAACATAACTGCAATATGTGACCTGTTTTCACAGATAGACATTTAAAGAAAAACGTGTCTTTTCACCACACCTTCTGCATGTGTGATGTGCTGTGACATGACAATAACAAATAACATTTTTGTTTTTAATTAACTTTCTTCTTTGAGTTACTTTTCAGAGGCTTTTAAAGAAAAGACATAGATAAATATATTTATTTAGTTTTGATGAATTCTGGCTCGCAACTTGATCTGGTTTGTGAGAAACTTGGATCCTAGCTTCACAGATCCCCTTGTTGGTATTTGACCTAAGGCATGGTCAATCTGCAATGGGGTCAGTTAGTCAGTCACACTCTGTAATAAAGCAAACGACCCCCAACCCATGATGGTCTACAATCAGGACACAAAGGGGTGGAGGTGGTTAGGGTGGACTGCAACAGACCAGGGTGGGGAACTTTAACCTGTAGTGTCAATCAATAGGGCTCTACACTGGGGTCTTTGTTCAGACACATGACGGCAAGCATAAATGCACACACACAAATATACCAAGCACATACAAGCAATCGCAAAAATTAAACACCCATGAGCACTCACACACACACAGTCAGGTTTACATACACATTTGTCCACTGACTTCCAGCCCCAATTCACCAGACCATACAATAACCAAAAGTGTTGGTCACAGTCTTTGTGTGTGAGTGTGTGTGTGTCTGCTAGTTAGCGTAGCCTCAGGTGGGACAAAGGCCACTGGTCGTACAAGTCTAAGTCATACATATGTGTGCTTGCTTAAGCATATCCGTTTGTGTGTGTGTGTGTGTGTGTGTGTGTGTGTGTGTGTGTGTGTGTGTGTGTGTGTGTGTGTGTGTGTGTGTGTGTGTGTGTGTGTGTGTGTGTGTGTGTGTGTGTGTGTGTGTGTGTGTGCACATGTAATAGCAGGTCTCCAGTAGCACAAGAAAAGGTCCCACCAGTCTTAAACAAGAGCTATAATGTCCCCTGTGTAATGATGGGAACGCGCCTCTCTCCATTTAACCTGAAGCTAAAAGCCTTATTACAGATCAGAGAGGTCAGTCTGAGCTTTAGATGCTGGCCCAGATTGAATCTCTGAATGGGATCTGATCTTGTTTATTCCAGCAATAGAATTTTAGAATTGTATCTATGTAAAAGAAACATAAATAGTAAAATGTTTCAACAAATAGAAGCTGACTGCACAAAAAGGCAAAAAGGAAGATGAAAGAGACTTCTCACAATTTGAAAACACCTATTATTGCAGCTTGGAAAACCACATTTTCAGTGTAATATGATAATGCAGCTAAATTATATCTTATTACCTCCGGCACAAGTTGCTGAGCAATGGGAGCGTATGATGGCCCATGTATAATTATGTTTGATGTGGTGCCTTTTTTCATCAGCTTTCTTCAGAGTGTATTCCCAACGTACACCAGGATTCCAGCCCTGCAACAAAATCTACCAGAGAAAGAATGGGGAAGCAAAAGGATCAAACACAGCAAAAGTAGCAAAAATATGAAAACACAGGTCTCCATGGAAACTTAAGGAAGTCAGTCACAGAGGAATAAAAGACGAAAAAGGGAGGTTATGGATAATAAGAGGCCTTATTATGCTATTTGGACTTTCCACTTCCTTTAGTGTGTTATAGTTATCATGCATGTAAATGGTGGCTTAAAATGGGGGCAGCTAAACTCATTGCCTAGGGCAGAACAATGGTCAGGGCCGGGCCTGCTCCCACAAATCTGAAACTGTAAGATTGGACTAATTTATTGACTTCTGTAACATAGGGACATCAGTATGTAGCACTCATGCTTCTATTGACAAGCCCTCCAACACATTGTATGTGGTAGGCTAAGGGGCGGGACATCTCTTAGCGGTTGACCAATCACAACAGAGCCAACAGCTAAGAAATCAGAGCAGACTGGGCTTTGGTTTCAGACAGAGGGTGAAAAGAGGTGCTGCATCACATGTCACAAGTACAAGATACAAAAATGACCCTAAAAATGAACACAAATAATTATTTTTAAATAAACAGTTACTTTGTGTCCAGGGATGCCTTACCTCTATGACTAATGTATCATTAGTGGGTCCGGTTGATATGAGGCTCTCGGGTCTGTTGTAAGGTCTCTTGTATTCAAAAATGGCTCCAGCAATGGGATGTCTGCCTGGCCAGTCTACCGTCCAATGCCCGTTCAGGTAGTAGCGTCTCTGAGTGTCCCTTACAGCCAGGTAGGAGCTGGACGTATTCAGCTCGATCACACGGATACTCCGAGCTCCTGCTGGTATGGTTACCATCCCATAGTACTCTGTAAAGAGTGCAACAATATTAGTAAGTGATAGCATTTTGTAGCTGTGTATGAGCTTTAAAATGTTGAAAGGCGCGCAAATACAGTTAGAATAAGTAAACAAATCAGAAGCTTTTAAAATATTTTCCCTGAAAACCAATGAACTAAACAATTTAACTACTGACTCACGGTTGGTATAATGCTGCTTTGTGTACTGTCCTTTAAATATCTTGCAGGTGGAGTTGTCTCCTTGACACACACCACAAGCATCAGGCACAGCTGTGGAGCCCAAAACACGGTCACAGCCCACTCTCTGTAGAAGAAAAAACATGTTGAATTTCACAAAAAAAAATCTGTCAAAACTACCATCCTTTATGTGGTCAACATCGTCAAAATAACCAGCAAAGGATGTCCATTAATGTTACACTTAGATTTTATAGCTCAACCTCAAAGACCTTATGAATGATAACATCTTCAAAAAAATCCAACAACTTACTCCACAATACTTTAAAATCCTTCTTCAGTCAAACCTGCAAATGTTTGTCTATCTTTGAACCCATTTTATACACTTCTGTTTTATGTCCAGAATTTTTTTATTGGCATGTTTAAAAAAAAAATGTTTTCATTCATCTTTTGTTTACTATGTGTTTGTGTCCTTTGTATTTTTGTTCAAATTTGACATCATTTTGTCCCACTTCAGCCCATAGACTGTATCAGTGTGTCCCTACTGTTTGGCTTTCTGTTGTTATTTTTCCTTGGGATATCCTGATTTACCTTTGCTTTGTTTCTTGAAGCACCTGCAAAGACTGTTTTTAAAAGGTATACATATAGTTAATATTACCAAAAGTATTACCTCACACAGTCCGTCAATACAGACATTAGAGCTGTCCTGTGAGCAGAGTGTCCCATCCTTAACTTTGCTGGCCAGGGCGAAGAAGAAATCATAGCCTTCAGCAAAGCAGTACAGCTTACACACATCTTGATCTGGGAGGAGATAAAATACCATAGGGGGCCAAGAAGCAGATCGTTTGTAATACTCTCATTCAGACCTTCTTTTTTACCATTTCAAATCTTTATTTGAGTTTTTGTCTCACCATCCACTCTGGTGTACGGCCTCCAGCTGTAGTACCATCCTCTAAACTGTTTGCCATTGAATTCTGCGCACTGCTGCGCTCTGTACTCAGTGGTGTTGGAGGGACAATCCTCAGTGTTGCAGAGTTTGTACGACTTGGTGGAGCCCTCACAGAACTTCCCTCCATATGAAGGCCTGCAGAGAAGGTCTGAATTAGTTGCCATTATGTATACCAGCATGACTAGGTGAGTGTGCTCTTCAGTATATGTATGACTGTGCCTTTGTGAGGGCTTCTCCGATCACAGGTGTATAGTATATCCCCAGGCTAGGTTGCTCAAATCCCTTCCATGGGACAATTACACCTTCTATAAGCCCTCTAATCACATTGTCACTTATCTCTCTCTCAGATTCCTCCCTTTATTTCATCTTTCGCTTTTTTAATCCTTTCTCTATCATCTCCTAACACCAACACCCCCCCCCCCCCCTTTGTCTCTCTCCCCTTGCCTGTCTTTGTCTCTTCCTTTCCCTCCACCACCATATCTCTCTCTTTCTCCTGAATAACTCTCTGTCTAATTTAACCTGCCACTTGTCAGGATCTTGGCATAACATGATAAAGAAGAGGCCCCAACATGTGGGATAGGGCCCCCTTTCTGACTGGCAGAGCAAATAATCCTGAGTGACTGATGAGTAGGGGGACTAAGTGTACAGATAAGTGATGAAGCCAAATACCCATGTGTTAATATACTGTTGGACTTGAGTCAAACAATCACAACTTGAGACCATTTCTGTATGAATACATGGACACTTTTCTTGTGTTTCAAATACATGTCCTGAAAATGATAGTAGAAAATGGTGATTCAAATAGTTTTGCATATGTAGGCAACAAGTATATAAAAATATAATTAGTCAATTTTACATTTCTGCTTAAAATACAATGAGAAAAAGAGTATAAATAAAAAGAAAACACACTCTAATGTGTAAATTAGTGAACTTAAAATGTGCCTGCTAAGCTAAGCTAATCAAAAGCTCCATAACAACTTACTTACTGTAACATACTAACATGAGAGTGCTAATAACCCTCTGATCTAACTCTTGATCAAAAACACATTTCCAAAATGCAAAACTATTCCCAAGCTGATGTTTACTTTTTTAAGGCCATGCTCATCCCTGCTAACATGCACTGCTGTACGTTTGTTTGTGACCATTGTTCCTGTGTATCTCTACCTGGGGTTGTTGCACTGCCTCTCTCGATAGGTGACTCCGCTCTCACAGCTTCGTGAGCAGGCAGACCAGGACGACCACTCTGACCACTGGCCATGCTGAGGCCTCGGGCCCTCATCACCCTGCTTAACACACTGGCCCCTACGGCACCACTGGAGATACAGAGAGAGGAATTATGAGTGAATGAGATGTTAAGCGCAGGAGGGGGGCACCGTGCAGTGGCGGTGCGTCAATAGTGGGCGCTTGGGCGCCGCCCACCCTGACTTTTTGAGTTAAAAAACGTTATATATACAACATAATTGAAATAAGAAATGTACCGTGTTTATGGGTTAAATGTGTATGGGAGACCACTGTCAAGAACCGCTAAAATGTGTCCGGACATAATATATTGCCATTCGCCTTTTCTGAGAATAGGCAGGTCGGCTACCGTCCGTGGGCGCCGATAACATGGGAGTCTATAGGAGAGCTTATACTTTTCTCAGTCATTTTAGCAAGGATAGCTTTTCATTGGGGGATGAAACTTAGATCTGTGGGCGCAAATCTTTGCGCCCACAGCCAATGGCATTGTTTCTTAGTTCAATGTGACATTCTTAGATACGCGATTGGACTATTTCGGCGAATCAGCATCGTTATCATTCCCTAACCACAAGCGTAAAGAGCAGCACCGTAGCTAGCTGAAACTTAGATTGAGTGAATATGGCGACATCGATGGCTGAGAACTCCGTGCAAGCTCTACTTAAAACACCGTTTCATCGACTATCAGATGTCGAAAAGAAGAAATTGAAAGACTTGGGACCCGAGCGTCCGGATTTAAACATTCAACAGACGACCACTGATCGCGGGAGAACCTACACTCGGACTTTCTCCTCAAACTTGTATGCTAAGCGGAATTGGTTAGCTGGTTGTACAGTGAGCAATGCCTTTTTTTGTTTCCCTTGTCTGTTATTTCAAAGTCCTTGGACTGAAACACTTTGGATTACAACCGGGATGAAGGATCTAAAGCACTTCACACAAAAATGTAAGAAGCACGAATGTGGCCGCAGCCACCTAACCAACTGTCTTAAGCTAAACCTCTAAAAAAGTGCTATTTAAACCGTGCCGCCCAACTGCGCCCCCCCCAAAAAAATGTTCACCAGCCGCCACTGGGGGCACGCAAATAGCAAAGTGTCATAGAAGTGTCAAAAACTTAAAGATGAGACCATGCCTTTTATCTTCTTGACAATGACGCTTTGTCTAACAATGCATGGTCTATGAGATGTAGCTTTTAGGTTTAAAGGTATACAATGTTGTGGTTTAGTCCTGTTTGCATATACTCACAATCAATCAGTGAATCTTCAGTTGTGTTGCTGTTTGGACAGCTTCTACCTTCAGCTGTCATCAACTAGAATTAACGAAGCTAAGCCAAACAAAACACACAACTGAAATGTGGAAAAATGGTTTCATACCAAGGATACTCTCCTACTGGGAGGGTCCTATTTCCTTTTCATGTTGACCTAAACTGTTTTTACCCTTAACTCTTCTTTTTACTTTATAAGAGCAGTAGAAGTAACAAAATGAAAACATGAAACATGTTCAAGAATTGTTGTCTCAAATCAATGTAATGTTTCTTCACCGCTAAAAACATATTGTAAAATGATTGTTCTAAAACAGACGATTCATCATCTGCAAAAGCACTGAAATAAGAGTTACTTTAAGGCTAGGATATCAGTCTATTTGTGTCTAAACTGAACCAGAACTGGCAGATTTGTGTTTTTATTTGGTGAGGAAGTCTCCTGACAATCTGACCTGTGGAGTGTTCAGAGATCTACGTAAACACAATAAGAAGCTAAGCAGTAATAACCAGCTGCTTCATATTACTCTGCAGAGAGGAGCTTCATTGGGGTCATAATGACCTCCTCAGTTAGCACCCCCCTCTTCACATGGTCTTCCAGCTTGTCTGGACAGTTTACATCATACATTTCTGGAGGTGCTACAGGAGGCTCATCTTTATATTTCTGAAGTTATTTTGTGTATGTTCCCCAGAAAAGACTGAACTATTAACGCACCATGTTTTTCTAAAAATGAGCAGTACTCCCTAAATGTAATTTGAGACTAAACTCTGCAGAATATAGACTTACTTAAAGCAACATTAGATCACAAGCTTCACCCTGGAATAAACTGGATGTGTACATTTGAAGATGACACAGTCATCACAGACATCAGTCACAATATACCCAGTGCAGTTTGTCACACACACACACACACACACACACACACACACACACACACACACACACACACACACACACACACACACACACACACACACACAAAGCAATGCATTAGTATAGATCGAGTGGCTAATATATTCCACTGTTCTTGTTTTTACTGTGTGTTCATGCCTGCCATGAGACACACGTTTGCGCACACCCTTACACACACACCACTCCAACTAATCTTGTGGCCCTTGACTAAGAACTAGAACAGCTGATTTCCCCTCAGTTTCCCCTTGCGGCTGAGTGCCACGGATTCCTAAGTGAGCCTGTCATTGTTTGTGTTCGGTTAATTGTCCCGTGGAGGGAGAGGGCGGGATTAAACCATCGAGTTCAATATATTGAGAAGCAAATGTGGATGATGGGCTGTCATGGGAGGGAGGGTAAGAGCAAGAGTGAGCCTTTGGGGGAGAATCATCTTGAAAGAAGTAAGGAAAGAAACAAAGAATAAATAAAGAGCACAGATTGCTTTCTGGCCCAAGCCCCAATGGCTTATTTCTGCCACGTCAGCAACAAACCAATTGCAGCTGCTCCCTGAGGTAAAATAATGGAGGGAGAGTGTGGTACCCTATCAATAAAAGAGATCCTACTGACACTGCACTCAAATGAACCCACATCTAAAACAGTATAAAAGTCTGTGCTCACAAGAGGATTTATTAGTCTACATGGGAACAAAGACTTGGTGTGTAATAAATGCAGCGTAACTCACTGTTCAAGGCCTTTTGTTTGGAAATAGCCAAACTAAGTGGAATAATCTGCACTACATAATGCTAAAGCACTCAATAAATGCTGCTTTTATAATAGCATCTCCATTAATTTCGCCTGTTCACCTCATAAAATACTGTGACGCTTTGTCGAGTACAATTTACTCACTGCAAGGTCGGTGGTATCCCTTTAAAGAGAAATCTATGCGATGGTCTGTGTGAGACATTTTTAACAAGCTCTACCGCTCTTATACTAAATGTCACACAGCTGATAGTACTAAGCAGGGTGGTGAAAAAAACCTGTATCAACTGATGCCTTAGAGCCAAAAATCCATTAAATTAACTTATTTCATTGTTTTTTTGCAGATCAGTTCATTAATGCTGTGCTGGGAATCTGCAAGCCCTCACTTCAAATGTTTTTTAAAATGTTGTTATTGGGTGTATTGTCAACAACCCCCAAAGAAATGTTTATGAGTAGCTCTTTTGTGTGGATTTATTTTGTAATATGTTACCATGGTGCTGGCAAGAGTCAAGTAAAAAAAACAAAACAAATATGCTGTTTTCTTTTTACAAAACAGGCGAATCAACTGCAACATTAATTTTGCTCCTTTGGCTAAAACAGAACAAAGGTTATCTCAGTGATGATATGATTAAAGAGCAAAGCTACCCCCTGGATATATCACGCATTATTAACATGATTCAAAACGTCCTAACGAAAGAGGTATCTAGCTGCTGGGAATGTTTCTCGTATGATCTCAACCCAATGGGTACAAACATCACACACACACACACACACACACACACACACACACACACACACACACACACACACACACACACACACACACACACACACACACACACACACACACACACACACACACACACGTTAAGTCACCATCTCAGGGCCGCAGGCAGAGCCTTCAGCTGCTGGCATGAATTTCGTCTCACACTTCCTCCCAACACGGTGGCACCACAGAGCCTTGCAGATATCCTGGAACAACATGGAAGAAATGCAAGGAGTTACACATGACTGCTAATTTACTGCTCTTTACAAAGCCAGCAATGGGATAGAAAATAAAAGATGATAAAAGTAGTTATTTTGCTATTATAACATGATGGAAAACTTGCTCACAATTAGATTGTCTGAATAATGATCTTCTGGCATGCTAACAGTTTGAAGCAACCCCAACATATTTATGCTTCAGTAGCTAGGATAACAACACTTTATTGTCTCACAGGCAATGCATCACTGATAGTAAAACATTAACATCTACACCTCTGCGGAAATTTAAACAGCTGCTGTCCATATTTTTATATATTTTCCTTGCCTAAAATACAGCTAATCTTACGGTCAGAAAAAGTTAAACCTGCAGAGGATATAAACAGAGATAATGGTACGTAATTATGTGCGTTAGAAGGGCACAAATGACTTAACAAACTTACATGATGTCATGGCTGTTCATTGAAACATTCAAAAGGGACCGGCTATGTTCCCTGTTCACATTGCCTGCTAGTTTCTAACATGTCCAGCCTATTACTATCCGAATGACTGTATCAGATTTTGACAACTCAACCTGTTGCTGCCAAGAGCCACCATGGAATTCATCCCAAAGCGTATTTGTCCAGCTGTTTAGCTTGCTCAGACCTTTTTTTTAGCAGTACAAATGGCAGAGAGGGACAGTGAAAAGAGTAAGTGAGTGATGGAAGGATAAGACAGAGAGAGATGATGGACACAGTGAGACAGAAAGTTAAAGAGAGAAACTGGAAAAACACTCATACATGCTATTATACTTTTTGCTACCTCAATTTAACCACACACACACACACACACACACACACACACACACACACACACACACACAAAGGACAATTCTTGTGGTGTTTTATTCTTGTGTAACAAGTGTCTGGAAAGTCGGTGAGTATGAGTGCTGCTTGGGATTTTTTGGGTCTTGTGCACCTTGCTGCTACCAGGTGTAAGACCAAAGATAGTGCATAGACTGAAAACAAAACCAAGAGGGAGCAATTCTTAAGTATCTTATGGCTGAAATTATACATGGATGTTTCAATGTTTAGATGAGAAAGCTAAGTGAAATACCATATGCTCCTCATGGGTTTAGATCCAGGCAGTAATCTTTGTGGTATTTTGAAGTTTCTTTCCCAAAATGTTTCCACTATCAATAAATCTTCAAAAGTATTGTTTATGAGTAAGAAGAAGACTAAAATACTTGTCTGTCTTTATACAGTCCTGTCTGATTCACTAACTTTCAGAGGAAGATATAAACCACCCATAATTCAGTTATTGCATTATGCATTTAATCTGCATCCTGCTAACAAACTATTGGTGTGACCCACATGAAAACCAAATTGTGCATACAAGTATACTGTGGTAAGAGACAGTTGTCCCCTTGCAATCTCTAGCACATATTTAAGAGTCACCCGTCTGGCACCATCCAGAAAATAATAAGTAGTGTGTCTCTTATAGGTGTTTCAGGAATATTACTGGCTGAACCATAGACAACATTAATAAATAAACTGGATATTTAAAGTTTACGATATATATCACAGGATTTGTGGATGTACAGCAGAACAATTGACTATCATGGTCCTCTTTTTGGAAGGGCAGGTTCATCTCAAGGTGAGGTTCCGCTGGGTACCATGTTTGGGCTCATGAAGATCTCAAATTCAGATGCAAGAACACCAATACTTGAAGAACATCAGACTCTATATTGCCAATAAACATTGAAGTAATCTGAACCCTATCTGGACTCTGTCAGGGTGTATCAACCAATAACATCAGCCATAATGAGACAATGGGAGAGCAAAAAGGAGAGATTCCCATTGGCAATGTTCCAGTGTATATTTAGTCATCCATCCCAGTGAGTATTTCATGGGCAGCATAATAAACCTCACTGTTTATATTGTGTGTGAGAGAGAGGGAGTACCAAACACACGCATTTCTGTGTCTATGCACACGAGGGAATGCAATCCTAATCAGTTTCTCTTTTCCTTCCTCTTCCCTTTATTCCTCTGCATCATTCCCCCAATCCCGCTCTCAATTTCATTCTCTACTTTTTCCTAAGAAACAATTGCCATAACATAGTTTTAAACTAATTAAGCATTACATTTCATTGGATGGGCTGACAAAAACCCCTCCAGAGGGAATTAAATCACAGCATGGTAGTTTTGAAATGGTTATTGGAAATCATATTTCAGTCAAATTCTACTTTACCTTCTTAAAGTTGAGGGTGCAAAGTTTAGCCTTCTCCCCAAATTGCCATTTACACTGTGTATCAGCATCATACAGCTCGCCAGGCAACTTCTCAGGGTATCGATACTCCTTGATTGCTCTGGGTTCATCTGATAAGCACAAGGCCTGGGCCGAACTGGAGGAGAAAAGGAAAATAAAATAAGCAGTCATGGAAAAGTAGGCGAACAAAAGGAGAGATAAGAAGAAAACAGGGAAGCAAGATCAAAAGGGAAGAAAGTAGAGGTAATTGCAGTCAGTGTGGAGCGGCAAAGAAAGTAGGGGGAAATAAAGAGCAGATTCAATTGTTAATTTGATATACAACGTCTGTGCAGACACAAACAACTAATCACCCAAATGGATAAGAGCTATATATAAGTGTAAGGTAGCTAATAGTTAATGTTCCATGCTGTGCACATAGACATTTCGCAACAGGGAGCATCAGTCCATGATGCTCCATTGTTCCCCACTATGGAGAGTTGAAAAATATTGCCATGGTAACAAAACAAGTTGCCAAACTTAAAACCTGAGAGCCATGGTTTTAATGCATCACAGGCTCAATTATGACATGTCAGACATAAAAAATTCCCTGCCCATATCGCTCAAATCCTAATACCAGCAGGGGTTTTCAATGTTAAGTGATATCACTGGTTACTATACGGAGATGTTTTACAGCTCATGCATTCCAGTTAGGGGAATATAATACAACAATATAGTGGAAAGGCAAAATATCTTGGAAACTTTCATAGTGCTAGTGAGTTTCTTGATTGCTTTAGCAGAGTATACATATGTGTGTGTGTGTGTTCGAGATATTTCATTTCTTTATGGGTCCTTTGGGTCTACACAGAACAATGGCGGTTCTACAAGTGCAGCATTCAAATATACTACATTATACACTTAATAATGTCTCTGAAAAATACATTACATTTACGGTCCACACATCTGCAGTCACACAAGTAAGGTCCATAGGCAAGCATGCATTCAGGCAAACACTCACAAATGAAATTACAAGCTCCATGTAGCTCAAAATAGATTGCTATTAGAGAAGCAGCAGCTTTGAAAGGCCGGGACAAAATGTTTTCACAACATTTAGCATTTTAAGCCATGATTATCATCAGCTGGTGATAATAAAAATAGATATAAATTACATTAATAAAAAAAGCAACTATTCCCTGCAGGTCTCCTATCGTTTTAGGCCAAGCCGTTTTCCTCCTGTCTCGATACTTAAGGCTTTTATTACGTACTAAGGTACGTACTTTATTTTACGTACTAAGACAAAAGCTGAAAAAAAACACAGAGACATCTCCACAGACTTTGACCATGATGTGACCAATGGGCCAAAATGTGTCCTCTGTGGCATGTCTGACCCTGGGAAAAGAAATGGGACCTCAAGAGAATCTTCTATGGATCGCTGACTTTGTGATGGGTTTCACTGGTACTCACAAAACAAAAACAACTTCAAGTGGCTTTGAAGGGGATTTTGCTTCCCCTGCCATGAAAGTTGTCAATCCATTTTAGGCATGACAAAGAGCCGCAATAAAGACTTTGACTATACATACAGCATTGGCCCAGTGCTCTCTGACATAGCTGACTGAGGAGAGGCAGATTTAGAGTGAGTGTGATGTAAACTCCGTTAATTCCTCCTCCACTGCAGATTGAGGTAGAGACATTAGGTCTTAGTTAACTCAACAAGACACATTTAGCCAAATCCATTTAAACATCATAACATTCTGTTGATTGCAATTAGGAAAACATACAGCATTTCAGTATTTTCTTTTTTTATCATTCAGTGACTGTATGGGAAGACGACCACTGGTTGTGTCAGTGGTGCAGAGATCCCCTCCACGTGGCCTCAGGGGATGATGGGAGTTTAATATAAGGCTGACAGGTCTAACAAGGATGAGGTCACCCCAGCTCTAATAACTCAGCGAGGAAATACACTGTCTGTCTCCACCACTCTGAGAGGGGAGACCTGACAGTTCAGTTAACACACTGGTAAATTTAGTGGCGGTCACTGTTTCTAAACTATCTGGTTTCAAGCACACACTCACATGCACAGACACATAGTAACACGGCCAGACACATGGACGCTATGTCTGTGTAGCTTGTTTGCCTCACTTGAATGAGCAGGCTGAATGCATGGAAATGCATTTATTGCACAAAGACACACATACAAGACTTTCTCCCTCAAACAGGTTTACTCCAAAGTAAGCTTACACATAAAACATACAGTATGAATTCTATAAAACAACACCTCCAGGAGAAAAGCAGTACCACATATTACTGAGTTGCGATGTCAGCGATATATTCCAGCCTCCCATACAGCCTTCTTGTCCTTCCTTTTCAAAGTCCAGTAATAGTTTTAACACAAGTGCAGTATTTCCCTTGCCACTCTTTGGATAAGAGAAGTGTTTGTAACTGATATGTCTGCTGCGGACATGTTTTTTCTACAACACATGTTCATCTATCAGTAACACATGTTAAATAATACAAACACAATGCAAATTAAAAGTGGCTATTGCCAGTGTGGATTATTAGTTTAATCACTTTCCTTTAATAATTTGGCCTAATGTGTTTGTTGCATGAGCAGTTAAGATAGGCTGGCATGATGATAACTCATTAAATAATCTGTCACATGCAAGTGATAGAGCTCTTATGAGTGATACCCATACATGCAATATTGAACAATAAATGCTCCTTAAATCAATAATTTATATATTCTTTTAACACTACAATAAAAGCATAGCAGTAATAGTAAAAGCTGCTGCTTACTTGAGGAAGCGGCTGAGGTACTGGCGGCTGCACGCAGACCATGAAAAGATACCATTGTACCCGGCTAATGTTGGAGACATGATGTTGCCTTCGGACTTCTTACAAACGTTCCCTTCACCATCATGGACCATTCCAAAACTGGGGGGTGAAAAAAAGGTTAGTTTTGTGAAGTGAAAATGCCCCCTGAAGTATGACCATACCGAGTTAAGGTGTAGCATCAATGAGTAACCAAAACATTGTATTACTATGGGATTTTTGTATGTTTTTGAGTAGAAAAAATATAAACCATCTTTTGTTGATAGAATTCCTACGTCAAATGTGCATTGGGAATGAGGAATACAGCTTTTTTTATTGTAACACAGGTCCCAAGCCGGAAAAGTATGATGCATACGAGAAGATGACAAGATTCCCTTCAGAGAGGACAACATGCTCTACTGAAATGTAAGTTTTAAGCAATGTATGGCACAGGATTATCATCAGCCTAGGTTAAAATCAGGGATATTGTGGTTGAGGCCTTAAATTTGCTAGACATAGTTCACAGCACTTTTTTTTTTCATCATGCACTCGTGAGAGGGATGGAAAACTCTTACTTGTGTCCAGATTCGTGTGCAATAGTGAATGCTAGGCCAAGGCCTGTGTCTTCATTAATGGTGCAGCTCCGGTACTTGCTGCACATCCCACTAATTGGAGCAAAACCTGCAAAACCAGAGATTCAATTTTACAAACTTACTTCAAGATACATTTGAATTGAACACTGTCAATCCTGGGTTAACTCCTGAACTGTGTTACTCTAACAGGATTCTCTCAAATGGGAAGCACAAAAAACTCTCTCACAAGAGACAACTGGGTTCAAACCCTCCGTATGTTCCTGTGCTGGACTCTGTGGAAACATTCCTAGATCCCCAGCTACCTTTCCATTATCTTTAAAGCATTTTTTATCCGTCTTCACTTCTTACTCATTCTCTATTAAACCCACGTTTACTATTTAACTCGCTTTATACCTTCTCTCTGCAATATCCTTCTGTCTCTTTTCCCGATTGTATCCACACACACACACACACACACACACACACACACACACACACACACACACACACACACACACACACACACACACACACACACACACACACACACACACACACACACACACACACACACACACACACACACACACACCCGGCACTCTTGGCTCTGTATCAAAAAGGATAAAACCCAACGGGGCCTCCCTTAATGTTTTTTTCCCGGTGTCTCAGTGAGAGTTTAGCCTTGTGTTTTGTTATTTTATGGCTCAAAGTCATTCTCCATAAGCGTAAACCCCCTTAAGTAATGTTCTCATGTACATACTGTACGTTGCTAACGTGAATAATGACATTAAACACAAGCATGCAAATTGACTGCGAGAACTGCTATTTACTTTTTTGTGTCAGGAAAGAGGTCGATCAGTAATATTTTGAATTAAGGAGAAAACATTGAGCGAAGGGGCTCTAACTGCAATGCAAATAAACTGTGTTATATACTGCATGGTAGCTGGAATGGTCAATTTGCCTTGCACCTTTGGGAGAACTAACTCTTTTTTGAATGTACACACACAGAAACACACACAGACCTTTGAACTGGGCTTTCATAGCAATGATTAGAGCTAATGCTAGCCTCACTTTGACACTTTGAAGTCAAAGCATAAGCCTGGGGTTTGAAGCCAGTGTGCGCTTCACATATATGTGTTTGTGCTTGTGTGTGTTTGAGTGTGACTGTTTCTCTGGGACACACAATGGAAGTTTTTTCTCACAGTGAGGAAGTCAACAATGTGTTCGCATGGTCATTATTACAAACAAGCTGTTGTTAGTTTGTTAGATGGTTTACACTCAATGACTGAGAGTGTGTGTGTGTTCAAGGAAGCTGTGTTTGGTCTGTACAGTTCACAGCTAAAAGGGCACTTTTTTGAATGATTTGAGTGAAAACATGATGAGCAGTCTTATTTACTGACTTTATGGCCAATATTCCTCTAATGTTGCATCTGCAATTAATCAGATATAAATGTGTTTGTGAATCAGATTTGCCCATTTGATTTAGCTTTTTATGGTCATGATATTCATATTTTCTTGTCATGTATGGTAAAACATAAACGTTTTCAACTCAGTTTATACAGTGGTTGATACTGCAAAGTTGAAAACATCTGAAAGCAGTGGATTTTTTGAACATCTGGTTTAGCTGACGTGAAACTAGGTGTGACACTAGGAATACACTAGGTGTGACACTGTGTGACAAAGGACAGGGACAACTTCCCAGAGAAGGACAGACAGGAAGAATGAATTGCATAGTTCTAAAAAGACCAAGGAACAAAGCAGAATAGGGACAGATGGCATATTTGGGACTTTGTAAGATTATTTCGATCAACCCTTGTCATTTTAGCATTTGGATCAGTATTAGTCTTTAGGCATTTTGTAACTGCAGAATCTACTTAGCATACCAAGAGTGTCACAGGGTTCATTCTTCCAAGAGCAGATGTCTAGTCCTGTGAGGAGGATGGCGTGGTCATGGTGTCGGCCCTCCCTGCCTCCCAGGGTGGACTGCCAGTGGCAGAAGCTGTTCAGTGTGTGGTCTGCATGGTGGTTGATCACCAAGCCATCCTGTGAGATAAGGAGATAAGAGGAAGCAAAAAGAGAGACAATGTTGCTTTATGTTTGTATCTGAGAGCAAGCTAGTCTTCTTCATTAAAAGGAGAAAAGTGTCAAAGAGAAGGCAATGTGATTACATTTATTTTTCATTTTATGTTAGTTTCTTGCCTGGTTTATACATTTAATTACCAAACTCTTTTATATATAGATTTGAGAAAGACGAGAAGACAACAGATTAGAGTTGCTGCTACAAAGACAAACATCTGGGACATTTTTCACATTCCTCCCGCTGATAATACCCTCTTCAGTTAGATGAAAATCTATTAACATTACAGGTGGATGGAAACCAGAATCCATTCTACTCGCCCTGCTTGACTCTTTGTCTTTGACCCTGCCCCACCTGTTCCTCTCTGCTTCTTTCCCTCTCCTTTCTTTTCGCTTGCACTCATGTTGTCTTTCTTTCCATCTCCCGCTCTGAAAGAATTTCCCTTCTATGTCTGGCAAAGATCCAAGGAAATGCACATCCTATAATTAACCACTGTAAAAGTCCTTAGTAGTTGGGACGAACCCAGGAACATATCTGAGAGACAAAGTGATCTGGACCTTCAGGGATGAAAACAAATAAACCTTTTTTTTTGCAGTTTTTTGTGCTTTGCATTCCTTTCGTTTCTGAAGCTCCAACATGAGCACAGCTAACAGAGAGGGAAACACACTGTTATTAGGGTGCTTGAAGTCCCTTTAACTGGATACATACAAATCCTTTCATGTGATAATGTTCAAAACCCTTCCAATTTGCAAAATTGTTTAAAAATACAGCCATGAAATTCAGTGATCCGTCATTGACATATTAAGGTAGTCAGCTGAATAGCATGCATTGTGATGCTTACCTGGTCTTCATCCAAAAGCACAAGGCCAACGATCACTATGTTGATGTTCCCCCCTATCGTACCATCTTTGAAGAGACTGGAAACCTAGGAGGCAGGCAAAAATACATTGTTACATATTATTAATACAATAGTTTGATTACACTTTTTCATCCATCTATTTCATCATGAAAGTCAGAATTGATCATGTTTGCAGCTTTTTATAAAAATATGACTCATGAAAGTGACAACAGTTAAAATAACTAAAGACATTTCCTATTTCATTAAGGTTACTCTGCCATAGTAGGTCCTGAAATGTATCCTTTTGTTCTGATGACCAATACGTTATTGCACCACTTAGACATACGCAATAGAGAAGTCTGTGTCAAGTGCATAAGACAATACACATTCCTGTAGAAAAAAAAACACAAATCCCTTTTGATGGTATCACGGAGGTATGACAGCCATAACTGCTGTTTTCAATTGAGCTTCTTGTACTCAAACGGATATCTGACCATTAATCATAACACCTCGGGCTTTGAAGGTAGACTCCTGATCCTTTGCGCTTGTTCGCTCTCTATCTTTCTCCTTGTGAATACCTCAGGTGCCACTCACTAAGCCCTTTTCCCCCCTTCAGGAACACTCTCATTCGTTCCTTATGTTCCTGATGTTTGGTCTTCCACTGCGCTGACGCAAAGGAAGACACATGGCTGTGGTTTGTTACCAAATTCAGGCAGAATTCAGAGGTCAAAGAGGCAATCAAAACCACTTACTTAAACTAAACTCTCATGCTACAACACTGTTTGACAGAGCTCCACATTTGTAAAATTCAACACATACAGTAAATCACTTATAGAAACAATCACCAGTTTCCATAGAGCTTCAGTGTTGTGTGCTACATCATGTGGTGTGTTACATTTGTAATTAAAGCTTTTGAAGTCTTTCCACTCTGCTGCGAAGAAAACATAAGTCCACGCAAAGGCTGGAAAGGCATATCATGTTGAATTTTTCACAAATATTAAATAACCTTTGAAGACCCATGAGAGCTGGCAGGTGGGGTAGGGGGATGGGTGTTTTCTGTGAAACTCCATACTACAGTTAGGTGACTCCTCTGAGGCGGGCCATTACTGCTCCAACTTGGTTTCTACTAGAGGGAACTATGTTTTCAAAATAGACGGATTATCTTTGGATTTGTCAGTCACTCATTAAGTAGCAAAACGATCGTGACGGAATTTGCTTTCAGATCAGCTGAGCACGATGGGAGGGCACTCTGAGCGTCATGGCTATGATCTCACTGAGATATCACTTTCATGTTTTTAGATGTGCTCTCTCTCATAAGGGAGATGTGTAACATTATTATTATTATGTTTCCCTCACCATATTAAGCACTGTGAGAACATATGTGGTAATGTTCTCGTGGCCGTGGTTGTCCATCATCTTCTTGTCCACCACCACCAGCGTCTCCACGTTGAGCTTCTCATTACCCTTGTTCTTCATTAGCACTGCTCTTTTGCTCCTCGGAATGAACTTGTACTCATCTGGAAGGGTGAAGACATCCTCTTCTGGAGGCTTGGGCATGTCTGAATAGAACAGAATGAAAAGTAAATGGGGTGAACTTATTAACCTTTTTAACAAAAGAAAGGGTGTGGAAACTTAAGAAGAAACTGAAAGAACGTGGCTTCAGAATGTTGAGGAAACAAACGTATGTGCAGTTTGATGAGTTGTAAGTGATTGATGAAAGAAAAAACAATAGTGCATATAATAGCAAGTTAATAGCAATAATTGCGTCCATTAAAAATATACAACCCTTCCTTCCCACAGCTAATTATGTGTTGTGCAATATTTGAAATACACCTATAGCCAATAGCCAAATGGCCAACTTTGCGTGTGAGTGTTAACCAGTGTTTCTTGAAAGTAGCTGACAAACATTGTGGATGATTAACTATACACTTTCTTTAAAGAGCTGATGTCATGTTTAAACTGTAAACTGAGAATTTTTTCTGATGTTGACTCTGGCAGTCTGAGTGTTATGCTACCACTAAGTAAAGTGTGAAACCACAGAATGGCTGTGCATTAGCAACAGCTAGAGCAAGTCACATTTTCTAATGTGCAATTTGAAAGCTGTAATTGACATTACATTATGAAAAGCAAATCCATTTGGCTGTCAGTGAAGTCATCAAACAGATCTCTGAGCAATTTTATATAACTTAGACATAACACAATACTGTGTAATGATGGACAAGGTCCAAATCTGGATTCATTATGATGGTAAATTAATGTATTTACCTATATCCGTTTTTATCTAATTTGCAAATGTATTAATAAAGGTACATTTGGATGGGGCCCAAAATGATGTCAGTGTGTCAAAGATAGGATAAGCACTTTAACTGTAAAGTAAAGTTGTATTAAAGGAAAAATCATTTAAAATTATAAAGCATATTGGTACAACTTATCAGTGCTTTAAGTACAATTTTACTTAAACAAACACACTTAGGGTTATCCTAACATCAAATGACCCCCTCAACCCTGTGTTTGGCTCTACCTTTGAAGCTGGGTAAGATTTGGGAAACTTGTCTCACATCTATAGTCACTTCTACACTTTGACATGAGGTCACACGAATCAAATCAAAGCAAAGCGCAGCCTAAAACTATTTTAGCTTGTGACATTATCGCCTCAAATATTCAGGTTATCAAAACCTTCACTGCCTGGCTGTGATAAACTAAAAAGGCTAAAAAGTTTGCTTACATAGGCAGATAGCAGGTGAGCAACCACAGAGCCTTTTTGACTGAAACATGGCACAGGTGCTCAGTGATGTCATCCTATGGGAATGTAAACATCAGAGTGTTTTTGCAGGGGACAGACAGCTGGGTACTGCAGGGTAACGGAGGTGGTACCAGTCCATTCCCTTCTTATGCTGTCTTTCGAATGACCCCTGTGACACCGGCAATGTTAACTGATCCTGAGGTAATTCCATGAGAGCAAACATTTGTCATGGTGAAAAGTGAGTATAAACCTTTCCCTTAACCTTTCCCAGGTCTTGTCAGTAATGTCACCAAAAAAGTCAATTCAGATGGAGATAATATTCTTAAAAGGAAGCATTTGTCACCATGTAAAATACAACCTACCTCCTAGTTTTAGGATCTATTTTAAAAGAAATGTATCAAAGATGTTGATTTGCTGTTGTGACCAAAGGCTACACAATGTTCTCAACTAAACAATTAACTGATGAGTAACAAATGTGGTCAGCTCTAGTAGAGTACCATTTCTGCTTTTATAAACCACTCTCTGGTTAAGTCAGTACAAACAAACATGTTGTTTTCTCTCTTTAACACAACACGGGTTAATGCTGAGGGTGTTGATTTGATTATTGGTGTTACAAATGTCGCATTTATTTTCTTACCACATTTATTATTATTAATAGCAATAAAATTCCTATCGCAACATATGTGTGTGTGTTATACACCAATCAACCACAAATTAGGGAGGATGCCAATAATACATTTAAACGTGAAAGTCAACAAATACAATTATTATCAAATGTCAATGCTTTTTCTTTTCTCCATACCACAGTGTGTGATGTGATAATTCTTCAAAATGTGGCTTAACTTCTTACATTACAAACCACTAATTTGGTTATATCTTGACAATGCCCAAAATGTGCAATGTGAGATATATGTCCATTTG
Source organism: Eleginops maclovinus (assembly GCF_036324505.1). Taxonomy (NCBI): domain Eukaryota; kingdom Metazoa; phylum Chordata; class Actinopteri; order Perciformes; family Eleginopidae; genus Eleginops; species Eleginops maclovinus. The sequence continues at coordinate 16,521,160 of NC_086351.1, read as the reverse complement.
GGAACTGTCAAATGTTAACCATTTTCATTGGAGGGATTGGAAAGGGCAAAATATGACAAAATGACATTTTTCAAAACCAAACATGTCGCATAATCTAATTTAGATCATAAAAAGATCCAGAGGCAAATATCCTATAAGTGGGATAATTTAAGGAGATTAACTTGAGTAATAAAGTAAGGTTTGTGTGTTACTTCTCCCAATAATTGCACACTTTAATTGTATAATGTAAATTAAAAGCTTAAGAAATGTGAATTACTTAAACTCTGTCAGCATGTTTACTTTATATATGCATGGGAGGCAACATGTGGATTAGAATGAGAAAATTGCCCTTACATACATTTCTTCCGTCTCCCGCAGAAGTGTTGCCTGTGCTTCTCCCCATACGTGTAGTCACTGTGATGATGATGAACCATTTGGTCTCCGTCACTGATGTCACTTTGATGATCATCATGCTCCGGGTTGTAGGTGGGGTCTCTCTGTGAGTTTATGGATCTCTTGGTGACAAAGTGTGATTTGTGATAAGTTGAGTCTGGGGATCTCTTCTGTAGCACCCGAGGGTCATGATCTCTGTGCTCTGTTCGATCACTCTTGTAGAGGATGTGTGGCTGGTGACTTGAGGGTGCAGTAAAGTTCTCTCTCTCGGCGAGGCTGTGGGAAACGGGTCTCAGGAAGTAGTCTGCGTCCTTTGTTCTGATCAAACCTGACTAAAGGGAAAACAGAAAATGCTATTAGCTTTACAGAAGCCTGGGGTAAAATAAAACATGCTCTATTTTGCAAAAATATGAAATGATTGACTTTCTTTTTAATACCATTTCCCTCAGCCCTTATTTGGATAGCTATACTTGTGTCATAATTCAACACATCAAGAGTTCACTTAAAATAGCGTACAGAGCTGCAGTCATTTATTTATAACAAACAATGAAATATCATGCTACAGCTATTCGTTTAGCTTCCCAATATGTCTCTGTCAGCAATTAGTCAAGAATTGACTCCGGGGTCAGTGCAAACCTGACCCCCCTAAACCTCGGCGAGGTTCAATTAATGGAAGTGTTTCTTCATGCTTGACATCTGTTTTGCTGTTCAGGGGTCAAACGTTATCTCAGCAAAATCTAAATAAGACTAAGAGTTTCGAACTAAAGAGTTTGTGTGAGGATGAAAGGAGGTGGTATCTGTCTTGCAAATAAAGGTCCAGGTATTCCTTACTTTAATCTCCATGTGTTAGAAATCTATAACATGATAGATATGTATACATAAAAAGTAGCCCATATAGTATCAGTATCTGAATGTGATCTATAATATGTTAAAAAAAAATTCCTTAGGTTATTTAATATTATGAATACATTTTAAAGTATGAAACTGCTGTTATGTATGGTCCCACTTTAAGTACCAGAGCGTTAACCTTTTGATTTTAGGGGGAAAGTTATGTGAAAGCCAATTATGAAAAGGTTTAGCAAAAGTTTTTTTTTTTTCAGATGACCTTCACTCTCTTTCTCTGTCTGAAAGAGACAGAGACATTTTCAGTTTTCATATTCCATTTTGGATAAACTTCCATCAACAACCGATGATTCAGACACTTTCTCTTGCTCTCTGCCTCTCTCTTTGTCTCTCTCAGTCTGACCAAACACAGACCACATCTGTGTTGACAGTCAACTGGCACAGTGTGTTTGAGCTGTAACTGCTCTTGGCAGAAATATTAGTTTAATTGACTAACCGGTTTTTTTATTATTGTGAGTAGAGTGTGAGGTCCTTGGCTGAGAGAAACAGGCTGACACAGAGGCTGTGGCTTGCCCAGGTTGAGAGTGCATACATATATGTGTGTGTGTGTGCAATGGGGATGTTTGTTTGTGGGACTAAAAAGGGTCAACATTGAAAATGGGAGGACAGGGATTACAGCTATGCAACTGAATGTATGCCTGTGTACAGATGCGTGTATTTCAAGTACAGTAGGAGCGTCTTTATTGGGATTAGTCAATCTTGCAGAAGCAGAACTCTATTGTTGAAGTGTTCATGTTGCTATATTCATCACCACAATTGAGTTACCCCATTTCATCGTCTCTTACAACCTCTGGCCTCTCTCCACCAGCCTTTCAACCACAGATCAGGAAACCTTGGAAAATTAGGCACTGAAGTTGAAAATGATGAACTCCAGGAATACAAGCCAAGACAGATGTGTAAGCTGTGACCACAGTGGCTGTTGAGTTTACAGCTTTCATCACAGAGTGTGGTTAGGAAAATACTGATGCATTTTTATGGGGTTTTTTTATATTCATGGTCAACTTTGCATAATCTAAGTACGCACGACTCTAGAAGTGCAAGGATTTTATAGCATGTCAAATGAAGGCTACCATGTGAAGAAGGCTGCTGTTCACTTATATGCCTTTACCACGACCTAGAGGAGAGCAGTTGTTGTTTACAGGTGTTTCTGAATCAGATAATTTCCCACAGTGCAGAAACTGGTATTTGACAGTCAAATAATAAGCCGAAACAGTGGTGTAGAAATATATTTGGAGACATATTTACAGTAGCAAATACACTCTTCAGCCCCGTACTTATTGAGATGATTACAATCTTTTGGGACCCTTACAACAACAAGTGAAGTCCAGTCTCAGTGTGCATGTTTTGATACATCAGCAACCCACCAGCACTAGTTCTATTCTTTGTTAAAACTCTCAAAATATACAACTTTGGTTTCTCCATGACCATGTTGAAACCAATTCTATGAAACACTTGACAATGATTTACAGTCATGGGATCCATTAGTTAAAGAAAAGTAGAAAAAAGGGGCTTGTTAATGCGTTTCCACCTTCTCAGCTTTTTTTAACTGGGAACTCCAGCCTGGATCATTGGCAAGTGACAACCTGTGCATGATCCTTTCATCCGAATAGTACTGGTCCCGGCGTTGTGTAATCACAGGCAATTGTCAGAATGAGGCCTCTGACCTGAACTGAGCTGCTGTCAACCTTGATGTGTCGGTGCCATGGGGGTGTTAAGGCATTAGTGTGGAAATGGGTGCAACGTGATATTTGAAAAACACAATTTCTGGTGAGTTAGTTGGTCATCCTATCAGAAAATAATTAAAGCTTTTGGAAGAGGTGAATACAATGCTTTTGTCGTGAAGGTTTATTTTTGTTCAGCTCATTCCAAAAAGAGATTGGAAACATAAAGAAGAGGAAATCCATGATGGAAAGAGACAATCATAGAACCTACACCTGCAGCATGTTGATTGTAGTGTTTAGTAAGGATTTGGTATAGAAACTGCCATGTTCTGATGTATATCAAAGAGTAGTCTGGAGCTGTCGGCTGTTGGCTAACATTCAGTCTTAAGAAGAACTATGTATTATTCTGAATATATGAAGAGCTGTGTTACATACAGTAGGACTACTTCCAATCATCATGCTGCCAACTCCATTCTTACTTATGTGGTTAAAACAATTCCAAACATAGCTGTGCTTCAGTGTTGTTTATATCTGCAGGAAACACTGAATATATAGAGCAGTATGCAGATATGTAAGCATGCAGTAAACTTTTGTTGTTAGGGTTTATTTTTGAGTCTCCATTATAACAAGATGCAGTACTTGTCACACTTCCTCTTGCTTCCTCTTATCTACTTCTACTGTCAGACAGAAAGAGCAATGCGCTTTATTGTTAATTGAATTGTTTCTTTATGATCTTTGTCCTGTGCCAAATAAAGTCAATCCAGATGTGTTTGTTTAAATATTTAACTTTGCTTTATTTGTTGGCACAAACCAGCAAACCTTTACAGAAATAATACCTGCTTTGTTATCATTATGTCTTAATTGAACAAGGACCATACGTACAAATACGTCAATCTCAAAGAGAAAAAAGTTGCTTGATTATGGCTAAAAGCTCATTTCCATCTACGGTCCCTGGGCAGTGTACTGCATTGTATGTACAACGTACCAAGCACATAATCTTTCGGATGTATTTAGCCTGTAAAATCTTTCACAGACTTTAAGCTTGGCGTCACACAAAACAACATGCATCCGCTTCTTCCTCATACTATCTGAGTATGCAAGTCACTATGTTGGGAGATTAGGTCAACTACTGCCTTACCTAAATAGCCAAAGTCATCAGATTACATACTGCGCTCTACGAGGTGCAAATAGCAGTCATAAAATGCTGAAACATTACTTGGGAGGGCGCAAACAGCTGGACTCTTTAGAGTCAGACGCATCCAGACAAGCAGCGACAGGAAAGGGGGTAGGTAGGAAAACGGAACTGAGGAGGGAAGCACTCAATGCATTACAAGGTGCACCTGACCGTGTATAGTATACGGTTCTCACTTAGTTCTATCCAAGCCGCTCTTTGCAATGATGACCAAATGAGACCATAAACCTACTGCTACTTAAAGTTCATATTATTTGTCAGGTTTTTGGTCCATGCTTGCCTTTTATTTCAGTCCAAGCATGAGAAGTACAGTATGTCTTTGAGCTTTACAACATGATACCAGGTCAACTTATAAACCAAATTTAGTTTTGTTTTACAACCAAAGACAAAAAATACTAACAGGAGATTGGATGTTGAATAAAAAAAAGAAGTGGCCATTACAAATATATTGTTTAAAAGTAAATTTCCCAATAACGTTTCTTTAGGCGGACCAAAGTGCAGCAGTAATTCTTTCACATGTATGACACAGGCAAACATTTGGAGTCGTTGAAGGCAGGGATTCAAAATTTAGCTCAATGTAGCAAAGGCTTATTGTAAAACTGGGAAATATACTCTTACATTGAACTTAAGTACAGGATAATATTTCTAATCATTTAGCAATTTTACCCTAAGCTATACCTTCGTCATCTATTGGCTAGCACAATATACCAACTGGATTTCTATCACCTTAAAAACAACAGATGTTCGAAACTGACATAAAACCTGTCTCTGAGACATGTGCACATAAATCATTCCCTAATGTACTTTGTCTGAATGAAAAAACCAAGAGTGATGTTTGCAAATGATAAAACATGTAAGAAGTCCTTTAAGATTGTTTGATTGTCTGATTGAGCTTACCGTATGTTTTAAAAAAGGATTATAGTAACCTCGGAAGATCACACTGCCTGCTTTTCAAAGCATCATCACATCAATAGACCATGCTTATATATTCTTGGAAATCCCGAAGGTGGAACGTGTGTGAAACATTCTATTACAACGACTACTACTAAGCCTGAGGCAAAAAACACACCCGTCCTTTTACAAGAGGAAAACACATGACCTCCAGGTGATTTGTAGTGGGAGGACATTTAGTTTTACCCTTTGGTACAAAAGAAAGGTGCACATTAGAAGTCTGAGTAAAATTACACTTGACAAACAGGTAGGCTATGTTAAGCTTGGAGATAATTAGTACTTTTATAGGATAAAACTGGCAGATATGGGGCTTGAGGTTGCTTAAGCAAACATGTAACTAGTTCCAGTTTGTTAACTTCTTTAAGTTAAGAAGAAGAAGACACATAATTGGTGGTGTTTTTTTGTGCTAAATGCAAACATCAACATCCTCACAATGACAATACTAACATGCAGGGGGTATAATGTTTACTATTATAACCATGTTAGTTTAGCTTGTTAATTAGCACTAAACACAACAACTGAGGCAGATGTGAATCTCTCTTTGATAAAGTCATATGAAAGTCGGAGTGTTGGATACATTGAAATATAGAAAGTAAGTAGACATTACATTTTTGGAACTGAAAATTGTGTACAAAAGTTTATGCCAATCCATCCAATAAGCTAGATGTTGAGATACTTCAGTCTTAACCAAATTTGTGAACAACAGACCAATATGACTGAGCATAGAGCCATACTGCTGATGCTATCATGGCTGAAAACAAGCACACAATGTCATGTATACAGTAAAAAAAAAAAGTTTGTGGTGTGAGAGTCAAACAATGCCTTCATGGCTCTCTTCTCACCCCTAAACTCCCACACCCCCTATAAAATCCATACTAAAGAGGATTACGCTATGCATCGACAGAGAGAGGGACTTGCTTTATGATCTCCCCTTCCACATATGGGTCACTGTGCTGAGTTGCAAACTATTTGGCAGGTGAACAGTCCACGGAATTGGCCTGCTTCTTTTATTCCACCAATTCCTTGCTCGTAGGTATGAGATTTTTATGGTTGAACTCCCTACTGTCATCAAAGCGGGGCTAACAACTATATGGGCTGCCAGAGGAGGAGAGTTCAAATGGCAACTTATACATGCGCTTTACAACGTAACACTCACAAGGGGGTTTTCAGCACTTCAAAATGCCACGGAGGGGACAATGACCCTCATAGTGTTCAACTCTATAGAACATCCCTCTGTTTTTGTCTTACCTCTGTCTTTTTCGTTTAACTTTTGCCGACTCTATTGACAAGCCAGAGAAAAACACCAACATATAGACATAGTGTATGAGTCAAATACAACAAAAGCAATTGAGCGTTGTTTTCCTCAACGAGCGGAATGTAAATACAGGGTGAATAGGGGAATCTCTTGTGGTGTTATACATAAAACACACAATGATTAATTCTCCTTATTGCCGCTGTAATACCATAAAGAGGGAGATGACTCTATGCCACGTATACACTGAACTGACCGGAAGTACTGATACGACTTGAAGCAACCAATAGGAAGAGGCAACCGCTGGACAAAGAGCAATCCAACACTGGGTGCGGTCTCTTTTTGCTCGGACCCACGGACAGTGAACACCTCGTGAATTCTATTCATGTTTTGGGCCTGTTCAAGTGCGTATTGAGCTTTAGGGCCACAGCTGTGAAACTATTGTAAAACCTACTACTGCATCTTTTTATTAAACACTCCTTTTATAATTTTTACGGGAGTTTTGCCTTCTTTCTTTTAAACCGACTCCTGGGCTTCAAATAAACGAACATTTCCAACAATACAAAACACAATGACAACACGTACTACCAAAAACAGGAACAGGTTAAATACTGAAAACAGAATTTCCCTATCAAGGAAAATATCTAAAACAATAATAGTTTAAATAAGGCTGATTGAATGAACTCAATGTTAGCGGTGTTGTGCTGCTGATACAGCTATTGATCCAAACCCAAATTGTCAATATTTACCTGCCTTCTGCACTAGGTACTTGACCAAAGTGCAAGGTTTGCAATCGGGTACCACGTTTTGACCAATTGTCTGCCTGAAGTGAAAACTAATACTGCATTCTATATTCAGGTCTTGTTATGTTAATATGTATTGTTCAAAAAGAAATGCAACTCAGCACATGATTACAGACATTTTGACACTAAAAATAGCATTCCCTTTGAGCCTAAATAACGTTGTCTGCTGATCTCTGCAGTTCCCTGTTGCAAATATGAAAAAGGTCAAATCACTAATGCACTGACCCAGTCCAACCTAGCCAGCCTCAGTCGTGAGAACCACATTTACAGTCTGTGCAACCCTGGACCTTTTGGCTGAATCTTTTATTGGGATCTGGTCTGAAATACATGCATGCGCACAAAGACTCACACACACACAGACACAGAAGAAGAAGAGGAAGAAGCATCCCTGGAGATATGTCGTTCTCTGTCTACTTTTAGAGACTTAGATTCTCAGACACAGCAGCAGTCCTCTACAATGGAACTATAAACAGCAAGAAAGGCCAGGAATTTATTTTATTTAAATGTAGTCAAAATACTAATTTTGATTGTAAAGCTATTGATAGTTGAATTACTACATATCTCCTGTAATGAGGGCCTCCAGTTGCAAAGCTTGTATGGCCACCCGCTTGATTCCTCTCAATAGTCATATCTTTTTTTTTTATCAACTAATGAACTCCAACATCATACTAAACATTATAGGAACTTATCATCTTGCTTTCACTCCAGCTGTTAATATCTAGTATGTGAATGCAAGACTGAGAGGATAAGTGTGTATTTATCAAGCCCTTTGTTCTCTAGTGCAGTACCACTTGGGGTCCTACTGGGGTGGAACCGCTTCACTTAGGTTTACTTAATGTCACTCTAACAGTAGCATTTTTTTCTTTATATTTTTGTGAAAGAGGAGGACCACTAAAGTAATAAATTAAATTCAGCAAAAAGTACTTTATATTCAGTGAAATAACAGTATACTGTCTGCGATATAAGAAGATGAACGACAACCATAACATTGTTTTGGCATGCTTGGCATGAACGTCTTTTGGGAATTTTCCTGGCTAATTGACGCATGAACATGCGCAATTCAAAGACTTGACTTTTCCATTCATTAGTTATTCATTTGCTGATTTAGGCACAAGTGCAATGTACACTGAATGAGCTAAGACTAATGATTCACAGCAGTTTGGAGGAAGGAACATCTGTGTATGACTTGTCAACATTGCCAGTGGGTTTTTAAGTCATTTTAAGTCAAGTACAATTCGATTTTATGACCAGATCAGACAGATAATGCAACGACTCAAATGCTGTTGAAAAGCAGCCACACAGAAGTTAACTTAGGAGACTGCTTTATAAATGTGTAAGTGTCAGAGAAAAGGACAGTGTTTTACAAATGAAAACATTTTTTATCCAGATTCACTGGCTGGCAGTAATCAGATTTTCTCCTCCTTTAATACTTGGTTTCCTTCTCACCTCATCTTGTGTCAAATTTCTTCTCATCAAAAACCCAGTACATGTTATATTTTACTTTCAGTCACTTACTTTTAACTACTCTCCACGCTAATTCAGCATGACAAGAACACTTAAGCTGTGTTTATATTATCAATGGTCCCAGGATGAGCTATATTTCTTCAATTTGACTCCAAGGCACACTATTCCTCCTAGGTCAGTAAGTGCAATTACAGAATGGTGTCAAAAACAAAAAAACAAAAAAACTTTCAAATGATTTGACCCAGAATTCCTTTGCAAACACACCCAACCCCAATCATACACATTTACGCCACCCTTCTCATGCAGACCCCACCTCAACCAGACTGTGCATGTTCAGACTCACCATTCCCATGCATGTGGACAGTGCTACTGAGGAATTGACACTTGACCTCAGTGACCCCTGGTAAAAGCAGAGGTCGTGCTGGTGGTAGGCCCTCAGGCTCTTGGTGCCGTTCTTTCCCAGGACCTGGATGGTGAAGCCAGGTGCAATCAGGCTCTCTGAGGCTTCCGTCAGCTCCATATGGAAGTCCTGCCCCAAGCCACTCATCCGGAAATGGACCGTTTCACTGCTGCCATCGGTGTTTGGTGAGTCTGCATCTGGGCTCAGGGATCGCCGCCTCCTCCAGCGCTGATAGTGGGCAACTTCATGAGAGATATGAACGCCTTGGTGGTTGACCTCATAGGGAGAAACAATTTCATATTCTGGAAAAAAGATATAGAAAAAAATGGATTAGGAGATTATTGTTTCAAAGGCAACATTTGCTCTAAGATAATACATTAAACTAGTAGAGATGTGATGGGGACTGAAATTGGGAGCTATTGTTGAGTGAAAGCTATGATGTTGGGTATACATGTTGTAAATGACAAGTTGGCAAACATGAAATACTGATTTGACATGTCAGCATAATTTAAAGTGACACAGTGTATGCTGTGTCAGTTGCTACCTTGGTTGCATGATGGACTGAATACAAATAACAACCTTTTTCCTTCTTAAAGTTTCCTTGACCTGCCTCATATACTTTTGCCGACAGGGTCAAGAAAGAGTTACAAGAAAAGGAAGGGTTTTAGACAATTCCATCACAGGCACTTGAGTGGTGACTGAATCCTGTTTGACCTGTAGTGTTTTACTAGAGCTTTTACTACAGCTCAGGCTGAATAACTGCTGGTCATAAATGGAGATGGTGGTAGGTCACAGGCCTGGTTTCTTAAACGAGTTAAATGTCTAAAGGCGCTTTGGCCACAGAAAGTAACGGGAAGTCCTCCAAAGGTCAAATCAAAAGAGTAGCCAGCTCCTTTAGCCTCACTGAACTTGGTTTTCAAGTGTAAATCATGACAGACACTGCTCTTGTCCAAATTTGTCATCTACTAAATCAAGCAATCCCCTATGTGGAAAGAAGCATGACTTTGGATATATTGCAGGTTTTCAGATTTCATGCATGTTGCATGGACAAAAAAATGAAATGCAATTTTTAATATACTTTAGCTTTAAAGGGTGTTCCATAGTAAGTTTTGTTACTGTAGTGAGATATTGGTGATGATAGAGGGTGCCTGTGAGCCATCACACACCCTTTGAAACCTAATGTGCTTGATACCCTTTGGGTCTATAAGTAACCACCAGGTAAACAAATACAATAGTGTCATTGTTGATTTAGTGACAACATTGTAATGGCTCTTGCAAACGTGTTGAGTCTTCCCATGGGAAACTGATATGTGCACACTTTATCAGCTTAAAATGAAAAGAAATAACAGCAACCTTGGACTTACAGTCAACAAGAGCCAGTCTCAGTTACTGTACAGCCTGAATAATGAGTAAATATAGCACAGAGACAGACATGTTTTGGCCGTGGTAAACATGCAGGGTGACAGACAGTGTGTCATCACTGGCAGTGTGAACGCCTGAGGTTTGAACTTGGCTATTTGGTGATTCTTAAAGGAAGACTCCTACCACATAATGACCATTTGTTTATCAATTACTCACCCTTTGTAGCATTCATGTTTGAGACGCAGTTAGCAGTATGCTGGATAAACTGGATAAATGTGGCTAGGAATTACACTGCATGTGTTGGGTGAGAAGTTGTGTTTTGTTATAGTTTTGCTGTTCTTAATTATCATTTATTTTGTGATTCTTGGCGCCTAGAGGCCTAAGTGAAAAAAAAATCAGTTTTCTTTAAGATTTCAAGGTAACACTGGGTTTGTAATTGATATCCAAATGATCATGTTGTGGGAAATATATACCTTAAAGCCCTCTACAGCATGACATTTATTTATTGGTGGGTGCTTTTATTTGGAGCAAATTGCATTATCAAGACTGCATACATTTTTGCCTGGGTGGTCACAGTGGGACGCAAACCTCCAACACTCCAACACAACCGAGTTCTAGCCTAAGAGTTACAGGACTGAAAAGAGAAAACACATACTTAAGTCCCAAGCATTTTCTGTGCAGACACCAAAAAAAAACAGAAAATGGTCTTCTATCTTCTTCCATCTTTGGCATTTTGTCCATCGACCCCCAACACAATCTCTCACACACACTCATACATTTGCACCTAGTCCACTGTGTTTGTTCCGCCCTAACTCAAAAACCAGCTGCAGTGACCCATGTCTGGCAGTATACAAACACAGATTCTGCGGGAACAGACCTTACACACACACACACACACACACACACACACACACACAAACACACACCTTGTCTGATGGACTGAGACAAGATCTTGTGGTGATTAGTCTGTTGGTTTAGTGGCTCCTGAGTGCCATTAGTACTGATACCAATGGGTGCATTGACATAAACGTAACAAAAGATTGAACATGGGAACTACTTCCCCACCCGCTCCAACATAGCTGAATGAATGTTAAACACATCAACACTGAGCAATAGTTGTGCTAGCTGTGAGATGATCTGAAACAGAAGTAAGGGCTTCCCCTCCCTTCTGTTTCAGATCATCAGCACATGTGCCCTGTGAAAGGCATTTTGATGCTTTGTTTGTATGTTTGTGTGTCTGCTTTTCATGGTAACTGAAGAAACAACAACAAAAAACAAAGGATCTGAAGGAGAATGCACAGCCAAAGCAGTTGCTGACTCAGCACACCACATGGGGTTAGATCCACAAAACAAAGAACAGATGGAAGACTTGCACTCACTGCTTGCACTCATTACTGAATTGAATATTCGAGTGACATAACTAAAACTCTGTTGTAATGGGGTAGCCCTAAATTACTTAATAAACTTCTTCCCGCATTTAAAAGAAGCTCACAGGCACAACTCCAGGTCCAGTATAGCACATCAGACACTGGTAATGTGCCTAAAGAGGGCATATGTCAACCTAATAGCATTAAACAGACTCAAACTGAAACATGGGCTGCAGGATGTATGCAGCATTTAACAGACTAGTTATGGTATGATAGAAAGTGTGACATTTTTGATTTTGTGTATAATCCTTTTTTCTGCTTTTATATGCTGCTGTGGATGTACTGTTATTTGTCCAGGTGCAGGTACCTGCATGCAAACAACCAGGCCTGTGACTTTCTTGTGTTTCCTTGCTTTAACGGTTTCATTATAAATCATCAGAGTTCCAATCCATGTAAGTCTCTTTTTAAAATATATTGTTGAATACATACAGATACAAACTAAGCAGCTAGGTCAGGGTTTCATTAAAGGAGCAATCCAGTTAATCATCAAATTACATTCAAGGCACATTTTGATTTTTTTCTATTAACTGCTTATAAAAGTTCCATTAGAGTAACTTGGGAAATTAGCAAAAGCAAAAATACACTGCTACTTTTTTTTGGATCCGTTTGAGCTCCAATGCTGCGGCACACACTGGTGTCTCTGATTCAGGGTGCAGGTCGCCCCCCAGCGGTGAAGAGAGGTAATGCACAGCGCAGGTGAGTTCTGTTTGATGCTGCTGGCAGTTTGAGAGATGCGGTGGATGACCTTGCTAGTGATTTTATAGCACCAAAAAGCTAAACATGAACCAGAAGATCAAACAACACTAACAAAAGAACATCGCAGTCTCAGTATCCCAAATGAAATCCTCAAGACGTTTGGTCCAACATACCTGTATGTTGAGGTAAATTGAGAGAGAGGAGCAGGGCAGACACTTCTTGAGGAGATTCAACACTGTCAGCACCATTTGTCAAAAGCACGCTCTGTAAGGATGGAAATGTAAATAAGATTTGGTCTGAGTACACAGCAAAATATCATGGAAAATCTACACGGCTCTCTGTCATTTGAAGTGTTGACAACTTTATGACCTGCTCATGCATGTGCCTACAGGCGCATCGGAGATAATAAAACGGACTTACTTTGTTCAAAGTGAAAAAGCAGAAGAGGTAGAAAACGAGCGACGGGTGCAAACAAGTTCTCCACACCGCACACACCCGCAGGAAAGTCATCTTTGCGCACCTTTACGCAAAAATGCTAAATCAAACGACCACTTTCCAGCAGTTCAAAAGGACCTTGTCCAACAGCAGCCACAGCAGCTCTGGGGAACTTCTGGTGAATGAGGCATCAACGAGATTCAGATGCGGACTTCTTCACTTTTGCCACATTGGTTTCCATTCATTTCCAAGCGCAGTATTCCGATGCAGCACATAGCTTAAACTCAAGTCCTCTCTCCCGGCAAGTCATTTTCTTTTTTTTTATTCCACTCAGACAGTCCGAACAGTATCCAGAGTCTATCTCCCCCTCTCCCTTTAACACACACGCTCACTCTCCCTCCCTCTCTCTTTTTCTTACCCTACCCAGCGATCCCCGAGGACCATATTGACTCCCAGTGAAATCATGTGATTAAAGTTCGTCTTGGCAATAGCAGACTTCTATGAAAGTCGCACCGAGTCCCAATGTGTTTCCCCCCGGGAGAGCTTGCCAAGTAAGCACGCTGAGTACATGGTGTGTGTTTGAGGAAGGGTGTGTGGGTGTGTGTGGGGGAGGGGGTGTTAAGTACAGCCTGTAGCCAATCACATTTGACACCTGTGCTGAGAGATGTGGTTTGTGTCCATCTCTCAGGTTGCAGGAGGATGTGTGCAAGAGGAACAATCAGTGTGTGATAAAAAGAAGAGAACTGGCACAGTGTTCTTTTTGCTTGCAGAGCAAATAATTAATTCCCCTCTTATGTGGGAGACTGCAATAACAAGTTGTTATGTCTTTTAATTGATGATGCATTTCAAAGAAATGAAGAAGAAGAAGAAGAAGAAGAAGAAGAGGAGGAGGAAGAATAATTCAGTTTTCCACTGAATTTAGCAGTTTGGGTATTGTAACCCAAATGTGATCTGGACATTACACCCCGAAAAGCAGGTAATCAGTAATTTGTGATGGATTATGTCTGAAATGTAACCTTTGACCCTGTTTAATCTGCTCGTCACTCTCCCATCTCTCCTGTATTCCGCAGCTGCACTGATAGGCAGCGTGCCAACATTTCTAAACTCCAAACAATCATTCATGGAAGTGCTTAGGAGTGTGGGAGCCAAAAGATCGGGAGCCCTTGTTCATATTCTGGAGCGTTTCATCCTCCCCAAAAGAAAACCAGATGAGTGTTCTGCTGTGCTGAGGGAGAAATAAATGTGTGACGGTTTACGGTGGGATCTTTTTGGCACAAAGTCAGAATATGTGGATCAGAGCGAAGGTGCAAGGTAGTCTATGAGGTTCCACCCAGACTCTGTTCTGCAAGTGTCAGTCTGCAATGGATTTGTTTTCTGTCTACAAAGCTGAAACATGCAGAGGATGGGGTGAATGTCTTTATCTTAAGATAAATAGAAACTTTTTAATTACATTTGAGCATTTAATGGGTGACAGATTCAGATTCATGCATGGCATTTAGCTTTTTGATAAGGATAGAAAAGCCCTATGTTATGTTTCAGCATCTTAGAGAAAGTGATGACAGAAAACCCTTATGATAAATTAGCTAGTGAAAAAGCAGGACAGGACTTTCTCTACGACACTCTGTCCTAAGTATTTGTTTGAGTTGTTTGATGCGTTTTCAAAATGCTCTGTCATGTTAGATTAGTAATAGTGTCACACGTGAAGGATTTCTTTGCTTTGAAAGACAAGAAGGGAATAAACGCACATGTCAAAACCAAAATGACCAACTTCCCCTGATATGCTACTCCCAAAATAAGAGGTAGGCAAAAGAAAATATTAAAAGAACATAGACATCCTGAGAATATTATGCTCCAAACTGATACATACAAAACTGACTTCCAGACTTTTCCTTAAGTTTGCCAATTCTGGATTTATTTAGTGATTTAATGCCATCATGAAGACAATTCCTACCATATGTTTAGAGGCTCAGGAAATCTTTACAGTGTCAGCTGCTGCTAGAGGCTTATCGCTCCTCCTTCTCTTACATTGATACACACACACACTGTCCTACATGCACACATTTGCACACTACACACTGCAATACAAAACCCATTCTGCACCTGAAAGCATACTGCTCACATATGTCAGTGTGAGTTCAACAAATGCACATGTACACAACTGATTGGAAAGTTTTCAAAGCGTCGCATTTTAAAACAGTAATACAGGGTTGTGTTGTCAGACAGTCTGACAGTAGTTCATGGGGGGGATTGAGAAATAAAAACAATAAGATGATGTATTGTTTTTCAGAAGTAAGAACTGATCCCGCTGCTGTGAGTGGTTTGACCTCTGAACCAATGAGCTCCTGTATGCCTCTCAGTCTGCCTGCCTGTCTCTTTTTTAGCATGTCTATTTGCCTGACTACCTGTCTTCAATATGATCTGAGTATGTAAAAATGCAAAGAGCTGGCACATAAAGGAAGCTCTTTTAATTTTTCTAGACAAAGACAGTTTACCGCAGGGAACCTGCAAATATTCACAAGTTCAATGTTTGCTTCAGGGGTTTTGTTCAGTATACTGGTCTACAAAACGGAATATGGTACTAAAGAAAATTGTTTTGTTCATATATATCTGAAACAATGTAAATCCTTCTGCATTTTTTAGTCTGCTGTAGTAAAACAAAGGTTTAAAAAATGTTTAAACATTTTGGGGTATACGCTCTTTCGCTTTTAGCCAAGAATTAGATTGATATCTATCCCAGTCACATCTAAACATTACAATTGAAGCCAATGTGGTAGCTGGGTAACTTACCGTAGCGCAAAGTCTGACCAAATGTAACCTATCAGCATCTAAATATGTATAAAAAGTGCAGTGTAAAAACATTCCTAAAGTCTCTCTCTCCAGCCAAAAAATACTTGAAAAAGGCAAATTCTCAATTTAATATGCCATTGTTTGAAGAAACATGATACAACGTGTTATGTTGTAGGCTTAAAAGGAGGATTTTTTAAAAATAAAGTTTAAAAAAATCGTTTTTTTTCCAAATTTCTATCTTTTCCCTTTAGTCCCACAATTTGGGTCTTAAAGTGTCCTTCTTCTTTAGTCTCTCCAAGTAGTTTTCACTCCATGGTGTAATTTAATTAGCTGTCTAAAACTGTCATCAGGGCAACACGTGTGCGGGAGTGCACAAGAGTGTATGCTTGTGGTGAGCATATGTGGGTTTGTGTGCATGCTCTTATGTGATTTATGTGCACATGAGTCTTGGTGCACGTTAGTGTGAAGCTGGACATGCATGTATGCGTGTGCTGTGCGTGTGTATTTGGGGCCTTACATATGTGCATGTGAATAGTAATCTGACAGCAGCTGTAAAATTCCTCAGTGAGCATCACAGAGGGGAGGCTGATGGGAGCTGACAGGGAGCAAGAGTGAAGGGAGGTGGGAGAGGAAGATGAAGGTGAGTGTGGAGCAAGGGGGAATGGAGGTTGCCAGCCAGTTTGATGATTGAAGGTTTAGTCATGCTTTGCACAAATTCTGTACTGCTGTCAAAGAACTTACTGCTATTGTCTCAACCTTATCCACTGTAACCCATACACCTTGGATGTATCAGCTCAGAATGAAACAACTGTTTCCTCTAAATATTTGCAGATGGTGCTGAAGTCTGGCTTTTGGCCACGGCTGGACCTATTCCAAGTTACCCATTTATAAATCTTACTTTATATTTTGGAAGACTAATATTTGTTTAATTCTAGATTAAAAAGCAAATAATGTAAACTAACATTCAAGAACACTGTATTCAGAACAGTTCACAAATAGACTATTTAGGGGGGTAACATCGGGATTATTTTTGTTTCTTTTTTTAGATTTGATTTCAAAAGTAGCACATATGAACTCTACTCTCACATTGACTGAATACTTCTGGCACTAAATGACTAGGAAAAAAAAATTACTTGCCAAAATCATATAAAGAATTACGTCTTAATTCAAAACAACAATTAAGTGCTATTAAAACATTTTTTTTAGAATAATAATAATCTTGACATAATGAAGATTTTATCTCCACATCTGTAGCAACAACAAGCAAGGATACACAACATGTACTGTCATCGGTATCGGGAAGGCAATTCATATGGTATGTCTTCAGCAGTGTGACTGCAGCCAGACTGGATACTGGACTACTTGAACATATTCTACCAGAAAGAAAGACATAAATAACATAGGATAGGACAGTTCCTCTCTTCAATTATTATTTGAGTGTTATTTTGTGAATCTTTAAAACTTAACAGTTTTCCATCAGATGAATGACCAAAATAGGTCATGTTAAATACTCTCAGCCACCAATTATACGGTACAGGACTGGGGGAAAACAGACTACCACACGTTCCGCTTCTTTTAAGCACTAAGTAGTGTACCAATTTCAGTGATCTAGCACAAAACAGCAGATTGTTGGTTCAGTAGGTCCACCAGCACTCCAGTGGAAAGTTGCACTTGGAACACGTTACTGCTCTGCCTCAGCCCTCCCTTTTCAAATAGCTCTCACCAAACTACATAATATATTGGACATGGCTGAGCGAACTCATGCATTATTCCTCCTAATAACCACTGATTAGTGAAGTTATTGTCATGGCATTGCTCTACATCAGCTGGCCAGGAGAAGTGTTGAAGTGTGGGAGGTCCTGTCCTGACCCTATAGGAGCAGTGATAGTTCACTTTGGGACACAATACAGGATGAAGCTATTCCTGATTAATCTGATTTATAGTGGTAATCACAGTTTGACCTATTGCTGTCCAAGTCTTATTTTGGGCTATTAATCACATTCGTTGCACATAATTTTTCTGCAACAAGTGTCCTATCAAAACACCGGGTAAACATACAGCGCCTGAAGTTCTTTGATTACATCAAAAGCATCATTTATGGTATAGGTCACACATTTCTCCAAATTAGTTGCTGATTTTATTCTGGATTTTACTCTAATTTCTTTAAAAAAAATACAATACAATATATTTCAATAAACACTTACATTATAGGTACAGAGGCAATATTAGCAACTTGCTCACACAGCAGCCCTCTCTCTGGGTTTGAAAATGAAGGGCTTAAGAATTGCGCTAATTATTGGTAGTCAGCTGTATGTGATCACTGGGGCGGAAAGAGCGTCTCTGGAGGGGTGTAACCTAAAAACAAAGTGGCTAGTCTTATGACACTCTGCAGGGGTGAGAGCCTGCTAAAGTTCACCACCTCTGTATTGTGTAAGCAGGCTGGTTATAATAACTGCCTTCATGTTGGCAGGGAAAAAGACTGTAAATCCAGTTTGAAGGGCGTTTTGAAACACACACAAAAAAAAATAAAAAAATAGATGTGTAGGATGTGCAGTGGATTGGGCCCAATCATTCTCTGTTGCTAGAATTTAGGATACAATGTGATGCCAGTTTCAGTAGCACTGTCATTCTCACTTTCTGTTCTGCACAGAAGCTCCTTTTTACACAGCCATAGGAAAGTAAGTCTCTCTCTGCACTCCAACATTTGCATGTCTGTATACTGGTGGCGAGGTTCCACTGACGTCTGGCCAAGAATCTCTGACCCACACAACCCACCAGTGTCCATACTGTGGTGCAGGACTGGACCGGCTGGCAAGTAGATGAGGAAAATAACTACAGTTCCCATTTAGCTGCAGGCCCCAGTGAGTGTTCATACTCTAACATTCTTGCTGGGTCAGGGTGAATTCATAAAACCTGTCAATGTTGCTATAAGGCAATGAAATGCACTGCCATGGGTATTAAATCCGAATATTTATATGGTAAATTAAACAAAATCTGACATTTGACCTCTAAGTTTTTTAAAACAATTAAATACAAATCTTCAAAAAGTATTAAGTCATCATCCGATATGATTGATCTCCCAGAGAAGTTATGCAGGAATATTTGCAACTGTAACACAGACTACGCGCATTCACAGTGTGTGGGCTTTGACAGTGGCTACCACAGTAACTTCAACTGCGACCCTGAAGTTTCCCTCTTCCAATGTAAGTCAGGCAAAGCATTAAAAACCCCAAGTTTTCCCAGAGTTAAATGAAAAAGTTTGGCCAAGAAAGCATGGTGAAAAATGCCTTTTAAAATATGAGATAGAGCATTACAGTGAATATAGGATTCATTTAGCACAACTACTTGCAAATGTGATATCATTACAAAGGGTGTTGAAATTGATGAGCTAACTACATTACATATGCTATTCACCTGATCTCAGTAACTGTATATGTGCACCACACATTCTAACAAATGAGCACAGTACTTTCCAAAGATTAAACTTGCTGCTAAGGATCACGAGTACTTACCTTGGTATATAATGCTGACAAACTTTATTCAGCCCCACCAAACCAACCACCAGCCTCACCCCCTAGCATAATCAAAGTATAACAAATCTCACAGACCACCCACGGATACACTCATACACACAGCATGGTGCAGCTTGCCCTACTGAATGTTGTATTTTTCCACAAAGTCCCACGAAATTAGCAGAGCAATGGTGGAAAGTTTGGCCTTTTCATCAGATGTTCACACATGCATACTGCACAAGCGCACACATTTTGATTTGCCACAATGACCAAAACTGACTATTTTTCCCTCTTTAGCCATGGCTCCCATCTACAGCAAATTTTGAGCTATGGCTTTTTGGAGCTATAGGAACCATCACCTTCCCCAATGAAGGCCTGCTTTGTTCTTTTAGTAATTCCTAACTGCTTCAAAGTGCAGACAAGCTGAAAGGTAACAGGCATTTAATCTAAAGCATTTAATTAATGTCCATGAATGAACCTGTAAGAGATGTCAGCAGGTGATGTAAGGCCATGAAGCACAATCAAGAGAAGTCAAAACAAATGAAACATCAGGTCCCACGCTTTCATATTTAAAAGTATTAGCATTATCAATAAGTGATGAACATCTACCAAGCAATTCAATCTCACTTTTGGTTGAGATATCGACAGGGCATTTTGTACATAAAATACTAAGTTAGTTGAGCTTTCTAAGCCCCATCTATTACAAAAATGAATGAACACTGTCCTCAGATAGATTTCAAATGCTTAGTTAGAAGGTCACAGGCTTAATCCTTAAATTGGCAGGATAAATCTGGGCAAGAGAAGTGACAGAGCAGCGCTGAGGTGCCCTTGACCGATGTACAAAATCCCTGTCTGCTGTACTGAGCAGCTTCCAGGTGGGATTGTGTGTAAAAGTGAGTATACCAGGTCTTAAAAAGGTTCATACATCACACTTACAAGTAGAACAACAACAACAAAAACAACTACTCTCTACATGCAACAGGACAATCACCACAGGTCACCAACCCCGTCAGCACGTGTCCCTGTCAGTGACAGAATAGGTGACCATCCATAGCAGGAGCAAAGCTTTATTTTGGTTGTGAGGTTCAAAGGTCCTGAGATGCAAGTTGACAGAAGCCGCCATGGCTGCCTGAGTGGCTGTGTCAGTGAACCTGAAAATATTTGTTTGAAAATCAAACACTGGAAGAAAACCTGTGGGTGAAACTGTGGATATAGAATGAAAGCAACTAAAAAAACGTCAACTTTGGTTGTTATAATAAAGAGTGAGCAAGCAGTATTTCTCCTATTCACTTTATTATTTTTTATCATACTAATTGGCATTTTTGATTTTATTTACTTGAAATGCACCATATTTTTGGGAAAAGAATTGACCAAACCTCATAAATAATTTGTTTCCACAAACTATAAAATCGCTCTTTTCAAATGTTTCATGAGTAGTCCATTTATTCGGCATAAAAAAAAGAAATTAAACCATCACCCATGAATTCCTTTTGAATTTATTTCTTATGTCACTATTATGCCTTTGAAAAAGGGCTTCCTTTGGAATGTGTCATGCCCTCTGACCCCATAGTGAAGGGAGTTTACATATCCATGTCTCCACTAGTAAAAACCACATTCCTACCTTGGATCTGGGTCAAAGATAAAAGATGACAGAGATCTGATGCTGACAAGCGAGACAGATATGACATTCAGAGAGACGGCGTTTCTTTTGGACTGCAGAAAAAAAGGGAAACTATACAATAAAATATAACCAAACATTATGACATACAGATGTAAAGTAATTTATTGCACAAACTTCTGATCTGTGTTCCCTTTGCTCAGTCAGTTTGAAAATGTAGCCTTTTGTTTATTTCCAATCATTGTCTATGTTCACCTTGACTGTCATTTCGTTGTTAACATTGAAAAACATTGCTGTGCATACATTGTAGGCATGCAAACAGAGGTGCACTTCATTGTCTTGATTCAGGAAAGTCTCAATAAGTAGTACTGGAGGTATCTTTCTGCTTTTGCTAGACAGCCAAAAAGTTGACTGTTGTGACTCACTTAGCTAATGACATTGTGTAACAGAGTTCTGAAGTGCTGTCCCCATTAGACAAGCCATTGTTTTTGTAAGCCTCTGTCAATCAATTTGTATAGATGGAGTCTTATATTCTTTCTAAAAGCTAACACTGAGACTATATTGAGAATTAAAGGGATTCTGCTGCTGCTGTAAACCATTTGATGTTTAGATATAGAAGCAGTATTAAATCCTATTGGTAGTTGTCCAATGGAGAAGAGGAAAACAACTCTCAACACTCATTTTTAGTTACACCATCTACTGGAATTTCTGAAATTCAGGTGGAACAAAAACGCTGAAATCAAGTGAAGAAAACTGGCTCACACTGCATACAACACATAGCTCCGCTTAAGTGTTTAAACCTGACCTAATGTATAGGATAATATTCAGAACAGTATTTATTTATGGAAACAGCCTGTGAAAGTCAAACATAATCCCACATTGACCTTCTTCAGTTGGTGAACATTTCTAGCAGTGAGACACAACTCGACAGACAGCTGGAGACATGAAACAGAAGGGTGATTTTCTACCACCACCTATGGAAAAATAGGCAGGCCTTGGAAATATGAAATAAATGGTGTGGGATATAAAAATGGCTTACACTTGTAGAGACATATTTAATACATACATTTGAGCCACATGATTGAATTGTCTGTGCTCTAATTAAACTAATGATTGTTTTTAATGAGATGTTCAGAGCAAATATCTTACGTTTTGATGCTGCCAAGTTTATGGACATTTTTAAATGACACATTGATCTGCCTTTACGGTATCTGCACTTCTGGAAAATAGCACATCTGTGGAATTCGAAGTCTGACATTGATAAAAGCTCCTCTGCTGCCTATCCGGCCTTTTGTCAGTTATTATATTATATCTCACAAAGTAACATATAGCTTTTTACTTACCACATATTGCTACATTTTAGTTGTCAGTAATATAACAAATGATATAACACTTGTTGCAAAACAAATATATTCTTTTACGATGATTCGTTTATTGATACATTACATGGGTTTAATTTGCCTGCAGCAAACACAAACGCCTCACCGGGTTCTTTTACCCCAGCTAGACCTAAATCTAAATGTAGGACAATATACTGTTTTTAAAATCTTTGATCTACTGTGACATTATTGTTCTGCATGCATTTCTGCAAGATGTCTGCACATTACTTGCTGTTCTAATCCAACAAGTGTGGAGGGGGAGCGAGGGGTAGTGGGTTATCAAGCCCTCCAACAGCGAGTCAGCATCACACCTGACTTCACCTGCTTGCACTACCTGACCGGACTTAATGCTGTGCGTGTCCGTCATGAAGCAGGCTTTTTACAAACACTTCCGTGCATCGATAAACTGCAAAAACAAGACAGACATTTAATATCGACATACAACAACTTCATAGTTACCTCTGATTGTTTTGCATTTTATTATAACGTTCTGTATATTCATAGGGACTGTTGAAAAAACGATGCTTTTTCGTGTTTTATTTTTGTAATTATTATATTTTTGTCGTCCAAGAGCTGATTTGAACGGAAGAGTTCCGTAGATTTGAGACCGTTGTTATAAAAAGGGTTACGGGAGTTCCTGTTTCTGCCGGAGAGGGAATTCGTCTCAAAGCTTGCCGAGCTGTATTTACACACTCCACCTAGAAGAAGGGTGCCTCGTTCAACTGCAAGTGCGACTGCCGACGGAGTATACTCCGTCATGGAGTGTGGTGGGTATGGGTGTGGTTTTGGCCTTTATTCTAATTTACTTATGTAAAGTTTTTGTGGTAACTTGATTTGTAGGTAAATCAACCAATGGGATAGCAGTGGGATACCGGTCCAAAATGTTTCTGATGCTCTAATTGGCTAGAATTTTTGGTCCCATGGTTTTATTGGTTTGAGTTTTTAGTCCCGCCTACCTGTGAAGCTTTTCACCAATTAGCATTTTTCGAGGAAGTAACTTTTAACAGGAAGTAAATCATCCACATGGCAAACAATTTGTTCAAAATGTAGTTCAACAATGCTGAATCTATCACAAAAGCCCACTCAGGCCGAGCACTAGGCAGTTTGATTCCTAGTTACCTAGCTAGCAAATTGTTTCTGAGCCAATGCCAAAGAGAAATAAAAAGTTTTGTGAAACTGAACTTTGAGGGTGACAACATTTTCAAATGGATAGAAATTCAAGCATGGTTAAACAAGCATCTGACAAATCTGGAGGCAAAGAGAGGACATATAATATAGCAGACATCTTCCATAAGATAGGTACATGGACCTTTTTAAGTTTACAGTTCAATTATTTGCTGTATTTTTTTGTTCTTTGCTGCCTGTACTTGCTGTGATGCTATAACTTGGTTAAGTTATCAAAAGCCCATTGTAGCTCAGGTCTTAGCATATGCCTAGGGCCTTAACTGTTGTAGCTTCAAAGTTGTTTAGGGGGGATACCTTAAAGTTAAATACGTTTTGATTTAGCTTTGAGTGAGATTTTGTCACTGCTGTTTTTATGAGTAGGCCTTCTGGGTTAACTTTTGTGTGAGAAAAGGAATGTAGGCATTTTACTGTCATTGTGAGTCTTATAATTAATACTTGAGAGTTGGCTGCTGCTATGTGTGTTCTGACTTTTAATACTTATTTTAGGGAAGATGTGCCACAATATGTATGACATGCATAAATTAAGTACTTTCATCCTGAACCATATGTTTTTGCTTGGACTTAACTAACTTTATTTAGAGCTTCATGGTTTAGCTGTTACTTAGGCTCTTTGATTATTTTATACATTTATCTCTTAAATTGTATTGTTCATTTTTCAGGTAGATCTACCCACAGGAATTCCCCTACCGACTGAGCAACAGATGCCTCAAGAAGATCTACACATAGTAAGTGTCATGATATTTTTTAACATGGTCGCCGTGCCAATACCTCATCTATCCTTCATCACCATCTATCCATAAACTTTCCAACACTCTATTTACTGTCTTTTTTATTTTCTGCATTTTGTTTGGCCGCCATGCCTTACTTTCGATCCGCCACAGCCGTTGTGCCATGACTGTCTATCTATTTCTATTCCATATCCCTCAATATTTCCATTGCTTTATTCATCTACAATGGCAGCTGTGTCATAACTATCATTCATCTGCTATGGCCGCCATGCCATAACAATAATTCCTCTGTTGTGGCCGCCGTGCCATGACCTATAAAATACTTGTAATAGTTTGTAAATAGACACACACACAGGCCGGCCTCAAATCACCACACATTACCTTTTTTAGTTGTAGAAAGAAGTCAGGTAGGGTTTAAATGCCTTGCTCAATGGCATCTATGCAATGACCCTCAGGTGAGCTGGCACCTTTGCAGCAACCAGCTCACTCTCAGAACAGTGGTCTGTGCTGGACTACTGGATTTATCGCTAAAGGTCTCTACAAAAAAGAGCTGCTACTGTCTTAAAAAGATCTACAAAAAATAAGTTAAATTAGTTTTTTCTTGAGCCTGTGATTTTTTCTGTTTTCTATTGGCCACCGTGCCTACCTTTCTATCTGTCCGATTATCTATCATGGCTGCCACAGACTAAATAACTACTATTTTGACCTTGTCCAATGTGAGGGTCCAAGGACAGAGGGTGTCATATTCATATTTGTACAAACTGCAAAGTCCACTGAGACCAATGTAACATTTGGGATATTAGGCTGAATAAATAAACGTTGATTGAACTAGCTCCTATTTAGTAACCAGACTTCATTCTGAATGCTGGTCTGTGCTGGACTTCTGGATTTGAACTAGTCCCCCTTCAGTTTCCACCAAAGTCCCGCCAAGAAGATCTACAAATCTACAAGTGACATTTTTCTTTTCTCGAGTGTTTGGTTGGCCGCCGTGCCTACATACGTATGTTATTTCAACCTATCATGGCTGCTGCACCATGACTATCTGTCTATCCTTGCATGTACAGTATCACTCTTCTCTCTAGCTGTATCTGTTTCTCATCCCTCTTTCTATTTCTCTATCCATCTCTTTATCATTTAGTAATGACCACTGTGTCATAACTATCAGACTGGAACATTTGTGCAATACATGTTTTTACTTCTTAATCCCTCAGAAGAGAATTCAAATTTGTTCATTATAAACTTGACACTTTTTAGTTGGCCACCGTGCCTACCTACCTACTTGATAAAAAAAAAACGATGCTTTTTCGTGTTTTATTTTGTAATTATTATATTTTTGTCGTCCAAGAGCTGATTTGTACGGAAGAGTTCCGTAGATTTGAGACCGTTGTTATAAAAAGAGTTACGGGAGTTCCTGTTTCTGCCGGAGAGAGGGAATTCGTCTCAAAGCTTGCCGAGCTGTATTTACACCCTCCACCAAACAATACATGTTTTTACTTCTTAATCCCTCAGAAGAGAATTCAAATTTGTTCATTATAAACTTGACACTTTTTAGTTGGCCACCGTGCCTACCTACCTACTTGATAATCCATCACGGCTGCTGCACCATAACTATCTATTTACTGCTTTATCTATCCCTCATTTCTAAAGTTATCAATCATGTTTCTATCCATCCAAATCTGTTTTATTGTGAGAGATATGTGTCATCTTTATTTTGTTTTATACTTGTTTTAGTTAAAGGCTGCGGTGCAATGTCTTTCTCACTATCTATCCCTCATCCCTCTATTTCTCTCTTCTCTATATCCATCGTCCTTCTTTTTATTCGTCTTTCCACCCATTTATAATTTAAATGACCGCCGTTTCATGACTATCATCTATCTGCTTACCTCTAATCGGCTTGTGTCAATATTTGAGAAAAATTTTTTTTGAAGATTTATTTATACCTTATTGGATAAATTTAATATTTAAACTTATGTTGGTAATATTTAACATACATACACATTGGACTGAATTGCACACAGGATCCTCATCCATTAGTTTTATAGGACT
This sequence comes from Eleginops maclovinus, assembly GCF_036324505.1. Taxonomy (NCBI): domain Eukaryota; kingdom Metazoa; phylum Chordata; class Actinopteri; order Perciformes; family Eleginopidae; genus Eleginops; species Eleginops maclovinus. The sequence continues at coordinate 16,494,987 of NC_086351.1, read as the reverse complement.
ATATAGATGGCACTCCAAATATTAAGGTTTTTAGTATCTTCCCCATAAGAGCAGCATGACAGTATGGAGTTGAACAGGCACAACCTCATCTTCTCCTGCTACCAGTTTACAATTCATCCAGTGGTTCAGGCTTGCCTTGAACCAGTCTTGTTCAGTGTCCAATGTCCCCACGGACTGCAATCCCTCTGCTCTAAGAAGATCTACTACAAGGAGTAAGTGTTATTTAAATTTATTTATTTTTCTCTATTTTTGGCTGGCCGCCGTGCCTACCTTTTTTCTTTGATTATTTTTCATGGCCGCCATGCGCTATCTTTTCTTTTTTGTCTGGCCACTGTGCCTACCTTTTCTTTCTTTGATTTTCTTTCATGACCGCTGTGCCCTGACTGTTTCTATATCTTACATGTTTAAAATCTTGTGGTATTGTACATTGCACACAAAAATGACCAATTAAGATGCGTAAGTTGAAGAAATGCATACATGAACATACAGACTTACAGGAGAAATGCGTTAATTGAGGAAAGTTGACGGAGTGATAATGCGGCCACATATTCTGTGGTTCAAACAGTTGGTTTTAGGTGCATTACTCATGGGGACTTTCCTGCTACCAGTCCATCCTGGACTTCAGGACTGAAGCCTCCAACCCCTCTGGTTTCTTAACAAGGTCCCAGATGTTGCTGCTCAATCAAGAAAATATACAAAGAGTAAGTGTCATTAATATATTTTATTTTAAGATTGGTGTTGTAGTTCTGTATGGCAGCCATGCAAAGACTGTCTCTCTCTATCTCAGGTCCTCACTCCTTACAATAGACCATGCTGGACCTGAACTGATCATCCCAGATTCCAACACAACGTCCCGACAGCTCTTGCCGATCCAAGAAGATCTATAAAAAGAGTAGGTGTCATTACTATGTTTTTAAAGTCAATGTTGTATTTTTGTACTGTAGCCATGCAAAGACTGTCTCTCTTTACCAGGTCTTCACTCTGTACAATGGACCATGCTGAACGTGAACCGATCATCCCAGGTTTCCACACAAAATTCCTACATATAGGTCTCGGCATTCCAAGAAGATCTACAAAGAGTACCGTATTTTCCGGACTATAGGGCGCACTGGATTATAAGGCGCACTGTCAATGAATGGCCTATTTTTGAAATGTTTTCATATATAAGGCGCACCGGACTATAAGGCGCATTAAGCGAAATGTTGTTATGCTCTATACCGTAGTGAAGAGCAGCTGGGTATGTGACACTCTGAGGAAAGAGGAGGGGGAAACAGCGGAGCTGGAGTAATCCTTTTTTATTGTCTTCGCCGACAACGCAGCCAACCTGGCAACAACTTCACTTTCCCAAAACTACTTCTTCCGCACACACACGCCCACCCCGCATGTCGCTCTCCTACACACTCCTTTTCTACATGCCGTAAAACGGATAGCCTACATATTATATAATTATTAATTATATAACCGAAACAAAACCGTCAGATAAGTCAGTAATAAGTTCAGTTATAACACGTAAAATACGTATCATTGATTCATCAATGCTGAATTCTCTCCCAGCTGCTCTATTCCCATGTTCTACTGCGTGACTGATAGCCTCGAGTTTGAAGTCCGCGTCGTAAGCGTGTCTCTTGACCGGTGCCATTTGGTGCAACTCCGCGACGCTCCTGGCTACGGTAGCCGTAATGCTGCAAGCGGTGCAGATTTGTAGTTTACCAAAGTCGTACTAAAACATTTTGACAGAGCGCCGTGAGCGCTGTGTACCACACAAAATCACTTCGAGGTCAGTAAGCACAACCAGAATTACCGTAATCCATATATAAGGCGCACTGGATTATAAGACGCACTGTTGTTTTTTGAGAAAATGTAAGTCTTTTAAGTGCGCCTTATAGTCCGGCAAATACGGTAAGTCACATTTTATTTTTATTTATGTGTTGTTGGCTGGCCGCCGTGCTTATCTGTCTATCTGATTATCTATCAGGGCCGCAGCGCCATGACTACCGTATTGACCTCTGTATCTTTTCTTCATCTCTATTTCTATATCCAATTTTTCTATCTACAGTATATATCTATCTTTATTTTCCATCTATTTACATTTTTTTAATTTTAAAACTGTCTTGTGTTTCTATTTTGCCACCGTGCATTCAATGTATTGTCTCTTTGACTTATATCTATCCCTTTTTCCCTCTTAATTTAATTCTAAACTTTGTTACCATTCATTACATTACACTCACACACACGTGCATATTGGCCAGAAATGTTTACCTCCGAACTGAGTTCTCGCAATTCGGAGAAGATCTACAAAGAGTAAGTAATGTTCTTTTTTTTTCTTTGGTCCTTGTTGTCTGGCCGCCGTGCCTACCTATCCATCTCTCTGATTATCATGGCCGCTGTGCTATGACAATCTCTGTATCTCTCTATCAGTCTGTCATCTCCCATTATATCCCTCTCTCTGTTCAGTGTAAGAGATATTTGTCGTTTCTATATTTTTTTTTTCTGTCTATTCCCTCAATGGGGATATTACATTTTAGACTTTTTTGCATAGTATATGATAAATGCACATAGGCCAGAACTATCCATATCTCCATACAGGACCGTAAGTCATGAATTAGTTCTGGTAAAAGGTCAGAGTGATAATGGGCATTTCAAGCAATGCCTGAACCTCAACAGGGGTGAACTGGCACCTCTTCAGTGACCTGTCCTCTCTCTCGACGGTGGTCCGCGCTGGAAGTCTGGATAGGAATCGATCACCCTCCAGTACCCATCCGAAGTCCTTACAGACGGAGTCCTGCGATTCCAAGACGATCTACAAATGGTAAGTGAAATTTACAACTTTTTGTAAACCTGTTATATGTATTTGTGTGCCCGCCATGCCCGCCTGTATCTCTTTGATTATCTATCATGCCCGCCATGCCATGACTAACTCTATCTATCCTTCTGTCTATACAGAATACAATAAAAGCTAATTTTCATTTCAATGTCATCCTGTCTGTGGGTTTCTGTTTGCACGTAGTGCCAACCTATCTATCTCATCTTTCTATTCATCTTTTTATCAGTCAGTTATGGCTGCCTTGTCATGGTAATTATGTGTCTAAAATACACACATGCCCATACAGTACCTACTGCACATACATGCATAAGTTGGTGAAAGGGGGGCAGAGTCATGGTGCTGCTCAAGCTTGTGCCTTGCTCATGATTACCATAAAAGTAATCTCATGTTTACAGCTACCCCAAGAAGATCTACAAATGGTAAGTGACAATTACAGCCTTTTTAATAGTGTGTTTGGCTGGCTGCCGTGCCTACTCATCTCTTTGTTCATCATGGCTGCTGTGCCATGATGACAGTCTATCTCTTTGTTTTTATCTCTCTTTTAAACTACCATGGGGCTATGTCATGACTATCATCAATCTATCTACTCTATCTCATCATATTCTATCAATATTAGTGGAACAACATTTTTTTTAATTCACTGATTTGCTTTAATACACTGATGCACACATGGGACCTATAGACATGCGTTAGTTGTGTAGAGCTATCAGATGGATAGGACTACTGCATAGTGGGTGGTCCACTGTGTGCTGGTTGATAGGAGGTGAGCTAACACCTGGCCGCTGTGCCTACCTATCTATGTTTGATTATCTATCATGTTTGCTGCGCTTTGGATATTTCTCTATCTTTCTGTCTTCTTTTTATAAATATTTAGTGTGATAGAGATGTTGTTTCTATTTTATACAGTTTTTCAAGCAACTTTGTAAACATTTGTTTATTTATATTTTGTTAAAACTGTGTATCAATATGTCAGGCCAAAGTTGTTGGGCTTAAGTAATGTTTGCATTAAAATCAATTTATTTTACTTGAAGTCAGAAAATACACACATCAACAGAGTTTCCCCAAACAAATTGCTCTCCCACAAGGCCTGTCCTCGTGTGAATGGCGGCACATTTTTGTGTGGGCTTTCCCCAAGTAGTTGTCACTCTGTCTATAAAGCGGAGACAACTAAAAGCCTATTATCTCCAAATGGCACACATTAGTGTCTTGGCATGAAGAGCCTTTCACTGCAAAACCCACATAAAGAAAGCCTGCATATTCAGCAATGTGAGAAGTGGAGACAAATGAGACCTTTAACATGGGTGGAAACAAATGGGAAGGGGGTGGGGGATAAATCCTTCCTGTGTGTAGGTCTGTGACAAATGATGCTAAAATGCTCCACTGCACTGTGGAATCCTGAGGCATAGTAAAGTATTTAATAAAAAAAACTCCTTGACCAAAGCTCAGGAATGGTGATGTTTTTCATCATGATCATGATCAAAGATCCATTTTCTTTTTCAGTTTTTCGTGACTCTATGCCATCTCAATGGTTACAGTCACAGACACTGCCCTCACATTTTCCAATAGATCAGTTCTCACCATTGTGAGCAATGATAATGGGCCAACTGTTTTGTTCCTTCCAACAGTCTGTGATCACAGATGTTGCGTTTCAATAGAGCGTGTACTAGTCCTTGTCAGGTTTCTGTTTCTGATCTGTTGTCACACAACTGTATGTCTGAGTCCAGGGTCACAAAATGCTAACTGGCTAACAGAAATTGATCGGATGTCAGACATTTTAATAGTCATCTTACATCAAAAACAGAACCATTAAACATTCTTTGTTGTCTTTGTATGTCCTTTCACCTCTAAAGAAGATGTATTATTTGTCCCAGCATTCAAGCTGAAAGTATAATTAAATGCGAAGTTTGTTAAAAAAAATAATGTCAAATAAATATTGGGTGTTAAAGTAATGACTAAAAAAAAGAAAACAGCCTTTGCGTGGATCTGCTTGTATGTGGTACTTGTACGAAAACGTGCCTTTGTTTCATGGTACCAGAAGGGCTGAAGTAATTTGTGTGTATGTGTTTTTTTAGTTTTATTTCATGGAGACTATTTCACTCCCATGGCTCTCATTTACCCACTGACAACTGGTTTTCGCTAATCCCTCTCATTGGAAACAGCATCTCTTGGTAGCAGCTGCCCTGACTACGTTTCAGCAGAGGCACGTTAGCGCTTGTCCAGTCCAATTTGGATTTGGATATTAGTTTATGAGCATAAGTATGCAGAATGTAGCCCAAGCTAAAGCCAAATAAATAAAGGTCAACCAAGAGATGATGTAGTTGTGTCTGGAAAGGCTCTCTGTCTTACTGAAGATGATACAAACTGTTGTGATCATACTAATTGGAATATAATACAGTTGCTATGTTATGACTCTAACGAATAAGTTTCCATAATGGCTGAGGCTTGTCTTTAATTGGCTGATTCATGCCCAGCCAAACCTCTCACTATTCAAGTATTTAGAGGAATTGTAAGTTGCAATCCTTTCTCTAAATAATTACTGTTTACAAAATGTAGGAATTAGTTCATATTGAGTTCCAATGAATGGTCCCATTGCAGGAAGCCATGTGACATACTTTGGCTGATTGTTGTGATGTGATATTAAACATATCCTGTGTGAATAAACAGAAGTGTCTGAATCCCTCCTTTACATTTATTCGCTATTTGGGAGAAGAACAAAGCAATGTGTAAAGGTTTGGAAAGAAGACAACTGTTGCAAAGACTAAAGCCACTTGAAGCACCCCTTGTCCTAACAGGTGCTTGATGCTCAGGGTGTTGAATTATCAGGCATGAAGATTTCTCTTTGATGTCGAGTTTGCTCTGAAACATGGATGATCATTTCAGATGTTTTAAGATATGATTGGTAGCTATGGAACAGTGGGTGATTTTTGTACCCCTGCCAGACCCTTGTACTTCCACCCATTTAACTTTATCAAAGATCTCAGGGGGATAAAGCTCCAGTCCCCTATTATTCACTCATCAGATAACATGGACAGACTTTGCAAGTCTTTTACATGGTGCATATTAGTTTGCATACAGTATGATTCTTTTGTCATGCTGTGGAATATTTTTTCAAAGTGCAAAATGGTTTCAGTAAGAAAAAAGGTCAAATTGTGGTGGTATATCATTCCAATTGGAGCATTGGTGTAGTCCCCATGGAAAGGTTATTTAATGACCCACAGATGGAAAGAAAGAAGTGTATGAAATTGAGAAATAAAGAGATGCTGAGAACCAATTGGCTGAAAATGTATTACAAACGTCTCGTCAATCACTTGTACATTGTTTAGGTACCCACTCACTCACTCACTTTAAACCTACTCAGACACATCAATCAATGACTTGTAAGGCTGTTACAGTTTGTTAGTCATTATTGAATAAAAACAATTAACTATTAGCTGACTACAAATCAAGAAAGGGCTTCTGAGCTGGTTTAGTTTATTAATCCAGTCAAAGCTTTTTTACCTAACTATTTGAAACCGGTTTTGTTGTAATATGTCTTTCCTTCGGATAGCATCTGTCAGTGCCTCAGTGTTGTGGCAAAGGGACTATCCATATTGTTCTGTTCATCATAAACGCATACAAAATCAATAGTTTGTTATTAGTGGGGATGTCACAATCGAAGAAGAGTAGTTCCTGAGCTCTATTTAAAACACTACTTACAGTTTGTGTTGAATGGGATAACGGGAATAAACACTATGTGAACTTTGATGTTTTTCTTGTTGTTGTTGCCAGCAGCACAAGTTGCATGGACACTACAGGCTTTGATGTTGGATGGTGGCCAACAGACGCATAACATTTCTGTTTTCACATGGAATTGTGATTCTGCAGGTTTGGAGCAAAAATGCTTCCACCAGTAAACTTCAAAAACAAAGTAGCCTACTGTAATAGGTTGTAACCCTCTATTATCTTATTGATGAGCAGGTTTAAGCATTTGCGATTTGTTTTGTCATTTAACCAAATGTTGTTAATGGTGCCAGTTTTTTCCAGACACTTGTAAAACATTTTAAGAGGGAATTTAAATGCCTAGTCATATTTTGTAATTGCATGTTGCAGAAACGATAATACAACTGTAAAGCTCAACATTTCAAAAAACTTCCATATAACTATATTCAATTGGTGTAAGTCAAAACTAGACTTTAGGCAGATAAGTATTTATTGTTTGGTTGCAATTATTTATTAAAGTTGAATCAATGTAGCACAACTTTATATTGTATGTATTAATGATTTCCCAGAAGTTGGATTACCTCTCTTTTAGTTAACCTGCAACAAGCAAATTAACTTAAAAGTAAAAGAAGAACTCGGGTCCTCTTCCGCTTGTAAAGTAGAAATATGCAATGGAAAAAAAAGATGGCAGAACCACATTCCATGCTTTTCTAATGAATGGAAACCTTTACGTGATAATCCAAGGGTGCATTTCAATCAACCTAATTAGGATGGCTACATATCTAGGGCCTGCGCCAAATGTTTAAAGACTGACAGCCTTTTTCTATAATTATGCAGTCAAGGCTGCATTCCATTATCACTACAAAAATAAGGGGGCGGGGGGGATACTTTTGTTTTCAAAAGAGATTGTATTATTCTGTGATTGTAAGATAATTAGAGCTGATGTTTTTATTAAAGACCAACAATATCAATGACCGGCACCTGCTTGGATGTGATACATGTGTGCACAGTGTATTTATTTGCATTTGCAGTTTTAACAGGATAACTCATGATCACATTTGTGTAAACTCTGAATCTATATCCGATAACAACATTCCAGTTTTGGAATTTCAGTCTAGTGTTGGTCACGTGGTACTGATAAGGGCTTTGATAGTTGGGCCAAACTGAGGGAAATTCAATCATCAGTTACATATGAGCAGTTTGTTTACGTACTGTATTTTTGCTCCTGTGTTTCACCCGTCTGATGTCCATGTATTGTTGTAGCACTTCACAGGCTTGCCACCAGAGGGCGTAAACACTTGCATTAAATGCTGCAAATTAGTTATTCTTGAATGACGTTTACAGTTGTAGCTGGATTTCAAAAGGCATTTTGTTTTCCAAATAGGACTTTCTTTTAATTAAAAGTGTTTCATTAAAGCAATTTGATCTAAAATATTAAGTATAATCATTATTTGAAATATTTTTCAATTCACTTTGGATTAGGTTACTTGAGTACATTTGATTAGAGGCCAGGGCAGGATCTATTCCCCTGTTGCAAGTATCAGCAAAACTATATTCACTGCTCACAGAGGGAAGGGAAGTGTAATGTGTTGGTAATATCAAACCACCCCAAGGAAGCAGGAGACATTCAGAAAACAATTTGAGCCGAATGGCGGAAATCCCTGCACGGTTCTCCCAGTGTGTGACACATGCTTGGTCCATGAGGTGAAAATTGCAGTGGGGGGGTGCCTTCCATTTCTGCTATAGATCCTATGAACAGCTGGTCAGGGGTAGCTCTTACATTGAGAGCCCCCGGAGCCACATAAGGCTCCCTTTGGGTGCACAAAGCTGCAGCCACAGAAATATAAGCCTTAGAACGGATATAAGCGCAATTTTTCTCAGGTCATTAAAGTTTGAAATATGAAGACAATTGCACTGCCACGTTTGCACACCAACCATAGCATGCCAACGAAGCTCCTTTTGAGTGCATGATTTTGAAGTGTCTCAGTTACCATCAGTGATGGAAATTGTTGAGCAATTTAGGAAAGTAAGTTAAGATTCATATAATTCCTCCACTAAATCCCAACTGAATTTTCTTTTTTTTTGCAAAGATTTTTTTTCCTTTTAATATTTTAACGCTCTGGAAGGTTTAAAAGATTTAGATCCCCACACAATAACATTATCATACACTTCTCTCTAGCAAATCTTTCTAGTAAACATATCGCAAGCATGAGATTTATTTGTTAAAAACTCATGATCTAAAAGTAGGATTTGGACCTATGGTTATGTGTGCATTGCCTGGTGGAGTTACAGCAATATGCCTGTTAGGCCTTAGAGGGGGTAAGGTGTACAAAAAAATACAGAGACCTTGGATGACTTCAGGGGTCACCTGGCAATGTGTGTAATCGGTCACTGAACTCTTTTTGACCCCAGAGCCAATGAAAATATGGGAATCCAAGTGAAGGGCGAGTCGCTTCGTTTCTTTTGCTCTCTTTTTCTCCCTTGTCTCTCATTGCTGTAAAATCTCTCGTTTCTATAATGACAAAACACCTACAGCTGAACAGATCAGTGTCTTCAAATAAACATTGTCCATCTTATTAAAAGTGATTGTTCAGAGAACGGCTGTAACTCAGTTTTTCCTGGAAGTGTTTATGAATAGTGCGTTTGCATGCTTGTTAAGTAATGACCCAGCAGGGGACCATATAATAAAGCTCATTCTTTCAATTAACATCGATAACAACAAAGGGGATTAACAATGTGGGAAGAGGCCTTTTTTTTTTTTCTTCAGTATGTGCGTGCATGCATGCATGCATGTGTGTTCATGCATGTGTATTTAAATGTGTGTGGCCTATACACTATGGGTCTGTCAGAACCTATTTATACTTGTGCATATGAGCATATGAGTGTGTTTGGTGGAGGCATGCACATGTCTGTGCCCACTGTCTTTCTGTGCATACTATGTGTGCACTGTATACTTGTGTTTACATGCGCTGAACATGTACTGTGTGTGTGTGTGTGTGTGTGTGTGTGTGTGTGTGTGTGTGTGTGTGTGTGTGTGTGTGTGTGTGTGTGTGTGTGTGTGTGTGTGTGTGTGTGTGTGTGTGTGTGTGTGTGTGTGTGTGTGTGTGTGTGTGTGTGTGTGTGTGTGTGTGTGTGTGTGTGTGTGTGTGTGTGTGTGTGTGTGTGTGTGTGTGTGTGTGCGCGCGAGCGTCTGAACCATGTGGGCCAGGCGGGTGCCAGCTTTGATCAAGACAAGTGTTACCTGAATGTGACACTTTGACAGAGGTTCAGTTTCCCCTTCAGCGGGAACAACGCCAATACTAACACAATACATGAATCTGACCTGCCACACTACAGTAAGCTTACAGTTCTTGCCATCACTGGTGGGCAGTTTTTGCACTTCTTGGTTCCTTCGGGCTGTTAGACAGTGAAGAATTGATTCACCTTTTTTAAAATGAAAAAAAGGTTACCCCCCAAAAAGAAGAAAGGGAAACACAATAGGCTTATTGTAAGTGTTGAGGAACCATACATCATACAACTTATAGACAAGACAATATTTGTTAAGAATTAGTAGCAATACTGATTCCAATACCATGTAGGATAGTAAAATCTGGTCAGAGTACTGCATTTATTCAGAGCTATAGGGAACTGACCTGTCTGTTTTTACCTCTGATCTAACATTTCAATCAAAGATGTCTGATCAAAGAATAAGAAACATTTTTGAAAACTAAGACCAAAAAGAACCAGTTCACAATTAAAGTCAAAGTAATAAATAATACTTGCTTTTTTCATAGTCGCAGTAGAATACCAAATGAAAAGTCATACTGCTACAATAGGTTGGTTCAAGACGTTTTGCAAGATACATTGAAGCAAGCTGAAAGCGAAAATAGCCTTCATACTTTAAGAAGTCAGGTTAAAAAAGTTTAGTTGAATGTCTTGCATCAGGTTTCTTCACACATTGAAATGGTTATACATAATAACTGCAAAAATAATGTGAATGTACATTGTTGGATTTCTTTCTTAAAAAGCAGTCCAATCCCTCCCTCTAGTGGATACTTGCTGTCAAACGTTTTCTGACGGCATGCTGAACACATGCCTGGAGACTTTTCTATCCATGCAAAATAAAAGTAAATATTTTTACATTGTAAATGGAAAGAAATGTATTTAAGAAGCAGTCATCAGATTTTATTTTTTAATTGCAGTATATACTGTCCTTTCTGAGTGACGGGAAATCTTCACAGGAAATAACTAAATAAATGTTTTTCAAATGCATTCATTGTTGCATTTGCTATATGAGGGCTTATTTCACCTTCAACTGTCCAAGATGATATCCAAAACCTTCTTGTCCAAAACAAAACTTTTATTTCAGCACAGTTTACGCATTCTTCTCACGATTGGGCGAATAAAAGCATCAGTCTGTCTACAATATAATGTTTGACAGTGTTGGTGAGATAGTAAGTGGCCCCTGATGGAGAGAGATCTATATGAAGCATACAACACCAGTCAGAGGGTCTAGTGGGAATCCTCCTCCTCTTTGACCATGCTAGAGTTTCTCAATCAATTCCCCCTCCCCTTTGACCCAGATCGATGGCCATCATTGGAGAAGAAGAGATAAAAGATACGAGTGAGATCATCTGCAATAAATTCACAGGGGAAAATGGAGGAATTGCATCAGCCCTCTTTGCATACGATAGTCAATTAAAATAAAAAAAACATACAGTACTAACAAACAGTATTAGCACTTGCAAACAGACGAGGACACACTTCCCTCCTCTTTCCTTGCTTTGTCATTTCCCGTACAAACACGAGAGCAAATCCATTTCTTCTGTGTTGTAATGTGCCTCTTACAATAACAAACAGATACTACATTCTTCACCTCCAAATGAATATTCAATGACACACGACCTCAAACATACAGGATATGAAAACTGCCAAACCTGACCAGAGACAGAGCGGGGGAAAAAAGGAGGATACAAAGCGCTTAAGCTTCCTCGTCATTACGATGGCCCCTGGTAATCAGGGCCACCAAGGACTCCCTTAATTCCTCCAGCATTATGCGTTCCAGACTCTTTCATGTCCTCAGTATGGGAGACGACTGAAGGGGAGGTGGGGCGGGTTGCTGGAAAAATTCTAATATGTCTCCTGCTATGAAAAAATATGCACATACATTTAGCATTTAGATTCTCCAAGGGCAGAACAGTGGAGATGGGCACATGTCAGCTAAGTGAGTGTGTGTGTGTGTGTGTGTGTGTGTGTGTGTGTGTGTGTGTGTGTGTGTGTGTGTGTGTGTGTGTGTGTGTGTGTGTGTGTGTGTGTGTGTGTGTGTGTGTGTGTGTGTGTGTGTGTGTGTGTGTGTGTGTGTGTGTGTGTGTGTGTGTGTGTGTGTGTGTGTGTGTGTGTGTGTGTGTGTGTGTGTGTGTGTGTGTGTGTGTGTGTGTGTGTGTGTGTGTGTGTGTGTGTTCTTGCATATGTGAATGCACTTATGTTTGTGTGAGTGGTTCTTTATTTATCCCCTGTTTGTGCCCTGCAGTTACCATAGTAATATTAATGATTCGGCTGCTCCACACTGGAAGTGAGAAAGGTCATGTGTGCTATCCAGCCCCTCTTAATATATACTGTGCTAAACTGACAGCGAGGGTATTGGTTAACTGACGGACTGGTTGCCTTGTTGGCAGAGGTTAACTGGTTGCCTGTCTGGCTGACTGAGTGACTCACTCCTTGTTTGAAGTTTAGACTGGCTGCTGTTCCTGAGCAAATTAAGGTACTGGTGGACGTGTTGGCATGTTTACTGGCTAACCCCGTAGAGTGGCAGGCTGGCTGGATTGCTCACTGGCTTGTTGACTGACTAAAGGATTATCCAAGTGTCTGATTGACTTGTTGGTGCAATGACTGTCACTCTCATCTACTGCTCTGATGCCCATCTGGGTGGTTTGTTGGCCGACTGTCTCAATGCCTGTATAGGTGGGTGTTTGTCTCAAAGACTTTAAAACTAACTTGGCGTGTGGTTTGCTTGTTTTACTCATTGTTTTGCCAGCTTGCCAAGCCTTATTCCAAAGCAAAAATGAAGCTAAATGTATAATTTAAATACATTTACAAGTTGTAGACTGAACACTGGCCGATTTCTTAAAAGGCAGTAGCATTGTTTATTTTTTGCTATTAGCACATGTGCTAATTCAATTAGCTGTAAAAAGGCACTAAATGGATAGCCAGTCCTTAATTGTTTTTCTTTTTAACCAACAATCCTCAGAGGATTTTGCTGGCCTTATATGTGCTGTAGCAATACTCTTTGTAGTAGCATTAATTGTGTTGTAGGAAACAAATTACTCTTCACAACAAAACAACCATTACAAATTGTCAATCGTCCTGTATTCATCTGTCAATTAAAGAAAATCTATTCATAGCATTTTAAGCAGTAGATATGTACAAAATGCATATTTATTTAGAAAAGAGATTTTGTTAAATATCTTTTCCCCTATGTTTGGATTTGTTGGGGGAGTCTATTTGCAATCACCTGATTTCCCCAGATTTAAAATATTCTGTCAATATTTTATTAACCTCATTGATGTAACTCAATGGTACATTCTTATTACAAGATAATCTGATTCAGAGTGACTCCAATTAGGGGCGACAGAAGTGGGACGGGCAATATTTCACTGCTGTGGCCACAGGAGGGCACAGCAGGCTCATCTCTCACCCTGCTGCTTTATTAAGATGGAAAGGACTCAAAAGGAGGAATGATCTTTATATCTCTCTTTCTCATTCTCTCCCTCTCATACGGCGTGTATCTTGAGCCTTTATTGAAATCTCTCCCCTATTCAGACGTGTTCATAATTAATAACACAATTTGGGATCATTATTCACAGACGTACACACACACAGTTGTGTTCCTCACCACAGCTGAAGACTTCATTATCTGTGCAACCTGCCTCTCAGATTCTCCACAGGCGTACTGGGCTTGCCTCGTTGCACGTCCTTAAGCACTCGCCACCTATTCAATGAAACAGACTGCCCTTTTCTCACCAAGTGATTACAGACTATCAGAGCATCCATTTTAATGGACTCCATCAGCCGAACCAACTTTGAACGGTAAATGAAGAGATGTATTGATGCTGTCAGATAAAAGGATTTTGTCTGCACATTTTTAAATTGTACAGAATCAAAGATAATTGATGCACTTGGAGACAAGTGACCATGTTTTACTCAAGCCACCTGCAACATTAGGCTCTAACCAATAAGGTCAATAGCATATTATAAGATAGCATGGTATTTGAAAGTGTCTTTTAATGATTGTGCTCTAAGCTGACACAATCTGTTTTTTAATGTGAAATTTTGGGTATTTTTTCATTTGTTTCTTTTTTGGGGGACTGTAATAAAGTGGTATTGTGTGGGTTTTTAAACTGTTGTGCTGTTCTAAAAAGTAAATAAAAACACAGTATTTCAGTTATACATTATAATTGTGGTCTGAATATCAGTAAAATAACTCCAGTAACTTCATTTATATTTAGTTGAAACAATATTGGTACATACTTAATCTTCACCTGATACTTTGCCTGAGCAGCTTTATTACCTCAATTATAAATGATCAAATAATGTGTTACAATAAAACACATTTGTAAAAAACTTGATTATTTAGAAGGAAAAATATTAATTAGAATAATACCTAATCGAACATGGTGGTTGATATAATTTTATATTCGTTTTGGGCCTGTCTTTTTATCTTAGATATTTGGAAAATAGTAACATAGGATGGTGGTGTGTGTCAATATATTGTAAAAACTTTCCCCATTAGGGACAAATTTATAACCGGATGTTTTCATAAAATCATATCTTGGTAAGCTATCCTACTGTGTTTTTACTATATACAAATACAAATATTCCCTTTTTGTGAAACTTAATATAAACATAAAAATCATCATGAAATGAAACTGAAAGAGGAAACAACTTGAAGAGAAGTGTTCCATGTTTAACCTACTTCTACAACTCTGGTCTTCCGTCACAACATAATTATAATGTGATTAATTTTGTCAACAATAATTACATTTTTCATGACAGAATTTTAAGTAAGGCAAGATGCAAAACATTATCATAACACTCCGCATTAAGTTGTTTGTGTCTGTTTGTTTATTCAATTAAATATTAACAGCTTGCAGACTAAAACTGATTAGCAGTTAATTCTCTCTCACAAATGGTCTTACAGATCAGTGGGATAAAACAAACCCGACGTGTCAGCTGAGGAAAAACAACCCTATGGTTAAGCAAACAAGGTATGACTGGGTGAGATTGTGGAAATGTAGAGCTGTCTTTATAATCAACAATTACACCTTAAACCTTGCCATTTGTGTCAGCGCATTTCCTTTACCCCAACTCGTCAAATATGGCAGCTTAGTCGACCACGTATCCCTCTGGCATCAGTTTTGCATGTGCAGGGCTTCTTCCTGTGTCCTTTTATTAAATATAAATATATATACACACAACAGCTATTACACGTCTGTTCATCCTTGGAGAGGGATCCCTTCTCTTTTTTTGGTTTCTTTCGTTATTTCCCCATTTACTGTGGGGTTTCTTTGGTAGTTTTTCCTTTTCCAATGTGAGGGACTGAGGACTGAGGGTTACATATTCTGTACAAACTGTGAAACCTACTGAGACTAATGCAAAATGTGTGATATTTGGCTATATAAATCAACTTTGATTGATTGATATGAATGTCTCAAATAGGAAGTCAGGGGACATATTAAAAAGAACAACAGCCAGGAGGTCTGGATGAATGGAGGGGTCAAACAAACACAGGCCTTTTACCCAGGACATGACTTATTTTTACTTTCACACGGACGTAATCTCATGTAACATACTCTACTCATGTTAAATAGTTCCTGATATACTATTTAACTAAATATTTAAGCATGTTTATCTTATCCAAACAGTGATCTATTCCATAACCTCACCAAATATTGTTATTTTGAATTTAACCTGCCCATTGAAATATTGCACCAAAGGGTTCTCACAAAGCATCCTGACGTGATGAGATTGAAGTGGGAACGTTTTGTTTGTGTATATATGCTGCAGAAAAACCTAATGCTTCTTATAATATCACCTATGACATGATGCAATGCATTTCAAAATGCTTAAAAAAATACTTTGTGTGAAACTGCTGCAAGAGCAACATGAAAGCCAGAGAGGCTGAGGTCACATGGGTTCCTCATGAAACTGCAGATGGATTGGTTTGACAGTCTGACAAACCGGCCTTCACCATACGGTACATGTACAGTGTATACAGAAGCACGCAAGGTGTAAAGGTCTAAAAAGTTGTGTTCTGTAAATATGAAATGAGCCTATATCTGATGGTCGTACTTATAGTTTTGACATCCTTCTCTCCTAGACTGTATAGGCTGAACTTAATATGCAGGTACAGCTGAACATCAAAAACCTTTGCATACATACATTATTAGCCTGTCCTCATAAACCATCATAGTAGGGGTTTTTAGTCCTAATCTAGGTAAGCAGGTTTTATTTATGGGTATGAATAATTAAGTATCTATTAGAATATCCCTCGCCCATGCATTGATGGAGGTACACATTAATATTTTAAAATATTAGTGAGACCTGGCTTTACAAGTCTCTGCCCATATCATTTAAAAGTCCATTTTTCCTGACAGGTCAGCCTCATGTTACTTTAAAACATGCATTTGAATGACCATGGTGACGAGAACATCTGTCTTTACATGACATTCAATTTATGTCTGAAGGGCCAGCCTTATATCAGATCGTATAGACACTTCCTGTTCCATGTGGTTATTCCTACTGAGCCATATTTTCTTAAACTGCAGCTCTTTGAATATAGCTTAATAATCTTCTCTTCTTGAAAAAAAACGTTATGTATTTATTGAACCATCAACTGTCCAAACATAGGAGATGTGTTGCACTGAAGTAGTTTTTTTCTTAGAGATATTCTGGAAAAGGAGACAATTCATAAGAACATATGTTTTATACAGAGAGCAGGATCACCAACCACCAATTTTATAGGGAAATCTGTCATCAGAATTGTTGTCCATACTGTAAAATGGTACAAAAAGTGATTTCAATTACAATTTGTCAGTACAAAGCCTCAATAAACCAAAACCTTTTTTGTATGCCTTTTCTATTCTGAAACTAAAACTAAAGCCAGATGAACCAGTGGTACTTTTTTTATTTCGTAGTATCAATACAGTATATTGCAAATGTAAAACGATACATTACTCTGCTTTTTCATACAGCATACATTTAAAAATTTACTGACAATTAAAAAACAATCCCTCAAATGTCTGAGTTTCACTGAGCATTTCAGTGCTGTTTTGATATGTGCGTCCTGTGTGTGTGTGTGTGTGTGTGTGTGTATACTGAATCTGTGTTTGTCTCCCTTTTATTTGCACATCCTTGCATGTGCATGATTAAAAGTTAGAAATGTGTGATTGCAAGCCTTTGTGTGTGTGAATGCTTATGTTGGTGTGCCTGTGTGCATATGCCTGCCTTCATGTGTGTATGTGTGAAGTATGGCAGCTGCTGTCACCCAGTGGGGCTGACAGTAGTTAAAGACAGTAAAGCTGTGTGTGTAACAGGCCTGCTGTCACTTTCTTCCCTGTGTTATTTTACTTCTCTCTAATGGGCTTTATTTCATTGTCAGCTGGCAGTCTACCTCCTCCTCCTTTTCCTCTTTCTTCTCCTCCCTCTATTCCCTCCTTCCTCATTTTCTCTCTCTTGACACATTACAGGCTGCCTTTGGAGAACAGCAGAGGGCCAGAGACCCCCTGCCAGCCATAATAATGTGGTAAAACAAGCCGACAGGTAGAGTGTGTGCGCACATCCACATTTGTATAACTTTGTGAGTTCACAGGCATGCACGTGCACATCAATGTGTGTGTCCGTTCTTGTTTTCATGTGCATGCCTTGCATATGTCTTCCTCTGTGTGGCTTTTTCCATGTCCTGGAAAACCTATCAAAGTCCTCCCCATTAAAAAGCCTTCTGTGGCACATTATTAGCCCCCGTTACAAGGGCAATCTATCTAAGCTCAAACTAAAGGGGAGGAGGGCTGGGCGTTGGAGTAGGGGGGGAGATTCCTGTCAGCTCAGAGAACATTAGCTGTCCCAGAGTGCTTGTAGCCGCAGCAGGTGTGCTGACCCACCAAGACCCATCAACCCCCTGCCTCTCTCACACTCTCACACACACACGGACACACTTATGTCTCAGCTGGGCGAGCACAAACACACAGAATCTCTGACGGCAAGTGCATATGTAAACCTACATATTATGCACAAATGCCACAATAACACTTATGCACGCACAAACCAATACCACCCATCGAGACAATAGCTCCTAAATCATCAGAAGGGGGATGAAGTTGTTGCATTAATAAGAGTGCTGTCTCGTATCGAAAACTTAATGAGATGAAAAAGGCAGCAAGGAGTAGGAAAAGCAGGGATGCTTATTAGTGGATGTGGACCACACCTGATGTTTGTGAACTAAGAGGGTTTGGAATATGAATGTGTGGCTGCTGAAGGCACACACAGGTTTGATCATGCGAGGAGTGAAATCAGCTCCTAAAACATAACCTGAATGGTATTTGAATAATAATTTAAAGGATAAAGTTTGTAAGGATAAAGAAGAAAATCCAGAATGAAATTTAAAGAGGACTATATTACTTGATTTGAGCATCAAGATATAACTTCAAATCACTCTTTACACACCATCGCTACATTACTGTATATGTCTTTAATTTGACAAGCTGTTTTTAATCTAACCCGAACTAATGATGGATGCCACCCCTCCTGCTATCCTCATTATTCAACCTTTTCTAAAAGTTTGATAATAAATCTTTCAAATCCTCTGAGTGATTTCCGAGATCACAAGGTCCATCTGAAATTTGCATTTACAGAACAAGCATTTGTCTCATCCTGAGATATAAAGAAAAAAATGAACAATATACAAAGACATACATTTCAATTTTCCGTGTCAATGAATTATTTGGTAGCCCTCATATTCACCTTGACTGCACTTTGCACTGCTCATATTTACCACATCCCATTGCATTTGCTTTGACAAAGGCCTAATCTGGAATGGTGCTTAATAGAAAAAGGTTGGGCTCTTTATTCAACATTTCTTTTGTAGTGCTATTGAAGTGATTCCTTTTTCATGGCACTTTATTAGGCCTGCTTTTACTGTCTGCAACCACCAGCAGATTCTGAAGGAAAAAGACGGAGGTGGGTGGGCTGGGGTGGATGGAGACAGAAGAAGAGGCGGGAGGGGTGAGAGATGGATGTAAATGTGGAATAATGTAGCAGGAGTGAATTTGCATGGTCAAATGTCAAAAAAATGAAGCCTTCCCCTGAGCCTTGTCAGGAAAAATAACATAAGTGGCATGCTCCAGCACTGGCATGCCATTAGCGGTTAGTTCTGCCTGTCATCAGTCACTGAGAAGAAGAAATGGCCGTCATTATCTCCAAAAAATGGACTCGGAACGAAGGATACAACCCCCTTCTCTCTGTGACAAAGAGGCATGTGCTCATACAGTGTTTGAATGTGCACATATAAGCACACAAAGACAGAGAAACCTGCATGTGTGTGTGGTACTGTGTGACTATGCAAAGAAAAAGACTATAATGCAACCTAGGTCCACACAATGATACACATGTTAAAAGCAAGTGTATACAAGTATGTCTCACTGGAAAACAAAAAAGTTGTAAACTTTAGAGGAAAATGATCCATTAGAGAAAATGCTGAAGAATATTTGAGTAACTGCATTGTACAGTATGTGTAAGTTAATATGTTAAATTTGGAGTCAGACACGACTCTAATCATTGTCTGCCACCCCCCTTACGTTACTTGTCCTGAGGCTGTTTGCAGCTGAAGATATTAATGCTCATATCGGAATAATGGCTTAATTTCCAGTCATGTTATGTCTATTAACATGGTGTATCCTGATTCTAGACAGATGGCAAACAACAGACAGGCCACATAATTAAGTATGCTGCTAGTGGAGAATTAGGAAGTAGATGAGCATAGAGTACAAATATGAATAAGATGAATCTTATAGTTCCTTTGATGTGCACACACACGTACACACATGCCCACTCTTGATAGTTCAGCTCACTGCAGGATGGAGGCTCTGGCAAGCAATTATATAATAGGCTTAAAGACCATAACATTTGCAATAGCAAGGACAATTAGCCATTACATTCCATGGTACTGATAACCACACATTTGGTTTTTGAAGATAAACAAAATCCCCTCACTTTTACATTGACTGGACAGCATGTTGAATGGTTTTAAAAAACGACGACAAATTCAATTATTCTTGTTTATTTTATCTGTATTTATTGTTTGTAAGAAAAACTGTATATTTGCATGTTTTAACAATCATTGGGATACAATCAAATAAATCCAAGACAAGTTTAATTTGTTATTCAGCAGTTTTGTTCCATTTCTTTAATTTGTCCTTGAAAATATTGCTATCGACATTCAGGAATGCAATTTCCATGTGGCGACGAGACAGGTTTGGTAACAAAAGCAGAAAACTAAATATAGGTACGTATTGAGGAGAAGTCCATGAATTTTAAGACAGGGAATATATTGAGAAGCCTGGAACCAGACAATGAAAGAGAGATAGAAAGAGAGAGATGGAGGGAGAGAGGGAGAACAACCGAGGAAGAGATCAGCATGGCAGCTAATGTAATGAATAATATCTCAAGTGTAAATCCAGCCAATTGAACCCAGGGCTGCCTTCTCCCTCTAGCTAGGCTAAATGAGTTTCCATGGGAATGTGGATGAAAGGAGCGCATACGTCTAGGTCAGGCATATTGGAGAGGAAGAGGCAGAGAGTGGCTGGGAGTATGAAATAGAGTCCTCAGGGTCTGGTTTGGAGAGATTTGCACTTGTGCTAAGCCATTTCAGATGTGAGTGAAGGGTCTAACAGCCTTAGACTTGAGCATCAAGGTATATGTGTAGGTCTGTTGTTGAGCTGTGTAAGCACTGAGGGCAGAATATGCCCCAGAAAGGGAGAGAATTTCATACGAGTTATGCCTTCTATGTGTGCAATTCAACATATTGTTGGTGGAGAGTGGTAGTGCTGAGCATAGAATAGGCTGCTGTCCAATCAAAGAAGACAGAGAAGCATGTGTGTATAAACAATGCATTCAGGGCAATACAACACAAGCTTTTTAGCTATTGCTCTTGCATTTCCTACCTCTCCATTTTGATCCCCATGCCTGAGTTAATTGAAAGTCCACACCGTCTCCCCCGCCAGGAACCTGTCTGCGCTACTTTAGAAGCTGTAGCGACTAAGTTCAAAGTGACACATCTAGGACATGTGAGCTGCACATTACCTTGACACAGTCTAGCTGTAGAAATTAGCCGCTGTCTGAATTATTAAAATAACAAGGGACATTTCATGTGATTGGGTAGGGGAGATATACCCCACCCGCCACAACTCTAATTGTCCACTTTAACTAGTTTCTTTGAGCCTTCAGCATCAGTCAATGTAAGGTACGGGTTTGCAGATTTCTTCGCTCCCATTAGGGAAGAGGAACGAGGCATGGCTGTCCACTAAGCCCACCTCATTTATTATAATGACCTGCCAGGCCCAGACATGAACATGTTAAAGTTATAGGAGAGTGGGACATGACAGGTGCACACAACCTTGTCAGATCTGTGTTGGTCTAGTTAGAGCATGCAGATCCTCCACTCGGAGAAGACCGACAGCAGACAGGTTGCCAGCATGTGTGTCAGTGCAAAGGAAGAAATGACTGACCAATTGTCAAATTCCTAATAATTTAAATATTAATGTGTATGAATAGATATGCAACAGACATGAAGATTCGTTTTTTCCATATTTTGTAAAGATATTAATATATAAGAACTCTAGACATGCTTACAATTATTTCTACACATTGTTAGTTTTCCATGTAGATGAAATTGTATTCGATGTTGACACCATTTCATGTGACGAGTTGTGACTTTAAGCTACTCGTACAAGCATTTTTAGGGATTTCAATGTCTATTCATTTATTGTGAAATGTGTATGGTAATGGGAATACATTTGTATGACTTCCTTTATTGTGAATTTTGTAAAGGACATGGCACATTCTTTGGGCTTGCTTCTGTCAAAGTACATTTTTTAATATATTCAGTTTAAATGTGTCAGACAATCTCCATAAATATTATCATTTTGGTTGATTAGAATGTATTAGTATCAACAGGCAACTGTTTCCCTATTAGTAAATATGACATCATATATATGTTGTGCATCACACTAACAAATGTCTTTGTCGAATAAATTATTCTAGCATATTATTGAAACTATTAAATGTCCAATTTCCAATGTCATAATCCACTTATCATAGGTTCAGTGCAAACTGCTATTATGTAGAGACTGCAGTTCAATAAAGACACAGATACTTCAACTCATCATCAAGCCTCATGCTAGAACAAAAGGCCAGAGTGTTTGATAGTCACAGCAAACCGCTCTGTAATCCCTGTAAGATCTAAGTAAACAACTGTAGGTCTTCTAAGTCTGCATAATGGAGCGCTGCTTCTACATTCACCCTTGGTCTCAGAATACTCTTATCTGTAAAGGCCTTAATGCCATGTAAAAGACATACAAATACAGGAGCACTGTGAGTTTCTTTTCCCCCTCCTAGAACTAACATCCAAACTGGACTCTATAATCCTCTGCCATTCTTTTAATCATCTGACACCCAGAGAGGGCAATATCTATTTTCATCTGGTCCTGATAGGATCTCTTTAGGATTTAAACAGGGCCTCAGCATGCTGCGCCCAGCAGCTCAGCTGTGATCTCGGGCTTTGGGGAGTTCTCATTAGGCGTTAGCAGCCCCCAGATCGAAGAAACCCAGTTCTGGCTAGTGGATTTTTAATCCTCCTATGGCCTGTGTTGGGAGATGGAGTTATTTAGGGCTCTTTGATTAGCCTCGCAGCTGCACTTTGATTAAGAGAACTTCTAAAGATTGAGCTGCCTGGCTGCAATTTGGAGTTGGTGGAGGACGTGTGTGAAGGTGGCGGTGTGGTGTGTTTATGTTTGTGCTGTACATCTGTATTCAGTAGATGTGTACATTTACTGTACACTATAGTCATAGAGCATGTTCGATGTTGAGTAGACGTTGGAACACAGGAGATTTGTTGGCAAATTAAAAGATAACTGTCCACTTAAGTGCTTTGCAATGATGCTATGTGAACCTGCAAGCCATGACAGACAGACAAAAACAGAAAGAGAGAATGACAAAGAGATATGATGGACAAGGCTAAAATGTTTTATTGCCAACAGCAAATTAATATTGGGCAGCTGGGACCTCCAATATTGTTGAATGTATGTTTTGGTATAATACCACGAGCAGATTTAAAATGTTTAGGACATTTGCATGGATCTCTACAAGAGGAAGAAGCAGAGAATGTCATGAAAACCTTATTAAGGTTAATGACTCATAATTAAGGAGTTATAGGCTCATTGGAGAAGATGCATATACAATAGATGCAGTCTCTTTTCATAGATCATGTATCTTAATAGTGTCTCAGGTCAAAGATCCTAAAAGTGCTACAGCTGAACACCCTTTGTTTCCATAAAATTAAACCATAAACAATATGTGTGCTCCCATTTATGATGAACATACCTATTTTTTTCTTATAATTTAATAATCACTTTAAACTCCCAACAATCGCATCACAAGCAAGGGTGCCAAAGTTGTGAAAAGCGTATTATCTGACTAAAAAGTAAGAAAGCAACATTCAGTAAAACACATCAGTATGGCTTGAAAATGGGCACTGGGATTAAGGGAGAAGCGTGTTGGATGGGATTTCTGCCTTTGCACAATCCTTTCTGTCTTTGTTAAATGTTCCATTTATTCTGTAAATGGATATAAAGTTCAAGGTTTTTCCTGATCTCTTCCCATGTGAGGCACTTCAATGAGCAAACTATGCATAATTAGAAACTAATTATGCAAAGTATGTATGTTCCTTTCAAGCTCGCTGTAGAAATTAAACATCCTGTTTTTGTGTCACTGGATTTTGGCCACAACAAAAGGCAACTGAATAACAAGGTCAAACATAAAAAAAATAAAGAAAAGTTCAATAAACCTGGCTTTGAATCTACATTTAAAATGAACTACAAAAAGATGCAGTTTTATGGACACGAAGACCCTTACCTTGGACACATTTTTTAAATGAACACAAATGTATTGTGTCTTGGGAACACCTTACTTGTATAGATGGTCCCGACTGCCTTCCCAAGGTTGAAAGTCAAGAGACACTTTAGTTTGTAGCACGGGGAAGTCACTGTTGTGGAGATATGAGGCTAAGCAGTGAGCAGGCCCTGCCACCTTAGCTTTGATTCCAGGGCTAAGTATGTACAGATATCTAAGGTGTTGACACTTCACCCTCTAAGCCCTATTTCTTTTCCCAGGGATCAGTGAGGCTCACTGATAGCAGATTATCTCTGAGGCATTTTTGTGGCCCAGTTGGCACCCTCATTTGTTATCTGCTCACAGATACACTGAGGTACACTCTATGGAGAGAGAGAGAGAGAGATAGAGAGAGAGAGAGATGTCAGAATAAAACATCTTAGACATATTCAATTCTTCTCTTTGTTATTCCATGTATTGTGCAGATGTCTGTGAAGTAATAAAGTCCAACCAAACTGCCATCTGTACTTGTGTGGATCTTGCACAGAAATGCAGTTCAGTCTGTCCACTGTCAGAATTGGTGTTTAATTATTTCCTGAAATATGGGATACAGGTATTGGATAATACGTGAAGATGCTAAAAGATGATGATACATATACAGTGAGGTTTTAAAACAATGCAAGTGTATGAAGCATGTGGCGCCTGTTTTTACTGTGTGTTTGATGAACCCTCAGATTATGTTATATATTTTTTGGCAGCCATCTAATATTTTTACTAAAATAGTCTGTACTTATTTTTTTGATTTGCATTATTATTTGTTTATCTTTAAGTAATTTATTTATTACTAGTAGTACTGTATGGACAATACTACTTTTTTTTGTTGAATTTAGTTTTACTATCCATCCATTGCAGAAAAGCCATATTCCTTACTACTGCCAATCAGAGGAAGTATGAATGGTGCGTCTAATGACCATCTAAGTTTGGAATTGCTCATCTCTTTACTCTATCCTGTGGACTCCAGGCCAAGAGTCATGTCTTGCTTTATCCTACCAACATTCCAACAAAAAAATACACTTAATTAACAGTCATAGACGTATAAAGAAACCTTCACATTTAAAAAAAAACTTGAACCTGACCTTTTAGCCAATCCAACTTTATCTTCCACCTTTTTTTAATGTGAACCTGACTGTAACAGAAAGTGCTTGGGAAGAGACCCACACACCCCATACTATTTTCTAAATGATGTGTGATTTACAGTGCTTTCACTTTTTTACCTGTGCTCTGGAGGTAGCTCCCAGTGCAATGACATCAACCACACTCAAATGTGTCGTACCACTTCACTATGTCTGAACATTTTGTAACCTTTGATTCAGTCACTCTCTGGAGTTTGTACTATATTTTTCACAACTTCCTCTGTGAAGGGCGAACAGCATGTTTGTACATCGGTAAAGTTAGTCTAAGATGAGAAACATGTCAGACCCAATTAAAACACAGCCCTGGTGTCGCCTGACACAAAGTGACAGAATTCAGTTTCAGTAAACAAAAATAAGAGCATCCAAACATACCAAAGTAGTTCATGCTAAATGTGTTATCTATTTATTTTATTTTTTTCACACACTCTTCGATGTGTCCTCTTGCTCCTGTGTTACTTTGATATATGTGGATGACTCTCTGGAGTGCTGACGAGCCTTTGATACCAGAAGGGCACAAAATAATATCTTCCCTTTGAAAAACAATTTCAGGGAGAGGGGATCAGTATAAATAGGCCTTCTTATGTGCACCAGGGGCCAATGTGAATCTGATGGGGAACTTGCGATAGACTTTTTTAAATGGCAATGCAAAATTGATGAGTGAAGGGGCCTGGGCTGTTGTCGCGTGGACGAAGATGTGACTGCATAAGGACATCAAGGCTTTACACACACATACAGACACACACACATACATACACACACACACACACACACACACACACACACACACACACACACACACACACATACACACACACACACACACACACACACACACACAGACACACACACAACTGTGTAGATGCATGTAAATGTGGGCAGTACACAAAAACACACGCAATAACCCACATGTACGTGCACAGCCATAAACACACGTTAAAAAGCAGACACGCACACTTTATTGGCTTTACACTTACACTCCAGTCAGGGCTGAAGGCTTAATCGAGATATAGAGAGAGTGCGGAGGGAGAGGAGAAGATGGTCTGACCAGTCGTCTCCCATTCTCTCTCCACTTCATCCCTCCATCCCTCCTTCTACAAGAGCCCGCTATCCCTGCTATCTGTTATCTCCACACAGCTGCAGACTGCGCCGCTCTGCACCTTGCTCCTTCCCCACCCACCACCACCAGCGCCACCTCTTCCAATCTTGATGGGTATTGGGGAATGTAAGAGAAGAGTTTCCTGATAAAGCTGTCTAATGAACATACAGGAACTTTAGTAAGTTAAGCATCAAAACATCGAAGGCTGTTTGAACTTTGACTCCCCCGCATTAGCGCAAAGTCCTTATCAGGCCTCTCGAGTGGAGAGATTAGCCACTTCCTAATGAAGTGGTGAAATCGTAAAGGTCTTACTCCAAGGCAGAGTGGATTGCTTCCAACATTTTTCACTCTGTTATCTCCAATACCCAGATTGCTATTGGAAAAAAAAAAAAAAAAAAGGTGGGGGTCCTCCCAGCCTCTGACTTCCCCTTCTTGGGTTTCAGGTCACACTGACAACAATATGACATCAGATCAAACATATAAACTACCAAAGTAAACAATTACATCAAACACTGAAGCAGAGCAAGTAACGTATGTGCTGTACTTTATTTGGGATACTGTCCCTCCTGTTAGCTTCAGCTGTCAATGACTTATTCACTTTTTGACCCTAAGCAGTTGTTAGGAGTGGGGCAGCATTATCTAAATGATCCCCTGTGTTTAACTCAATCAGAAGGGCTGCAGACGACTTATAAATCTTACATGCCTCCGCTTCCCAGTGAGGTCAGACACACATTGCATATTCAAAACCTGCATCAAGACACCCACCCTTTTCTCCCACTCACAGTTTCCGTTGCAGCCCCAATCAAAATAAACACACTTTCCATCAACCATCAGATTATCATACACATAGAGGAGTTTGTGATATATGCAAATGAACAGAATATGGGGCGATGATCTGTCTGCATAATGAATGTGCTCTTTGTTTAACGGTCATCAGGTTTACCGCTGCTTACATCTGTACCATTGTTGATGGACACGAGGATGTGCTGATGATATTCTTGACTGACTTGCATGCTTTATTAATATTCTTGGGAGGGCATGCAGTTTTAACCCTAATCAGGGGATGTAGTCGAATACATTACGTTTGAGTGTTGAATTAATGTAATTGAAGAATTTAGAGCTATAACGTGCGGATTACTGCACCTCTAACCTTTGCATTTTATGTTGTTTACTTTTTAAAATAGTGTTTGCATTAAATTTGCTGTTTAGTCATTATGACAGACGGAGAACATTACTCTTTTTATCCCTGGAAAAAGCAGAAGAATTGCTGTCCATATCTATCCAATCGAATTATATTCCTGCAAATGACAGCAAAAAGCAAGCATGTAGAGCGAGAAACCTTTCTAATGTACCATCCCACTTACTCATACTTTTTAGTATAATGCATATTCCGGTCGATGCATTATTCACAAATTAAGAGCCAGAAATTTCAGTTTCCACCTAAAATCAAGCTTTTCAAACAGAGGAGAGCGAGAGTACAAGAAGTGTTGTCAGTTCTGGCCAGTGTACAACATGCATCTCAATCCCTGTAATAGCACTCCTTATTCTGACACATGTTAATAATTGATTGTTAAGTGATAAACGTCGCTCAAGCATGAGAAATAGCTTGGGCCCAGAAATAAATATGAAAACCCATCGCAGTATAATTCATAAGGTTGTGTTCGATCAGTGTTATGCATCTCTCAGGGTTCTCCATTATTCATAATATAGCCTAATATGCTTCGTACTTCCTCTTTCTGACTTGAGTCATTAATGGTCTTCTCTCTTATGGTTATATTTAAAGACCGTGATTGACCATATGATTTAAATTGTGAATAATAATAATAATATAATATAGAAGTTATTAATTAGCTTTATTTTGCAAAAGAAGACTCATTAGTTTATTGTGGTAGAAGTCAGCAATTGAGTCTAGTAAACAGTTTCAATTACTAATCTTCCTGATCAAAATGTCATCGTTGTTTCTATCTTTCTCACTTGCTGTATTACTTTTATCTAGCAAGGGGACTTGTTGTCTTTTTGCTTTTAACATGCTGTGTCCCGAACATCTTGCTAGCACATTTTCTGAAATAGCAGTGTTTTTTTCCCAAAGACCTGCTACTTATCACTACTCATTACACCAATCCTCAGGAGGGCCTCTAAGTTTGATTTGTATCCCATATCAGGAGGTGAACACCTAATGAGATTTTTATGGACTTTTCCTTCCAACTTCATTAGCTTTTTATGAATGATCGGCGGGTGGGAGGGCTCCTCTTGAAATCCCCATATGCATCAATGCGCAAATGAAGGGCTAGGGTGGATGTAGGGAGGGATGGATGGTGTAAGAGAGAAAACAAGAATTTTTCATGGCAAGAAAGAAGCTCTCTCTAGAGACTCTCACAGATAGCCCTGCGAGACGTTCCCATCAGGCAGAAGCCGAGGAGCCTTAAGTGTTTTATACGAATTCAATACGGCGGTTAAAAATACCAGAGGGAATATCACATTCATATCTCTGTCGCTTGCCTCACTTAATACTGGGATGGTTGGCTGGGTGGATGGAAAAGAGAAGAAGAGAGAGGAAAAGGGGTTTCATTTGGCCCTCTCTCAGCCTATGCTGAGGGGGTGACAGTTAATTCTTGATGTAGCAGTCAGCAGCTGCTGGGTAACTCCTTTCTACACAGGCTCTTTATATAATGAAAGCATCCCACCAAGTGCAATTACATTAAGGCCTGTTTAAGTCGGTAACTGAGACGATACAGCTATTTTTCGCAGTAGCTTAATTATCACATCCATCATCATTCACACAAGTGGGGATTTTTTGTTTTTTGTTACCAGATTGCTTTATATTCTTGAGGGAATACAGCTATGGTCCATGCAGCAGAGAGGAAAAGTAATATTCAATAGAGGAAGGCTGTTGAAATAAAAAAGTGCTATTTAACTTTTAGGTGCATTTAGAACTATAGGTTACGATAGACAAGAGCAATAACTGTTTTTGTTACTCAACTTTCATTCTGTTTAGAACCAATTATTCCTTCAATATTTAATAGCAGATCTAAGAACCAGTGATCAACTTTTAAACGCAGGATGTTTACAAGGATCTGTCAAGTGCGAAATAGTATTGTAGTAAGTATTGTCTTCTACCTTTATTACATTAACTTATTTTGTGACTAGATTGAAGATGACAACAAATCTTATTTTTCCTGCTAATGTGAGCAATCTTTTTCTACCTCATCAGCTAAGGAATTCCAAATGTGCATCATATTGATGGAGCTGTTGTAATGTGTCAGTCATTCAAAACATTGTCAGAAATTGTAACTTTGTGCAGCACATCTACAGGCAGATATTTTATAAAAATAAATTGCAGGCTAACTAGTCCCCACATTACCTGTAGAAACAAGGTTACACTAAAACGAACAATACTGTGCTTAAAGTGTCAAGCATGTTTACGGTTAATTTGAGATTTGTACTTTAATAATTTCTCTTTTTGAAGTACACTTTTATTAGGATTGCTATATTACGTTTTTGGATGTTTAATATTTAACTGCAAATTAGCCCAGATCAATGCTTAAAGTAGTCTTACACCTCACAAGCTCTAGGTGTGAACAATAGGACTTTTTTGTCTCCTGCAATTCTCCATTTCTGAGTGGCCGTGTTGTTCCAAGTACAGATCTGTGTTTGTGTGTCTGTGTATTTATTCATGAGAGAGTGATACAATGCATTCAGACTCATTGCAGATTGCCTGGAAGACTCACTTTGCTTTGTTTAACTCCCTCTGTGGTGATTACACAAAAAGAAATGTAATCGGTCTGCGAGCATTGTGCCATTGTTTGCCTTTATCAATTAAATTACCACCATTGCAAATCCTCCCATTGTGCACGCAGAGCGGCTCTTATCAGCAACTGTATCATGGCAGTCGGGAGAAAATAAGCATTCCCATCTGTACTCTAACAATCTCATCATGAGACAATAAAATGTCACTGAGTTTTTGTCCTTCTTCCGTTCGCTCACTTCTCTATCTTCCATTTAGGGCTATGTCTTCTTTCTCTTTATGTTTCCCTTCTTCTTCTTCTTTTTCTTCTTCTCTTCCCTCTTCTCGTCTTTAGCTGCTCCTGGCTGCTCTCCAGTCTCACTTAAACCCATTAGCTCTATTACTGAAATTATTTTGCTCCCCGGCCATGTCTTTGTGCAGAGGGAGTGAATTTCACAGTTATCAGAAGCTGTGGAGAATAGGGAGGAATGGCTGTGACTCTGTGTGTGTGTGTGGGTGCGTGTATGTGTGTGTGTGTTTACTCCCTGGCTGCTCATGGTTGCTTCTTAATTAATGCTTCTTTATCCTGGAGGAGTTATAAGCAGAGAGGCAGAGACGGGATGAGGGAGTCGTATGCATTGACCTCATTGAGCCATTTGAGGGCAGTGCAGTCTCAGGGTTTTGGGTAAACACACAGGCCATGTGCACACTTTGCTCTGCAGTAACTAAAGCGCACCATGTAAAAGTTTTGCCTCTTTTTAGCCCTGTTCAGAATCGGCAGTTTAAAGGGTAAACTATTATATGTTTAATTTAAAGAAAACTACCCATTCTTATTAAACTCTGTGGCACATGTTCTTTCTCTGTATCGAATTGTGATCTGCAACATTGTTTGTATACAATGTCATTATCAATTAATCGTTTTGAGTGTGAATAAATACCCTGATTTTAATGATTTTCACAAAGGGAAGTTAAGTGGGCTAAAATATTGTCTGGTATTTAAATTGTCATTTAAGACAGAAGAAGACATACTTTTATTAATCCCTTACAGGGAAATTGCTTTTCTCTACTCTGTTTTGTTGACTCACATTACACACACAGAGGATATACATGCACAAACACAGAGGAAATGCATGCACACACAACCACATGCAGAGCAGAGAGGCAGCCAGGTACCCGGCGCCAAGGGAGCAGATAGAGGTTAGGTGCCTTGCTTAAGGGCACCTCGGCAGTGGCCTAGGAGGAGAACTGGCACCTCTCCAGCTACCAGCTCACTCCATATTTTTTTTTGGTCCGATCGGGACGTGAACCGGCGACCCTTCGGTCCCAAGACCAAGTCCCTACTGACTGAGCCACTGCCGCCTCAATTTACATTTTACATTCAAAAACGAATATAGTATTCCAAATAAAATAATGCAGATTTGTATAAGATATGATTTTTTATGCAGGAACAACCCAAAAAAAAAACAAAACAACATATTTATTTAAATATAACTACTGTCAGCATGTAATCATTTCAAAATGTATAGTTTTAAGTGGTGTTACCCCATTCAAGCTATGCTTTATGAGGTTACTGTTAACGCCAACTAGGCTATCCTGCAGAACGGCCACTGTAATGTCTGCATGCTATATTTAACATTGTGTTTTTGGTTTTCTCTTGGAGATTTCATAGATTGTAATTTATTGAGATATTGTGGGAACATTTGGATGGGTAAACACATTTCTACCGTCTTGTACATTTGTAACGCCCAAAAAATATTGGCAAACTTTTTAAGATTTTTATAAACCATACAACCACAGGTTAAAGTCTCTTTTCCTTACCCACACATGCAAACCTTTTTATATACCACCCATATCCTTATTGCTTTGGCCTTAGAACTGGATCACTACCAGTTAACTCTGTGTAAAACAAAGGCAAATAAGCTTGTCGGGGGGGAAAGAGAAGAGGAGAGGAGCATGGCGATGCACCAACATTCAACATAATGACAGGCCGGCCTTCAAAATAACTAGGTGCACGGTATTTTAAAGAACTTTTATAACTATGCTCACATATGCGTGTGTCAGCTTAAAGTCTCACAAAGGAGCATTTTTTTTTTGCTGTGGCAGCCTGCACATGCGGAAGCCTCTTGATAATAGTTATTTTCATTTCATGGAACCACTCTTATGCTCTTTTTCGAATAAAGAGATGACAGTGTCGCCACTCTAAATAGTGTTTTGATACCCACTAAGAGAATCAGTGGTTCTGTGGATATAGCCATTGTAACAAGTTTAATGTATTGTAATGTATACACAGCAGTCATATATCCGTATTTATAACTATAGTAAACATTACAATATTATCACATAAAGTTTGCCTTGTAATTGGAAAACTGATGCAGTCTGAGGTGTTTACTGAAATATTGTAAGAAAAAGGAGGCCCAGGCTACAACAAAAGCACACACATTCTGTTCAGTGCGCACACACACACATAGACGCATTGAATGTGTGATCGTACAGCAAAGTATGATTGATAATGTGATCTAGTGATCCCTCCTGAGTAGCGGCGTGGGGCTCAACAGCAGCAGCGACTCCATGCTTACTCAACCATAACACACCCTGCTCACACCTGTGTGTGTGTGTGTGTGTGTGTGTGTGTGTGTGTGTGTGTGTGTGTGTGTGTGTGTGTGTGTGTGTGTGTGTGTGTGTGTGTGTGTGTGTGTGTGTGTGTGTGTGTGTGTGTGTGTGTGTGTGTGTGTGTGTGTGTGTGTGTGTGTGTGTGTGTGTGTGTGTGTGTGTGTACTCCTTATCTTAGTAGAATATCAGTTCTATTTATTTTTATTTTTTTAAAGACAGTTATTTCTTTTAATCTGCATGCCGTACGACTATCATAACCACTATCCTTTCACTGTTATTATCCATCCTAAACCTCTGCCCTACAGAATATGTGTGCTGTGTGAGGGTGTAACAGACAGAGAGAGCTAATTCCAGGCACCTCCTTGTCATTGTTGTGTTTTGAATATCACCTCCCTCCTTCCTCTCAACCTCTCCCGCCCTCCTCTCCACTCTTTTCTCCTTTCGCATTCCTGCTGCTTGTTTCCTGTGACAGGGGAAGTGGCAGCTCCTGGTGACCCTTGACCCCTGGCTGGTCACTTAGGCAGATACGTGGGACGTTGAGGACTTTGTCGGAAGGCGACAAGGACTCTGAGGAAGATGGCTGGTCCTAATCAGATGGAGGAAATAGTTACTGTTTGTTTGTCTGATTTTAAATGGTGGAGGAAAATGGCTTAGTTATTTCTATACATTTAAATATTACCATGGTTAAAAATAAAACCAATAGCAAGTCAAATACTAGCTGCAGACATTGACCAACAAAGGGGTTTTGATGATGATCTGATATTTCCTATTTTAAAATAATATATACAGTTTGTAGTGAACCTCAACGTAAGTAATAAGGCATGGCAAAGCAGCCCACAAATACATTTTTTATAAATGAAACACAGTTTATGTTTGACATTGAAAATTGTGGAGAAATTACAGAGTTACAAGGTATTATTTGGGGGTTTATATAAATTGTGATTAATAATAAAAAACACAACAAACTAATAATAAACAAATATCTTCATAAAATGTGTGAAAAAAAAACTCCTTAAACATGATATTTTTTGTATTTGTTCATATGTATTTGCTGAAATCGAACAAATTTAAAGTCATCCATCAAACTTTACTTTACCATTGCATTATTCATTTATAACTAAACTTCTTCTGCAGAGACATTCAGCTGTCACCAACTCTATTCACATGAACAGTACAGCCTCGGCATGCCCTCATAATTTCCTGGATCCAGACTAACACCACCAGCAGGAAGCAAAGAACAACAGTTCACAATATAACCAGCACACCCACGACATAATCAAAAACCCTCCTTTTCCTTTTTCTCTCATATTGTTGTGTTTTCCATGGGACCATGTTGTCTCAAAGGCTCAGTTAATGAATTCCGGACAATTAGTGGGATTGAAATTTATTGACAGAACAGCAACGAGCCAGCCTGCCTTCCTGCCCGGCTGCGTAGCTCTCATTGTCCAGAGTGTTCGGAGCATATGCTATTGAGCTGCGCTGCTTGCTTGACAGCAAAGGGCTGGTTCAATTACATCAATTGCTTGATGACTGAGGAGAGAGCAGCCGGGCCATGCATGCTAGTTCGTGATAAGAGGGAAACTCTGCAGCGTCGTGGCCCTCATTATGCAAGTCTGACAGTAGCCTAGAAAACCTAGGAAATTGTACACAATACAAAGCATATGTTTCTTGTTTCTTTTTGGAGGAAAATTGATTCCAAGAAAGTAATGATGTACACAATGTGGGACTGACCAAAGCACTGACACAAACTACTGTACTGTTTTGGGGTGGGTGGTTTATTCATGGGAATGGATATTCCTTTTTAAGTAGGCTGCACATTCACATTCTGTGCAGCAAGTCACCCGCATAATGACTACTTTGAGGTTTTTTGTTTTCAGTCATGAATGATTTTAGATACATTTGTTGACATAGTGTCACAAACTACGACCAAGTTTTCAACTGACTTTACTTTCCTCCCTTTCCTGATATGGCTGTTACCGAGCTAATCTTTGAAATAGACTATCTATAAATGTAGCTTCCTCAAATATTGAACTGAGAAATGAGGATATTACATTATGCAGCATGAACCAAATCAGAGAGCCACACTTTCTGTGTTGGTAGACATTTTAGGGAGTCTATATGTTTGTATATGCTTGTGTATAGTGTATATATTATGGATTATTTTTGTCCCAGAACAACCTGTCTTTGTCTTCTATCTTTTGTTCCCAGACAAAGACACAACACTGTGACATTCAGTATTATTTATGGCATGCTTTGAATTGACTCCTCAGCCCAACGAACTGCAGTTAGCTAGTTAGCTAGGAGCATTCTGTTTGTGTCAACAGCCCCCTTTGTGTGTCTGGAGTGATTTATTATGTAAAAGAGGGATGGTCGGGGGTAGCAGGGAGGGTGACACTGACCTTCCTTTAATTAACACTGATGGAGACCAAGGTGAGAGGCAAGATGATGAAGATGGATCTTCCCACATAAATCATCCTTCCACCGGGCTGGCGTGTTTGTCTAAGTGTATGTGTGTGTGTATGCACGTGTGTAAGTGTGTGTTAACGTCATTTCTAACAGAAATAACCTTGTGGTTCACAGGTTAAATGAACGTTTGGGTAGGTGCAGAACCTCCATTATTTACCCCCGATAGGCTCCTCTTTGTGGTTATTTGCTCAAAGGTTTAATTGATTAAATCCACCACTCCATTCAATCTATTTTTTGTAATATTTCTAATGTACTTTTTCAGTGGTCCTTTGGGATCTTAAAAAAAAAAATTGTCAGGCATTTTAAATGATGATCACACTGCTTTAAGCATCAGCGGCTTGTTAAGCACTAAGATAATAATGTTTTGTGCACAACAAGAATAAGGACTGCTTCTGCACAGCCCCAGGTATACAAACTGTAGGAAACAATCACATTCAATTTAATTTGTTTGAAGGTGCATACATAACAAGAAAATAAATCATACAAAGGGTCAATCATTTTAAATATGGTTCCAATTACTCTCCCATATGCAGAAAGACATCAGAGTTGGTCAATGTGAAAAGACAACAAAAAGAAAACTTATATTTTGTATTGCTATTAAATTGTTATGGTTTGAAAATCCATCAAGACTGAACAACACCTCAGGGATTTTTTGAAATCCAATAACAACCCATCTTTTTTGCAAAGCATATTGACAGTCTGATTTAGATAACATGTGTACTTATTTAAAGTATCTACTCCTCTTTACTATTGTAAAATCTGCAGCACTTGAAATGCAAACGCAGGCCTTGTATGGCCGTGCCATGTGTTTGCCCTGTTAAATGTGTATACTTTTCTCAGGCAGGTTAGTAATTCGGCCTGACTGGCTGCCCCACCACCAGCCCCACCTCAACCCGTCATTATGTTAACGGTCACCCCTGACACTTACTAAAGGTCCATATTGTTACATAGTTGGTTCATTTACTGCTTCTCTGCAAAAGAAATTGCTAAGAAAAAACATCAGTAGAGTTAACAACATAACTACCTTCTTTCAGGGCCTCATATGCAACCAGCATAATATTTTTGCACATTTACAAATTCCATTTCATGTAAAAAGATATTAAATTATGTGTGAATATTATTATCACAATGTGTCAACACACAGAAATGTGAGAACCAGTGCTTCAGTTGGTCAACATGTTGGTTTGTTTTTATTTATTTTCCATTTCCATAAATTTCCTGAGGGCAATTAGTCACTTGGCTGCATGCTGGTTGTGAAGGTTGTCACATTGTCAGTGTAATTGTCAGAAATGAAATAATTGAAATGTTTCCATCTTCATCATCCCATCAACATATTTCTAGACTTTTATGACACATGTCGAGTGTGGTGTATTATTTTGATTGAGTCTTTGTGTAAGCAAATGAGCACAACATATGCTCGAATGTGCATATGCTAATCAGTTGGTCGGCACGCGCCACTGTGTGTCATTTCCCGTCTCTTGACATTTCCGCGCCGTAAAATGTTTTATGCATTTTTATCATTCATTTTTTTCCTGTTCTTCTTAGTCTTCTCCTTGGTCTTCTCTACCATCAGACCCCACTATTCATAAATAATGTATTTATTTATCATGAAAATCTGTTTTGGAATTAGACACTACCCCCACTTCAAAGACAGGAAACCTTTGATATGTTTGATTCTCACAGAATATCCGTTGGATTTATTCAATTTATGCAAAGCACCTCCAGGGTAATAAAGGTGGCATTTGAATACATTTGACTGGACTAAATCATATAATGAGGACAGTTTCTGCCCTATATCATAACAGAAAAAGACCCATATGCCTAAATATTAATAGATGATTTGGCTATAGAAAACTGATTCGCCCGCTGAACTGACAACAGTGGACATCAGTGATTAGCAGATGTATACATGTGTAATGATTTAATTCTTTAAAGAGTGACCCTTTTTGTTCTGGTAGCCGAGTTCAGAAATGGCCATCTTCGGGGAATACAACAATTCTTTTCAACTTCTCTCTTCAAAATATTTCATAATAAATTAGACATGACCACATACCACATGTGGTGCCTGCATGGGCACTGAAGGGGGTGTCTGTGTGTTTCTCCATGTGGACCTGTGTGTCTGTGAGTGTATGGCAGTATTTGTTTGTTGCATGCAAATGTATTAATTAGCAACCTCGGAGAGTTGAAATGAGACTGAAAGTCATTACAAGAGTCTTATTTACTGCTTAGATTTCTGTCATGTTCCACCTTTTAAACAATTGTGTGCACACACACTTGCGTGCAACTCTCACCTAAATTAGAAAGGCTTCTTTTTGATGCAGTTTATTTAGTATTGCACCTTTTCCTATAACACATTATCAGAGCGTTTGTTTAGAATAGAAATAAAAGTAGATAAGACTGGAAAAAAAAAAATAATAATACTAAACATACATTGAAAACACAATAAGGGGAGACTAAACTGCTTGAGACAAGATAAAGGGTATTTTAAATAGGTGGATATTTAGCTGCTTTTAAAGCCATTAGCAAAACACCTCATAACTATTTTAAAAAGGTGCAACTTTTTGTTGTACCGTGCACATTTACACTTACTTTAGCCAAACACAACACTTAACCAAGCAAATGAAACAAAAAATGTTAGCTCACATGTTACTGAAGAATTAAAACAAATATTATTTTTTGTATCCATTTTACAAATCCAAATGAATTTACAAGCACGAAAAAAGGCCATCCTAGATGTACCCACATTCAAAACAAATTATTTTGTCAGCTTTTTCCAGAATTTCTGTCTGGCCTCTCTGTTAGAGTGATGCTTCCACTGGACAGCTAATTATCTGGAGAACTTTACACCCCGGATTGTTTACATAAATGCATCAAGTTTACATGACACAGTGTCATCTTGCTGTATGATTAGGAGAATAAATTCAATGTCCATCCTCAAATGTCCAGTCGGTGTCAACCTAAAGCATACAGCATCACCACACTGTATCATTTAGCCTGCTTGGGACAACGGAATCTAATGGCGATTACCTGACACATTCTGGACTTTCTTTGGGTTTTACGGCATTAGAGCCACCTTACAGGATCCCCCTCCTGTCCACTCGCTGTGGAAGAGTGATGTTTCCTCTGTGGACAACTAATTATCCTGGTGTGACCCTCAGCTGTCTGAATGCAGGATCCTATTAGGCAGCAAGCAGGTTGAAATCACCACAGCCGACCCCCTCCAATCCCCTTCCATCGTATATATTTATTTCCCTTCACTTCCTGCATCTGAATATTAAGAATAGATTTTTACATGTATATGTGCGCGCTGGGGATGGGATTGATGGTGGTGGCGGAAGGAGGAGGGGTGGGTGTTCTCCGCTGATGGGTGAATGGCGGGCCTGGAAATGACGGGCGGGTTGACTGAATGCTTGTCCATCACTCCCCATTCTCTTGGTTACAGGTGGTCTCTCATTTTCCCGACCGGCGCATATCTGCCTGCCTTTATATGACAGCCTGGGCTCACCAATTTGCATGTACGACAGACAACAAACGGGCCTGTGCATGTCAAAATAGGTGGCGGTGCGTGACAGTTTCTACACAATGCTGTCTCCTTTTGGCTTGACCCTCGACCTCGTGCCATGTCTCCTTTCATAATCATGGAAAGGGAAAGACGGGGCGAAGAAATCATCCAGCCTTCCTTCCTGCCTCCTTATGCTGCTGCCTCTTTGGAA
Organism: Eleginops maclovinus; assembly: GCF_036324505.1. Lineage (NCBI taxonomy): Eukaryota > Metazoa > Chordata > Actinopteri > Perciformes > Eleginopidae > Eleginops > Eleginops maclovinus. The sequence continues at coordinate 16,456,526 of NC_086351.1, read as the reverse complement.
TAAATCTGATACCAATGCCATTAGCTATGCTTCTCCCCTCTCACTTTCTCTTATTCTTAGTCTGTTTTGTTCCGTCTGTCTGTCTGTCTGTCTGTCTGTCTATCTGCCTGTCTGTCTGTCTGTCTGTCTGCCTGTCTGTCTGCCTGTCTGTCTGCCTGTCTGTCTGTCTGCCTGGCTGCCTACCTGCCTGCCTGCCTGCCTGCCTGCCTCCCCCATCCTTGTCTCTCCCCCTGTTCGTGTTTTGGCATAAAGGCACTCAAATATAAAGAGAGGCTCATCTCAGTTTGTCTGTTGTTTCAAGATAACATTTCATTTTTTCCCCCAAACAAAGATAATGAGATCTGTCTTCTCTTGTTATGACCAAATCAGTGCCAACAAGTGAGATTATTATTTGTGGATGCTTGCTTGTTTATTTTTCATATTTTGAACTGACTGACTTGAAAAAGCATTGAAAAATAAGTTTATCCAGCAATTAAAACCCACCACTTTAAAGCCGACCTGTAGCAACATATCATTGGTTTCATCTTATCAAAAATCATCAAATGTACGACAAAATGGCTCTGCAGCAAGGCAGTCATCGGTTTTCTCATTATTCATCTTGTGTCTCATCTTTCATGAAAGCAATACCTACTATTGAATACATGATAATGAGCTTCATATCATCATTTTCTTCCCTCTGATTAACACTTTGATAGCACCGAAAGACTAATTGCCTTTTAACACCTGTGACATTTCCCTCTTTCACTTTTATTTGAATGAGTGTTTGATATCCCAACATACAATGTGAAAAACTGCAAGCGAGTGTGCTCTTTTATTGGAAAACTTCCACTGTGGTGACTTCTTTAATTTACACGTGAACTTTCCTCCACTGATTTAAAAAGGATCACCATGTAGAACTGCATATCCAGGAGTGGGGTTTTAGACTTAAGACATAATCACACTGCTGGGTTTTATTACATCTTATACTTTACATATTAAAGGAGACTGTTACATCATTAGCTGGTGTTGAACGGGGCAGTGTTAAGAGTCACAGAGGTATCAGGGAGAGGTTAACAGAGAAGGGGGCAATGGGTATTGAAGGGAGCACTCTGTCATCAGCATAGAGTGAAATAATCCTGAATTATATGATAATCAGCAGAACTGAAGCGCCGTATCTCAGTCGAGGAACTTGTGTCTAAGTACTTTCCTTGATCAGAGCATGCTGGTACTTGGTGTAGGTCTTTGTTAAGTTACTTGCAGTTCTTTTCTTGCTGTACATGGCTTTGCTGCCCTATATGGATGGGACATTTGTTAGGCGTTTCAATCTTCGTGTGTAATGGTTATCACAGTCCTTGTGTGTACTGTATCTCATCATTTTAGAGAGATTCAGAGGCTTTTCATTATATATTGGCAAAAATCCATATGAACTCAAACATTTTCCCCTTATTTACATGTAAGGAATCATTATTTATATGTATGCACACTCCCATTTACCCAGGTCAACTCCTTTTTTCTTGCTAAAAAGAATACATATATTCATGAAGACTTCCCCCATCAGTAACTTCCTTTCAACATGCTGATGAACTCGGACTGACCTCATGACTACAAATGTTAATACGCCTTTAGCGCTGTCATTTTTGAAGTGGCTGTTTCTTATTTGAAGTGTTGAACAAAAAGAAAAGGCTATAGCTGCAAGGGCAAACAGGCGTACAAAAAATACAGTAATCTTTCCTTAATCTCTTGTTCGGCTTTGAGGTGGCTGGCACTCATGTGTGTAATGATAATTATTACTCTTGTCATTACTACAGTCAACCTATTAAATATTAGCAGTGTAAACATTTTGTACTGGAAGACGTTGCGTTTCCTAAAGCGCATGGGAACCAGCAGCCCTCCAATAAAGATATCCAGTGCCATTCAGTGTCTTTGTTTCTTTCTTTTGGTTAAAAGCAGTGTCTGACTCGAGGGATTACTTTTAATGTTGCATTAATCCATCCCATGCAGTCTTGAGTGTTCTGCCATTGTAGGGATCATTCTTTGATATCAAATGGTGAATGAAGTAACTCTAAAACCACTTCAGATCCCTCTTGTGAAATTTGTTGTCAAAACACAGGTGGAATGTGAATGTTGAAACCGCAGTGTGTTTCAACCAGTACCCGTTTCTGCCTCTACAGTCCCAGGGAGTGGATTCACAAAGCAGTACGCCTCAGAGAAACACAGTGGGACGTAGACAAAGGTACACAGAGATGACACAAGAAAAGATGCACATGGAGATGGAATGCTGTGTGAGTTTAAGGAGAACACACTTCTTTCTCAGGCCTCAACATTTAGCAAAGAAACCAACCAGCACAGACCAAAAACATCTGCTTATAATTTGAGTCAGCTGAAGAAAAGACAACCACTGCTGATTGAAAGCAGCAAGAAAAACCATATTTAGCAGAAAATAGGAACTTTACCCTCAAGTGTTTTTCTATACGGTGATACTAAGATAACCATGGCGTTCAAAGTCACAGAAACTCTGGCTTATGGTGTTTCTCACACTGTACCAGCAACCTCATACACTTCTATTCTACGGTATTCTATTCTCAATCTTGTGACGGGTACATTTAATTTATTGTGACACAAGTGTTCTTTTACAAATTACTGTATTGGACCAGGAAAACAAAAAATGCATGGAAAGGTTCTGCTGTTTTAGCATATTAATCTCTGTGCCGAAACAAAGAAAAAAGCAAGGAAAAAAAACAAACAATGAACAATGATGGAAGGAATAATGTTATTCAATTGTCTGTCTGAATCTCCATCAACAAGCGCCTGTCCTTACATCACAGACACATTCTCTCATTAGCAATGACAGCTAAACATCATTGAGTGTGTGTGTATGCATCTCTGTATCCGCTGTGTGTATGACCATCATTCGAATGTAACTTTACGCCGTTTGTTCTTCCCCTCATCTACTCCCCCTCCACACCCCTCCTCTCTAGGTTTTATGAGCCTGTTATTTATTTCGCTCATTAGCAATTGTTTCTTTCCATTAGAGAGTGCTTCTTCATGCCAGCACTTTCCTTGGGGAGAGTGGATGGACCTGTGCTCCTCTTGGCAAGAGAAGCTCCCTTTCTAACCCTCTTAAATAGAGTTGAAACAATCCCCTCTGCGTAACCCCTTCACACTGCCATCTCCACCCTTTTTTAGGATCCAAAGGGACAGTGTTGGCTGGGGTGTTAGTCCATATGTGTGTGTCTGTGTGTGCCTTAGCAATACTATTAAAATGAAGTGAAGACTTGATCATAAGCTCCAGCCTTTATCTGTGCACTGACATTCTTGTGTGTCGGCTGCCACCCCTTCATACCTTCCCCACCCCAGCACACACACACTCGTATAAAACCCCCACCAGTACACACAGGAATTTCCAGATCCCAAAGACAACACAGAGGGCCCTCCGACATATTTGCCGTCATCCTCTTATTAACTCTCCCCGTTTGAACAGAGGCACATCAAAAGTAAGCAAAACACATAATTACTGGCATTAATATAACGAGCTCTTGGAGATAAGCCACTCTACTAAGCCCACAACCCCCCCCCCCCCCCCCCCCCCCACACACACACACACACACCTCCCATACTCGGAGGGCATGAAAGAGGGGAACAGCAGAGGGAAGGTAGAGTGCCCCTTCAATTAAGTGAGCTGTTCAACCAACAAGAACAAACATATTTAGTAGATAATTAGTAGTTCATTTTGCAGGTATGTCTGGCACAGGCCACAAAAGGCAGTGTTAAGAACATAGCAGGGAGGGAGTCAAAGGAGGGAGGCTTGTGGGATGTGCAAAATGCCCCGTGGCTCTGATAGACTCTTAACAGTCATTAACAATGTAGGAAGAACACACACACACACACACACACACACACACACACACACACACACACACACACACACACACACACACACACACACCCTATTCCCACCTTTACATAAGCCATGTACACGCTCCATCTCTCTCTAACCTCCTCCTCCCCCCCCCTCTAGCTCGTTCATCTCGTTCTCGGAGCCCTAGTTTTCTGTATGATGAGCTCCTGGGGGGCTTCAGTGTTTGGCAGGAGGCTTTGTCTCTCATACAAGATGAAAAAAAGGGAAAGAAAGAAAAAAGAAGACTGAGAAAAGGAGGGTGAAAACTTGAGACCCCCGAGGGCACTTCTCCCCACATTGTGAGGATTTGCCTAACAGCTTCACAAGAGGGTTTACATCTTCCTCTGAACACGAGGGGTATAATCACAGATCAAAACAAATTACCTATCTGTAGTCAGCAGAGGTGTCTGCCTGTCAAAAGCCCAGAGTTACATAAGATTTAAGTCAGTGCTAACTGAGCCTCTGATTTGGGGCACGGGGTGAATTCTTACTTTGAAACGTTAACGTTATGAGGGCCTGGTGGTAAGGAGCCTATTGTACATAGTACACACGCTGACTGTGGAGATGTTGCTTTGATAATTACTTGCACTAGTAGTGTAGGTAGGTAGGTAGTGACATTGTTGTGACTTTTGATTAACTTGAAGCAATGGCCTGGATCATTTTTGTGGGTTTACCCCTGTGCATTTAGACCATGTCCATGTATTCCATATAAAGCAGCTATCCAGGTAGGCCCTAACAGCTGGATTTTGCTCTTATAGATTGACATGACGGCATCACTGCAGAGAAGGACCGTCACACTTGGTGGTCTGATTTTCAAACTTGTGCACACCAGTGTCTCAGGCTAACGGGGCACAATCGAGTTTTCAGAAATGTCTTCGAAGATATCACTGACTCTATTTACTTTAAGTGGTTTGTGAGACAGTGTTACAGGCAACTTGCTGATGCAACCACATGTTGGAGGGACAAAAAGCCACAACATCAGCTGCAGTTTCACAAATCTGTATGGTAGTGGGTACATTCATACATCCAGAACTCATGTGAAATACATTAGTGGGAAATGATGGACTCTGTCACAGTACCTGTAAAATAATACATGGCTGGTTATACTGTAAGAAGGAGTTTGTGCCTCTTTTTTGTTTTGCCAGGTGTGTATTATATACCATATTTCAGCTCTATCTAACCCATCTAAGCCCCTGCCACCACCTGGGAGTAGCTCTACAATCTGTTATTTATGTTTACTGGTGACCCTGTGGCCGAGAGCTGGGCTCTTAGTTCACACAAGTTATTAGGCCTCTGGATAGAAGCGAGGTGGGAGAAAAACACATTTCTTTTCTAAATGGTGTAGTCAGCTTTTTATGGCCAAAACTTTTCTCACATTTGTTACATCTTGAAACCAATTTCTTTCTTTTGGAACCCTTTACCTTATATCATGATGTCATGAAGAAAAGATAGAAATAGTGCTGCCACAGGGGCCGCAAGTTTGAGCCAAACCCATTCAATAGCAAAACTGCCCGAAAATAGTTTAGACAAACTCCTAATAAATGAAACCAGCCTCTGTCACATGGGCAGAGTTATGACACTGTGTGGATGTCTGGAATTATTAAAGCCTGAAGAATTCAATTGCTGTTAACATTAGTAGAGCCATAATCGACTGTAATGTGTGTTTTGGATGGCCTCTGCTGGATGCATTCCCTTAGCAATAAGAGAAAGGATTGCTCTGACAGAGAACTCTTTGAGATGTGTAAGGTCTCGGGAATGCCGCTGGCAACGCAGTCACCTCGAGGCATCTACTGGAAGGTTAGATGAGGTGTCTGACCTGACATGTCTATATAAACAATGTCTTTGTAGGGACATCCAGGGTTATTGTTAAAGGATTAAGGCTTGGTCTTTGATGTTTGACTCAGCTGCTAATGCCAGTGACACATCGTTGTGCAACATAAGAGCAATGGGTTGTGGGAATAGTTGGGACAGAAAGTGAGCAGTGGGTATGTCGGCAGATCTCTCAGGTGTCGGGTTGGTATCAAAGCGGAGTCAGCTAGCTGATCCCTATAATTACTCTCCTATTACCGCCAATTAGCTGCAAAATGAACTCATTAATGCTACTGACACCTCATAGCGAACAGCGTTAACAAAGGTGTGTTGGGACAGCAGTTCTTTCAGGTGTCAGATACTTATTCAACTAATTGTGTGTCTTATGAGGTAATGGGTTGGTATAGTACACATTTCTTTCATTATTAATGTAGATTGAAAAGCTACACAATGTGAAATTGGAAAAGAATAGTTAATTCTCTTGAATATATTCTAAACAAGAGCTTTAGACAAGGTTTTACTCATTCTTGCAGCACTTCCGTACAAGTTGCCGTAAAGCATTTATAAGTAATGATGAAAGAAAAAGGCAGTCACACCTGCATTTGAGATGCTGTACAGCATTACACCTTTAGTTTTGGAAATCTGACTCCCCCAAATCCTAGATTAGTGGATCACAGAATCTCAGGTGCTAGTGAAAACAGCCACGTCTGGCGATGACTCAGTTATTGTTATAAAACGGACTTGAATGAAAACCTCATTAGTTTTATCTGTGAGCTGGAATCAGGGGTGCTGTCTGGCATGGATTCCCAGCAGTCAAAACAGAAAACAAGAGCTCACTGTGTGCTCTTTGAGACATCAAGGTGTCTGATCTGAATTGCTTTAGCTTGGAGGGAGAATGGCTTTACCGTCTCTGTGAAACTGATCCGTGAAGTGGATTAGGGACGGTTCTTCTTTCACTCAAAACAACACAGCTTGAGGAGTTAGACGAGGAGGTGGATGAAGCCCTCTCTCTTTTTCTCTGTGTGTTTGTGTGTATGTGTTTGAAAGGGCAACCTTTATTCCATACTCACAAATATATGTTGGCTTTGTATTATATGATATTGTTTGAGCATGCTGGAAGCTATCAAACTTTAGAAATACAACACAATTCCTGAGAAACTACCCTCACATGCAGCTGCATCCCTCTGTCTTACTCTGAGTAGGTTACACATCACCCATTAGTTTATACTGTTTGACATGAAGGAGGTATATCCTTCAAATACAGAGATTGGATGTTCAGTGAAAACATTTGGTCACTAACTATGAACAGCCTTGTAAAACAGATACAAATTGATACAAACTTGATTTACTCTATTACCATGTGTCAACACATAAAATAATGATAACAGTAGTTTGAGAACAAACACAACTTCCCTGTCTATTGCAGTTTTATAGCTCCATTAGAATATTTTTAGATGCCAATATGGCTTGTCACCAATGTTTCAGTCATGGGATGGGGGTCAGACTGTGAGCAACACACACACACTCGTTTGTCCTTGGCCTGGCACCTCTTTTGGCAAGGTGGCAGTATGGCTCCATAACAAATGAGCGACACCCTTGCTGTGCCAATAGTCCCAGTCCCTTGGCAGACTACACAAAATCATCTTTTCTTCCCAGGAGTTATGACTCTGGAGAGTTGATCGTTAGTCAGAAATCACAGAAACACAGACACACAGTCATCAACTGGGACACGGGTCCTAACTAACCTGATCTCTGTGACTTTGGACAACACATCACGCATGCATGAAAAGCCCAAAGTCAACTTATCAAGCACCAAGCATTTGAGCTAATCTCAATGAAGTCATTGCTCTTAATTTCAACACGTAATACAATAATTATTTATTATGTGATCAAGTCTGAAATTTTACTTGCATCTCAGCAGCTCCATTTATAACATCAAACACATATTGTAACCTGCAGCATTCTGCTTGCTTTGGTTGTATGAGCTTCAGGAAAATATACAACAGGGTAATAAAAAATGAAAACATAGCAAATACTAAAACATTTAACAAGATATTACTGCAATGGCAGCCCCTGATTCAGGGACACTTTGGTGAGACCACTTTCTTCAGCACAGCATGCTCATTTTGTTGAGTGTATTATTTTTGCCTTGTTCCCATGCTAAAAATTAAATGCCATTCAATTATACTGCGATAAGAGTTAATAGAGCACACAGACCACAGTATGTGTACAGGTGCTGTGTGCCGCTTGTACATTTCTGTTATGTTTTCCACTTCAATATTTAGTAAAGACCCACACCCTTGTTAAAGTCAATCAAAAGCTGTTATGTATGAAATGCCATGTCTTATCACAACAAGTGACATAACTGAAGTTAATTTATTCTAGTTGATCATCAGTGCCTAATAATCCAATTATTTATTGGATCAACCTCTTTTCTACTTTATTTGTGAAATCTAGGCCTCTAAATCTTCACTTTACAACACTGTGCCCTATGAGCCAAATGAATGTCTCTTTTAATCGTATTGCAATAAATCAAGTGTGTTAGACAAAATACAAAGGCAGATTTCTCATTCTTGACAAAGACTTGATAAATGTGTGTCCATATGATCCAGCGTAAGTCTGGTCAAATTAAAGCAACCAGCAACACAATCGCAAAGAGTGGTTTGGCAGTGTGGGCAGGACCCCAGTCTGCATTCTAACTTTAAGGCCGGGACTGTACAATTATTCATGCAGAAATACTTGCGGGTGAATGTAATGTGTAAGCTGGTACACCTGGGGAAGAATTTCCGTGTTCAGAGGTGAATTGAAACACACACAGCAATGACACGATTGGGGTGCTGACACGTTCATTAGCACATAGGCAGATTTGACACAGCTGGAAGATGTAGCGAGGAGCTGCTGTCAAGGTCCTGGAATGCTGCAAGACTGGCACAAACTAAGGGTTGGATGCTCATCGCCGTGTCATAAGAGACCTGGCGCTGTCTCGTCTCCCTTTTTTAAAATATTTTATTTATTTTCCTCCCTCGTTGTGTCGTTGCAACACACTGAGTGTCATCATTTGCATGAGTTTGACACCCCGATGTCTGGCTTCTTTGTCCTCTCTCCAACTTGTTTCCTCTCTGTCCGTCTCTTTCTCTCTCACTCCCCCTCTGTTCGTCACAGTCGTGTCTCTCCCCCTTTCTCTCCCTCTCACTCCCTCTTTTTCCTCTCACTGTGCCTCTCCTCTTTCTGCTGATGGTGGCGGTGCCATCTATGCCAATTATGGCAGTCGAGCAGGTGGCTCCTTGCAGGTGGTAGAGGATTAATCCCTGTAAAGACTTCACTTCATTAGGAAATCCGTTTAATGTGGCCAGTTGATTGATAAATCTCCCGGACCTCTCTGAGTCCCCAGATTACTGCCAAGTTTGTCTGTAATATGCTCGGTTGACCCTGATTTCAGAGACAGAAAGAACGAGGGAAAGGGAGAGAAAGAGTGTTTGTTGTTTCTTTTCAGCTGAAGTTAGTTTATGGGCTCTTATGCTATTTGCTGACTGGGATAGATTATAGTATTTTATGCAAAAGCTTGGAAAGTGTGCTTTTTATTTTATTTTGTAAAGTGACTGCAAAGTATCCAAATCCTAACGGGTATAACCTGCCATAATAACACTTCATGTTCAAGGTTATTATGAAATAAATGAAAGCTTCAACAGAGCAGAACTTAATCTGATAGCACAAGCTATTTCTTACCACTTCTGAAGCACAAAGAAAAAAAAGAAAAGGTTTGGCTTATTAGATTTAATACCAGAGCACATGTAAGTGCTACAAGTATCGCAGCATTTAAGAATGAACTGTAAGAACTTGCCCTAACCATCTCAGACCACCCACACTCTACTCAGTGTCAAGCCTCTACATTTAACTCAAGTATCTCCTTAACTCACCCCTCTATAATTTTCCGTCCCAGTATTATCACAATTACCCTGTGAGCCATGAGGGGAGGGAACTCCCCGCCGCCCGTGAATGTGTATGTGCCACCCGTAGGCTTGTGGTCTGGTCGGATTTGTGAAACACTGACAGACAACCCCTTCATCAAGCCTGTCAAACAAGGATGACAAATGCGTCTCCACATCCCCAAGATGCCTACAATATTTAAAGCCATGGGAGAATGGCAAAGCTGACAGAGAATAGCCTCTCCTGGCATACGCAAAGTTCAAGCCGCGTCAGGCTGTATCATTCTCAAATTGTGAGGAGAGACTGAGTTGAACCTGATGGCATGCTGACTTAATGATTCTGACAGAGCATATATGGTGTCTGTCTCAGGTTTCTACAAGGCAGTCAAGTGAAGTCAAAATATATTTCATCAATTGAAAGAGGGATTTGGTTACAATGTTACATGTAAAATGTTAAATATTAATATCTTACAATTGTGTCGTCTCTTCAAACTCTTTTTAAAAGCTTTAAAAATACACAATTAAAAAAATATGTACTTCAAAGGTTTTTGTCATAGCCACAAAGTTCCTGATAAATGTGCACATGACATGGTACTACACACACATAATGTGCACACAGCTTTGATCGCTATCACCTAAAACAATAGCTTGGAGATACAGTCTGGCTATCAGGCAATCAAACATACAGTCATTCTTCTTCCAGCTGCTACCAAGCATGTAACTATATTGCTTTGCCCGGTGCTCGGAGCCTTGTCAAAGTATGACAGAAGATCACACCTTTTTTCCCAGGGTGAGCGCTTTAATTACAGGGTGACTTCTAGCCTTACCACATCTGTACAAATGTCAGTCCAAAAGTTCACCGTTCTTTGTGTATGTGTTCCTCAAAAACACATATATTGTGCTCATTGTTAGGCAACAAAATATTGTTAAACATACTTGCGTTTCAGATCACCCCCACCTTTTATTCCGGTAATGTGTGCCGTCATTACTCATGCTCAATATCACGTTTCTTCAACAGTCCCTGGCATCTGCACTTTGATATCTAATATTTTAATTGCTGCAGGGTCATACAGCTTGCTGTCCTTTGCAACAATAAATGGGTTATGGAACAATAAGCAGGCGTTTGGGATGGGATAATTTACTGCATGCAATTCCCCCTTAAGGTCAGAAATTGACCAAAGACACTGCTTCTGTGTTTCCCTCATGTAGAACCCTTTTTGTGAATAAGATAATTATAATGGACTGCTAGTTTAAATAGACTAAAGATTATTATATACATTTACATTGCACTCATTTTAATATTTCATTTAGGAAATATGTAAAAAACAGTTTTGTAAATATTCAGTCCTGGAAAGCTGATTACTGATTCTTAAAAAGCATATATCTGTTCTTGAAAAACTACAATCAAGTAACAGCAAATAATATATAATTGTATTGAGTCCTGAGTTTATATACAAGACGTAATGCACAACTCCTTTGTGCAAAACTGCCACTCTGTTGTCTTAATTAGTTTGCAGCCACAAATTAGGTGCATATTTTAATGTTAATTGTGCATGAGTTTTCCAATGTGTGACTTACTACCCTGCTTGTCTTTCCCTTCAGCAGCACCTGTGTCTTTGTTCGTGCCCAGAGCTGCAGGTGGCAGCATAGTCTTAGAGGACATGACAGGCTAGATTCCTTCAAAGATACACACACACACACACACACACACACACACACACACACACACACACACACACACACACACACACACACACACACACCACTTAGCCCTGTTGAGCTTTTCCGTATTCCCCTGAAGTACACACTTTGACCTTTGGATATTTGTTACCTGCAGAAAGTGACATTGGGAGTCAGCCAGTGGCTCGCCGCTTAGCTTGACTGTCTCTGTTTGTAAGGGGGTATAATAATTACCAAGTTCTCAGCCTGTGATTTTTAATGTCCCTAATTTGGCTGAGACAGAATCTGTGTTTGTGCTACGTGATACCGCCTACACTTCTAAAGTGTTTTCCGATGAAGGCAGGTTTTGATATTTTCTTGCACACCGTTTTGCATTTCATTACCATTGGTGAGGGGACGGTGGGCTGTTTATGATTTCAAAACAGGGACAGGTGGTTGAAGTATTTTGGCTGGAGGGAAGAGTGTTTTTTACACTGATTTACCAGACTCGGAGGCTTGCATCTTATTATTTGGACTATTCTTTAACCTCGGCTGTTCAATTGTGTGAGACTGGGGTGTTTACGACCTGCTTGGGAAGGTTTCAGGGATAAGAGGGCAGCATTGAGAATAATTGTTGCAAAGAATTGGCAAGTAACATAACGAATAAATAAACATGTACCGTATATAAAGAAATACATGCTAGATCAATTATTATAATTGTTTATTGGTTTATAATTTTTCAATGTATTGGCTTATTTTAATGAGTTTATATATCTTTTTTTCAGTTGAATTACTGCTTGTTCTATTCTGCCTCTTACAAAAGAAAATGCATTTTACGTTGGGTCTTGATTGTCTGAACGCAGCATTTATTCTTCCCTAAATGTGACTTATTGTCAAATGTTCAAAGAAAATGCAGTACAGTAAAATTCCACTGACAGGCTGTGCTGTGACTGTCCTTACTCAAAACACAACAACATACTATAATTTATTTCTCATAAATGCAAATGGGTAAAAACTGTCTTGGCCCTGCTGCTGCATATCTCAACCATTCACTAGGAAATGTGCCATATTCCGTCAGCTGTACTGAATAAATGCAAGTCTAAATGTCTCAAGGCTGTATGTTGTCATTCATATAGAAATAATGTGATTCCTTACTGCTGGTGACCCCACATCTGGCACAACTGTTAACCTTTTGGTTATATGGCTTTGAGGTGAGTGTAGCTCAGCTCCACACTCCACCCATGGCTTCCACCTCTCTGGAGTATTGTTATGGTGCAGGGAGGAGCCCCCATTTTGTGTGTGTGTGTGTGTGTGTGTGTGTGTGTGTGTGTGTGTGTGTGTGTGTGTGTGTGTGTGTGTGTGTGTGTGTGTGTGTGTGTGTGTGTGTGTGTGTGTGTGTGTGTGTGTGTGTGTGTGTGTGTGTGTGTGTGTGTGTGTGTGTGTGTGTGTGTGTGTGTGTGTGTGTGTGTGTGTGTGTGTGTGTGTGTGTGTGTGTGTGTGTGTGTGTGTGTGTGTGTGTGTGTGTGTGTGTGTGTGTGTGTACGAACAGACCCTGGGTGTTAAACACTGAGGAGCTGAAGGAGAGGACTCTGTCAGCTTGGAGGACACAGCACAGCCTGCACAGAGGTCATGGGAGCGCACACACATTGTCACTGTCCCTTTCTCTCCTCCATAAAAAAAACAGACACATGCAGTCCGCTCTCTCTATTTCGTTCACACAAACAGACACACACTATACGCAATTCAACAGCATTGCTTTGCTCGTCTCACCTCTCCTCCCTTATACTGTCAAAACTCCACCAAGGGTCAGAAAAGCAGCGGTCAGGGGGATAATAGGAAAACAGCTCAAACAGGAAACTGTTGACACATTATGAGGAAGTAAAGGATGGACAAAGGAACAGAGGGGAAGGTTTGTTAAATTCTATTTTCATTGTAATTCTCTGCATAAATACACTTATAAATATCAACATTTAACTGTTTTACTCATTTCAAAATAAAACTGACTTACTAATTTGTTATGGCATTACTTTATTACACACTCATATAATAACATTTACTCTCTGTAAAATAGTGTTATATTAAACAAAAACATGAAACAACAAAGGTAGGACAAGGTCAAAAATCTCTTGCTCTTTGTGTAAAACAGTTTGTTCCACTCCGATAAAGTCAAAAGACACTCATTAACTATCTTGAACAGTTGTGATTTGCATCGTGTGAACTAGTCAATCAGTATAGCACATAACATTTACAAATGTAACACCACCAAATTTCAGCTGTAAAAGTTTATCAGCGCCAGAGGCAGAGAGTAATGATTGTGCTAAAACAAAACTAATCTAGACTGGGGAATTTTTTAACACACATGCTCACATTTTCACACACTCACACACTCACACTCTTCATAAGCACATGTTGACTTGTCAGCTTGAGATGGCTTCATCTACAATCCATTACTTTTATGCCCTGCCTTTCACCTCAATGGCCTGTGCATATTCACCACGGGACTGACTAGTGCATTCTGGGGGAGCGGACACACACACACACAGGCACCCTCAAAGATTTGCCGAGTTAGATTTACAGCCTGGGACCGTCACCTGTGACTTAGCGCCTCTGAAATTAGTCACAAATAGCATATTAGGGCAGCTAATCAGGCACGCCTGAGCACTTGGCTTTCTTTATGTGGTCATAAAGGGGAGAGTATATGGGCGCCCTTAGGCCTTGGGGTGAATGATCGTCCTGACCTCCAGTGAACCAAAAGCCACACACGGCTGGGGAGGGATGGGATGCTGGCAGGGGTGCTTCCACAAAATTTGTCTTTGATACACAGAGGAAGATGGCTGTGCCACATCAGTAAGTAATTTCTTTTGGTTTTGCTGCTGCTGTGTTTAACCCTAAGAAACCACATGACTAAAGAACTCAAATGGAGAGGAAGGCAATTACAGAATTAAAGACACATACTGTATTGTAGTGTAAGATTGATGTATACTTTGCCTGAACCCACTCTGTGGTTCTGATATATATGTGTATAATTTAAAAAGAAGACTAGCTTAAATGTGAGTAATTGTATATGAATTAAAGAATGATATTAGATGTTCTTGCCTCATTATATATATATATATATATATATTCACAATTTTGGATAATTTCAAATCTAAATCAGAATATAACATTTCATTTCTGATTTAGATACAATTCCATTTTAAACGCATGCATATGTGGCCTCAGATTTATATTTCACAAGCATGTTGTATTTTGAATGTGTGACTTCAGTCTCATGGCACCCCCTCACGAGCTAGTGGACTTTGTCGGACACGGAAAACTCTGGCACCGCCAAGGAACCTCACACCTTCATAAAATAGTAAAGCTATCGCTTGCTCTCTGACTCAAGTCTGTCGAATGAACAGGAGAGGGCACGGAGGGTTGATAAATGCATAAAAGAAAGGTAGATGGCAGGAATCAAGGAAGATGAGCAGAGAGATGAAGGGAGGGGGAGGTATCAAGACACGAGGAAAATAAATCACTCCTGAATCTCCCCTACTCTCCCTTTCCCACCGGGGGGAATAGTATGTTTTCATATCCGAGTGATTGTTAGATAGTCAGATCCAATATGGTGATTCAGTTACTACTTAGCTCTGATATTCTGCCCCTAATTGACTTGGTGTGGCCTCACTAAATCACAGTCTTTATTTAAAATAGGTCTCTGATAAAAATGACTCGCTCTCTCTCCCCCCTCTTTTCTCTCGCTCCTTCTCCTTTGTGATTTAACATTGAGGAGATGAATTTCAAATTTCAATCATAGAGTTGTTAAATATTGATGGGTCTTCTAAGTCGTTAACGAGGTCTCTGCAAGGATGGGGGAATCGGCCCCTCCGTTCTCTGGCCCCGGCTTCTCCGCAGCTCAGCTATCTACAGGGATCCGGCCAGGTCAGGAGGTCACTGTACCAAACCATAATCTCCTAACTTCTATGGGATCTTTTGATGTCCCACCAAGGCTTTTCTCTCTAACATCAGCGATTATCATGCACTACCACATGCAAAAAAAATGTCAGAAAACTTTCTAATTATGCATTATGTAGAGCAGCCTTTATTCACTGTTCAAGATGTGTCAATTATAATGAGAGCACTGCTGTGCGATTCAATATGATAATGGAAATCTTTATCTGGGTCTCAGCAGACCTCTCGTGTCAGGACTGATCACTGTTGAAAGGAATAAGTGCCTGCAGGCCACCGTAGAGCAAGGCAGCACTCAGATGGTTCAATATGCTACACCATAAAAACCAAGATGAGACTTCTTTTATTATTGCTGCCGCCGGAACAAAATCCTGCCTTCTAATCAAACCTTATGTACTTTGAGATGTGATCATTACATCTTACAAATGATGTCCCACCAAATAAGATTTGTCTGTGCAGCGGGGTCACATTAATGGCTTGTTTTCTTGTTGGTTCTGACTTCAGACACCTTAACATTGACTGGTAGCAGAGGTGGTAGGTACAGTTGCATCGATCAGAATCCCTGAATGTAGTCTTATGTCTTAAAATACATATCCACTTAGTCCTACCGTGCATACATGTGAACCTCATTTATGCAATTAAAATCAATTATTGTTATGCAACAAGGATGGTCAAACTATTAAACAACACACTTATGGCAATTATGTTGTTCCTTTGTGTTGCCAGTGTAGGATATATATCCACTACTGAAGCTGGGAAACGAAGTGCTGTAGATGTCAATGATGATAATACAATAAAAAAGCATTTTCGGGGTATCTCCAGTTCTGCACTTAGCCTCTTGGCAGAGGTTTGATCAAGACGGAATAAGCTTGTGACTTTTCAATTCCAGCCATAATTTGTTTCGATATTACATCTCCTGGATAGAGCAAGTGATGGAATTTTTCCTATTCTAGGCTGAGGCAGTGGGGAAGCTGACAATGTCCTATAATAGGTTATCAGCAACCATATCTTTTGCAAAATAGAAACCCAACACATGTACATCTGTGGCCTAGTGTCAGAGCCTTAAATATACATCAGAAATGCATTAAATTTGCTGATTACTATTCTTTTCCAACAGCGTGTCAAGCCCCAAATTTATTTTTGTTACGTGGCTTCCCGATTACTTTGAATTGCCAGTGGTCTTTCTTGACATTGACGGCTTTAAAGGAAGTGACAACATTAAATTTAGTTTCAGTGTGCATATATGTGTGCGTACGTGACAGGACGATGTACCAGTGTTTTCTCTTAGATTGTTTGAGAACCATCAGCCTGAGCCGAGCCCTTTCATATTGCATGTAATTTACTGGAACCACATACAGTATAGCACCAATGCTGCTGAAACACTGATCGGAGCTCTGGAGCACCAGCGCTTCTCACAAGAAATGTAGCTGACACAAAGTAAAAGCTCTATTTGATTGTGTTTCCAAAAGAATATAGTATTCGAATCCAGCACTCGGCTGACCCAAAATCCTACCTCTCAATCACCTGCTGTAGTGTGTGTCTCTGCCCAATTTTCGACGAGTGGGATTTTCAAACCGAGCTGAACCAAGATTCTTTCAAGTGTTGCAAATGAGTCCCATGGCTTCACAGTTCTACAAACAGCATATTTGAAGAGAAAGCGGGAAAGAAGGGAAAATAAATATGGGAGTTTTACACACCAAGTGTTTTAAGATATGTGCAATTTCTCTTTGTCATCCATCTTTTTCAAGTGAAGGTAATTTGGTTTGAAACAACAAACAACCAGGTTTCCTTGTATTGTTTCCTGTTGTGGAAAAAAAAAGAGAAAAAATCTTGTTGAAAGATCGCGCTCAATGAGAACCCCATTTGGATAGAGGCATTTGGCTATTGACCTCTCTCAGGGCTGTGAGGAGTGAGCACTTTCACATGTTACTATCTATAAATTTCAGCCGTCGACACAGCGCCCTATTTCATCAGGGGCCAGGCTGACGTGCCCTTCGGATTGATGTCCCCCCTGCCCATTTGTCTGTTTTACACTCCTTAGTGTCTTTGTGCTCCGCTAGATCTGCACCTCTTTGCCGTGATTGGGTATTGACAACAAATCAAAGGGGATAATATATGATGATGTTTGCCGGTATCCCAACAAGACAAGATAGTTGTACGGGCGGCCGACTGGTTTACATGTGTTCTCCGTGAATGTCAGAGAGACTGCATATCGATTCCCCAGCGGACAAAGAGTCATTCTTCTTCTAGTGGCAAATAACTAGTTTAGTTAAAAGTGTGACAATGAAGATAGCTGCGGGCAGCGACTTTAGGATTAAGCCGTACTTGACATGCAATGAAAAACCCTTTTCTGTGGAGGGGGCTCTTCATGACTTAAGTAATACACTGGGAATGCAGTTATTGCTTAGCCTTCAGAATTCCTTTGCTTGCCAGGTAATGTGTATATCAGAAAAGTTTGTTTTCTGCCCCTCAGGCCTACTCAATAAATGAACATAACAGCAGGTCTTTCTCTCTACCACTCTGTCACACACACATTCTCACACAAGCTCGGCGAGCATCTTTGAAATGGGTTTTGTATTGATTTTTGTAACTACCCTGTTAGATGACGTTGTGCCTTAGCGTGTCATTTCTAGATGGCCCTGCCCCAAGCAGGTCATTGAGGTGCTAACTGTCATTTGGAGGGACAGAAAAGCAATCATAGCTTTTTCATTACTTACTGTTTTCCCTCCCTCCCCTCCCCGTTTTCACTCTCTTTTTACCCCCAGTCGTGGGATCGCCTGACATATTATGGCTTCTGTGATTTAACTGCACTCTTAAATTAAGTGCTGGAATATCAAGCTGTAGCTTTAGAAAAATAAACTCTGTGTCAAGGGATCAAATACCCTGGAGGTCAAAGTCATGAACTTGTAGTGGCACACTCATCAATTGCAAACTTGTATGGGCTTGTTCTGTTTTAGGTGTACATAAGAGGAGGAGGTTGATTATGTTTCTGTGTATGGTGTTTTTTTTTTTTTTACATTCTGCAATAATACAGTGCAAACACTCATGGAAAGACATAAGCTGATAGACTTTCTTGACAATGCAAATACATTTGTTTTTTTCCTGTCTGAACTACAGTTTTTGAACTAACTTCAGTAAAGCTAACAGCTGTTTATGCTATGATTAAAGCTCTGGTTAGGTCAAATCATGTGTAACTTTGGGCAACTGAAACAGTGTGGTTTATTTTAAGTTTAGGAAATGGTTTAACGAGCAAAACCCTAACTACCAGTGGAAACTTCAAAGTTGGAGAGCTCTGAGTGAACTGAGGTCAGGACTACCCCACGCAACTGCATAATTAACTCATCATGTATTTGCTTTTCATGACATTGTGCTTATTTTACTACATCTTAGGAAACCAGACTCATCCAGTGTGATGTGTTACACAAAGTAAGCACTACATCTTCTTTGGGGCTTTGTAGGTGGTCAAGTTATTTGTTTTCAGAAATAGCAGACGGAAATAAAGCATTTTTATGTTTTAGACCACCCTTTGTAATCATCTCTTTGAAGCCGCAGTCTTGTTATATGTGATGACCCAACTTGTGAAGAGGAGTCATGATACCTCAGCTTTCTGTCAATGATGCTGAGGAGTGCTGTGTATGGGCACCAGCTGTCTCAGAGAAGCGGGCTGATGGAGACAATACTGAGAGGACGACATCAAAGACAAATGATGTGTACCAGTTACTGTGAGTAGTATGCTGCCGCCCCTGCAGTACGCTGAAGGCTCTATTTGGGTTTTAATCAATGAGCCTGCTCAATGCCACGGCCTTGTGCTGCCTCCCGTCACTTTATAGGGAACTTAATCACCTGGGCCATTTTGAATTCAGTGAAAGACGGAATGAGGGTGATGTCACTGCTTCCTTGGGTTACAGTAAGAGCTTGGGAAGCAAGCCAGCGGGAAATAGTCACAAATGACTAGGGTAGGCGACTCATTCATTTACTTCCAATGAGAAAGTTCATTTACTTTGAGTGTAAACATACAAGAACATTCATATCATTTATAAGATGCAATTTTATGAGAATTTATTGCAAAAAATGCACTTCTGGTTATGACTTAATATGTAAGTTATGCACTTTCACAAATGAATAAAGTAGCTTAGAAACTGAAACAAGATTAGTCTATAAAAAATAGAGCTCCCTAACTTCTCTCTGACTTTACTCACTCGCTTCTTGCGCGGGTCACCTTCAACCAAGCATTGTACTAATGATGACTGCAGAGAATGACAGTGTTACGGACACAGAACAAAGAAATTGGACCAATATGCATCCTCCCGAACAACCTCCCCCCAACCTGGTCAAAATATTGTTCTTGTTATATGTTAAGTGGAAAAGATGAATTGCTCTGCCAAATTCATAATGTCATTAACAGTTACGCATAAGGTTAGCCTTTACATCATATGCTCAATGTGACCCCATTACTCTCCATCAACTCATCCATCCAGACATCCCAGGGAGCTGGGCTGTGGCCCTGCACACCCCCTGTAAGCCTTCCAGAAGCTGGCAAAGCCTGCTTGCTTGCCCACCCGCCCAACGTCGCCACAGGTCACACACACAGACACACACCTACACACACACACACACACACACACACACAGAATCAAAGGCTGACAGAAAGTCCCATATACATAGACACTCACAAAGATGCAGGCTACGACATACGTTTGCAAAAGGTGTTACTTGGGGGAACACACAAACACACACTCACCACACAAACACAGAGACGTGCAGATGCACGCGCCCGCTCGCCACCCTGCTCGTCCATCGTGCAACTGGAAGATTGTGCTCCATTCTACTGAAGGTGTTATGGGCTGTTATCAGCAAGACCATTCCATGGATGGCTGCCCTAATTGAGAATAATGAGGGTCACATTGAACATATGGTCGCTGTTGTGTCCCCTTTCCCCCCTTCTTCTCTCCTTTTCCCTCTCTCCTTTCTCTCTCTTTCACTTTGTGTTTCTCTCTCCCAAACTCCCCCTCACAAAAGCTTCAGTCAAACTTTGCCTCAGCCAAGCAAAGATCTGTGTGGCAAGTGGAAAAGGAAAGGACATTGTCAAAGTTGTTTTTTCCCTCCCTTCTGACAAGTTAATGTCCACACAGTCGGTGAGAAGGGCAGTGACCAGCCAATCAGTCGGAGGCAAAATGCTAACCCCGCTGAGATGAGCGTCAGTGGAAATACTGGCCTAAGCATTGTGCTGATATCAAGCTCCTTTGTTCTACATGCGAATATGGACATTTGCTCTTCGTTACCCTTCTGTCATTGAGAGTTAAAGAATAGAAGTGCCAGCATATTTTAACATCATACACTCACAGACGGGCGGTCACCAGTGTGCTGATAATGATTAAGCTTGCATGTGTATAATATTGAAAGATAATATATGTTTTATTTGACCTGGTGTCAAAATACTTTCATTGCATTTTTTTTAGAGTGTATGAGGCAGAGCCGCAGGAAGCACATGATTCAGTGGTGGATTAAATGTGAATGTCAGGAACTAAGTTTACTGTTCTCAAAGCAGTTATGTGATATGGTTGTATTTCAGAATAAATCTTGGTAGCCTGCCACTATCATGTCATGTCTTTCGTCATTCAATATGTCTGCAGAGGAGATATCTAATGTACACAGTTAAAATCTGCCCAACTTGTGTTGAACGCGTAGATTCATGTCCCAAGCTCTGAGCACTTTATCAACACGGCCTTGTGGTGAAATACAAATCCTGGAGCTGTTCCCGGTAATAACACCGTTGCGACTACGACAAATTAATCCATTGAGACATCTCTCTTGCTTTCTTTCCACTGGTAAAAACGTCTGCCCTTTCCTCGCTCAAGGAAGCACTCTTGAAGCGCTTCATTAGTTGCGCAGACACTGTGAAGTTTTATGTTTTCCAAGAAGTTGTCGGGTCTCTAGTGCTTCCTCAGAGCTGTCAGTATTTGGTCAAAATAAAGTTAGCAACTGTCAAAACAGCAGACTTTCAAAGCACACAATGAAACCATTAGATTAACATGTTCTAATGTTAAAACAATTGCCTACTTGTTTATGTGACACACCACTGTTGCAATGTCATCTGCAGGAAGTACCTTTGCATGACATACTGTACGTGTCTGTTTACATAAGAATCATGCTGATTGGATTTGGACGAGCTAGTAAAGACACTTTATGAGCCCACTACCAAACTGTGAATTGATTTGCTGGCCTCTCAGTTTCTTCTGTAATATCCTTAGGAGGTTGGATTTATGACTATCTGTGACCCAGCTGCATTGTCGGTGTGCTCCATAGCCCCTGGATGCTTGCGCAGGTCTCCGGTTTCATGTAGAGACAGGTGTAGTCTCGACGTCTGATGATATGTGTAACACATGTGTGTACAGTGTAGGCATATGCCTCAATGTACTGACATCGTAGAATGTTTAAGTATATAGTCCATTCACTGACATACAAGATATGTGCAACATATGTGTGTATGACATAGAAATATACTTCCAACCATTATGAAGTCTACAGTATATCACTTACTATATGGTCACATATGATATTCGTTGGATGTATAGAAAATCTCATTTTGTCATGTGGTGTACATTTTGAGAATGTAAATTATATACATAGAAATATGTCAACTGTTGAATGTTGATATAATCCTGTATACATTTTGCTCAATTTTACAATACTATGTTTTAAGCCATATATGAAGAGATATGTATCAACTACTATTTTAGTTTACTATTAGATACATAGTACATATTTAATTTACATTTATTTATTTATTTATAGGATGCCATGGTATTTTTATTCTTAAAAAAGGAATACTCTGTACCACATAGATAAACACAAACCAAGCCATAAAGCCTCTGTCATAAAATGAATGCAGCCACTCAATCCATAAAATATTGCTACTGTACATTAGGGGTGTATTGAGAAAATTCTGTCTTCATTTGTTTGACCGTTGAAATATAAATGTCCATACAGGCTCCCCGACCACGGCAGGAGCCAGCCGTTGACATTTCTCCACTTTGAAAACACAATGAAATCTGAATATTGCCTCGACTGAGCAGATGCCCGTAGGGAAATAATCCAGGGTCTCTGAATAGTCCCTAATTGAATTGTCTTTTACTAAATAGAGTTTGCTCTAATGCATTCTCTCATCGGAGAATATGACAGCCGGTGATGCTTCTCATATCTGCCTAAAAGAGCCCCCAGATCCAAGGACCTATTAACTGTATTACCCAAACCAATATCCCTGCCTAAACCCATTATCTTGAACCCATTGTGTATTTTTGTCACTACATCTTTGCTCAAAATCCGAATCAGCCTGTGATGGATGCTTAACAAGACTACACTTTTATCACATATTCTGCTGACCTTCAACAAATTGCTTTGCAAGTTTGCTTCCAAGATTAATGTGACAGAGCTGCTTTCTTTAATGCAGGATTCAAGGTGCAGGAGGGGGGGTTTGTTGGCCCACTGTTTTAGTTTCTCCACGCTCGTAGGCCCTAACCTCTGTATGAACCCACACCATCCGTCAGATGCTGTTTCTGTGTGGTAGAATGTTCTTTTAAGACCTATACATATACTGCTGCAACTGGAAAATCATAAAGATAGTTTGGTCAATTAACCAAAGTTGAAAATAAACAAATGTCTGCATACTCCCTGAAGAAGAATGGAGCTTTTCCAGGCAGTCCTTGACAAGGAACAGGTTAAATACCTGTGTTGTTGTTTCTGGATAAGGTATCCACGCTTGAACGCTTGAAAAAAGTTCATAGAAATTATAAATCTTTACCCCCAACCACCCCTCCTCCCATAGCGCCACTCAACCCTTACAAGAGTCAAACTCTCTCCAAAGGCTTAAATCACTTTGACCCGAAAAACCCCCCAAACAATATGTAGCAAAAAATAATGTATAGCCCTTTCCTCCCAGCATTGACCCCACTGTCTCAGCATGAGGAGGCTCATCTTTGCCTTTTGCAATTTAATTATGATTTCGGAGTTCTCTGTGTAACGGAAGTTACACAGGTAATTCTAAGAGCAAGACAACATTACAATTAACTATGTGACCGAGCTGTGATGATAGTTTTACTGGGACATTATGCACTAGAACTAGCTGTGATCATGGGACAAACTGCACCCTATTTTGAAATAATGTTACATCAAAATAATATACATCAATTTTATAACACTAAAGTACCAATGCACTGATATTTGCCTTATTAGAAACAGTCATCAATGACTTATGGTTTCCTTTAAAGCACAAAAGATAATAGCTTTTAGGCTAAATCCTGCAGGTTTCTTGCAGAAACTGCATTCCGTAAGTATCTCCTCCTTAGTTAGTTTTGGAGAGCTTTTCCTTCACTTTATCAGTGAGGACCTGTGTCTTATCATGACTAATGCTGGAAATTCCTCCCTGAGATAAGTAAAGGAGCTTAGGATTACCCTCTTGACTGAACATTGGAAAAGAGGGAGAAACGGAGTATGCGCTACGTGTGTGTGTGTGTGTGTGTGCGCGAAGGAAAGAGTGTGTGAGGATAACCGAGGAGGGGGTTCAGCTGGCTCCTCTGTATATTTTCTCAGTCGTGAGGCAACCTCACCATTAGTGTCAGACACTCAGATTATCCAACCAACGGAACAGGGATAAGTGGATTGATGAGGTGCTTCCACAGTCCCCGGCTGCTACAATGGAAACCGGCCCTGTACTCCTGAAGCAGCTATTTTCCTCAAGGAAGGGCAAAAATAATGAGCTACTTAACCAGACCGTTCACTGCATTTCTGTCATATTACAGCTGGCTTGTTTGTTTATCCCAGACAGATCTATATTTCACTTTTTTTAATTGAATTACTTTGATACAGACTAAAAGCCCTCAGCCTAATAACATGCCAATTACAATGAAGACCTACTTAGAATAAATATGAATATAATTCAGCAATTTATTGCTTTAAATACAGGGTGGGCCTGGCTCCCTTGACACCCATTGATTAATAATTGGTGCCGCAGTCTTAAAGGGCAATTAAGGGGAGCAATTTCTGATCTTCACTTAAAAGTTAAAATGCCATTTGTCAGAAAGTGGGTACTCCTTACCTCTTTAGCTCTAGATCAACAACTAAATCCAATAGATATTCTTTGACATAATGTATGCCCACGTTCAAGGCATTGGACGTTATGAATTTTGAATTGATGGACCGGTATAGTCGACTGGAAATGTTTGTGGTGGGTCCTGTGATTACCTCGTGGCAATCTATTTTGAGCACTCTGCTTGATGATGCCTATGCATTTGCATTTCTTTGTCATTTGCATGGATGTGCTCCCGAAATCCATACGGTAATGAATCCTCACATTTCTCAATTTATTAATGGAGCTGGGCTTTGCAGCTTGTCCAAATCTAGTAACATATGTTCTCTAAATATGCATTGATTTATTTTGATCTTAGATAAATTATTTTCCAAAAGCAAAGTGTGTGCATTGGCTACTTAAGTAATGACCTGTCTACAGTAAAGTATTCATTCACTGGCTACTCATAAACATAACATATAAGTAACAATATGGACTGAATGCAGTTACTCTATTAGATGCATTGCTATTTTATTTGTGCTTGCTCCAGCAATGCAGGATTATTATTGAACATGATATTTTTGTTACATTTGTAATATCAGCTAATACATGTTTGGCTAGAATGGTTAAAATTTGTGCAATTAAAATGCAAAAGGCTATAAAATAGTTCTGCATGTACGTACACTATAGGCTCATAATATGTATCTATGTAATAATTATTCGGGTGATTTCAGACATCCTAGAACCGAAAGCTCTTCCATTGTAAATTAGAGTCTTACTTCTACCAACAATAAGGTGTTGGGTACTTTGTTTAACAAGCAATGCTGGCTTCTATTTATTTAAGTCTCAATTTTGTTAATAAACAACATTTTTCATTATTTAATTACAATTGAGGATTAAGCGATGTTTTATATGAAATAAGTTATTCCATGAACGAAAATAGCACAATAATATATTTCATTTTGGGGCTGACATTAGATATATTGGCAAGGATTTAGGAAATGTATGTATCATAAATAAAATTCAACCATTTGGAAAAATGCGGTTGGCTGCTTTACACAGTGAGCATTATGAAAACAAGAGTTAATCATTCTTCCGCTGCAGTCTGTAGTTTGTTTAAGGCTTCCCTCATTCACAGCATGTTAAAGATAGCAGCAATAACAATTTTATTGGCTCTCAACAGTTAACAGCTCCCTTGTCCTCGAGCCATGGAGGATGAAGGAGACGAACTGTGCAAAAACTACCAAAGTGCATATAAAAGTTAACCACTTACCTTCTATAAATAGTAAACTTCTCCAGCTTCTCTCACACCGGTAGTGAACTTGGAAACCTCTAAAGTGGGTAATTTATTCTTCATGAGTTAACGGCAAAGTAAACAGCACTGCAAGCTCCATTTCGTGTTTAAAAAAAATACCCCGTATAGGAGAGGTTGGCCTTCATTGTTTGACTATAGTGTAGAGTTCATGACCAAATGATTGATCTAATCAGAGAAAGGGCATTTATGGTAAACACTGCACATTTGAAGTGAAGGTTTTATATCACCAGTGAAAATTGCCTTTATAAATAAATGAAATGGATATTGCTTTACATTTTAAAATGCAAAATCAAGCAGAACATTTGACTATACCTCACACTTGTAATCATAAATTGCCCACAATATCGAATAATACCTGTATGCAAAGTCATATTGTACACTATCTACAACACAGGGGTTGGGGAAGGATTTTCTTCAAATGTTCGTGTTTTATAGTAAAAGTTAACTGTATTTTCTAAATTATTGAGGATGAATAAAGACAGAATGGAGAGTAATGCTTATGTCTGACATTGCATGTGTCTGGTGTCTAAACATGACCTGCTGGATACTTCATAAATGTGCTATATCCTTGTATATCCAAATATAACTTTTGAGGACATTTCAAATGTACAGCTCCATTTTGTATTATGGTTGACATTTGGTGTTGTATTTAATTTGCTATACTAAATTAAAATCCGGGAACACACTGGAATGATCTATCCCTGGACATTCAGTAAATGTCTTTCTCAGTAATGTTCTTTAACAGAAAAACAGACACAGCCATTAAAAGGAAAAAGATACCTAACCACTTCCTTTACCCCAACCCCAGTAGCAGTAAATGGATCCCTCTTCTTGTTCCTCTGACCTTGTATTTTGACCCACTGGGCTCAGCTGGTAAACCCAACCCCTATTGGATATCACACAGTCCTTAACAACCTTCCCAAGGCCATGATCGGAGAATTATCATGCACATAACCATAATTCTGATTCCATCGTTTGGAGCAGTGTTGTGGTTTAGCAGGTGGGAGACAGATGTTTGACCTTGTTTAAACCCATAAATCTAATCTCATCATCCATCATCCAGTCAATTATTTGTCATTTGTGTTGTGATCAACTGCTTCGGGGGATGAGAAGTGTCCCACGTGCCTCAACAGTCAATCTCAGCTTTCTCTACGGGGACTTAGTCGTTGCCCTCAGCCCCGTCAGATTACTGTCATGAGATACACTCTTTGTCCTATACTAGAAAAGTGGACAGGGCAGTGCTGCAATAATCCAGTTAAACTGTAAACAAAACACAATTGTCTTGTTGGTCAGAGTTCTCATCTGTAGTGGCTCTACGTGAGAAGATGCTTTAGCATTTAATCAACACCAAACTCCTGAGGTTGATAAATGATTAAAGATGGCAATTCTTAACCAATTGAAAAAAGAGATGTACCAGACGACTTTAACAGGCATTAAAAGCAGCGCAATTTCAAAGTTTTATCGTGGTTTTAAGTGATATAACATTGTTGTTCCAACACCACAGTTATAATCAAAACTTCATCTACTTTTGATATAATAGTATTCAGTTTTTGTGAATTGAGTTTTTAAAATAAATGTTTCACATCTTTTAAAATCTTTCTTTAGTAAAATAAATGATTTCTTACATTAAACTCATCTTTTATTTAACAAAAGCAGATGTGTCTGAATCAGTCTCTACAGGGATTATAAGAATGAGGAATTGTCAGTTCTCCAGTTCTACAAAAACTTTTGTCTGCAGTCCCGGAATAATTTGCTGATATTTTAGCGAAGGGCTTTACCGCAGCAGTTTGAAGGGCGATGGGAAACAAGGCATTAAGGAGGGAATACAAACTGAATGGTCCTAATGCTCAGGTGTAAGATAGGGTAAGTTATACAAATGCTGAAGTTGAGTTCGGGTTTCCTCTTTAATTCCTCCTTTATCTTTGTTCTGCCCTGCCTGTCTCTCCGCTTCCAGTCTGTCACAGTGAAGGGGCATAATGGGCCTGAGAAGATCAACCCATCTAAAGAGGGATTTGGAACCTTTCACCTCCGAGAAATCCAGGCTGGGGGAAGCTCCGGGGTTCATAAATGTGCAGGAGCGCACATTTTCAAGAGATGTTAATACCCTTACCTGCTCTTGTCTTATAAAAATCTCATGAAAAGAAAGGAATGGATTCATTTTTTCTTTTGGCAGTTCAAAACTATGTCCGGTTCAAATAATATTAAATCCAAAAGTTAATGCAGACTCCACAATAAGGCTAGTTTGGATCATTGGGTAACATTGCATGGCTTCTTATTAGATTACCTCTAACAAGAGTTTTATTGAATATTTTGTCAATCTAATCAGAAGGGCTATGATACACTCCTTTATTTTTCAGTGCAGTCAAATCCATAAAGCCGTTAGAGAAGCCAACGGCATGAGAGCCTTAAAAACATTACCAGAATCAGATTGTTTGCTGAGAACCTACATGGGGAATGATGTTATGAAGGATTGATCAGTGTGCTGCTTGAGATAATTAGCAATGATTTGTGTGTGTGTGTGTGTGTGTGTGTGTGTGTGTGTGTGTGTGTGTGTGTGTGTGTGTGTGTGTGTGTGTGTGTGTGTGTGTGTGTGTGTGTGTGT
Organism: Eleginops maclovinus; assembly: GCF_036324505.1. Taxonomy (NCBI): domain Eukaryota; kingdom Metazoa; phylum Chordata; class Actinopteri; order Perciformes; family Eleginopidae; genus Eleginops; species Eleginops maclovinus. The sequence continues at coordinate 16,428,326 of NC_086351.1, read as the reverse complement.
GTGTGTGTGTGTGTGTGTGTGTGTGTGTGTGTGTGTGTGTGTGTGTGTGTGTGTGTGTGTGTGTGTGTGTGTGTGTGTGTGTGTGTGTGTGTGTGTGTGTGTGTGTGTGTGTGTTTCTGGCCAGCATGGATCTGTTTACCTCTTCTTAATGTCACATGTTGCTTGATTGAAAGTCTTTGAAAATATGTATAAGCTTTAGATGAAGGGTAAATATGCGCCATGTACTCCTTAATTTAGCAAAACCTTGTTGTGCTTCAGAATCCAATACACACAGAAATGTCAGAATCTACAAAACCATGCTCTAATGGGAATAGCACCCTATATGCAGGGTATATTTTTGTGTCTGCATGTATTTGGTTAAAGCAAAAGAAGCTATGATACTGACAATCATTAATCACTATATACTAATTACCAGAAGGTTCTTTCATGTTCAGCTCAAATATGCTAGGAAGTGAACTCCCTTGTCAATTGCTGGGATGTTCAAGGTAAAGGGACAAACAAACGCTAATAACCACTGTCCCTTTCAAAGAGGACTAGACATGTAAACACATTTCTACTTGGTGTAATGACCATTTGGTGATTTTGAGCTGTATATCTTAAGAAGGAAATATGCCTAATTATTAAGTTGGACATTCTGAGTCAACATGCTTTCATATATATCAACATGGTTTTCAACAGAAAACAAGAAATATTCAACAATTCTGGGACTAAAATCGTAGTGTCACTATGTAAGTGATAACATTACTGATATTGTTTGGCCGTCTTTAGTGAGTGAGTGAGTGGTACACATACACCTGAATAAATCTGTTCTTCCTCTGTCCGATGCAATAGGCTGGGAAAATGCATTTATGAAATAAGCCCTGATTTGTTGGCTGCATTTGGCAGATAGCCAAAGGCTATAAGCTAAGGTCGTAATGTTGTTTACCAAGACTCAATCAAGTAAGAAATGACAAACCACACTGTCTGATTCTAAAAATTACACAGAGCATTACTGTTACATTGTATTTATTGTTTGTTGGAGTTCATTCTTTGTGGTTGGTGCATTTATTTATTTTTTTTCTGCACCAAGGATAAGTGGGGTGCAGAAAAACTGTTTGTTGATGGCCCAAAGCCCATTTGTTTTTGTTCATTATTTGATGTAGATAACAAGAATGTTGTTAGGTGAAAGGTTAACTACGGTAGAACTACTTCAGTATAATAACTGCTGTGTATTTGTAAAAAGGTTTCACAAGTTGATCATGTCATACTTTGATCAGTGTTGGTACATGAGTCATTTCCCTCTGAGGGTTGTGAAAACATCTTGTGTTTTTGAACAGCTAACTGAGTTATGAGATACAATGTGAAGAACATGAGATTTAGCCTCGGCGCTAACACAGTATCAGCCAGGCTTTGGTACGAACAACAATAGCGGGCCCTCCACAATATCAAATTTTAGAATCAGGAGTTTATGAGCAAAGCTTTCGGTAGACAAGAGGACCTCGGGGCCTTATAGCCTGAAGAAAGGCAATTACTTGTATAGGTATTATTGTGTGATGGATCCTATTTGTTGTTGACCTGAGAAACATGCGATACAATACACAATGTCTGTGGAAGCTAGTAGACTTCCTGGTGAAGCAATGTTTGGTTTTGTGCAGTTTAAGGAAAAAAGAAAAAGGGAAAAGAACATGTGACTCAATAAGAAATTATCTTTAATGTATGAAATGGCGGTTGGCCTCATTGCAGTTTAATGATACATTTTAGTGTTCACATGCTAAAACCTAAAAGGAAAACGCTGAAAAAACTCAAAAGGAACTTTTTCTTCACAAACCATTATGATGCCACATTAAGATACATTTTCCAGTGCTTGAATAATAGTTGTTGTTGTCTCAAATGTTGAATGTGTGATTCTGCATGGAGTCAGAAATGCTGCACCTACACCTTTAACATTATACCCTTTAAGGAATTAAAGTCAAAGAAATGACACCAGTGGGAGTATTTTAATCTCTCAGTAGTTAATCTGGAATATGGCCTGCATTTTATTGCTGAAGCTTGAATCACAGCTTGCAAATATTCATGACATAGGTGATTCAGTTTTACTGGACCTTTACAGACTTTAACTAAAAGTAGCATTTTGGGCAATTAAATAATCAAAAGGGTGAACGCAAATACACAGGAGGCCATTTATGAGCCATGATATGGAGTTATCAAATGACCCAGGAAATCAATTGCCATTTTTGTTTAATAATATTGCGGGAAGTTCAAGGTGGAGACAGGGAGCAGATGGAGGCAATAAGAAAGCCGAGCAACAGCTGAAACAAACAAGAGACGTCTTGCCAGAGATCTGCTGCCACTTTTCAACACATTGGATCAGGCAAGACAAGGGCAGTCCCACAAGGGGGCCTAATGCTCACTCCTCTCTTGAACCTTTCAATTCTCTTCATCACAAAACAGGGAGTGCTGGTTTCTGTCATGCAGATTGCTGTTTATTCTACTGTAGCATTCTTCACAGCAGTTAGCAGCTCAATGTAAAGAATCAACTTGAATCGTAAGAGTTTTTTGATTTAATGGAACACACTATGAGAATATGGTCTTTAGACTAATGCTATCACTACCATGATATATTTGAGATTACTAGAATGCTATCTAAATATGTGCACATTGTATAATTTCCTATGGTTGTTAAATGTGCTGTAAAAATTAGTCATAATATCTCAATAGCCTTTGTTCTGTGACACTTAATAATCTACAAGTTGTCTGGAGATTTCTGCCAGAGAAGACAAGTACATCCTTCTCTCTGTCACACGTTTTACACCACCTTTTCCCCAACCAGTCCATCCAGTCTCATCCAGGTCCATCTCTGTCATTGTACAGTATATTTAATATGTCCCACCAGAGCACCTGGGGAGGTGGCCATGCTAGCACCTGGTACACACACACACACACACACACACGGATTCTCCCATCAGCACTTGAGGTCCTGCTGGATAGAATAACACCCTGTGGAGCTGCTCTGACACCACCTGGGTCCCACCTCTTTCTCGCTCCATCTCTTTCTGTACCATCCCTCTGCAACATGGTCGTGTCACTGCCAATCAGGCCTTCCTGTCACTGCACCGTGGTGCGCGTGTATGTAAGGCAATTGCACTGCCTCACCCCTGGAGTGGACATGGAGAGGCAGAGAGTGATGGAGGCTGCCACCTAACAGCCTCTAATAGCACCTGACACAGCGTTACACACAGCTAAGATCTCTGTGCCGCCCAGCTGAGTTTGGGTTAGGACAGGACAGAAGAGGTGGGGGTGGAGTGGGGATGAAGGTGTGGGTTTGGGTGGGGTGTATGTGCCTGAGCATAGACAGCATTGAATATGAGACTGCTAGATGTCAGAGTGTGTGCACCTCTGAAAATAATATGGCCTATTGCCCTCCATCACTTCCGTTTGATGATATGGTGGCATACAGAGGAAATAACATAAAAGTTTCACAGTCTGTAAGATGACCGGATTTTCCCACATGTAGGCGTCCTTTACACTACTCCCTAGTGATAGTGCTTATACAGCTTCAATGATATCCAATTCTTTCTTTAATTCCTCTAGATGTTGTGTTCTTCACTCCTGCTACAAATCCACACTACAGGATTAACCCTAATCCAACCCTAAACCTGAACCTTAACCCAAATAATGCATCTCATCCTGTATGACTTTTTCTGACATATTCAAACTTTTCCCTTTTTTCTCCTTTCTTCCTCTGAATGAAACCATTCGTGCTGTACACTTCAAACGGGGGAGGATGCAGGGATTAAGTGAAGATGATCCATGCTGCCTATCTTTCTATGCCAACTGACACTGCTGGTGACCCCCGAGCAGATGTTCCTTGTAATAATCTGCAGTTGAGAGAGGCATGCACGCCAGGTGGAGATCCCGGGGTCCACTCCCTAACGATTTTCCCCTTATAAAACAAAAGGAGCTTTGAGGTATCGGCTTTCGGAGACACAAAGATCGGGGTGTAAGGGCCGGCAGAGGGGAGTACTTTTAATACAATTAGAGGTCTTCAGAGACAGACAGCAGGGCCACGCAAGCAACCAGGGCACTGGCTGACTGAACGACTGACTGGCTGACTTGGCAAGACAAAGACAAGAATGTTTAGATGGGGGGGCGCAAACAGGCTTTAAAAATGAAACAAGGTCCACTGTTGCGGCGGGAGTTGAGGTAAGAGGAAATAAAGAGGTGGAAATGAGGGAAATGTTGGAAAATATGCCATAATATCTGTAAAAGTGTCTGGATCTGTTTTAAGTTCGGGAGGGTGGGGAGAGATGGGCGGGAGGCGAGGCAGAGGGAGAGAGTAAGTCAAAGACAGGAGAGAGAGACTCGGGGACTGGAGCCGCCTGAGCCAAAGTCCCCTAAGCAAGGGCATAGCTCCTGTTACCGCCTGCTAATGGAGTGGGGCTATTTCAGTAGCATTGATTGACTGCTTTCTTCCTCTGAGCGAGCAACTTTCTCATATCTGGGGGAAAATGGATCATAAGCACCCCGACAAAGAGAGTAGGGTGGTGGAGAGGAGAGGATGATGTTGGTGGCACGAACACCCCTCTGTTCTCCCCTCTCCCTCTCCCTCTCTGTGTGACTGTCTGGAAACTTGGTGGTGGAGGTGGAGGTGGAAGGGGGGTTCGAGGTGTAGTGAAGCTGCTGTGAAATTCCTCCGAAGACCTTTAGGGGGTGCAGTCATTCCACCTTGAAACTGAACAAGCCCCCCTCTGCTTTGTCATAACTGTCAAACGCAAATCCTTCCTGCTTGATTGTTTTCATTGTAGGAAGAAGGGGTAAGGCTGACAGATTTCCTGAATAAGAAATGGGACAGGATATGAGAATTTATCTGACAGGTATACACGGCTGATTTGATACCAATGTGGAGCTGGATAAGCAGGTCAAAGCCAATTTTGGTACCAAATTAATGATGGGTACTAATTAATTTGACAGGGTGGGTTGAGCAAGGGCAACATCACGTACTACTTTCCTGCTGCTGATGAAAGGATGGCCTCCGTCAAGATTAGAGTGGCTCTCGAAATGAACAAGTAGCTGACATTCATAATTTGTGCGTGTGTTTTCAAAGCAAATGTGGGACTTTATGTTTTGTTTAAATTAGATGAATAGTTTCCAAATAATACTTCACAAAATGAAAAAAAAAAATCAACCTTAAATTGTTTGTAACACAAAAACAAACACAAGCCTCGGCCCTCACTACATGTGCTAATGTGCTTTCATTGGCTTTTCCAGCCCGAGGTGTGTGTGTGTGTGTGTGTGTGTGTGTGTGTGTGTGTGTGTGTGTGTGTGTGTGTGTGTGTGTGTGTGTGTGTGTGTGTGTGTGTGTGTGTGTGTGTGTGTGTGTGTGTGTGTGTGTGTGTGTGTGTGTGTGTGTGTGTGTGTGTGTGTGTGTGTGTGTGTGAGATCCGTGGTGAATGCCTAATTATCTGATTATATATGTTTATTCTAATTCATCTCTCTGGAGGGCTGTGCAAGGCATGGAGAAACCAGACACACCAGCCATAAGTGGCATGAGGAACTCCCCTCACCTCTTCACTCGCTGTTTAGTCCTCCACATAACATCCGCTCGCCCATTCATAATCTGTCATTTAAATCATAATACATGTATCTATTTCATCCGCAAACCTCTTTACTGTACAAACCCTTTGACCCTTGACAAAGCTGTAAAATGGTAGTTTATGATGCTTTTTATAGCAGGAAGTAAATAATATACATGTCACATACTGACATGTCATTTAGTCTGAGCTTGACTAGATACAGTATATATTTGATTTATGTTTAATGTGTAAGGCTGATGATTTTTAATAACAAATATATTTTGTGTATAGAGAATAATCCCAGCATATATAACAGTTGTATATTTACCAACATTTTTCAGACACTTTTCCTTAAGCTAGATAAATTCAAGCCTTCTAACGGAAAACACATTATAAGTAGAAACTGGGAAAATTAAAATCTCAAAAGAAACTAGTGTGCATTGGTTGACTATGTATGAAAAATGTGCCTGAAAGGCCATCAAAAACGTTCCCCTGAAGTTGAAATTGTATTTTTATAAGCTCAGACAACCACAGCAAATGGCTGTGGTGATTTTGATAAACCAGTTAGCAAGTGTGGATCAAGCCGTTCAAGATTTCAAAGGTGTATCTTTGAATTCAGGCCTTTACCTCCTTCAGGAAACTTTCTTCTTTTTTCCCCCCTTGACTTTTTTTTAACTATTAGGCATTAGTGTTTTGAAAAGCTACATTTTGGTTTCAATGGCTGTGGCTTTTGAATATGGGCCCCCTCTGAATATGCGGTGTTCTTATCCCGCACATTTGAGAGGGACGTGCTTAATAGGCTTCAACTACTTTTGCCTTTGATCAAGTTTAAAGAGGAGCAAAAAGGGCTCTGTAGCTAATGCTGATCCCCATGGCTTTCTTCACACCATGTGTGCTCTTTCTCCTGTACATCCACACACACACACACACACACACACACACACACACACACACACACACACACACACACACACACACACACTCTCACACTCACACCACCCTATTCCTCGCACAGGAGAGCACTCTCCCACACACACCCCACCAACCGTGAGGCTACAAATAGCTAACCAAGGTGACTCTATCGATCTCAAAACAACAGCAAAAGAGAGAGAGGGACTGTGTGAAACACGGAGAGAAAAGTGTGTTTCTAAATGGACAGATAGTCAGTTGGTTAAGGTTTTTGTTTCCTGTTCATCACTGTTGTAAAATGTGGCTGTTTAAAAAAAAAAAAAAGTCTTTCTCCCGACATAAAACAGTAATCAGTAATCAAAGTTGACTTGTTGTAAAGCAAAGGATTTATTAGTGTTGTTTGCATAATTTGAAGTAAAGGGTAACGTTTTTAGCAACAAGTTATTTTCTTGTAAGTATAAAACACATTTTCTTCATAACCTGTACAAGGAGCAAATTAATGCATTTCCCCCCCAAAAGGCATTGTCTTAAGTTAATTATGTACCATATTAATTAGTGTCTTCTACAGTCCATTTAACATATTTAATAATACAAACATATCTTATATTAAGCCATGCAGAAAGAGTGAATGCTGCTGGTCATTAGCTCAGTGTTTACTGTATCTCTTCATTTATGTTTCATTGAGTTTAAAGCACAATCAACATAATGAAGAAAGCACTGTCCTCCGTGACTTAATGGCCAGTTTGTCAATTTGAGTCCATATTATATGACGACCTGCAGAGAAAAAATACAAGACATCATGCTCATCTAGGAGTAAATCAATAGTAACCTGCTCTTCTCTGGACATACTTTGGTTTAGGTCAGCACTTGAATCTTCAAACATGTAAATTGATTGTCTGTTAGACATTGAAAATGGCTTTAATGGTCCTCTTTACAAACGTGGTTTGTATTGATTGCATTAGATTTTGAATTGCATCAAAGAAAAAATACTTTTTTCCCCCCTGTTTCTGGAAACCACAGAAGGTTTGCTGGGAGTATGCTGTCAACTTGTTTTGGTACATTTATTTTGGTAGTTAAATAGAGATGTATTAAAACATACATATACAATTTGCATTGACACTTAGGACTGATTTTATTATGTACCACATGGCTTTGGTAATTTGAATAGTAACATACTCAAAGAAGCATTTCAATGTTCATAAATTGTTCTTTACACATGTAAAAAATTCCCAAATGGGATCAATAAAGTAATTATATTCTATTCTATAATATACATTTTGCCCCTCATTTCCAATTCAACAGCTTCACTTGTGCATCTAGCAAATGCCTTTTCCATCTAGTTGAAAACTAGAAATCTAACAGCTATACATAATACTTAATAATAATAATAATAATAATAATAATAATAATAATAATAACAGCTATACTTATAAATATAATAATAATAATAATAATAATAATAATTAAAAATAATAATAATAATAATAATAATAATAATAACAGCTATACTTATAATAATAATAATAATAATAATAATAATAATAATAATAATAATAATTAAAAATAATAATAATAATAATAATAATAATAATAATAATAATAATAATAATAATAATACTTAATAATAATAATAATAATAAGAATAATAATATTTCTTTGAGTTTGCCAGTCATTATTGTGACACAATTTTTAACTGTTTCTGACATTTTTTCAAGTCTTATCTTTTAAAACAATAATAATACACTTTCCAAGTCATGGGCATTTGTTTTAGTTAAAGCACAAATTATTCTTTGGAAATATTTAAAGTTTACACAAGTTAACATTCCTTTCATAGTTAAATAAAAGAATAAATGGACAGAGTTTTACGGCACCAGAGTGTCTGTGTTGTGTGTTAGCAGTCTGTTCTCTTTCATCATTCACTATTCTATTTAAAGTACTTTGGCCTACTGTACTGGTTTGTCCTGATCTTCCCTGCCATGTTGTGTGCTGCTCTGTTCTGAATCAGTCTTTGAGATGGAAACAGAGGACGAGAGATGGAGCGGTAGAAGCAGAGAGCGAGTGGCGGTGTGAGAGGGAAAGAGAGAGAGAAGGGGAAAAGAGAGTCTCCAGGGGAAGTGAATGGTAGGAATGCATGTTGAGGCTCAGTGAATGAGCTGCACGCTGGGTTTGGGGGTACTGGAGGTATTGTGTTGAGGCAGCAGGGGTCACAGTGGCTGTGACTGACACCAAAACAACATTTCATGGCAGACGACACTGGTTAAAGGCCGTGGCCAGGTCTCTACTCGCCGACCACACCTTGAGTATCAGCAACCATTTATTTTCATGGTGAATTCTGTGTGATTGGCTTTGATAGTTTTTTATTTATACTCTGCTTTTTGCTTTTGACAATAGTAGTACTTTTTGTTGTTGGAATATCACCATGGCAAATGAAAGACACTTCCTCATACTTGATTCTTTATTCAAAATATGTTTTTTCTTTTTAGAGAAGTTCGTCAATTGGAGGTTGGAGGGGATAATCACCTTTTATCCAAGTCATTAAAATAGTTTAATATAAGACCAGCAAGTAAGTACCATCATGCATCTGTGCTTTACCAATTCTGCAGCCACAATATTCTGAGGAAAAAAATAAGCATATTCTCACAGAACTAAAACTGTCAGTTAGTTTGTGAGCTTGTTTGTGTGTGCAAGCTATTACCTTTGTTGGCATTCACTGTATCTGACAACAACTATGTAAATGTACTTGCATGCATTTCTACTGTGTCTGTTAATAGACCTCACTATTTAGGAGCTATCACGATTTTGCTACTGTCGCTGCTTCTGTAAAAATATGCTATAGGCTACTGTTGATGCTTGGTAAAAAGCAACATGTTACTGTTATTGAGTGTTGCCAATGAGCAGGCATTGACCTCAAATTATGTTTTTTGTTTTTTTTACCTTAATCACCCTTTTTTATTTATTTAATCTCTTAGTAAACTACATGTTCCTAAGGAGCAGTTACAGAGCAGGGCTATGACATAGACAAGGATGCCACTGAAACTATAACTCTGTTCTGCTCAGGCAGCTTTTCATTGCTTGCTATCCACTTATCAAGTCCCTTTTAATAGTGAGCTAGCTGGCTGATAGCATAATTAGGCAGCTAACATCTCTTTTAGGAGTCTATTGAGCATTCTAATTAGTAGCAGATTAATGGGCAGTGAAGGCTCAGCTCCACACCACCAACACCAGCGACCCACTGTTACCTTCAGCTGCGCACCGCCCAGGGGCGAGGAGAAGGGGTGAAGTGGGGGTTGGTGTGTGTGTGTGTGGGTGTGGGGGGGGGGGGGGTTTAGGCAGTGATTGTGCATTTGAGGGTTGAAGGTGAATGTGGTGTGTGAGGGTTTTTGATATTGTTTTAATAGTTGGCACTGAAAAAGAAAGTGTTTGAGGGCCTGTGTGTGAGGTGTGCAGAGCAGGGTTAGGTCAAGGTTTTTGTGTGTATGTGTGTGTGTGAGTACTTGAGTGTGTGTGTTTTAGAATGAGTATACCTCCAGGTCCTTTAGAGACATTGTGGGGTATTGAAAGTCTCGCCCTGGGGGTGCCCGAGCACTAATTCTAATTATCACCAGATTACAGAGATAATGGGAGACCCCGCTGTCAAGAATCTAACACCTCTCTCTCAGGCTCTTTCTCTCCTGCTCTTTCTCCTCGTATGGCCATTTTACAGCCCAGCAGTCACTAGGGTTGCCTGGTAAATGCTAGAGAGAGTGTTCAGGGGGAGAATGAGGTGCAGAGAGAGTCGTTTTCAGAGTATTAGAGAGGGAGAGCGGGTGGGGAGATTGAAAGAGGACCAGAATTGACAGGAGGGTGAACTTGAGTGAAAAGGAGTTAAAGACAGAGTTAGAAAGAGATAGAGAACGATTTAGTGATAAAGTGAAACTGCAAGGTGAAAGGGATAGGTGAGCGCAATATAGACAGGAGAGGAGAAATCTCTCTCCCCTGCCTTTCTAACTTACTGCAGACATACCAGAAAGCCAGTTAGCTTGTCTATTTTGTGCCCTCTTTTTCTACTACCGAACTTAGTTCTCCCTGCCTCCTCTTTCTGGCTAGCTTTCGCTGTTTTTTGTACTTTAGATGACCCCATTTAACCTTTTCAATGTGGAAGCAGTGCAAAAAAGGACACAAAGATGAGAGAAGCAAAACGGAAAGAGTACAAGGGTATTTAGAAAAGTTGGAGGAATTATTTCAAACCCACATGAGATGATTTTACAAACTCGGAAACTAGGAAGGATGTTGGCTGTACTTTGCGGATGACATTAATGTGTCACCACTGAATCCTCTATAAGCTAGGCAGCTCCTGTTATACAGTATGATGTTTTCAAGTTGTTAATGCATAGCAGTCTGGCAATACAACAGACAAAACATCGTAAACAGATTGATATATAATAAATGAAATAAAATGCATTTTAGCTTTAATCAAATGTACAAATGATTGTGATTTTATTTTTAAAATACATGTAGCAAGGGAAATTTGGCTTCAGGCTTAATTATGCTACTTTTAGACTGCAAAATAAATGGTGGATCCAGGTTTCTAACCTTCCATGTTTTGTTTTTTTTACACTTTGTACTTAAAGCTTTCATTTAACTGGTATTTTTAGGTGTGCATTTGTAATATGTTTTTTTAATCTGCCACTACCACGTGTTAGCATTTACATATCATGCACAACATGGGTAGTATTTTCCTCTGTAGAAAAATACTACTGCAGTCAGCTTGGGTTATTAATGTTATCAAAACATTAATAGTTACTGTTCATCCATTGCTCCATATGTTCTGAATATTTAAAAATATGGCTTTATGCACAGCATTTGTAGTCTCCTGTGTTAAATGTATGGTTGACATAATTAAAAAGTCAATGAATAAGCAATCTGAACAAAATGCCATTATACTTAATATTACTTTTGTAATTATTTTGTTTCCTCAAAAAGAAAAATGATTGTTGCAAATATGAGTTAAACTATAATTTACAGGATCTTATATTTTGTATGCATTATAAAAAACTACCAATGTATAAGTGATGAATAACTTAGTTAAAGACATTACACATTGATGGGATGTGGAATCTGTTAAGATGTAAATGTTTTTTGAAATATGCTGTCTATGGAGAGTTTGAGGGATAAGGTCAGTGAAGTCTCTCCCTATGGAGCAGCAAGTGAGCGGTAGTCTGTGCCAAATGGCCTACACCACACTGTTCTGCCAATCTGTTGGAGCTTGGCTCTAAAATGCACCTGCGGACACCCTGAGGCCTGTGACTGGGGTGGTTTATCATTGCTAAGTACTGCACATCAATGGATTTCAAACTTTTCTTAAGGGAGACACATTTTCTACGAATTTTGTGTATGACCCAAAACTAATATTAACTGTGGAAGCCATGTTTACATTTGTAAACATATCAGTGACACTTTGGTTTTACTTTGGATACTTGGAAAATATCACATGCATTTCTACTTCTTGTGTCATTATACAATTGACTGGTGTTTCCATCCTACTTTCCCTACTCTACAAAAAAGTATAGGACTTATAGAGAGGGAGCATTCTCAAATACAATTACTGAACACATAAAATCAAATGTCAACAGTAGTGCACTCACTTTAAATGACTGTTCATCATCCTGATGGATTTACTGGGAAGGGGAATCCTGTTTTTATTCTCATATGAATCTGTTGAAGACTCTGATGGGGGCCATAAAGAATGACATATTTATCTTCAGGCTAGGTGGTTTGACAAGGACAGCCACGGTGAGTTATTGCAGCACGCAGGATGGGAGCTTCAATGGAGACTTGGCTTCACTGTACTTTATTGTAGCGATGCCATGTTACTACATTTACATGGACAGTGCTTTAATAGGATTACAGTTATGTTCGTTTGGGTTGTATTTCTTAATTGTACTACACATGCAACCACATGTAAGAATTATAATTAGAACAGCTGAACTAAAATGATTTACCTTCAATTATCACAATTATTATGCATTTCTTTGAAACTCTTTCATAACCATTTTGCTTTCTTGTAATACTCTCCGACAACATTATCAAACTATACATATTGCACCGTCCTCCCTCAAGGCCTTATTAATAACATGCACCATTAAGATTTATCAACCACTATTTTATTGCAACCTATCTCATAAATCCTATCGATGGTAGGAATATATATCTGTTTGTAATTTAATCTTATATCGTTATTTTCCTTACAGGGCACAGCTCTGTTGTCGAACCTGCTATAAATCAGCTCTCCTTAATTAACCGAGCTGCACAACAACTACCAGTTGCATTTAGAGAATTAAATATTGACTATCTATGCATGTTATTGAAATTCAAGGTCCATTGAATTTCCAGGAAATATGGTCCACTTGCCTGTATTAGTGCAAAGCAACACAATGCTCAGTGAGATGTCTGCAGATAGCAGCAATAGTGCCTTGAGAAATTCTGCTTTCTTATTGAAATATATAAACTATGCTAATATCCATTTACAGTGGTTAAATGATAACATTGCATTAGGTTACACAACTCTTGAGCCTTTAAATCCATGTTGTTATTGTATTTTTATCTTGAAGTACAATTATAGTTACTGAAGTGCAAGACAAGCCTTTCATTTATGCCATGATAATCGTTTTATGGTAGACCCTTAAACTATCCCATCCTGCGATGTGACATTCACATTTAAATCAGAAGTTGTATCTTTTAAGAGTAAATGGCAATAACCTAGAGTACTTTAAAATGCTAGCTTTCAGTAAACTTGAAATACAGAGAAGGCCAATTCACAGGCTACAATAGAGTATCTGTGCTGTATGGCAATCAGCATGCCTTCATTAACCATTGTATGGCCACTTGTTCTGCCATATTCCCTGTACTGTACATAAACCTATAATTGCTGCCACATAACTAAGTCTGCCTCTGACTACAGAATAAGATGGGGGAATGGACTTTCCCAATGTGCCTCATGCTTCAGAAGAATGGCACGTTTGTCATTATGTATTTCAAAGGGCTACTCCTGTAAAGCAATCCACTAGCATTCTTTCCCTCCTCGGCTTGTTCTGTGGGATCGCTGTGTTGTCTGCTGAGGCATGTGGAGCTGGAGCTGGGGAGTTAAATGGATTAATTACCTGTAAGGTCCTTTTGCGTCTTTTATTTCACAGACTCACTGGGGGCTTTTGAAATGCACACAACCCCCTATTCCTAATGACATAATCACATAATTAGGTGATTTTCAAATGGAATCGCCACATAAGTGGGGGGTTAATTTTCCTCCTGGTCTATTCATCTGATTTGCTGGTGTTTTAGGTCACTCCTACACCGTGAGTTCAGGAGGAAACTAAAGGAGGTTACATGACAAAACCTCCAAAGATATTACAGAAATTAGACAATAGTAGAAACGCTGTACTGAATCCAAATGATGAGCACAGTGAATGAATTATGAGGTATAACATCTGAGAGGTGACAATAAATACTGTCACTAAGTCAGTGTTGCATGTTTAACCTTAAAACCAATACATGTTCGGCTTGATTACATTTTTGGTCTGCTAATAAGATGTTTAGGCTATCTCGATATCTGATTTCATAGAGAATAGTATCCTGGTTCTGGGTCGCCCACATCAATGGAGAGAAAGGAGGTAAAGTCATGGTTTCCAGAGCAACAGACCTCAAATAAAGATTTCCCCTTCCCTCGGAAATTCTGTGGTGACACGGCTGAAATGCTCTCCTCATTGACTCTAAACACAGGTCCAGTGCTCCCAAACACTTGGGCCTGTGCAGAGCGGTCTAATATGTGATGTGAAACAAGAAGGTGTCCTTTCATTCGGTCCACTGTGGCTTTAGTGAGAACAATCAACACCTCTCCACAGCAAAAAGGCATAAGGAGCAATTCTTTTCTCCTTCCAGCCATGGGAGGAGCAGAAATCAGATAATTAAATGTGAGAAACGGCGTAGAAAGAGAGAAAGGGGACGGAACTTTCTGCACGGCTACCTTTCTGAGGCTACCTGCTCAGGCATGGCGCTAGCGAGCGAGCTAGCCATGGTGGTATATAGCAAGGGCCCTGCAGCGTGGAAACGGTAACAGAGCAGACCGTGACAAAAAGGACGGCACGGCCTCTCAATGCTCCACCTGGCAAACACAGACAGTTGTCAGGGACCGGCAAGTCAGGCATGTCCTCTTCAAGTGGCACCACGTCCATCAGAGCCCGGTCTGAATGGGCCCTCTTGCTGTTTGCATGGCCTGAGCTCCAATGATATGCCTCACTCCCCTCTGAAACTCCATAGACTGGTTTCACTGTCACAGCAATGGGAGGAGAGGTGTTGAGCCGAGGCTATTGTTAGAGACAGATAATGGGAGAGAGAGGAAAGTGTTAAAAATGATTGTGTCTCTGTCGGGGCTCTGTGTAGAGATTTGTGGACTGAATCACATCATAATAAGGAAGTGAAGCGAAACAGGTCCCTTTTTTAACCTCCTTCAACAAGACATGACATGGCGGCCATGTTTGGTCTCCTGGTCAAATATGTTGCCACTGTTGGATTAGGCAAGCTATTGTTGGGAAACAAAGAGGTCATTGAAAGAAAAAAATGAAGCCAGTAGACAGGTGAGGAATATAACAAATAAATACTTTTCACTTTAACAACACTTGAAATAATGAGAAAAGTCGAACAATTGTCGACAACTCTATACAATAAGTATAATAAATATAAATAAATACAATATTCCAAAATAGTTAATAGAACTAAAATGCATAAAGTATAAGTAATATTATGTCAGCGTATGTACAGTATTTCTACCACTTGTGGCTCTACAACTTAAAAATGTATTACCATAAAGAAAATATGCTTATAATCACAGTATTCTCATTTAATTCATCTTACAAACTCTTTCTATTTGGACCCTTTTAACTTATTACGCCCATTTTGTTCAATGTACAGTTTATTTAAAGTAAAGCAATGTATCATTTTGAGTTGATTATTGGCAAATAGACGTGAAGGAAAATTGCTGCTGTGTGAAAGCATTATTTTGTGAAATGAATTGTTTTGCAGTGGCAATGAATATCCCAAGTCCTTTCTGTCTGTGTGGGTGTGTTGTATGTGTTTGTGTGCACTGTTGTGTACTTGGTCCTGGGTCACACATGAATACAAATACCTCTGTCAAGGGCCAGTGAGAGCAGAGCTTTCTTCACTCTATTGACTGGAAATCTAGTTGTCTCATCTCTCTAAGCAGATGTCTTTCCCCAAGCATCTGTTTGTATTAGTACTGTAATTGCTGGTGATAATAAGCCCATTGATTCAGTATCTAAGGAAATAGTCAATCAGGGCAGCTCATTCGTCTTACTTTTCCTGACAGTTTTCCCCTCTAGCTAAACAGACAGTGCCAGGGCCTGGGCTTTGTTGACTGGATTGGAAAAGCAGACTGTGGTGGGTTGGGAATGGCCGGCCTGTCGACTCTGAGTGAGTGATGGGATCGGTGCAAACACACCAGTGACCCAATGGCCCTTACAGGAGGCCCTGGGTGATAGATGTGTTGATTTGTTTATAGAAGCCAAAGCCCATTCTCTGTTCTTTCTCTCTGTTGTTTCAAATAGAATCTATCCATTTTCCACCACTCTATTCTTTTTCTTTTTTTGGTACACTTTCTTCCTACTACTTACTGTTCACCTCCTTAACTCTTACTTATGGAGGTTATCATGATACCTGCAGCCTAACCATATATGCATTAATAGCCTTATATTGTTTTCTCAACAGCTGATATTTAGACCATTGTTTAATCAGATACTTTGTTTGCATATATTTGCATATGCAATCCCATATCAGTGAAATGAAACACTCATACCTAGCAATCTATTACATCTGTTACATGCAAAATGAAAATAATGCTTTATGCTTTTTTTTTTATGATTTATGAAATCACAGAAATTATTCAATCCACAGTGCCCATAAAATCCTTGGCTTATCAACAAAAGCAGCTTTTCGCAGTGAGTATAGGCAGTATCACTTATCTATCCAACACTAAACATTGTTTGTATCAACAGCAACAACTTGCTGGGAACATAATATTCTTTTTAAGTAACTATTCTGTTAATACATTAGAAAACTCTTAACATTCAACTTCAGAGTGAAAACACCTTTTTGGACCTCCAGTCAATGAAGTCCCATTAGTTTCTCTCCATAAACCAGTATAAATCTGCAAGGTGAGTGAATTCTAAATACCTTCACAGAGTGGAATGAGAGTAAAAGTGAACCGTGTCCTGCCTAGTTAATGATTATCCCATTCAATGTCCAATGTGTCCGGGTCTACGACTTCAGAAGCCATAATATTGTCAGAAATAAATCACTGAGCGCCGGCTTGAACTAAATGTGTTCATTGGTTGGGGTTAAAGGGCAGAGCCACCCATTACTCTGTACTGCCAAAGGGTCATTATTGCCTTGTCAATGATGTTACAAATGAGACTTTGTGATGAATATTTTCCCTGCACTTCAAACATGCTGGTTTGAATTGGAGATTACAAATGTGTGCATGCTTAATATGCAGAAATATTAGTGATCTTATTTGATTACAGAGTGTGCTAGTCAAATTTTGAAAAGTGAATAAAAGTGTGTTTTATACAACAGAAAAAACAACAAAAAACAAGACTGTGGTTTATGGTTAAATGTGTGAAATGAATCCAAATGAAATATTATCGGATTTATAAAAAATCAGGATTAATGATAATGTTAACTGACACAAAATACAGAAAATCTCCATACTGAGGACCTTTGAATATGTATACTTTTTTTTGCTTCAGTGATAAGGTAAATAAACAGGGGAAATGTATAAATAAATGGTTCCAGGAAAGGATCTTAACCTATGAAAAAATACTCCAATACACACCACCACATTCACACACCTTTACACACACACACCTCTACAAACACACCCACACACACACGTACACACACACTCTCACACACACACACACACACACACACACACACACTCACACACACACACACACACACACACACACACACACACACACACACACACACACACACACACACACACACACACACACACACACACACACACACACACACACACACTCACAATCAAAGGAGAGGTAGGAGAAGGGAGTGGAATTCTTTACGGCCTGTCACAGTGTCAGAAGCAAGTTCACGGTAAGCGTGTCTTATTATGCACGGCATCCGAAAACTGCGGTAAATTAGCAAAACATATGGCGACTTAATGATATCAATGAAGTGGCCATGAGAGCTGCCTAGGAGCAACAAATCTGTTGGATGTGGAGTGGTGTTGCTCACCGAGCCCCACTGTTTCCCTCTGACTGATAGAACAGGCCAACGCTACGACCATTAAGATCAATACGCCAGCCATTAAGATTGTAAAAAGCACATTTACCAGGGTTGTCAGGCTCATTATTGCAAGCAGATGGCAGCCCTTGCACTTACAATTCTAGACAAGGGAAGCAGTGACAAGACTTCAAATTAGAATCTATAATGCTAATCTATGGCCTGCTGCTGCAGTGGAGATAAAAATGCATTATACAACAAAAGACAGGGAGTATTGGACTGGACTCCATTGAATTCAGGTACAGTACAGCTGTGGGCGCACATGTACTCTGTGCTGTTAGCCTTTGAGTTATCTAGGTTTCTAAAGCTAATATATACAGAGACATACTATATGATCTACAACCTGAGTGCATCGTATCTGTAACGCTCATTTGCATTCTAACAAAAGGCACTTTAATGATAAATGCCTGTCTTATGAGTGTGTATCAGACTAGGGCTTATTGTGGAAATCGTGACCTGAGCAATGGAACCCATTGTGCTCATTATTTTGGCCTCATCCCCCCATGTTGTTCCTTTACTGCATTTTTACTGAAGAAAATTCCAAAGATGTCCTTCTGGAAATAAAGTAACACTGTTTACTGAATAATTTTGCTATTGATTATGAAAATGGATGGCTGGACATTGGTACTGTATGATTAGAGATGATGGATCACAGCACAACTCAACTCAAAACCAAAGTTCAATCCATAGTTGTTGACATTGTAAGACATTAATATAATAACCAAATGACCACAAAGTCATACAAATTAGCAATAAAAAAGTCAAAACTTCAGACAAAAGAGTAGCAAAAAAAAAAACAGTGGATCCCCAGAGGACTGACTGTTCAGGAGTCAGCTAGGGTAAACTGTTTGCTAATCAAAAGAACAACTGGAAAGATCCATAAAGACATTAACACTTCATTCACTCTAGACCTTTCCAGACATTTAGAGAAGCCTCACTAGGGCAATAACCGTGTGATAAATTCAGCAACAAGAGAACAATGTTAAGGAGCACCACAGGAGCCTGGGAAAAGCTCTGTCACAGGGAAGACACACTGGTTGCAACCATTAGCTTTAACTGTTTGGGAAAAGTATTACAACATGCTAACTTTTGTCATATAGATATGGTAATTGCTTCATAATATATGAAAACCAATAACTGATGGATAAGAACCCTTAACAAGCAAATGCTTACTGAGTCACACAACAGTTATTAATACTGCAATACTGTACATTTGAGGTCTTATTTCACTGAACCCAATCTAACATTCAAAGATACTTCTCTTCCTACTTTCCCTTTCAGGAGGAACTCATGCTCTGCTCTTGTTCATCCTGCTCTCTCTCTCCCCCCGGACACTCCAAATAAATGGCTAAAAAGAGATCTACTTAAAGCTGTCAGTGTCGGAGCCAACAGCCGAGCCATTCCGCACGACCTACTCCCTGACCCTCTCTTTTCAGGGGTCACTTGTAGGCTGCCTCTGGTGGGAGTGTGGGGTAGTCATGCACTGAATGACAATGTATAAACATATGAGTCGCTCCGTCTCAGTTGCCCCCTTTCAAAGGCTGTTTAAGAGCAGCTTCACGTGACTGCAAGGTTTATCTTAATTTGTAGAGAATATATGTTTTGAAGCAAAACAAATACCTATACATTTGGTTTATCAACAGTGAAATTAGATACTTGGAGAAAAAGAAAACATTAAAAAAATGGATTATTTTATTGTATGCCGAAATGTTGTCCCCTTTGGTGGCTTGTAATAAGAATGATGTGAACAAGTTTGCTCTTTACCACGCTTAAGATTTCCAATGACTTGTGTCCACAAGATCTTAAAGCATTGATAGGATCATAAGCAAGTAGTAACACTGCAAGACTAATGACTGGATGTGACCCTGGGTGATCTGACAAGATGTTTAAAATGCATGTTTTCTATATCAATACAATACCGATTTTACCCATCATTAAGCCAGAAACATAAATCCATAATTGGTATAGATATTAGCCCATAATTACTGACCTCCTCTCATAGGAGATTTAAAAATCCACCCAGCTAATATGGCGGAAATGATAAATTATTCCATTGCTTTGTGTTAATCACTACAGTGGAGTCATAAGGGCTCTGCCCTAAAGCTCAGTTTTAACATTAATACTCCACCTCTCATTAATATTAATAGGTGCCTTTAGTAAGGGGATGGTGTGCATGTGTGTGGGTGGGGTCCTTAGAGGGGAGAAGGGAGAAGTAGGAGATATTTTGACTCTGATGATGCAGGTAAATTGCAGAACCAGCAGGATTGCTTATATTCTCAGGAGGTAGCTGAACTGAGTTAAGTTACAATTATGTTTATTGATTATCATTTTATCATTTGTGCTTGTCGGGCTGTTCTGTTTTTAGTGTGGTGAATTTGTAATTAAATCTCCAAATAATTTAAACCTCTTTTTATTCTTCTTCCTTACAATTCTTTTGTGTGTGTACATGTTTCAAACAGGAGCTGTTAATTACTGACTGTGACAGATGAGTCGGTTGCACATAATTTCATGTAAGACTAGCATGAACATGAACCTGAGCAAACGCAACAGGCAAGACAGGCATTGACAGAATGAGCAGGGCAAAAAAAAAAAGAAAAACAAATATTTGATAGCGCAAACAATGATAAGACGTAAAAAAGGAAATGGGACAAGGCTAGGGGTGAGGATAAGAGAAGAGCAAGAAGGGAAGAGAAGGAGCCGGTTGGCCACTAGTGAGGGGGCCTGAGTTTGACAGATGCTTTCAGTGATGACCATCTGCCCTGAACAGCAGAGGTGCTGAACTGCAGGTTTTAAAGCTGCTCCCTTCCAACAGCTCCAAATGAAGCGGAGGAGAGGACCTCTGGACAAAAGGTTGTGCTGAGAGAGGAGCGAGGGCCACGCCACCGCTGTACAACTTTAATTTATGATGGATGAGATCGGAGGAAAGGTCAGGTGGTGATAAATATGAGAGCGTTTGTCCCGGGAGGTCATCAATTATGCCATGGCTTCTAACTTTCGATCTTGCGGGCGAAATAGATCTCTTCTTTGTAAGAAAACTATCTCTCAGAAAATTGGAGTGTATTAATCAAATTGCAGATGAAGCAGGGATGGAGTGTGAGGGGCAACATATCAACTTAAATCTGAGCCATGATCCATATCCAAGTAGGGGCTCAGTCTGTGTTATCATGCATAACTGTGTCCTCAAACAGCCTTACAATGTATTATTAGCCTTAACGTAACATTTTCTCAAGAGTGATAATTTTTATATGGATTTTGTGTAAATATTTTTAAAAGTTGCCGATTTGTATCTTCACAAGCAAGTAGAAACTACATTGTGATCATCTCCTAACAAGCCGATATCTTGTGGAAAACAGAAAAGCCTGAACAAATTACAGCTGTGAAATGGCAACACTTCTTATTAATAACGTTAATGGATGAAGCTTAAGGTCCTATTTTCAAAAAACACTTTATATAAATAACATTTGGTATCAAAACATCACTCCATGTCTTCGCAGCTCTTATCAGCTTTTATTTCTTTGAAAGCTTTCAGTGAAATAGGTTGAATTCCATCCCGTGGTAATGAAATACAGAGGCCTCTTCTTGAAAAGGCAAAAAGGAACAACAATAAGATCACAGTGGCTGACCTTTGGCCGAGGCCATCGTCCTTTTATCATCACAGCCCTTCCCCTTTTCTTCCCTTTGGCAAAAAACTGCCACTCCGGGAAAAGTTATTAGCCTCCGTCTATTGTTTCACAAACTCACCCTGGTAATGTCAAAAAGATTGCGATGATTATAGAACAAGCTGAAGGAAAACAGAGACAAAAAAGAAAGAAGAGAGAAAAAGGATATATGGGTTGATGGGGCAGGAAGTAAAAGTCCTAATTCTTTCTTCCCGGGTGGTGTATATCAAACCAGAGCTGAAGGGGTAATGGTCTTTTTATTCAGCTGACAAGAAGCCAGGATGTTGAGCCCCCTTCCAATCGATGGGTCTCCATTGTCTCCCTGCTAGCCCACATAGACAAAAAACCTTTACTTGAATTATCTGCTACAGACCCAAACAGCTGTTTTTAACACAGTTGAAAAGATAAAGAAATATATTAGTGGGGCCTCTGGAGCAGTGGTGACCCCAATGAAAATGTATTACCCTTGTGCCACCTCTAATTTCAGCCCCCAGCAGCTTTTACTAGTACTATGAGCTTTTAATTGTTGTCCCCCTTTGTGTTTTGTGCTCTAAATGAGTCATTCATTCTATTTAAATGCCACAGCATGTGTACCATAGTGGCTATTAAAGGTGTTGTGTTATGCTGTGTTATTGAGGCACTAACCAAAATTATCAAATTCAGGCACGAATAAAACAATGTTTAATGTGTAATCTATTTCCATAAATATATATATATATATATATATATATTTACAAATGCAAAATCTCAACCTATAAATAATTAATCTGTTCGTAGATACTCGAAAAAAAATTATTTGCATTGTTTAATAAAAAAAATATCAGTCAAAATATGCTTAAGAACTCAAGCCCGCAATTCATGGCCATGTTTATCACAAGTTTTTCTCCACCTCTTTTTTTTTGTTGTTGCCCGTTTTCTAAAAAAATACTGAGTTATGGATCTTAAACTACAACAGTATATTTTTGCTGTCCTTTTTAATTGTGTTTATCTCACTTCCCCACCTGCCCATAAGTCTTTTTTTGCAGGGGGACATCTTGATTGTTAGAAGCCCTGGAAGAAAACTAACAAAAAAACAGCCATTAAATCCCAGGTCAACAGTCATATTTTGTATCTGACTTACTATAGCAATAAGCATCCTGTGAAAACCTGAGAGACAAGTGCCACATATAAATACCCAATAAAAGATTCACAGTCTAAAAATCCTCCTGGCTGGTCGTGCACTTGAACAAGGGTATGGAGTATCGGGACAGATATTATTGTCACCGCCCCAACCCCCCTCCAATCAGCAAAAGAAAGGAAATGCAGCGAGGGGCTCCATTCTTGCTTCTATAGTCCCAGGGTATGGTGTAGGGGTCTCCTAAATGTGCCATGTTGTATTGATCCATATGATCCTTACAACAAAAAAAAGAAAACAGCCAGACCAGCACTTGCACACCACCCTAGCTGAGTAAGGGCTATTGCTGCACTAATCAATTGTCTCTGTACGGAACGCCTTGCTTTCCGCATGACAATGTCAGTTTTTTCTCACTGCCTTATTTTCCTTTTTCACGTGTTAGCAAAATTCACCATAAAGACACCCAGGGATGGGTAGGCATGTATTTTCATGTTTTTTCTTTTGCATTTCAGATGATGTCCAACACTCAAAACACGTCCATCCTGAAATCTGCAGAAAATAATTATTTTGTGAAGAAGGCTTTAGGTTCACTGTATTTAAAAAAATATTTTACAGAATACTGTATTGTTTGGATTGTATTACTTTTTTCTATCAACAAAGAATTTTAACAAAAATTGAATGCACATGTTTTAAGTAATTGCATGTACAATTATAAAATGCTCTTTTATTGTACAAGAACAGCAGTAATAAAACACATTGAGCAACCATTCAGCTCGGAGGACTTCCATGTTTCTGGGATAATATGTATAACTGAGAAGGATTTGTGAATGATTAGCACTTAATTTACCGCCAGCTGTGCCTCATGAAATCACATTAGTTGACATTTTGAACTTTAACCAAAGCCATGTACGCCCAAATTACTGATTTAACATTCCTCCCTTTTTGCATACTACATTTCAATTGCTTCTACTGGAATCTGGGTTTGGTTTTGACAAAAAAAAAAACACCACGCCTTAGCTCCCACTGCTTGCAAAATGAAGAAAATGTAGTACAGCTGTGTGGAGCAATTTCTTGTCTGCAAAAACGACAATCAAAACAACTTCTGTTCTGTATTGTGCTATTTCAGATCATCAGACCGATGCAAAATAAATTCCAGAAAACCAAGCAAAGCCTAAAGGCGACTTTGGTTGACCTCAAAACTTTTTACACTGTTGGTAACGTTTTGGCCGAACATATTGTGATATACTACCAAGGGTTAGGTCACTGTGTTCTCTAACATGTTTATTTCAAGTCAGGAAACATGGTGATAAGAAATAATGAAAAAATATAAGGAGACCGGTTTTCAAAAGTGCATGTCTGCTTTGGAATTGTAAGCTCACGATGTCATCCTTGTACTTTGACTGGGCAATGCAAGCAAAAGGGGGAGGGGGAAAAAAGACTCGCAGCGCTCCGTTTTCCCTGAAAGCTAATATGTGACCCACTGATGAAAAGTTCCTCCTTCGGAATTAAGTTGAATGTCCAGCGTTATCTCTCTGTTGGAATTTCTCTTATCGCCCAGAGGGAAGTGAGTGACAGATTGATGCACGTTCTTACCTGAGCCTCCCCACGTACCCTCTATATGTATCCTGCAATGGACAGATACTGTTAGTGCACCTCGCTATTTTATACTTAGACCTGTGAAAAGCTGTTGAGAGATGGGGGTAAGAGAGATGGTCCCGGGCATCCGTGTGCTTGGGTGGGAGTGGGATTTGGTTTCAAGAGATGTGGGCCTTTGTCTGCAGACCAAAATAATATTGTTGCACAGCACAGAGCCATATTAAAGGAAGTGAAGTAAATATGTTTGACCTTTTTTGTTTAGGGTTTTATATTTTGTTGTTAGATTTGTTTAGCACAGTTACTTTCTGCTGTTTTATGGAAATATAATACAATTAAAACTTAATGCACTTTTAAATTCATGTGGACAATGAAAGTCAAGGCTGGCTATTGGCTTGTAACAATTGTGAATGTTAATAGCAATGATACAACATTGCAGTACCAAATCTTGTGATTATTTGATTAAGCAACACTAAAATGGTATGAAAATAGATTTGGTTTCTTAATGTAAGCTTTTATTTTTTCCATCTTTATTTTCACAAGTTGAAAAATCAGCAGATCGTGTGTTTGATGTGTTAGCATTAGCTATTTCTGGGATGTAAAACTACAGTATGATTGGGGCCAGCAGTAAAAGAGTTTGATAATGGCTTTGATAAATAACCATTCTTCACTTTCGCTTTTACAAAGCTTAACCATTTCTTCTGAGAACAAGCTCTAACTGGCTATATTATAAACATATGTGCATAACCGGCAATATACAAGAGCAGAAGGTACCCCTTTTTTAATCTTTTTAAACCAAAAAAATAAATATATATATTTATAAACTGTATAGATATCCTGACTATTATTGTAACCTCTTCCAATTTGGAACAAGGTATTCATTCCTTATCCTGCTGACAGCGATTGTTTCCTCAGGTTGACATTTTTGATATCCTCAAATGACCTTAATGGCAGGAAGAGCTGCAGACAGCCACGTGGTGAACACATTTACACGGAAAGTCTTTAACAGTAGACAGAAATCTGTTAATGCTTAAGAACTGGCAGGAATGTTATGATATCAGTGTTCTTAGGTATATATGACCTATTAAACTCTGTATCACTTCCAGTCTTTCCTATGCAATATCTGTTCTCTGTCCTGAGAGGAAAAAATATATAACTTCCATCATATTTCAAATCCTTCACAAAAATTCAAGGGTCAAATAAGCAGTGATATGTTCTATGCATTTAAATATAGTGATAGTGAAGGAAAGCTGAGGACCCAAAAGTGCTGCATTTGACACATTTTAAAGCTAACACCTACATTCACTAGCTAAAACTACTGCTTTAAATTGATTGCTTTCGTCCCAGGGTAACGGAAACTTAAGATGCCTCTGTCATCCACTTAAAGTTGCACTTGGATGGATACGCGGGTAACGCCTGATTAGTCAGCCTGCCATAAAAAGCTTCAGACAGCTTTATTCACTGGTAGGAGTGCTGACTGCATGCCCCTGAACCAGGACCACCAATTACTGTTTGAGAGGTTATGATCCGAGATCAGTACTTCTGTTTAAAGATGCTTTGGGAGTATAGAGCATAGCAGTTAAGGTCTCCACGTCTACTTGTATAACTTTCTAACCTTTGTAGAGCTGTGAGTACAGTTAAACTTCTGACTTACATTTTATGATTCAACCTTTTTAAAGCTGCAAGCTGCAATTGCTTGGGAGGGGGAGTAGAAATTACAGACTTTGTGATATTTCAGATAGCTGCATTAACTGTGATCGAAACTTGACATCCTGACAGTATATTTCAAACCTTAGTGCGGTGATCACTTACGATGACCTATGACCTTAAACTAGTCTGAGGAGATCAGAACAGCGGAATACATCTAAAGCTGGAGTGCTGAAGTTGAATCCCTACTGCAGAGCTATCGGAAGGATCTGCCTCCTTCTGCATACCAAGACGGAGCTTATACCTCGCCAATAATCTGCACCTGGACAGTGTTGTTCTACTTGTGGGTTTATCGAAGAAGTCATACATTTTATCATTCGCCAGGTGCAGCCAAGACATGGTTTAAGGCAGACAAGGTCTTTGTTATCACTATATATCTCAGTGTCTGATGCCAGGGATTCAGAAGGGAAATGACGGTGTTGGGACCTGGTGCAAAGAATAATACAGTCTGGTATTTTGGTTGAGAATCAAGTAAAAGTGAACACACACTGTCTAATTCAGCCAAAACATTTATCACCAGGACAGCCAAGCAAATAAGTAATGCATTTTCGGAATTTTTGGGAATTAAAAATATTATTGAACATAGAGCAGGATAAGCAACCTTTTAAAATGTTTGTGCAAATTTGCACACGACAATATTTTTTTATAATGCCTTGATTTATTCACTGCTGCTGAACCACATGGACCAAAATAGCTTTACAATACTACAATATTGTTCCAAACAACGTAATACACATCTCTTAAATGCTATATGTATGGGCCAATTTTGCCATGACTGTTGCAATTGGATCTCTTTCAGGAGCCTTATAATCCGGCCCTGATTTGTGTGTAACTTCTGTTTGTCAGAAAACATAAGCAAATTAAACCTTTTCGGGAGTCAGGTTCACAGTAGTTTCAGGTTTTAACTTATTTTCTCTCTGCTGACCAGTCCACAGATCAGCTACAGTATGCAATATGTCATTTTATTTTGATTTACGCTATCTTAAAAGGGACGAGAGATCAAGGGCATTACTCCTTAATATCAAAGGAGACGCTAGGGCAGAATAGAGAATAGTATTATATAATACTTTGTTTATGTTATCGTTTATGGTATGCCCAATTGCTTCAATATTTATTTATCTTTTGCAGAAAAACTTGTTGTTCATTTTTGACAATATTTTCTTCAGTCAGTCAAGAAACCCTTGGCTGAAGCTTTAATGAATATGTAGGTCTCTGTGGATATATGTGTTTTTAACTGAGTCCAAATAATATCAGATCTCTAAATAATGCTTTACAATTTAGTCCCGCTTGACACATCATCCATCTTGATCATATGTAAAGGACACAGTACCAGTAACCTATATCCCAGTGCATCTACCACGTCTCTCGTGGAAATAAAAGGAGAAGGAGAGAGGACAGAAAGGCAGAAGGAGATCCATCAGGTGATGTATTACCCTGTAGGCATTGTAATTTGTTATATAAGCTTCATGTAAGCTCAGCGGCAAGATTAAAGACCTCCAGCTCAATGTATCAGTCACCCGTCAACTGCTAGGTCAATTTCCCTTTAACCCTTGTTTTGTGGTTCATAACCCTCTTACAAATATGACACTGTCAATCAAAATGTAGTGGCCGAGCATTCACTGACTGCCCCTGTTTCCTCTTTAGCCATGTTTAAAATCAGCTTGTCCACAATTCATCCGGAAGATAAGTGAAAGACACAATTGTTTGCTTACTACATCTATCATTGTATTTTTTTAAGACTATTTTACTTTTTCTCAAAGGGCACAATGTGTGTTCAAATGTTATCCATTTGATTCTGAAACCCATGTGTTAATTATTATCTTCTGACATGCTGTGTGTTCTGTGCGTTAGTGGTTTGCCTCCAAGTCAGTTATTTTCCTGGATTTGTGGAACAGGCATCTTGATACACTCACTTGTCATTAGCAGCCAACAGACTTTGGAAGCTTTACACACTGTGACATAAATGACTAAATGAATCAGCACATCTATTAAAGGGTGTGCTCCCTCCATGGTGCCCTGATACGATAAGCCCATATTTTGTTTTGAATCCTAATGAGTGGCGTAGGTGTGCATTCATCATGGATTATTGGGGGCTTAATTTAATTGAGCTGAAGCGATCGCCTGTAAATCACATTACACTGTCATTTCTCTTTACAGCGATGAGACAAAAGCCCCCGCTGGCTGTGACTTGACACGACACCAAGGTGGGTGTTCCAGCAGGCGGCTACGTTCCGCCAATGGAGTAATGAGGATTAGAGCTGTGTATTTATAATTCAAAATAACGCCTTTGAATATCAATAATGGAAATGTGCACACAATGAGAGCTGTTATAATGTTTGATTGTTGTCATTGGATATCTGCTCAAGCTGCTGTTGTAGCTCTTTGTCTAAATCCAGTTAGCATGGTGATAAACTGGGGTCTGATGATGTTTACTCTGGAGTAGCAGCAGCAGCGCGGCTGGAGGACTGCTCTTATCACTGTTATTGCCGCCGCTGCTTCACACAGTTGGTTAACCGACTGGCAAGGAAAATAAGAGCTGACAGTGTTCCGCCCCCTGAGGTGCCTGCAGCTTCATTCTCTCAGCTAATGTCCATCAATATCACTCATTATTCAGATGAGAAGAATGGGATATTGTCAGACGGCAGTTTTATTTTGACCTGTTGTAAATGTCATAACCTTGCCACGGTAGCTATGCTTACAGTGGAAGAGGCTGCAAGAGTGCTGCTTGGTGTAAATAATGGACCCTTTAGTGTGAGGTTTTTAAGAGATTCCTCTCTATAAATCAGCTAGACTTCACCAAGGCATCAATTTTAACATTGGAAAGTGACAACTAGCTAATTTACAAATAGTTTATAAAATACAAAAGTGATTAAAGGACTAATCTGTTGCAACAAATATGGTGAATAGTGTAGTTCTCATTGACCATGTACATGATACAAAAAAAGACACTAATCAAGCATAATCTAGACTGTACAAATGAATAAATAATTAAACTCACCAAATATATAAAATCTTTGAAGTGAACTGCAAACATCGGCACTAAAGAAACTGCAAAGAAGTGGCAGTATACTGCAAAAGCCCTCTGTATTGAGAGTAGGAGGCCAAGTGTATTGTATCCCATAACCTCCTGTTATTGCCACACAACACAAGCGGCGGTGGCGGCCTCAGCCACTATGATGGAGCACCCTTCTCCTCCTGAGAAAGAATGTTTGCTTACTATTTCATCATCCCCCGGGGCCACAGGAAAATAAGCCCATCAGTTGTCATTGTGACAGGATAAAAATGGAGCCGTCATATTTCAGTAACACAATGCAGGCGGAAGAAAGAGAGAGAGGGACAGTGAGAGCGAGCGCCATCCAGCACCATCACCCTATCCAGCAAATGAATTATGGACCAGCTCCTTTCTCACGCAAAGACTATAAGTTAATATTATCTCCTCGGGATAATTATAGCAGAGTTCAATTACTGACCCAGCATTACCGTGTGGCCCTGCACTACGGGTTCTGACACACACCCTTTTTACACATTTATCTTTTCACTCCAACACAGTAAATTTGCATGATGGCAGTGATTTATCTACTGGTGCCCGGTCCCTAGCTCCACCACTATTCTTCTTCGCATACAACGATTGGCCCGGGTCCCTTGAGTCCCCTTGAGCTTAATGTAAGCTTTTCTTTTTACACTGTGTTTTCAGACCAATTTGTGTCCCCCCTTTTGTCTTCAATGAATGGGGCAGAGGTCTGGGATTTTGAATTTTCTTCACAAGATGTATGACCTGGTGATTCCCTATAAGAGGGGGCACATGAACTCCACTGCAAATCCTCAGGGTGCACCATAACAACTGCATTGTGTTGAACTACCCTGAGCTCTTAACAATAGTGCTCGCAAGCACGCATCTTGGATGTTCTATGTGAAAACCTTGACATTGACTGCAATTGAAAGCAACACGTTGTCTTGTCAGGGTGGAAGGCATCTTGTTGGCTCTGTTAGCGTCGGTCTGTATCTGTGTTGTTCAGCACAACGCTGACGGTTAAAGGGCTGCAAGTGAGAAGGGCAGAGCTCCATGCTACCCCAGAGACATGTCCTTGAGTTCACAGGGATAAATAGTGGGACAAGTAAAAGGTCCGCCCCTAAGGACCTGCAGTTAGAAATGCAAGATTTCACAAGGAACCTTATTGGGGAAAGGCAGTTGGTTGTTTAATTAATTCACTCATGTTCAATAAATTACCAAAAGGAGTATTGTTGCTTGCTTTCTGTTCCTTTTAGAATCTTTATTTCCTTTTTTTCCTCATACACATTTTATTCTTTACTTTTCTTACAGAGAAATTGTTTGCTCATTAATTGATGCAAAATCTCCCTTTCTTTAAAATGTCTTAACATAGTTTGTTATTAAATGGAATAATCTCATATAAAATGCACAGCAAGATTGAGAAAAAAAAGAACAGAATGACACGAAATACAAATGTCTGCTTTATAGAGTCGTTACATGTTTCAAACAATTCCCAGGATATCTTGTGTGTCACTAGCTTTCCCCACAGCTGTACATTTGGCGGAATTACATCTAAAAGATGAAAAAGGATATCAAATTAGGAAGCACATATTACAGAACAATATGTAAGTCAGCCATTTTTATATCACACAGACTCTTACTCCCAGTGTGACATTTGATCCACAGCATATTATATCCTATACTCAGTACCAGGCTATTTGCATAAGAATTGAGTGTCTGCCTACTAAGCAATGGCCCGCTTAAAGACTCAGCTGAAAATGTGTGCGTGTCACGAATATGAACATCTAAATCAAGTCAGTGTCTAACCCTCATATTCCACAACAATTATTTGGCAACACCCTGATAGTCACATTCAAACAAATCAAATTTCATTTTCATGAGACACATGTTAAAGAGGTGTACACTTTCAGTAATTATTCTGTAAACTGGGCCCCGTATTTTCATGCAAATGTATTAGATAGTGACACGTCAAATATGAAATCCAATTTGTTGGTTATGAAACACATGTAGGGAAGAAATGTGTACACTAATTATTTCTGGGGCATCCTGCTCCCCCCACCCTAATCCCCCACCCATTTCATACACAAACTGAACTGGATATTACATTTGCTTAAAACTCAATCATAAAAAATGAAGACTCGATTGGAAAATTTTTAATAAAGATAAGTTGCTTCTATCATTGAATCAGGGAATGCTAATCGGCACTTTCATTCGGGTGGCGGCAGATAATGTCACCCTAGCTTGAGGCTCTTATTTTGCAATAAAGCATTTACATTCTAATGATTTTATTATAGCTTATACAGGCTGTCAGCGACAGACCGACTGAGCCGCAGCCCCTTCCTCCCAGCCTCTCCCATTCAAATCGGCTGGCAAACTGTATCAGCTATCAGCTCATAGTGCTTTTATCAAGCTGGCCCAGTGGCAAGCCAGGGCCCACCACAATGAGATGTCTATTGCTTGAAGAGTCTGTATTTAATCATTTCTGCTCGCCGGTATTGTTCTGCTTACAGTGCATAAATAAGTGCTTCAAATAACCCTGGAGTGCCACTGACAATGAAACAAAGTATCTGTCTTATTTATCTTCCTTGCATTCTTCACTGCTCCCATTTTTATATATATATATATATATGTTATTTTTTTCCTATTTTCTCTTTCCACCACTTTCTTTATTTGCTCCAGGCTATGTTTCTTATTCACTCACCTATCATCTTGGAACAGTCTGGAATTACTCACTGATGAGTAGAAAGCTTTTGAGATAGAGATAACCAAAAAGCAGTTTTGAATGGCAAAAAAATATCCACTTTCCTGACAACTCTATTAGACAATCATGGGAAAGGAAAAATGGGATTAGACTTGGACCAGTACCTTTCGGAAGTGAGGAATTGTTAAATATTTGTTATAAAGAGAAAGCTACATATCAGCTTAAAAATTATCAAGGTATCGACACTTGATGATAAAATAGGTGATTTGTCAGTTTATACTGAAATGTTGATTTCTGATCTGCTACACATATGGTTAAAATGTTGTTAAATATAGACAAAACAAAACATATTTAGTTATGATTAAGGCCCTGCATCCGCCCTAATATGTATACTACTTGTGTTCACACAATTATTTGTTTTCAATGAGTTGCTTGAGTAGAATATTGATTCTGTTGTTTTTCTCTTTACGTGCAGTTTAACAGTTGGACATTATGAATGAATTTATCCAAACCTAAGTTTTCACATTTTATCAGACTCTTATTATGCTGGAGCAAGTATCTTTCAAATTCAACAAACAAATTGATTCTATACTTTAAAGCAATACATGTGTTTCAAGTAATGTGTAGAACAATGACATGCCACCACCTCGACCTAATGCTATGGTTTTGATAACACGTTTTGTGGACTACATGTGGGGCTTAATAACAGGAAGAAACAAGATTGGGGACTCTCTAGACTCTGGGCATATTACAGTGATATTGGCCATGTGTTTAGGCAGTTCTGGTTTTACATGAAGCTCAGGTAATATAAAGTTTGAAATGTGGAAACTTTATCTGCAGTACAGCCAATTAAATATTTGTTGGAATGGTAGAGTTTATTTTGGCTGGATTTGAATTTAAGGGCCTTACATTTTTTACGCTAACAATGATTATGTTTGGATTTTTTCATAAACTAGCCACACAGTCTTTATAATAATATGACTCATTCCAATGCTTTCGTCCCAGTAGTTGTGAAAATTGGCCTGATAAAAAGTTATACAATTATTGTTTTAAATGTTTAACTTAACTGACATGTTAGTTGGGGTTTACCGTTGTGAACCAATCATCATTAACATCGAGGACAGTGATGCCCTCTTCAATGTCCTTCTATAGTGTTTAGCTGATCTAATACAGCGTCTGGCTATCAGTACCTGTTCAGCGTGTACCTATTCCCTTGGAAGCTTGGTATTGTGTTCCAAGTTTAACAAGAGTGCTTTGAACTCACTTTGGAGTTGAATCACCTAACCCCAGGGCAGTTTTGTCAACGTAGCCTCATGTATCAACACAAGATAGAGAATGCCTCAGAGGGACTTTGACTAATTGGCGAGGTTAAAGTGCTGTTCATGAATCTCTGGCCCGATCCCCTCAAAATATAATGAATCTGCGCAGCTTTTGAAAAGCCAGGAAACATTTCTTGTGACCTTAGTTGTGAGACGTTATTCTGGGAGACATGACGGTAAACCCATCCCTCTTCTCCTAGGGCAGTTAAATACCTGCCATTGTGCACCATTGTTCTGTTATTGCTGTTGTCCCTTTTTCTTTCAAGCTCAATTCTTTATTTTGGTGTATATTGTTACTCCATAGGAGCTCTTTTTATCCCGAAGGCAAACATCAAACTAAGAGACAATATCAGCTCCACAAAAGACCTCCAAACTCCATTATGTTTTTTTTCCCTCCTATTCTGCCTCTGCCTCTTTCTCCCCCTCTCGCTCCCCGTCTCTCTCCCCCTATCTTATGGGCAGTATCACAATTCTTGCTTGAGTTATAGAGAAAAGGTAATTTTAAGGTGTTGGAATCCTGCAGTTAAACAGTCCTACTTGGCTCATATTTATATGTTGGAGGTAAAGATTCAACTTAAACAACACAAAGTAAGTGGGATCACAATTGTATGATTGCTCTGATCATTGATACTTATATTGAGGCTTAGGAAATGTAATAGATTAGCATATGTTTTTGTAAATTGGTTAAACAGTTTTTATTTTTTTTAGGCTCAATATGTACCTTTACAACATTGGCAGGTCCTCACACGCATACATTGAAATGTGGGCTCCATTCACACTGAAAACACAAACCAGTGCCAATAGCAGCCATATGATACCTACAAAAGTGGGACATACAAGAAAAGACTGTTCATGTAAAAAGGTGTCCACATTATTTTAATATTGAAACAAATAAAAATAACTATAATAAACATGATAATAGTGGATGTTATATATGTAGGTTAAAATGGTTCCATGAAGTAGACAATTTGTTGTCTTTGCAGTGGATTTCTTTATTGAATAGTTTTATTTGGTAATGTGTTCAAGCTGATGAAATCTGATATTATTTTAGGTCAGTATTAGCCAAAAGCTTGTTTTGGCATCTGAAAAACTACCCACGGTCACTGTATCAATATGACGGCAAAGAGCCAGCCTTCCCTTTATTCATACCTGTGTTAACCCATATGCTTGTGCAAATTTGGGTTCAGAATCATTATTCATTTTCAATTTATCTGTCAGCCCACTGAGGTAAAATGTAATAAATATAGTCATAGAGTCACAATGATAAACCAACATTTCAATGGAAGATGAGAGCATTTTTTATGCTTTCAAGAAAAAAAATGGGGGGAAATTTACATTCGGCACATCAACAGACCAATCCGTTCTCCTTTCAGTCATTGCATTATTCACTGTGTGTTCATTTCCTGTTGATCAGATTGACTGTTTGATGTATCCCCCTAACTTGACACAATGATGCTGATAAAACAGTGGCAAATTTACTTATTCTGGTGACAGACAGCAATTTAGTGGGAAATGAAGTTGTCTTGACGACGATGCCATATTACACACACTCCCCGTCAAATAACCTCGTTTGAATAATCACCGCCACTGTCTGTTTAAATGATTTTTATACCCATTTAAAGGAAGCCTTTGATGTGATAATACTAATTCCCTGCCTCTGAGAGGGAGGCGGGGAAAAAGTGGAAATGATTTCAGTATTAGGTTGTCAGTCAATCCTTACCACACATAGCCCCCTTATTAACTGGTAATGATTGAGCTACTACATCCACTACACTGCTTTAAGTGCTTTAGTTTGCAGATGCTTTAATCTCATTGTTTTGTTACTTGGTGCAGAATATTCAGTTTGGGAGGAAATGTAAATTGGTGATGTTCCTTTTCTAGTAGCAGACAGGACTATAAGCCAGCTGTTAACAACATCAAAATATCCCAGGCCTACAATGAAAGACAAAGATGTGTACTTTTGATTAATGTGCATTCAACAAATCTTGATGGATGAAAAATATAAAATGTACAATTTTAATTTTAACAATTTACGGCACTTTCTCTACCATGTCTCTGATTTAAAAGCATCAGCTGAGTTCAAAGACAAATGTCCTTGTTATCCCCCAAAATAGTCAAATTCACTGTCTGTTTTACATAGCACAATGCCCTGATACATGATTTAGGGAGCTTTCACGTATCACATGCATTAGGATAATGGAAGGGAATGATAAAACTTTCAGTAGCATTAACATGTGATGCATAAAATAAAAGAATGAGAGAAAAGGTTCAAATGAGACTGTTGAATAACGAAAAAAATCTGAGCTTTTGGACAGAATGTGCATGTCACAGAGGAATAGCTAGGCTGCCAATTATACATTATTCATCTGCTCATCACATTTATCCAGTTTTTCACCTAAAGTGGTTGAACATGTGGGCTGAGGAGTATACAATGATCTGCTTTCTTTTTAGAATGTTGAGGAAAACAGTGCAATGCTTAAAATGTATTGGAGTTAGCAGCATATGTTGAGGAGATTACATGATGAATTCCAACTAAAATAAATATGGACTGTGAAGAGTGTTCTAATATTAGGGTTTTTCATAGTTGTATACGACCCTATTTAAAATATTTTTTAGTTTTTTACTAGATAAAATGGTTTGTGGACAGAAAGAACAACGTTTTTCAGGTTAATGGAACACATAACACTAACTTAAATATATTATTAAATCTCACTCAGTATTGGGAATAATTGTTTGAAAGAGGCTTGATTTGTTAGCAATAATGTATGTGCATTTCATTTTTAAACATAACATATATGCATATTTAAACAGCTTTTGTAGCGACTGATGAGACTTTCACCGGACTGTCAGTTAGGACGAAACTTCTCCGTGGGAAGCCTGTATAGTGAGATCTCTACAAGCATTAGTACTTCATTTAAGGTAGTAGTTGTATCCTGAATATTGATCGGCTGTAGCTTCATTAGCTGGGAACTGACATCCCAGATTGATGTCTCTTTAAACTGGGTCCTGGTCAGGGATACCTGGGGAATCACACTATTGACTTTGGACTGTTTGTGCTGCTAGGTCTCTGGAGACTGTGTTAGCTTTAATGGGATCCATCAATTCAGCTTCCCTTTTAATAATTATTGTTTTACCATTCACAAGAGGCTACAGCTTCTGATGTTTTTTGTTTTTTTTCACTGTTGCCTGGAGACAACAGAGACTCTCCTGTCTTGGTTTCTGCATAATAAATTGATAATGTGGGGGTTGGTTTTTGTTCATTTTTCTAAATCATGACAAGCTCCTCCTTTCAACCTATTCTTCCAAAGAACAATACACAAGGGAACAATATAAAGAAAAGATACAATTCCTTATGAGTAATCCAGAAATCCCCTTTCACTGAATTGACATCATTAACCTGCAGATTGAAGAAAGAGAAATGGCGTTTCTAGAAGATTAGCATTGTGTAATTGAAAGAGTGTATTTCTCCGTGTGAAAGACAATTGATTTTCATACACTTGATGCCAGAATCCCGTTGTTGGTCTTAACAGTGTCTTTGATTTTTCTCTGGTTTAACACACAATGACCACAGGAAGTTGAGACACATTAAAGCACAACCTTGCAGACCTTCAAGTTCACCTTGTAAGGTGGGGGGAGGGGGCGTAGGTTGCCTCAGATGGTTCTGAAAAGGCGTTTGGAGGGGGAGGAAGAGAGAGAGAATGACAGAGTGAAAGAACAAGAGGAAGAGAGGGAGAATTAAGTGATCTTGGTACATGATGAAAAGGAATGCTAATGTTAAGTACATTGATCAGCCTCTCAGCTACAGCCAGCCAGCCCTTTGCCCCCCGCGATATCAATACATTGAAAACATCATTTGTATCAGCAGTTGTTTCTTTAATTAAGATCTGGCCCAAATCTTTGGTATTGATCTGTGCCATTACCTTATCGACATTGTCTCGCCAAGCTGACTCAGTGGCTTTCTTTTTATTGAAATGACCTGGCTTAGGGGTACAAAGTGCAGCGCTGTATTATGTCACATAAGCAAAGCCATGTCTTTGTCTGCTGTCCAAACGAGGTATTCAAGGTAAGTGGTACAGACCAGTATTGACATCACTTAACAAAATTAAACATGTGGGAAAATAGCCTGCAAGACTTAAATTCTTAAGGGAGTCGTGCATTTAAGTCTAGCAGAAAGGTGATTTAAAACTGAGTTTTATATTATGCTGATGCAAATCTTGCAAGCAAGATATATCAATTATTAAATATAACCAAAAAGCAAGAAAATAAAGTAAACCATTCACTAAATGCTAAAAGGTACACTGTAGGTTTTCCTGCTATTCAACAGTACGACCTCTCAAGGAGTTTTTTTTTCTTCCAAAGAGTCCAATAATAATTCCCTCTGAAATAGCCTCCATTCCTTACTACAGTGTATGGTATTTACTTCATCATCATTAGGAATCTATCCTAGAGTCATTACAGTGATTGATACTGCCATTGAAACCTTAAAGGCTCTTTTTCTATACAGAATGTCCCTTTACTTGGATGTATTTCCTGTCTAATTGAACAATGACACAATTTCTTGTGCTCTTTTATCTGGGTTTTGGGGAGCT
Source organism: Eleginops maclovinus (assembly GCF_036324505.1). NCBI lineage: Eukaryota > Metazoa > Chordata > Actinopteri > Perciformes > Eleginopidae > Eleginops > Eleginops maclovinus. The sequence continues at coordinate 16,390,815 of NC_086351.1, read as the reverse complement.
CATCCCTACATCAGCCAACTCTCGCTCCCCCCCTTCACCCTTCCTACTTTCCTGGCTTCCTCCGAGGCATCTGCGGAGCCGCATGCTGTCTCCTCCCCAATCCAGCCCCTCGCATGGTAAAGGAGAGGCCCCTGAATCCACAATGTGCCTCAGGTGAGGTGTCTGAAGAGCCGTTGACACTCAACCGTCCTGTGTCCTGCTGAATACTGCCAGTCAGTCCCACTTGTGTCACCGCGTGAAGCAGTCCAGCATCCACCAACCTGATAAAATACACAACTCCCTCCCACCAACTCCCTCTCCAAGCCCCTTAAGTGTTAAATTTGTTTCCCCCAACTCAACCCCCACCTACCCCTGCAGGAGCGCCCCGCATTACACTCCAGAAAAACCCCCAAGAAGAGTATTATTTTATTTTTTTAAAGGGTGAAAGGATCGGTGGAGGCTTTGCATCTCCATGGGCATTTTGAACAACGCCTGCTTCGCTCCGATTGCAACCACCACAAACAAATCCAATAGCCACCGCTAATCTGATCATCTCATCCCCAGCACTTTTCATGCTGGGTTCCTTCCTCAGAACCCCTTGTACTAGTTCCAGTCTGGGAGTGTGTGATAAGACACTGGAAATTTAGTCATCATCTTCCGCGCAAAGGAGCTCAGAGGAGGGATTATGATATTCCTATAACCTTACATTGGATATGGACAGGGGCAGCTCCTAGTGCGGATACAATCCTGTACATAGCTATCCGTCCGGCGCTTTTTCTCCCAGCCCCATCCGGCGCCTCTTCCCTTTTTAAAAGGTTGACTTTACAAGATTAGTGCACGCTTGCCGTCATCATGTTAGCAGAGATAGCAAGGAGAAAACGTAGTGTTTACTGTTTTTGAATACATTTTACCACTCCGATAAGAGGCCTGATAAATACAAACAATTAATTCTATTTTTCCCGTATATTGGTTTGTAAAAAGAAGTCTCAGAGTGTGTGAGTGAAAATGGATGAGTTAGATATGTTTATTCTTAAGAGAAGCTTAAAAGGCAATATGATTGGCATGCTAAGATAGAGAAGCACTTGAAAACAGAAATCAGTCGATTTATTTTTTTTAGGAGATAATTCCAAAATGCTTGCTACACAAAAAATGATGGACGAGATAAAAATCACTCCCACTCCCCACAGACCTAATTTTGCTCAGGTTGGCACATTTAGATAACTCCACCGCAAAGATGAGTACTGAGATGACTTTTTGGCATTTGTGGGTGCCAAACAAATCAAAACACGATGTTCGCATTTCGCAAGCATGTGTCTCATTTAGTTTGGCAGTTGCATGTGACTTGCTGTGTAATTATTGTGGATGTCATTCAGAATATTTTTGGCTGGTCAGTGGAAATATTGTTCTGCATTTGCTATATTACTAATATATTAAAACATCCCCATATCCTTTGGTTGAACTCACAGGAGCTGCATCAATTATTCCCAGCCCTGCTCTGGAACTCATAAGCTATTGGCTCATGCAGTCTCATTTATCCAGCTATTTAGACACAGTGGAATCAAGGACATGGATAAAACATGTCAGTTAAAAACACAGTAAACTGGAAAACTGACTGGTGAAATTAAGTTAGAAGAGTAATGAGAAAGCAATTCCAGCCCAATTTAATGTCTACTACACACTCACTGGTTTGTATTTAGATGCACAATGTACATTATTATAAAGATTAGCTAAATAGGCTTTGGATGATCTTCACTCTGTCCATAACCTTTACCGACGCAGCTGCTTTGAGAGATCATTAGTGAGGGAATGTAACGCCTTCATAGCCTTACATTGCATAGAGCAAAGCCAAATCTCCAAAGCCAGTCTTGATTCAAACAATGTGACTCGTGATAGTTATTAAAAGACCTCTGCCTCGGGTTTCGTGGTGAGATGGACACACTAAATGGTGTCAGAGGCAGGTAATTATGTAGCAGCTACTCTGTAGAGCAGCTCGTCACTGTCACACAGTTCATAGTTCACTCTCTTTTTCCTGAGACACTACTAAGCTGCATCTAATCATGAAAAGAATCCAGAGATGTATCCCAGTCCATTAACGGAGTCACGCTTGCAGTATAACATCAGTCAAACATTATAATAGCCTGAGCACTGCTGTGTCGTATGTACAGTAAGCTCATTGTTCTGTCACATTTAAAAAGTATATATTAGGCATCCATGACAGGTGGTGTTAAATATTGATTGTGATGCGTTTGAAATGTTTCAGCTGTATATTTCAACACCGCCATCGTCTTCCTTTCTCTCTCTGCTCCTCTTTGCAGTGAAGTAAGTTCACATTCTTTACCTCCTGTGATACAGACTCATTCAAAGTCAGATTAAATTAGGGCAGGACTGTCTCACTGAGATCCAGAGTGACAGAGATGTCCCAAGCTACAGGAAGCAGCAGTTACAGTTCTAACACCACCACCACCAACACCAACCCCCAGCCGACCCAGCCCCCGCACTTCCCACATCTCCCATCAATATTTCATTAGGTAACCTAAGAAGCAAAGTATAAGTGAACACGCATGTGCGTGTGAAGAGTGCACGCACACAAACACTGTAATTCTGTCACAAACACACACACACACACACACACAGACACACACCGACACACACAGACACACAGACACACACACACACACACACTCTAGCTTTTTACCCCTGTTACTGCCGTACAGGTTTGCTGAGTTTCTGTCTAGCCAGACGTGCAAGGAAAGCTAAGCCCCCCCACACCCTCTCCCTTCTTCCTTCTCCTGCTACTCCTCTTCCACCTCCTCCTCATGGATTCATTTATACTCATTCAGGGTGACAAAAATCAATCATTTCATTCTCTCTGGATGGCTACCCATTAAGAATGAGGACAGCAACTGAAATGAAATACACATTTCCCTCAGCTGATGCCCTCCTGTGATAGATTTGTGCAGTATCAAATGGGTGGAGGTAAGGTTTCTGAAGTCAACATTGAATTGTTTGTACTATATGTCTTCTAATCACCCTCATTGCACTGACAGCATGCTGATAACATGCTTATCTCAAAGCAAATGCATATAGGGAGCTGTCGACTTTAGTAAGCCAACCATGTCATAGAAAAAGGCTATGAGTCACTTTTTCAAACAAATGTAACACCTTGTCAAAGGCCTTTGTGTCTTAGGTGAAAAAAATGTGTTTTTAATAAAAAAATAATAATTTGAAAGGTAATTTAGGTTGTTTAATAATACAAAAACTGGATTCAAGCACAGGAAGGATAGCAGAGGCTGGAAGTTGAACTAAATTTTATCCCCAACATTTGAAAGTAATAAGTGTGTAAACACCCTTAGGATACCCCCCAAAAGTTTGATTATTTTTATTGCTGTGTATCTATTTATCTATCAGTACTTGTCCCTGTTTATTTAATGTTACTGGTCATAGGAATAGATACCTTGAAGTAAGATAATAATAACAGAGAAGAAGCTATCAGGATCTGTGCATAGGAACCCTGTCATCTATGACCAGAGAAAAAAGAAACAAAAAAAACTGTTTTGCCACACAGCTTTTAAAAAATGTGTTCGCGTTAGCTTTCTTTCCTTTGTATATTTAAAGCATCTAAAATCTATTATTTTGAGGACTTGGTGACAAGGGTTATCCAACCCATCAATATTCCACTAAGGTGGCAATATTATTTAACTTTCAATGAAAATAATTCATATCCCTTTGACAAAGCTTTGAAAAACATGGTGTACCAGCATTCAATATTGTTTACGTTTTAAACGCAAAATAGGTTTGGGATGTATCGCTTCAAATAATGTATAAATGTATTATAGTTGTCGGAGAGCTACACAAGATTTATCCTTAAGTTACGCTACTTTTTGTCATATTATTTTTCTGACTTTATGTATTCATAGATTCCTGATCTTCTGGGCACCAATGCATGAATTGTCAAATGCCCAGATTATATAGAAATGCCTATTGTTGAAATACTGATTGCATTGTGTTGTATTTGTGTATGGAAAATATGCCTTTGTTATTTACACCTATCATTTATTTAAAAACATAAGCACATACAGTTATTGCAGTTCCGGATCTCGATGTTTTTCAGCCTCTATTATTCTAACCACATTCCTCTCATATATTCTCCCTTTCAGACAAATATTTTCATATATTGCAAAACACAAGCATATTTTTACAGTAGCATTTTACACTCTCGTTTTGTTTTCTGTAATGTTCATTCCTCACATTGAAAAGGGCCACTAAACCCCTCTCTGTGTAATGAAACACTTTCTGAACACACATCCTGTAGATGTAGAATAAATGACAAAAGGGAGCAGAACATTGGCCGGGACTCACACCTGCTTGGAATGATTAAGCTGTAGCTATTCTTTTTACCCCTTCCAACAAATGACTGCAGTAGTCGACAAAAGGTGTTGATTCAGAGGGCAAATTAAGCCTTGAACAGGCAAGATAATGTGCCTGTGATCAATTAACACAGGCACAAGGTGTACCGGTTTCACTTTGAAACTTTCAGGGCCGGCCAACGGGCCCCTTTGTGCCTTTCAGCCGAGCAGCACTAATCATTTCCGTGGCTTGCTTCTAAAGGCAGCCCTGGACTCAGAGTATGGATTTTGCCTGGGGACTCTCCCGAGGCAATGAACTGACTAGTCAAACATGTTCACAGCAGCCCTAATCTTACTCTAGGACACTGACTTGACATGAAAGAATATATATCTATTTTCCTTTCTCATAACTGTTGTCGGGTTTGTCTTTTTTCTTTAATTGGTGCAAAATAAAAAAAGGGGTCCTTCATAATTCAGCTGGGGGATGAACTCATGACCGAAAATGTGTCTGAAGTCCTGGATACATCCTGTGTATTATTCCTCTTTGTACAGCCTGCTGTAAATACATTTAAAGGTAGCTGTGCAGCAGTTACAGACTCCCCTGTTCACAGTAGGCTTGATCTCAGTCTCTGCCCATGTTCTTGTGAAGGGCATCCAATAACTTTTCAAAAGACATAGCACTACATCAGCAGTGCATAGCATCTTAGTCACAAGGCTATCCAAAAGATGTTGTTCATAAACATAGTCTCACTTATATAAAATAATGATTGACATTACCTGTGATTTACACTATAAGGGCGGTGGTGGCGAAGTCCATAGGGGCTTGGCCTGGGAACTGGAAGGTCACCAGTTCAAGTCCCCGAAAGACCAAGTGCCACCGTGGTGTCCCTGAGCAAGACACTGGTTACCTACACTGCTCCCCGGGCGCCGTACATAATGGCAGCCCACTGCTCCTAACACTAGGATGGGTCAAATGCAGAGACCACATTTCGTTGTCCTAGTACTTGTACTCTGTGCAATGACAATAAAGTTGAATCTTTCATCTTTCATATGTAACTGTATTAAAAAAACAAGCTTTTGTATTAGAGCTGATCCGGAGTTGAGGTGCATTAGTGTATGATCTCCACAGGGTCACACATTAAACAAGATATTGAATTGAGTGTAAGCTTTACATACAGTAGGTACTGTCAGCTTACTGTCACTATGTTTTCTCACACACAAGTCAGTAAGTATTAATCTTGTTTGAGACAGAATACGCAGGCATAACAGCCAGGCTTTGGTGGGAGGCAGATGATGATATATCTATGGAAGTGTGAAGCTGAAGTAATATGATGTACCTTTTATAAAAGCTGGCTCCACAGTGAGGGAGCGCCTTAATCCCCCCTCTAAACCACCCTCTCCATCTTTGAGAGGAGCTGATTTTGCTCTGCTTTAAATCCCCCCCTCTCTCCCTCACTCACCCTTAGGTTTGTCTCGAAGAGAGGGAGATATCTGCCGTTACTATTTTCTTTTAGATTAACTGACTGATGGACCTCTTCAAAGCACATCATCCACACCATATGGATCTTGGCAGATACAAATCACATATAGGTGTCGGGGCCAAAGATAGTTCTCATAAAACACTGCTGTCTGACAATGTGTCAAGGTGTGGCCTTTTGCACGTTCGAGAGCTTTATAAATTGAGGAATTGTAATTTGTGTGTACAATTTAACAAGGCTCGAAAAATTGATGCATGTCTGGTGTGAGGAGGATAGAGAAGAAATTCTATCTACTTTGTTACCATGGTAGTTAAACTAACATAAGCATTTCAGTGCATGACACGTGTTCCTGCAATGTAAGAAGTGGTGTTACTTTTGGCTTTCACGGCCCTCTCTTGAGAGAGGAAAGTAAACAAACACTTGCTTCTCCTGTGAATTCTTGTGTTAACTGCAAGCTAATGATATTATATGGAACCTATGGCCTTGGTAAAACGTATTACATATCTGGGCTTGAATGTATCATGCCATGGATTAGGTCCAGCCTCTGGAGGACCACAAACCATATTAGCTTGAATTACCAAATTTGAACTTTATGCACAAACGCCCCACACCCACCTAGCAGGGTTTTAGCATTTTATATGTCATAATCCCCTATTCCCCACCATCATAACCCCCCTCCCTAGCCCCTCCTGTGCCGAATGACTATTAGGTTATTGAGAAATTCACCACAGATGTCATCCTTAAGATGAATGTCTCCGTTCTGATGTGTGAGGAATGGAATCCGAGCACAGGCTGAAAGACGATAGTCAGGAAAAAAGAAGGATATGGTCAGCTGTGAAAACACAGGCAATGCCAGATAAGGCACTTGTTTTCTGTCCACTACATGCTCAGCCATATCCCAAACCTGAAGGAGTTTTTAGGCCCAAAAACAACTTAGGGTATAATTATCTGCTACCTTCTGGTGCAGAAAGAGGAATGAGACACATAAAGGCAGAACAAGAGAATGTACAACTTGTTTAAATGTATTCAGTAAAACTATTTCCTGTATGCCAATAAAGCACCTTTGAATTCATACCAAAATTCACACCATAGTTATTCTTGAGTTTAACTGTTCAGAAAAATCACAACCTTATCAAATGTATCCTTTGTACTGACAGTTTGTCAACATATTCAATCTTTCGCATTATAATTCAACATTATAGTTATTATTGCTCTATTGTATGTATCAATTTTCATAGCCGTGCAATAGTTTCCAGAATAATGAAAAAATGATTTCTTTCTGCACCTAGAAACAAAGCAATCCATACAGTTACCATTTCAAATACAAGCCATCCAGTCTATGAAAAGGTTATAAGTTGGTGTGTGTGTGTGTGTGTGTGTGTGTGTGTGTGTGTGTGTGTGTGTGTGTGTGTGTGTGTGTGTGTGTGTGTGTGTGTGTGTGTGTGTGTGTGTGTGTGTGTGTGTGTGTGTGTGTGTGTGTGTGTGTGTGTGTGTGTGTGTGTGTGTGTGTGTGTGTGTGTGTGTCCTCTGTACCCATCAGATGCGAGTGGAGGTCAGTCCCTTTGGGCTGTTTAACAGACATCAGTTGTCCTTTCTTCTTCAGGAAATGGATGCAGCCGATTACTATCCGAGGATTCATAAATTCTTTATGGGCAAGTTGAAGTAATAGGGGCTGATGAATTCAGTCTGTATGACGGCCCATTGCCAAATGCTTTTCTCACAACCCCGCCATCACCCACAATGGTTGAGATAAAGAGATGAAGGCTGAGTCTGTCTCTCTTTCATAGTCTCGGTTCCTTTTCTCTTTTTTTTTTCTGCGACATACTCTGGTCTCCTGTGTTTCTCTATCTCTGCTTCTTATAATGTAAAGGATGTGTCCATTTAGCTGGACCCCTAGGAGCAAACTATGACTTGTTTTCAATGCTCTTATCCCTCCCTAAGAGGGCTGGTAGAGTTTTTCCTAGAGAATGTACACATACTATAACATTGACCTTGTTTGTCTAATGTTACGAACCTATCTGTCCCCAAGTGGACTTTACAAACAGATTGTAGCCTGCCTGTCCCCAAAGGTCATTATCATTCTTTTGGTTGGTTCACTCTGGGTTTACATTGGGGCTTATCTGCACATTTGTGAACTTTTACCAAATGCAGTCTGTCCAACAGTTGACATCCAACATCCTATTCCACATCAATCACTGTTTTAGTTTCTCCTTTCAAAGCTGTCTTAGGCCTTGATGTTTTTCTTTTTTTTTGCGATTGAATATCCAGAGGCAGCCCCATGCACTGTCCTCTTGTTATCCCCCTCTATTTCAAAACACTTTTTCCTTGGGTTGTCTTGTGTAGGGGGCTCACTAACTAAGCCAATCTGGCTACACCCAAGAATGCAGAGGAGTTATCCACCGGTCGGGGCTGTTTATATAAATGAGGACAGTGTGACACCCCAGGGTGTTTCACACTTGGTACTACTTCTTTAAAAAAAAGAAATTGAATCTGTTTGTGTCGCATGCTCCTCAAAGTCCCTCGCCTTGTAAATAGATTTTGATGGATACGCTTTCCTCCTCGCCCTCACACTCAAAGTACAAATAATTCCACCACATAAGACCCACTACCCACTTCAGTGCAAGTGTACACAGCACATTGGCAAAAACATATACAAACATTCAGAATCAAACGCTGGCCACCTAGTAGAGTATGATCAAAACAAGTGTGGGAACAAAAGTTAGTCAGAGGAGCCTCTGTTTGTACTCTCAAACAAAGATGTATGGATTTTGTATTGCTGATTGCACTGCCTTTTACGGGGAGTGTGGGAAGTGTAGTCTTTGTTGTGAGTTCCCCGCTGGGCTAAGGTTTTAGCACGTAAACAATCTGACTGGATCATTTGTACAGTGTCACATATATGTTAGATAATGGTTTATAGACAAAAACAAACACCTCCAGATGAGCTTTTTCATTGCACAAACTCAGTCTCCACTAGATGGATAACATTCAGGAAGAAAGTCCATTTAGTGACATTTACTAAGTAAGTCAAGCCAAGTAGGTTTAGTTTTGGCTTGGTTAATCTGTGTTTGACTGCATGCAAGATTACAGAAAAAACAACCTCCACAATCTTCATGAAAAAACCCTAACACAAATGAGGTTTTACCTTTCTTAAACATTTTTGCTCCATTCATGTCGGAAAAAGTAGTTCCCAACTAGGAAAACCCGTATAGTTAATCATATTTGCCACGATGACTTAAATTCACACATCCATTTTCTGCACACGACTTTGGTCCGTACATATTTCTTTTCAACTTAAGAATGACTTTTGATCCTCTTTGAAGCCTTAAGGCTTTTCCCCCAACATGGTGCTCTAACTGGATCTTATCAAATAAATAATACTTGTTTTGATCTGAGATTAAAAAGGGTGCTGATGTGGAAACCAGCATTTCTTGTAAAAGAAAAGGTGTTGAAATAACAGTCTACACAGAGACCCTCTTTACACCCGCTGCTCTAATGCTGAGCAAGAGAGAGGAACAACCCTGCTTGATCTGGCCATGTGTGATGACTCTTGGAGGTCAGTCAGGTTAAATGGTATTTGATTAAAATCAGTGGATGGCCAGCTCTGTCTCTCTTTTTCTCTCTTTCACACATGTACTCACACACACACACACACACACACACACACACACACACACACACACACACACACACACACACACACACACACACACACACACAGATACACAAACAGACCCTCCACTCTGGCCTGCTGGGAATAAGGGGAAGAAAATAGCCTTCTCTCTCCGAGGTTGTTGTGGTTATGGAGGGGGTTTGGAGGAGAAGTGGGGTTTTGGGTGGGGGTGGGTGGTGAAGTCGACCTGTATGTTTGGCTGGCAAAAAAAGGCTTGCCACTGTTTATCAAGCCACAGCAAATCCAATTAGCCTGTGGCCTGCCTTCCAACCCTATTAACCTGCTCAGCTGTGAGAGCACTCAACAGCTCCTGCCAATATCTCATTTCTCCCAGCCGTTGATAAGATCGGCTCAAGATATTCAGTGGGGTTCACTTCAGCTCCATGTCTGATGCTACAGCTGCTGCCGAGGCTTTCGAACTACAGCGTCCGTCCTGATCTCTGCCTCTCTCTCTCCTTCTCTTGTTTTTTCTTTCTTTCATTCTCTTCCCTTGTTGTTTTCTATATTTTACTCCCCCACCTGTCACCTCTTTCTCTTCCTGTCTTCCTTCCATTTATCCCACCCTTTGCGCTCACCACAACTCTCGTTTTCTCTCTCTCTCTTCCGTCATGTAGCTACACCGAGACAACAAAACAACTAGGACTGTAACTTCCAGGCCAATGGCTTGTTTCCTCCCAGACAGCGATCAGGGCGCAGGCCCCACTGTCTGACAGGAGGGGAAACTGATTTTCCTTATCATTGCCTGCCCACAAAGGGCCAGGCCAGGCCCGCGTGATTAGCATTCCTTGGTGGAGATGTGTCAGCCCTATTTCTATCACAGAGACAGATTGAGGCTTTCACTCAGACTGGCGACTGAGTGACACATGGCCCTGACTGGGGGGACAACATTGTTATTTGAGTTAAGAAATCAATTTGTATCAAATGTACACTGTAATTTATTTGTTGCCTTTGAAGGGAACCTGGCTAAGATAAATGGGAATGGACTTTTTTTCCCCCCTCTCCCTTACCTTGAGCCTGAGCCGATAAAGTTTGTGTGAAGCCCATGATAGTTCCCTGCGTCAGAGTAAAAAGTGACAAACATGTTTAAAGTTGTGCAGTGATCTTTAAATCTCAAAAAGAACACCTTGTCGGACATGATAGAACATTTTTACCTCTTCCCTCCCGTCTGTCAGCCGGCTCTGCTGACATACGGCTTTAGTATTTTTGCTGACATTTCGCTTTATCACATATATCTAGCGGCGAATGGAGAAGCGATTATTGTCCCTTTTTAACACTTTTTTTCTCCACCCGATTCACAGTGAGCATCCAAGCTCTGAGATCAAGATGGTCTTTTGGGATTAGAAGGATTATTCTTTTTTTCATGTCATATTTTAAAGGCTCTGAAACAATATTCATATTCTGTGACATGCCTCCTTTACAGCAGAAAAAGCCCCAAAGTCCCACTGATAAACAATAGAAATATCTATTTACATTTTCTGTAACGGTAGCATTTTTGACAGAATTACTATTTATCACCAAAATGAATAATTTATATTAAAATATGTCTTTACTAGAACATTTATTTTAAAACAGATAGGCGTACATAACAAATTACTATCAACCACAATGTGATTTTTTTTGTGTATTAATGTTTGTTTTTCTTTCATCATAGGACCTTTTTTTTCTTCTTTTAGTGTATTGTTGCTTGTAACAAAAACAAAAGTGAACAAACATGATGCTCAAAAACTGAAACCCTCACTGTCACATCAACTACATTATAATACAAAACATGCTTTCAGTTACAGTGCAGAGTTAGTAAACCAAACAGTTGCACAAATATGGGAGGAAATCTGGTTTCATTTAGTCCGCTGCTGCTTCCCTGCTGGCTAAATCTGAGGAACAAATGTCTTCTGCATCACCGTGCCATGAGGACTTAACACTCAATTCATTTGGGACTACTTGGAATGGAAAACCTCTCAGCACTTCACAATTATTTTACAGATCGGTGCACATTAACTCTTGCAGGTAATTGCAGCAAGCCCGGGTCTGTGAGAAAAAAAACACTGGAGGACATGAATGTGCACTTTTGCAACATTGTTAGTGTCTTTACATGTTATTTAAAGTATTTTAATCTGTATGTTACATCAGATGCTTGGGTGGATTTTTTTTTGTATTAATATTTATTATTTTATTTTCAAAAGTTACAAGGTGAGACAATACCACAACATTAAAGGACAGCATGACAAGACACAACAAGACCCACAAAACAATAACAACAGCAAAAAACAAACAAACAGCAGCAGTAGCAACCTAGTACTCACTCATGTGTGGGTACTGATGTTATATTTAAGCCCACGGTTATAACACTTGACCATTCTTCCTTCATGTAGGGGGCAACTGGGGACCAGTCCCTTACAAACTCATCCAGAGTTCCTCGCAGCACGTGTGACAACTGCTCCAATGGCAAGATTGGCATCAGTTTTTCAAACCATATCAAAAGATAAGGCGGCTCCTTATCCAACTATTTCTGGAGTGAGTCGTGCCGCATACAGAGCGATACCGATAATGTGCCTATTTCCATGTTCATAATTTAAATCTGATCCAAGGACAAAGTTATATGGCTTGAAAGGTATATTTATGTCAAACACTTGTCTGATCTCTGTTTGCACTGACTCCCAAAAAGACACAATTTTAGGGGTGGATTTTCTTTTGTGGTGATTTAAATATAAAATACTTCATTTTCTATGTTTAGAAATTGTCAAATGTATCTAAAAAAACTGCCCCAATTGAAAAGATACATTTAAAAAAAAAAAAAGGAAAAAGACAAAAACAAAACAGCAATTATGTTCCATAGCTCAATCTTAAGAGAATATTTTACTTGCATAAAACACTATTCATGACATCTATTTTGGGGGAATAAACTCAATGTCCTTTCCACATATGAGGCTGTGAATAATGAAGAATAGCAGACTATCCCATTAACATCAAGAGGGAATTTAGCATTTCTCAGAAACTGGAGTAAGAGGAAAAAAGCAGGTGGCTATCTATACACATCAAACATATATTAAGCCTCCAGGTTGACCCAGCATTGCTTCTTAGTTTGGCTTTTTCAGAGGGCCGCAAAGCAGAGCCTGTCCTGAATTTCAGTACAGAATTTAGATATGTAAATGTCCTCAAAGGATCCACGATTGAAAAAGGATGCCATATTGCCTCAAAGCCACATACTCTAAAGCTAAACAAGATTAAGAAAATTGAATCATTTCAAAAGCTGTGGGCAGAATGTAAACTGGTTAGCATTCTAATCCTCTGGGCCAGGTGACCAGCTCAGCATGTGTACAAACATACTGTATGAAGAACAAATGAGACGAGAGACAGAAACTGTACAGTGGCTCATTTGAATGAAATAAATACCCGAGCGCTTTCCTACCTGAGAAATACATTTGTTTACTAGCTTTGCATCAGATGTCCTCTGTAGGGTCCTGGCCACAAATATTATTATAATTCTGTCCTAATTTCCATTTAGTCGTTCTATTGCCATATGTTTGCCCGGGGAAGGTTTTGTTTGCTTTCCTGCATCTTCAATCGAGGGAAAACATTTTCTTTACCTTTATTTTTTTAGAAAGATATTGCAGAAAATAATTCTTTATTCATTTCAATATTTGATTTATACTCATTTGATTTTAACTCCTATTATTTAAACTGTGTGCAGTTTATCATAGATTTTACTCTTTTTCTGAAGATATTTGGTTAAAAAAAAAGGTGAATAAAAAGGTTGATAGTTATTGTTTGAAAATGTATAAATAAACATGTTCAGATTAAGCCACCACATGGTGCTCGAATGGATGTAACACTGACATTTTCTACCGAGAGGATGAGATTCGCAAAGGTCATTCAAACAAGAACTGACCTCTTGATCCCTGAAAACTGATAAGTAAACAAGTCACTCTCTAATAAAGTATCACATTTCAGCTGTTTATTTACCCAGAGGCCAACATTCTTAGCATTAGCTTAACTGTATAGGCCACAGCTTAAGTAACATGCTACCATGCACAGGGCATCTTTAAAGCGATTTGATAGCTTGGATGTATACAGTCTTATCGGTTGTACTCTGGCTGACCTTTATGCTACGTTCTCAAGGCTCCACTCTATATTTGTCATATCAACAGCAGAGTGATACTCTTTCCGTGCTGCTCTCAAATGACATTGTGGGAAACAAATCATGGGTCAACACGGGAGTTAAGGTATATTTTGGACACAGAGGCAGAAACTGACACACAGCTTCGTAGAGGATTTTGATTCAACATTACAGATAAGGCAAATATCTTCAGATTTGTATTTCTCCTTTAGTTCATGTGGTAAAAAGTGCCAAACATAACTAGTGTTATTTCTTCCTCTGTTTTCAATGTAAAAACCATTTGGGGAAAATGAACACTATCTTATTTCAAATATTTAATCACTCTTAAACACTACAGTGACCAGATCCATCTTGTGTTTTTACACTCTGTCAACAGAGATCTTGCTGGAAGCCCTGGGGTCAGCAAAGTGCTTAATCCTTTCTGTCACTGTCTCATACTGACAGACTGACACATCTAGCCAGATTTATAACAGGAAGTCATTGCCGTTCTTGGTAAAACTGGTGTTAATAAGGGAATTTAGGGTGAGATGAGTGAGTTGTAAACACTTATACTGCACAAAGGTGGAAATAATGCACTGAGATGTACTTCAACTGACAAAGCTAAATAGGCATAGTTTATATACATTGTTCATTATAATAAATAGTGCCCATAAGCACACAATAAACTATCTTATCATAGGATTTATAAAGAAAAATGGAAATATTGAATATAGTCTACATATAGATAACTTTTTTCTTTTGTTTTAGGTATTAAGTAGTTCTTAAGATTTAATATCCAAAACCGTAAATGGTTGACAGTTGTTACATCTTTACAAGCTTATACAATGCCATTTTCAAACACAAATGTCAAGGATTTATTTACTTAAATACTCTTTTACCTCAATTAAAGGGTGAAGCTTGTAATTTGAAATAAAATAAAACATGTACTTCTTCGTCCTCTGCTTGTGGCTTCTTAGGCCTTTTTTTATGATCAAATAGCATATGAAATAATCTTCCTTATGTCACTAATAAACTACTAAAATGTCCAACCAAAGAACAGGCTACTATTCAGAGAGATCTTATTGGAAATGTTAATTATAAATTGAGAGCTCCTTTGATGTTGGCCAATTATACATAACAAAACTAAAAATGTGTTTTTATTTCAAGGGCAAGGATTTATAACCCTTTCAAAACATATTTCTAACTTTCCTAAAAGTAATAAAATATATGAACATCAATCTCCTCTGTATTTTCTTAGTGTCCTCAGATTATCTTTGGCACATTAGTCTATGGAAAACAAATCCCCCTTTTTATATTGAGAACATCCAGTTATTCCATTTAAACGTTCTGTAGCCTAAATATTTATAGTTAATGCATTTAAAAAAAGCTTCAAAATATAGTGGTGATGCCAGATTAATTAATCTTTATATGTTTTGCTCTTTTTTTTTGAGTATCACATATTGTTTTAATAGGATTTTCAGTGTGCATTGATATATCAATGCAACTTGTTTTGATTTGTGCATGTGAGAGCTATTCATCAGGATAAAATAATTATTCTTAATTTTCACTGTCAATACTTTAAATAACACACTTTTTTGTAGTATTATCTACCATTTAATAATTGTATGTAATAATATCCTCTTAATTGATGCCATTGCTGTATTACTAATAAATGCATATTATGACCGTTGGTTTTCAGCTCAATTCAATAAATAAACACATCTGTCTTTAACATCCTGGTATTTTGCATGGACTGAAATTATTCTAGCTGAAGCAGCTAAAACATGCAGCCGTCATAGATCAAGGGAAGTGGGGAAAGGCAAATAAAAAATCAAAGGGAAATGATATTTGGAATGGAATCGATCCTTATATTGGAAAGGCTCCCAAACGAGTGAATATATAGCATTTGAATTCCAGTGTGGGACAAATTCTCCAACGTTCCAAACATGTGTTCACAATCTGTTTTTGAAATATATGACACCGACCCGTCACACGACTACTGCCCACATGGCCACATTTAACTGTGTATTTTTTCGGTTTTAACAAAGCAATATGTTAGTTTTAGATAAATATCTCCAAATGAAGTTCTGATTCATGGATAGATTATTTAATAGCATGCATAAAAGCAATTTGCTGCCTGTCTCCAAGCAACCTGTGAACAACTTCAGTTCCCTCTAATACAACCAGGATAACATGTCATCATTTAATATCTCCTGACATTTGACATTTGGTGATTTATTGTTTCCTGGGTCATGCAGTGAGAATCTGATGGTTTAAAATGGGAGACCCTAGCATACGTCATGTGCAAAACCAAGTCAGAATATGCAGCTTCATTTGCTGAAGTGAAACCTGAGTGAAACATAAACGTTTCAATATGTGCACCTAAAAATAATCTGTAGCTCCATAACAACAAGGACATATGACCCTGCCCGCCCCCCTGTATCATCCGAACGATGCATCCAGCCCCCGACATGTTCGTAGAACCCTATTAATACCAACGTACTATTTCATACATGAAGAGCTTAAAACCAGAACTTGGTTGCGCTTTAGAGAGATTTAGTTTGGCTTTGACAAGAAGTCCTCAAATGCCATGCTGCTCCAGTATTAATCCCAAAAACAGATTTACTACTTGTACGATATTTGGAAAGTATTCTGGCAAGTGAGAGAGCGAGATGTTCATGGCAAGGGGCAGGGGGTGTCACAGAATCATTCCCGGAGAGCCTGGAGTGAAAGTTAGGTCACAGCAGTGCAGTATATTAACTGAAGAGCCAAGAATGTGTGTGATAAATCTTGCTCAACCCGGTGCTAAGTGTCACATTGTGTTTATGGTGTACAGATTGCATACTGCTTGTTTTCTCCTGGCTCGGGCCAGGGATAGACTGTCTGACTGACTGACTCCACAGGCAGACTTGACTCTAGCATTGTTGGGGTTGACATTGTCGGTTCGACTAGTTTTGTGGCTAGTTCGCTGAATGGCTATCTGACTTAGTAACTGCTTTGCAGCCTGATTAGCTGGTTTATTCACTGGCTGGCTCTCTGCCTCAGTGCCTGGCTTGTTGAGTGATTGGTTGGCTTGCTGGCTGTCTGAGTGAGGCTGTTTGATATATGATGTGGTTCAGCGTGGTTACGATTAACGGATTGGCAGAACAGTTGCATCCATTAATAACTCCACCCTATGGGGATGGAGCAGTCCCCGAACCGCATGCTGTTCTTGCACTCACATCACTGTTTTTTGGAAAAATTAATGCAGCTAGTTAAAAGATTTGTTGAAAATGATTTTGAAATGTGTTTACTCTTCCATTTGAAAGTAAATATCAGTTTTGAGTGCTGTTCGTGGTGAAAGATACATCAGTGGTGTCATCATCACTACGCCTGACTGTCAAAAAGGAGGAAAAGCACTGTCTCCCTGTGCAGCATATAGATCTCCATTGAATCTCACCCACTCATTGCTGCAGGGTTTGAAGAATTTAAGTTAATATACTGGCTCATAAGGCGAGATTAAAGATGCCGTGTAATTTGATTAACTGAATGGAAACGAGAGAGGCCACAGATGGGAAAATAAGCTTTTCCAGGGCCTCATTAAAGAGAGAAATCCTGTAAAACCTCCTGGGTGAAATTCTGCTGTGAAGAAGCTCTATGAATGGAAAAAAATAGAACAGTTTCATGGAGTTTCAGCATGGTGTTGAAAAGTGGCTGCAGAAGAACATTTTTGTAATAATTGACATGCTCAATGGGAAATATATTTCCAGTCGTGGTTGCTGTTCTGAAAGGAAACATCTTGTACCTGATCCCCTGGTATTATTTTTGAAAAAAAACTGTCTTAGCGTCATTGTTCAAACATGATCAATTTGTTTCTTCTTTCTTAATCTCTCAAAAACAAAATAAATACATATGGACAACCCAAAAGTGTGACTAATTCCATATTAAGCTCTAAGTTTATTTTGTTTGCGTGTTCAGTTCTTTTTGTTTGAGTTTTTTTTCTACATTTTAAACCCAAAATATCAAGCCCAGGATAGAATGCAGTTATGTAGCATTACATTGCGGTGTACTTGAACAAAGAACATATACAATGAAAATGAATTCATATGGAGGGAAATCCCTTTAATGTGCTGTTTCTCACCCATACACATGACGACCACGAGAGGATTCATAGCTGCTATGTAATGTATAAATCCTCTCAATGTTTGATACTTCACCTGTAAAATGCAAATTTTATGTGTCCATAATTGCATTTAAAACCTTCCTAATTCCACACCCTTGTCGACACAGGTAATAGATATTTTTCATTAGTTTGGGGATGTTCATCTGAGAACTTTATAAAAAAAATTCTTTAACATTTTCAATACTGTTTGACTTCCTTCCCTCATCCACATGTGCAGGGAGATCAAGATTAGGTGTCTGCAGAATGAAAACCCAGGAAGCTCACCTGCTCGCCCTTGATATTACGCTGGAAATATAAAATCCATTCCCAGATTTAGACATCTCTCTGCACCAGAAAATGTTCTATTCTGTCTGGAGCCACAGACTGCCTGTCTGTGCCATCGTCCCTTTATGGCTCAAACTAGATGTCTTAGTTATTGGGATGAAGAAATCCCTGTCAGTGGACATTCATGGGAGAATCCCCCCCTTTTCTCACTCTCAGCGAGGTGAGGTTAATTTATATTTCTCAAACCTGTTCATTTCTCCTTAGAAATGGATTCAGTTGAAGTGTTGGCGCCGGATCGTTATCGGCGCGCTATCATTCCGCCGGGACAGCCCAGCCATCATCACAAATGGCCGTTTTTCAGCGGAATAAAACATATGAATTAAACTTCATAAGCTTATCTGGTCTTTGATATGTAGAAAGCCCAAGGTTTATTTCCACATTAATCCAAAACCCGTCTATTGCTTTGGCTCTTTGATGCATGAAGGTGGGTTTAGAAACTGGAATCTGCCAGGTATATATAACTGCATGTTTTACCCACCGCTTGAGCTTCAGGCCCTCTCTTTTTGCCTCTCTTTCTCTCTGTCTCTCTGTCACACACACACAGGTTTTCCCTAAGAATTTCATTACAAAAGGCAGCCATATGCATTGAAATACTGCCGGCAAGCAGGGGTCATGTAGCTCGATACTGAGTTTCCCTTGCCTTTGTGCAATCTTAATTGTCTGTCATTTCTGTCTGCAGCCCCGTCTGTGTGCGCTCCAAATAAAACCTATGGAAACATGAAAGGTGGAGCACTGCCCTCACTTTCATCAAGGGATCGCTTACCAGGCCTTGCCGTGGCTACCCCAGGCTTGTGTTACGTACCTCATAAAAGTAGCTCTTGTTTCACCGATGCACTGCCCCATCTGGGCGCTGGACTAATCTGTCAAGCCGAGCTCCCAGGCAAATTCTTCTGCAGCGTAATAGACACTGTTACAAACTCTGACTGCCTTCCTCCTCCACTCGTTTTCCCCCCTCATTTTTGCAGAGGGCTCCCCTGATGCCCTCTGATGCCGCTGACAGTTGGAGCTGAGACTGGATGCCATGGTGAATTTCTATCGTGCTATTGCATCTGTCATTGTTTTCACCAAGGTGTTGACCTCCACGCGTCCTCATCAGAATGTTGCCTCAGTTCTGCAACTCCAAGCAAAATAGATACCTACAACTCGGATGATCGCAAATGGTATGCAAGCTGCAGAAACCCCTTCCCCTTTCCGATAGTTGCTGCAAAACTTTGACAGGCAGTTGGAAACCTCGGGGAATTAGGTCACGGAGGGGTGGGAGAGAGACAGAGGGCTCAGGGGAGTTGGGCTGTGTTTCTATAGCTCCGGTTGAACACTGCCACGACAGCATACATTCACAGGATGAGAAATACTCT
This sequence comes from Eleginops maclovinus, assembly GCF_036324505.1. Lineage (NCBI taxonomy): Eukaryota > Metazoa > Chordata > Actinopteri > Perciformes > Eleginopidae > Eleginops > Eleginops maclovinus. The sequence continues at coordinate 16,371,408 of NC_086351.1, read as the reverse complement.
TTCAAACTGTAACCTATCCAGTGCCCTTCATACTTCACCCCTGGTAATGTTTTGATCCTCTCATCCTCGATCTCATTGTCAATCTCCACCCTTGTTACTTTTATTAATACAATCTGTATTTTGTGTTCGGAAAGCTCTCTATCAAGAACAATATTGCTTTATAAAACATGGGGAGATAGTTTACAAAACTAATTCAATGTATTGATAACTTACTTGGCACTACAGCAGTTGCTATACCACAGCATAGTGTATTCTTCCTCATATGAGAGCATCAAGGCGGATATGTGTCTTACAGCTGGGCGGAAACGTTGACAACCTCTCTGTTTCTGATGGGTTGTGCCAGTCACTGGGCCTCTAACAGATGGAGACAGTCACTTGGATTGAGTTTATTACTCCAATGATCACACCCTCCGTAAGCCACATTCAAGACAGTCATGGTATTTTAAGCAGATTTCCTCTTAAAGGGGAGGAGAGACGGATATTTCTCCTTTTTAAAGTGGTCTTATCACTCGGGCTGTCGACTCTGTGGAAAGCCTGACAGCTACAGCCTGCTGAGGCACCGAGTGGCCTCGCTGTGTCTTCTGCTGTTACGATAGACAGGCGGGACAGCCATGCTACTCGGCTATTCTTCTCCTCATAACACAGAGTGGCATGAACCTTTTTGCCTACTTATATATGGACATAATGCCCTTTGTATGTGTAAAATTTAAATTAAATAACTTTGATATGATTTTGAGTATGGTAATGAGGAAAAACCTACACTACGTGTGGAATATTTTTCAGTATGAATAAAGAATTTCCCCACCACAGCCCTTTACAACTTGATGAAGGTACTACATCATATAATAAGCCATGTACTTTGTTTCTCCATAATATCCTCCGCATTATTGGGAGTGTTTTTCTAAATTATGTTTATATTGTAGTATGTTTTACACTACTTTCCTTATCTTGTAATTTCTCCATAACATGACCTTCTCCACTACCTTTACTTTGAAATGTTTTCTGTGAGTCCTCACCTATATCATTATGCTAATTCAAATCTGTTATTTATTCCTTAACAAATTCTCTTGTCTCAGCCAGGGGTCAATGTTCAGTTAAAGGCCTCAGCCATGTGTAGTAAAGTAAACCAAGGAGGCACTGTATACAGAGGGGCCTGTAATATTCATTATGCTTAACAACACACTGAGTTGAGAGTTAAGCTCTCCTCACATTCCAGGCCAGTTATTAGTCAGCATTATAGTTTATTTGTCCAGAGGTAAGATAAACCAGAATGCTCTCGGCCCCCTGCTCCGGTCCTGCAACACTGACTGGTTTGTTTGAACAAAGGGAAGTGCTCTCTTATGACAAATAGTCCAATAACAGAAGATAATGCATACATGGCCTCAGAACCAGATAATGCCTCTGTCAAAGCTGTGAGTGGAAATGAATAGATATTTACTTATTTTACTCTGGCTGCATTATGATGTGTTTTTTGGCATGTACTGTATCAGTTAAACTCAACATGCTCACACAAGAGTTGGTTGACAGGAAAGGTTTGACATTTATAAATTAGATAGCACTTGGAAAATTAAGTTTATCGCTGAGCATTCCATAAAACAAGCTGTGCCTTTAAACACATTTTAATTCATCATGTAAACACATCTCCTTTCCTTAACTTGCTAGATTTGAGTTTGTTGGCAGTGGTTAGGTCTTCAGCACACTCTTCATGTGGAAAACCACATTTCTTAAAACCTAAAGCCACCCATATGCCAACTTTTGGCTTTAGTTAAAAACAGCACATGACAGTTTCTCTAAGAGTGCACTCCCGTGCCATATGCATGCACTCATCTCATCAGGGCATGCAACCACAGACACATTAGGTACATGTATCTTCAGTTGGTCAAATGTGTTTCTTAAGAGTTAAAATCTATACAAGTGTTTTGCTGTATTATCCTGCCATTATTCATCTTTTTTCGATCATTATTGAAAATGTGCCCGCTACTTTGCCGTTCTTCAATATATAATATTTTAATTAAAACGCAAACATGCTAAAACAGTTGATACACATCTATCTAATTGTTAAATTATGTTACAATTCACTATAAGCTACTTTTTAACTAAATCCCAAGATAACTTCAGTAAATAAACAAGTTAAACGTAAGGTGTGACACACGCATACACAAAGCCACATGGATCGTCAAACAAACCAAACCACCCATGATTCCACCCTCTTTGCTCTGAGTGTCTAAATGTTTTTAATTAGCTAGAAGTTGTGGTGTTCCCTCTGTGACTGCTTACTGCCTGCCCATCACAGTCACTTCCTGATGTGTCCTGAGGATGAACTTTGAGAAAAACATGGATTGCAAAAAAAAAAAAAAAAACGGCATCGTCTTCTTAACTATAACCAGCCTACAGTGAGGCGGCTTGCGGGCTGCCTGCTGCTGCACAGAACATTCCCATCAAAATCATGTTCAATTGTCCCCTAATTGTCCTCCTTTCGCTCCCCAGAAGAAGTTGCTGACATGAGAAATTAGGCAATCAGGATGGCATTAGTGCATAAGCGGAGGACCGAGGCATGGTTATAGTATAATGTATAGGCCCCATTGGGGGTGCAAATAAGCAGGAAAATACTCACATCTCCCTTTGATGTGATGGCTGCTCCCAAATTAAACTCTTAGTCACACTGCTATCAAAAGGATATGGTTGTTAGCAGTGCCCTGCTCTGATCTGAGCACACTTCTGGATCTTATTACAATGTGACTTTTGATTGATGCCCTTTAGGCTGGATCATTGTGAGTAAACATATATATTCCTGTCCTTTTCATAAGCCTGTCACTGGAGAGTTGTGAAATGATGGGTTGAACTCAGTTGTGGAACAGATATGAAAGCACAATTTGGTCAAAATGGGAGAAAAAAAAAGCATATGTTTATTATTCTTTGGAATTGTTTTATGTTGATGCCTGTATCTTTAGTGTTGGCAGCAGCTACAATACATGTTTTATTTTTATCTGAAACAATGTCCCGTCATTAAGGCAGTGTGTTGTGTTTTATATCTGATATACTGTTAAATTTACTAGAATGTTAACCCTTCATGAAAACAGGAAGAAAAATGTGTGCGCAGATTTAGCTTTTTTAATATAAAATAATTACAAGATCTCTAAATTGAGATAAAATAAATAAATACATATCTCCAAATAAACTGGGTCAGGTGTAGCACTATGTTGTGCAAAAAAAGAGGGGCGGGGGGGGGCGGTTGGGGGTGGGGCAGTGAAAAGTTTCCAAAAACCCCCTGGGGGATTCAATGAGATTACCCCCCAAAAAGATTGAATTAGTTTGGCCAGCAGAAAAAAGAAATGCTAGAAACTAATGGCAAATAACAAGCCTGTGACAATTCATCAGGCAACTTCACAGAGGGGAGGGCTTCAGTGGAATGCCTGAGACGGGACCTTTCCCCTGTGCAATGTTATTCCAACAAACAATGTCAATGAGATGGCATCCTACCTCTCAGCAATTTGCATGCTTGTCAGTGGAGTGAAAGCCAGTTTAAAGGTACATCCTTTATGTGCCGGAGAAAGGATTAGGGCCAGCCCCACAAAGAGGCTTTGATTTCTTGCAAATATGTATAAGAAGTTTGTCTGAGAAAAGTGAGTTTTCAAAGCTGCAACTTTTCCAGAGAATACAATTTATTTTCTTTATGTGTCAGGGTATGTGAGTGAGTGTGTGTTCAGAAAGCTAACTCTACGAAAAAAGTTTGTCTCCTTGATTCAGGGTGGGTAAAACAAATATAGTATTACAAACGTATATATGAAGTATTGCATTCAAATTTGAATTGCAGGAAATTATAAAAACAACACAAATATTATATCCCTATTATGATGGGACAAAAAAACATGATTCAACCGTTTAAGGTTCAGTCAACAATGTGTAAAAAATATTGTTAAAAATGGCATTTGTCTTGTGGGAATGTCCTACTTTCCTTTCCTTTTTTTTTCCCCCTTTATGTTTTGTTTCAGGGTCTCCGACTGAAAGCTCCTTACCACTCCGTTCAATGATGGACAAGCTCATCCCATATAACCTCAAAAAGCAAGCCAGTGTGTGCGCCATGTGCACTTAGCGCTGAGGTTAGAGTGCAACCCTCATTAGCATGTATAAACTCCTGATGTCAAGAGGTCGCCTTTGACCCTAACACACAAAATATTGCTGGAAACATGATTGACACAAAGTTTATATCTGTGTGTGTGAAGGATGTGCATTGCTAGCAAGTGACTATTTACGTATTTAAAATCACGAATGTAGATTGCAATAACCTAATTACTGCACCATGATGCTACATTATATCCAACTAAGGCTGATGACCAATTGAATTTGTTTTTGGATTATGATTTGCTTACCTTTAAATCAAAAACAACTAAAACAAAAATTACTTTACATACACACACAATTACATTTAAGTAGATTATTTTATCTTTATTTTCTTTATTTATTGAGTACTTTCATTGCTCAAGAAATTAAATCTGTTTTGCATCAAAATGTCTCCCTATGACCGCTCGTTGAAGCCTCGGCACTTGCTTACAGCAGACTTACAGAAATCCTTCACTGTCCAACAGTTGCTTCACAAGTTTAAGTCACTTAATCGATTGATGGCTACATGGCAGCAGTATTTCCAACAACTCCAGTTAACATTATAGGGCTTAGACATAAAAAAACACTGCTTCATGCTTAAAAAAGATCACCGGAGAGGCAATGTCCCTTCGGTGGCAGTCCAGCACAATGTGTTCCAGTTCACTTTCATCATGTTGTACCAGCTGAACATGGTGTAGCTTTCAGCCCTGCCCTGTGGGAAACCAGCCTGTCTTTTCTCTCGCTGTGTATTTGTGTGTGTGCGAATGTGTGTGTGATGCTGTCGAGCTATGTTGTCCCGGGCTTTCAGCAGCACAAACTCCCTGTCCTAGGGCCTCCAGCGTGGATTGGCCACAGAGACTCTGTGTGGCATGCTCGGATGAATGCTACCCTGATTCTCTACCAGAATGCCACCAATGCAACCCCCAAAGCATGTCTGTTGGACAGCGCTGGGCTGCCAAGAGGGGGCCACTTTCTTCCACATTTCTTGTTCTACTTCTCACTCTCTTTCTTTTCTTGTCTGCCTTAACTCTGAGTCTTTCTCTTTAAAAGCAAACAAAGCAAGTGTCAGCCTGAAAGCAATGTGGTGGCTCTATGAACCCTTTGTTTTCTTTCAATGAGATCTTCCCCCCTTTCAGTTTCCTCTTACGTCCTTTTGTCTTTCATTCCTTCCTTACCTTAAAACATTTGTCACACTGTATAATTACACACAAAACACAAATATGCCATACAGCCTCACACACACTCTATACCTCCCGTGGGTTGATAAGGTACTGGAACACATGTAAGGCTTCCGATTTAGGAGCGTTTCTTAGGTCTTATGAACATGTTCTCCTCTATGCATGTTTATAGGTTAATCCATGAAACTCGATCATTTCTTCTAATAATGGTAATCGTTTATCTCGTGTGAGAGTTGGCCTTGAAACCAACAGACTGGTGCAGCAGTAGTCAACCAGTAAATTGGTTTGATTACAGTATACTGAATAATATAATCAAACTTCATTAAGGTTTTACAAATGATATATTTTTTTTGCCTCTAAGTTCATATCACAACAGCTGTTCCGCATATAATACCCTCCTTGATGACTTGTGTTAAAAGGTTATGAAAACAACAGTGTTCTCATTGTTGAGATTGGCCGCTGTTCCAGAAGGCCTGAATCTTGAGCTGTTGACATTTTTGAATACTTTATGATATGAATTCTCTCCCCCAAGGTGACTTAACATGACCCTAATAACAGATGCCCTTTTTTTTGTAAAAATACACGACAAATCCTAACATAAAAATCAATCTCATGTTTTGCCTAGCACAATAAATCTGCGCAGTAAATATTTTAAAGGGGAACAAGATTATGTTCAGTGTCACATGTTAGGGGTATAATCTAATTAAATGATTGTTAAATTCAAGTATCAGTCCTTGTCTAAAGAGAGAGGATTTTAATCACAGTGTGAGTCAGACACACTGTGTTTCAATCCCTTATAGACATCCTTAAAGACATATGTCGGCAGTTGATATTTATCTCTACAGTCTCACATTTTTTTAAAATAAGCTAGCTTCAGTGTTCATTACATCTAGTGTTTACTTTTTGTCATTTTTACATTTCTACAGTTACCTTGAGCAGCTGCGCACATTCTGACAGTTCACCAATTAATACTTTGGGGCCAAATGTTGCCAATCCCAGGGGACGCAAATCTAAACAAACTCCAGGTTTCAATTTTCTAGCATCCTTAGAAAAGAGGATGTGAAGGTTTGAATCAAATATCTCCTCTCAGACGTCTGCTTTGTTTACATTTTGTTTCCTCTTGTATTCCTTTGGGAAAGCTCGGAAATGGTAATAATGTCAAGGCGTGCTATGTCTTTAATGGCTCAGGCGAGAAGGAACTTGCCTGCCAATGTCCATGTAAAACCAACACTGTGCTGTGGGTGTTTGTACGAAAGGCCTAATCAATTCTGAAGCTGATACGTTGGTAAAATAAATGAGACTTCAAACTAAGTAAAGTAGTCCTCTAGGGATGAAATGCCAGAGAGCCACGGCCTGTTTAACTCAACCTGGAGGTTGGATTTGTTTCAGGTTTCAAGGATTTGTTTGGTGTCAAATCTAGTAAATAATTAGCTGATAAGGAGCAATGTGGAGTTTTTTTAGAAACCTTACCTTTAGGCCACAATAACATAAGGATATAAACACGTATGGCATTGATGGGATAGGGCCTAGTCCTCAATAATGACTGAGGAATGACTGAGGTCAGCTTGAGTGAAACAACAAGAACGAATACCCGAAGGACAATAGCACAGGTCCATGTTTCCATAGCACTGCCTTCAAGATCAGTGGTGAAATCAGTCCTCAGAAAATGTCTGTACTAACCAAACATTATCTTTCAGTGATTATCTAGCAACACTGCTGAGGTAGTGTGATCCAGTGCACAGAAGTGGCCCCGGGGAGCCCTCCCATTTCTTGAGAACTAATGTTTACAATCGTTTAGGGGCGTCAGTGGAAGGCATACAGGAGACACTAGCATATGTTTGTCTCCGTTTTTAAGGTTGTGGTTAAGCTGAAGCTCATCTGGCAACCTTATGGGCTGTTCATCCACTCTAAAGCCCCTGAGCTGTTCCTTCCTTTCCTGTCCTCTCCCGCTATCACACTTCTGCGTTTGTTTCAGTTTTTCTTGTCATTATTTAACCCTTTTCATCCTTTTTGTTCTTTTATGGCATTGCTTTGTTTCTACGTCCAACCTCATTTTACGCTCTCAAAACATCTTCTCAGCTTTTGTGATACCACTCATCGTATCAGCTGTCTCTATTCATACATGTCATCTGCTGGTATGTGCTGAAGGCTGACTTTGAGTGAGTCCTTCATGTGTGCATCATGTGTAGCAATGGCTCGAATGGGATGTACCCTGAGTAAATCAATTTGTCATATGAGTAAAAGCTGCTGAGTGCATAGTTTCATGAGCAGGTTTTGTAGCTATTCTTCTACCCCATTTTTCAATTGGCCCCTGAGATCCACTGCAGTAATGTATGAAGACAAAAATAATTATATCAGCATTGGAAGTATCTTTCTACCATACTGAATATACTCAAGGCCTACAAATTTAACTGAGATGCCCTTTGAGTTAAGTTTGATGACAGGCTGACGTAACAATTTTAATGTTATTGACTGACGTAATTGCCTGACTCAGCTCAGATGTCACTTCCAGAAAAAAATAAATGTGTGGAGATTTTGAGCCTTTTTTTCCAAATTGATATTTTTCCCATTTGGAAAAAAAGTGACTCAAACTCATGCAGAATGACTGCTGGTATCACTGAGTACAATAAGCAGGAAGTGCTGTCAGATGGTGATCTGAAATGAGTTCTACAGGCTTACTGAAATTATTGAAAATGAACAGCGCTTGGTCAACCGAATGCAAGTTCATTCATTATATACTACGAAGGCAAAACAGAATAGGAAAGTGAAGAAAACCCAAGTAGAATGAGTGCATTTTAAAGTAAGGGTGGTGTAGTTAGGGAAGTGGGAAGACATCTACATATGTTTTTAACTTCACAGAACTGGATTTGGACTTGGTTGGTTAAAAAAATGAATTTCAGCTCGTGTTTTTCCTACTTGACCATTTAAAAAAAAATGTTTCCGGAAGTATATTTCTGTTACCTTAATGTATCTCTTACCTGAACTCTAACAATGTAAGTTATAACTCTTAATCAAGCAATTGTTTTGCAACTGTCACAAGCAGGTGCAATTGTTTGGCTATTACATTGTATTGCCATATGTCTAATTGATGGTTAAATAACATAATATTTATGTATGTTGTGTGCACAAATAATGGGTTGGCTGTAGAGTATTCCTCTTAAAAACATTGATTTGTATCATATAATCTGCAGATAAACAATCAATTTCTATGTGAAATGTCACGAGTTCCTTCTATATATTTATTTTACTAAAATACACATTATTAATAATAGCCATTTTTCAATATTGCCTGAACATCACATTTGGCTATTTCTCATCATACAGTAAATCAGTAAATAAAGCTTCTGCTACTTATTTTCCATCAGAAGACGTTTTATCTTGTATGTCATCGTTCTTATCTTACCTTGCATCACCTTTCTGATCGGGATTATCACTTGCAGTTTTTCCAGTTCAAGAACATTGTCAATGTTCCTTCGTCAATGTGAAGTAATTGACTTGTGTGAATCGTGTTTGACTGATCTGACGGATCGGAGTGATGAATCCTTTTCAAAAGAAGAACATCAAATGTTTGCATGTCACATTAAGTCACAAAGACACTATTACAGTTGCTCTTAAGTCTTTCCAGGAATTAAGAACCCTCGCCAGAACATGTGAACGCCAGATTGGTATTCTTGTCAAATGGAAAGGCCAAAGGAAGGTGCTTTTGATGAAGTTTAGGTCCAAAGAACAAAAAATGCTTAAATGCTAATTACGATGTTTGATCTCACTGCAGGACTTGGTAAACACCGCTAACACCAGCAGCAGGTAACACAGCAACACAAATCGAAACACACACAAACACACGAGAAAAACACAGCTGAGGAGGAAATGGCATCCTGGGGTTTTTAGCTGGACCAGTGTGTTTATTTTCCTCCCATGGTGCACTGTGTGTGTGTGTGTGTGTGTGTGTGTGTGTGTGTGTGTGTGTGTGTGTGTGTGTGTGTGTGTGTGTGTGTGTGTGTGTGTGTGTGTGTGTGTGTGTGTGTGTGTGTGTGTGTGTGTGTGTGTGTGTGTGTGTGTGTGTGTGTGTGTGTGTGTTTAAATATTTACTTTCACTGATTCAACTGGTCTTCCTGTTAAGTTTCTGGGGGAAATACCAACAACTGAATTCTGAAGGACAAACTAAAATGATTACATATTATAAGTAACCATTGAAAAGGAGCAATTGTTAAAGCTCAGAGTACAAGTGCTAAAGCTACAACTATTGAACTAAAAAGAGCAGAGTCAGGTCAGGGCCTGAGCATTGGATAAACGTTTGGTTTTCCCCGCTGCCTCCGCCTGTGTCTGGATTATGAAGGGCAGATATACAGCACTTCAGAGTGGACCAATTAACAGCCCCAGCAGCGACCGCCACACAGGAGGGCCCCTCATAAAGACTCACCCTATGGTGTAAGCCCTGCCACTTCCAAATGCTTTATCCGGGGCCGAGCCCATACACACAGCTGTTAAACTGGCAGGTTTTAAGCAGCCCCAGTATAGCCGACAGGCCCAGGAGTTCATAAAGATTTTCTCAGCAAGTGTCGTCTCAAGGAAAGAGTGAGATGCGAGGAAGGAGACTGAGAGGGAGGGTGAGCATAAGGCTGGGCAATCAAGGGCAAGAGACCTTGCTCAGAGACAAGATAGAGCCACCACACTTCCTGCCTTCATCCCTCTCTCTGTCCCTATATCTCCCAATCTTTCTTTCCTTTCTTGACTGCACTCTTCCCCCTTATTTTTTTCATGTGAAGAACCAGGGATTGCAATGGTTGGCAAGCCAACGACAGGCAGGGGGTGGCCTGCTGAAGACTTGGAAGTTGGGATAACTCCAATTGTCCAAGCTACTGCCACGCCTGCCTGCCACATACCAACTGCTGGCATTTCAACAGCTTTGAGTCATATTTTAAAGGCTGCAGTGCATCAGAACTGTACTAACCTTAGTTAAAAGGTGAAACCTCGTCTACCATTTATTTTCCCTGCACAGAGGCCCAGCGGCACTCGTGCAAATTGCTGGGATAGAAGGACAAACTGGCTGTGCGTGGATTGGCAGGCTTGTGAAATTTTGAAAATGGGCAAATATATACCCATTGGCCAATGTATACAGATTAAGCCAATGCACAACCGCACGGTAAGCAAATTAAAAATATATACTTTTTCCATGGCAGGAAATTAAAAAATAACTTTTCAGCAGGGTCCAACTTGTAACATGCCAGTCCATGAACAGCCACAGTCTTTAGTTAACACGTTAAGCATTTAAAACAAGATATAATCACATAAAGCAGTTCTCTCATTTTATATTGCACATCTTTTATATACATACAGTACATATTATCAGCAACTGCAATATTGACAGAGGCACAAATTTAGCTCATGAAAGAGCCCAGTGTCCTCGGCTGTTGTGACAGCGGAGTGATGTGGGTTGCAAGCTAACTGAATTGCACGCTAGATATTGTTGTGTGTGTGTTGTGTAAACGGCTGCATGCACACTGCATATGCTTGTATGAACGGACGTCCAAATGCATCCATAATATGCATGTTTGTGAGTGTATACGGTGTGTGCATATCTAAATGGCAACAAGCATTTGTGCATGTACACTAGCAGCTTCGGATCGCTGCCATTGTTCCTGCAGACTGAAGCAGAGATAAAGTAGTAGAAGCTGACCACATGCGAGTCAGTATTGGCCACAGATGTGCCCAGACAGATCACAGAGAAAACGTGATGGCATTTCCTCAAGATGTGGATGTGTATTTTTAAACTTTGATGTGAACATGATTTGCCATGAAAAAATGCTTTGTTCGCATGATTCACATGGTCTCAATAACAGAGCTCATACATATTGTATGCCCATCCAGAAGTTTTGTGTGTGTCAGTAATAGTGTACGTTGATCTCAGGACATTTAGCAGCATGCAGAATGAGCTTTCTGGTAAAGAAGAATGGTGCACGTCATTGAATATTACTTTGACGACAGGGGTAACAAGCATAGCATGTCATTGGCAGAGACAGTTGGTATTACATATACAACAACACTTTGTATTAGTCTTCATTTGGAGGTCATCTATGGCCACAGGTCCTTTGTGCTGATTCCTCTTTGAATATATTAGCCAACAGTTAGAAGACATGATGTGATTTAATAAAGTGTGACCCTACAATTGTTAACATCTAAAGGCTGTCATACATATGCATCATCTGAAGGCTGTTTTGTCGGCAGCCAACCAACATTTGCTCTATAAAAGTGTTTTTCCCCCATTTAACACTATTTTGTTATCCACGTTCACTATATTTGAAGTGTTAGTTCTCTTGTACCAATACTGAAAATGTTGTTCTTCAAAAGGTTGCCTATGTACAATCGATGTTTCTATTACTGAATTTCAGCTTCAAATAAGTAGTCCGACTTGCTACCTAAGTAAAACTAGCAATAATAAATTGTAAAAGTACATTAAAAAGTCTACTTTTTTTTTAAAGTAGAAAGTACATATGTTTCGGTACCAATTGATACTTATCTTACCAAAAGTGTTTTCCTGCGTAATGACCTGTACATCTATATCATATTTTATTTATACTTTGTATAAGGTAATAATCCAAATCAATACAGTAACTGGAAACTTTTAAATAAATGTAGTGGAGTTAAAAGTACAATATGTACCTCACAAATGTAGTGGAATAGCAGTATGAAGTGGCATGAAATGAGTACCTCAAAATCGACATTAGGTACAGTACTTCAGTAAATGTACTTTATTTCGATCCACTACTGCCATAAATGGCTTTCAAAAGAAATCACCAACTGAATGTTTAACACAATATAATGCGTGACAAACATGTACACCAGCCCAGTGCCTGTTATGGCAGATTTCCTTCTGCAGTTAATATTTGACATAATCCTCTGTTGAAACTCCTGGCATTCTGCGCCATGTGTCTTGGCTAACATTACACGGGGTGCTGTTCGGGGTAACGGCAGGCGTGAAGAAAGAGCCTCCGGTTCAAGCAGAGGGGAAAAGTATCACTGCAAGGTAGTCTGGCTGTTGACCGGCCTGTTCTGTTTAGTACGGCTTTTGCGTGTGTGAAGTGATAGTTCCAACACATTGTGTTCTTGTTCTGCTCTTCTTCAGTTTCAGCTTTGGCAGGTGACCCGGCATTGGATGTACTGGCTACTGTACACCAGGTGACAGCTTCTGACATTGTAATTGTCTGCTATGGGCGAGGGGATTGAGGGTGTAATACATCTTATGTTTCCTTTCTGTAGAAATTATTGATAACTAGAGCTGAGAGGTGGTGTTGGTATCAATAACCTGTTCTGAATAAGTCTTGATTGACAATGGTGATTTAGGTTTATGAATGAAAAGTTGAACTAAAGTTACATTTATCCGTGAATTGACTGATTATAGAATATCATTTTTAATTATCAACTGATGGTTTTAAATACCTTCACATCTAACGTTGTTCTTCCAAATGTAACCCTCTAAAAATACTACTGCAGATTGCAGATGTATTTAAGACAAAAGGTGTATTTTTTTATCCGAAATCATAAGATTCTGTTTCAACTATTGAAATAAAAATAGAAATACAGTATATGGGAGACAAAATACAGTAAGTTCCTGAAAAAAAATAACAAACAATGTGAAATAAAAGCTTTATAATTTAACAAAACTCAAATGACACACAATTTACTTTTTAATTAAATTAATGTTAGAAATAAAAGCACTGGATGTATTGGTGCTTTTATTTTTCTCCATACATATTAAATTAATGTAAAGGAACTACAACTGGACAGACTCAGCATATAGTCAGACTTACTGGATATTTCAACGGGGTGAAAAGAAAAAAAGCAAAAGAAACACGGTTAGACCTCATGAGGAGATATTTCATATTAGCAAACACGGAGATGGTGAGTTGCATTTGATATCACCTTCTGCAGCGCACATGTGGAGCGAGTGCTCAGAGAGAGGGAGAGAGAGAGACACATCCTCTACTGAATGGAAATTCCTCTGCTTCGGCCACAGCTGCAGTATGACACTTCAGATGGCCGTGCTTTCCTTTGTACAGCCCCCTGGAATTAGCCCAAACCACAATGGCATCACTTCAGAAAAGAAAGCAGGAAAATCTGATTTTATTATCTGTCACTGTGGAAATATATGTGCAGGGAGGAAAAGAGGGCACGAGGCCCTTGGCTTTCCACTGCCATGTCAATCTGTCTTTTATTATTGAAAACACACACAACTGTCTTCAAATAAATGTCAGCTTACACACTGTTATGATACCTGTGTGTGGAGATGGTTTGGCACATGTAAACATCGCTATCCTTATTCCTATTGCACTTATTTTGAAATAAATACTAACTATAATTTTTTACAGATTGCAGTCATAAACAGGTATATGTACGACAGGTTAAGCTTATTTTGCTGCAGAGAAATCGGTGGAACACTACCGTGTCAAACTTAAATAATGTTAGATGAGGACTGAGGAAACATTGTTCAGCTAGCAGTGCAATAAAAACCCTAAACTAACGAAGAAAAGTGATATTGCAGAGAACAAAAGTTTCTATCAAATTGTGTTTGGGGAGGGGATTCACTTCAAAGAGATCTCAACAGCAGTGTTGTCTGTCTAATTTACGTTTTCAAGCACATGCCAAATGTAAAAACCCCAATTTTGAGGAGTGTATAATTACAGGGAGAGAATGAATGACTATAAATACCCCCATCATTACTAGTCCCTCCTGAAGAACATGATCCATCCTGAATGATAATTAAGGCAAAATATTTCTGATCCTCCAGCAGACTGTACCAGGAATGTGTGCACGCATACTCATGCTTCCACCATGCATGGGTTTGTGTGTGTTAGAAATAGAGTGTGTGTGAGTGAGGGAGGGGGGAATCACAAGGCATTCTCCCCCTAAATATAGTTCTGTTCTGGTAGAGCTGCTATGTACGGATACTTCCAGGAGAACTCAAGACAGTCCCATTTTAATTGGTTTGAAGAGTCATTAATGGAACTTCTGTGTGTGTGTGTGTGTGTGTGTGTGTGTGTGTGTGTGTGTGTGTGTGTGTGTGTGTGTGTGTGTGTGTGTGTGTGTGTGTGTGTGTGTGTGTGTGTGTGTGTGTGTGTGTGTGTGTGTGTGTGTGTGTGTGTGTGTGTGTGTGTGTGTGTGTGTGTGTGTGTGTGTGTGTGTTTATTGGACCTTGTCTGTGCCTTTTAAACAACAACAGACACAAGGAAGTAACTTTGATCAACAAACATGTAGCAACAAGGAGATAATAATGAACCTCCATGTTCAGCTGAGGTCTCTCAAAATAGACCATTTCAACTAGGATATATCGGATTTGGGGATGATATTTCTAGATTAGGCCAGCTAATTAGTGGCCCAATATTTGGCAAGGCGCATTGACGGAGATCCAAATAAACATATTGTCCTCATCGCAGAGGAGTGAAAGAGCTTTCCTGTGTTCTTCGCTGAGAGTCAGAAAGAATGTTCAACTGAGTCGGAGAAAACTTTACTCGCCTGCTCTCCCTGCCTCGCTTTGTTATCTCTTCCACTCTTTCTTGCCCGATCAAAACACTAGAATGTCGCTTTGAGTGGCCAAATGAAAGAAAACCAAGCAAACATGAGCGAGAGACCGTGTTTATATTGAGTATATCTCTAAGCCAGGCCAGGTTTTAGTGTCAGCGGGGGCTTGCATGGGTTGTTGAGTTGTTGTGAGTTGTTGCTGAACCGGTGGCGAGTCAGCCAGCCAGCCAGTTGTCAGGCAAGTACCAGTTCCTTGTTGCTATTTGTGTTTGAGTGTAGCCGTGCCGAGAGCCTCCCTCCCTCTGTTTTTCCTTTTCCTACCGAATCCTCCAACCTCTTCCTGTGGCAAGAACCATGTCTTACAGAAGGCTGCAATGAAAAGCCTGTGACCGAGGCATCCGTCCCTTTCACTGCCATTGTGTCTCTGAAACAAGGAGTAGGAGCAAAGTACTCTGCTAAACATAGTGTAGCAGGGTCGATGGTGGTCCTGCTTTGGCTGCGGCTGCCGGGGCTCCACTGACTTGTTGTTGCTTGTTGTTGTGTGGGTCCCAGCTGGGGCCAGGGCCAGGGCCCCGGGATGGCTTTTGTGTCACGGTGCGACCAGTGCTGCACTCATGAAACTAGATAAATGGATTAGAGGGGCGCAGATATGGGCGGGCATCTTTGAGAAAAGACAAC
Source organism: Eleginops maclovinus (assembly GCF_036324505.1). Taxonomy (NCBI): domain Eukaryota; kingdom Metazoa; phylum Chordata; class Actinopteri; order Perciformes; family Eleginopidae; genus Eleginops; species Eleginops maclovinus. Next base: position 16,355,935 of record NC_086351.1, on the reverse strand, counting down.
GGAGATGTTAAAGGGAAATGGGGGTTGGAAGAGGAGGGTGAAGGGAGAGGAAGAGGCAAAGACATTTGTGTTGTTGGGCTACAAGGGGTCGAGTCTGTTGTAAGAATGGCCTGCTTCTGCCTAAAAAGAAAAGACAGTGATAAACTTTCCTCCCCATGCAGTCACCTCTCTCCTCCTCACTCTCCCCCAGTTACACACACACACACACACACACACACACACACACACACACACACACACACACACACACACACACACACACACACACACACACACACAGTCACAGTGCACAATTCCCCACTAAAATGAATGGATTGCCACAGTGTGAGATGTCTCAGTTGCAGGGGGAGATGTTCCTTGTTCACCAACAAAAGACTGTGGTATTATGGGGGGCCACAGCCTACGACAGAATGCTAAATTGTTTTAGGGTCAACAGTTTATAGTCTTCGCATGAGCCACAATTTACATCTCTCCAGAGTTTGTTTCACTCTGTCCTCAGATTAAAAAAAACTAGAACATCCTCTCGCTTTTAAAATAATTACAGCCATTAAAAGATTTCCTGAAAATACTTGTGATGAGTTTTTCTTAATTATTATTATTATTTAAATCTTTAAATAAAATAAATAAATACATAAATAAAATTATTCTTCAGTCTACTAATGGAAGTATGATTTAATTTATGGTAATGATTAATTTTAATTATCTTATCACTTTAACCATTATATTGCAATTAGCATAATATAAGCATTGTTTATATGTGGAACAATGAACACCGTTTAAAACCAGATCATATTATGTATTTAAATCTGTAATCCCACAGAGCATTATTCTTTAGCTCTATATATTTAATTAATTTATCTCCTCTTCATCCTTTTTTATTTAATGGTCTTTCTTTTCTTTTCTTCCCCTGTATCGTGGCCCAGGGTGCGCGCGGAAGAAATGGCTGGAAGTGACAGCCTAATTATCAGCTCCAACTCCGCTCATTACCCATTAGACAATCCACTGTACATCCACTTACTAAATGAATAATTTTGTATATATTATGGAAACACAATATTATGGCCCGCAGCTAACGCCTTTGCGCTAACCTCACGCTGTTTCAGTACAAAAGAAATAAATGGGACACCGAGAGGTTATTTAATTTTAGCCCCAAAAGCCAGCTCATGAGAGGATGTCATGTGCAAATGGATCGAAGGGGGAGGCAGGGAGGGAGGGTGAATATGAAATGTACACACCTGCGTTTTTCCTCCGCAATATTATAATCATTATTGCCAAAGCACGTGTTGTAGCATAAGTGATATTGGCAGTTCGCATGGCTTAATATTATTTCTAATTTCCACCGACCGATGTCTAATGACGGGGGCGGGGACTCTATCTATCTCTTCACACTGTAATATTCTATACCAGTTTAGTTAGTGCTATCAAAAGGTGAATGTTAAATACATATTGTGACTGACATATCAAAGTCCTTCTTGTATTACAGTAAAATAATTTGTTGATTTGCTGTTACGAATTTCCTATGTTGCATATTATAATGTGTTAGTGCTGTGAGTGAAGTTGTGTAAATTTGGCTATAAAAGCGGAATGACCCTGCTCCTTTCAACAAAACCCTCAGTGTGACCCTTGTTAATTTTTCCTCCACTGCGTGACTGTTTAGCGAATGGTTATTTAAGTGACACAGATTTATGCGCAGAATGTCCCCCACTGGCACACAGCAAAAGGTGTAGTCAACGTTTACCAAGCATTAAAAAAAGCGTAAAAGATAGTGTAATGTTTTACAACTGAGTAGTTATTTGTTATATTTAAATGTGGAATCATTGCGGGAGTTTTTAAATTGTAAACCAAAAAAGCGATAGTTTTTTTTTTCTTCTGATTACTATTTGACAATTAAAAAAGATGATGGCCCCTAACGAAAAATGTATTTCTAACATTATTTTATTTAAACTAAGTATCATTATATTCCCACAAATAAAGTTATTTGTAATGTGTTGATTTGTATTCTTTTATAACTTGTGATGGCATAATACACTTGGGTACAATGGGTTTCAAACTGTAAAGAATACTGAATTGTGTGTTATAATACTGGTATAGTACAAGTATTTCCATACCTTGTGATTTATAGCTCTTTTGAGGGTAACGGTGTTTCAAGTTTAAGCAATATATCACTCGCCTATAGAGGTCGCTGTGATATTGCAAAACAGATGTGCATAAGTCACTCCACAGGTTTAGGCCACTCCAATAATTCACCCTCTGGAACAGCTCTCTTCGCAGTTTACTGTCATTTACAAAGGAGCACTAACTCAAACATGAACATTTTATGTATTTCTATTATTATTTAATATTTACGTTATTTGTAAAATTGCAAAGAAAAAAAAACATTTTAAATAATTACTTTTTTGTTTCTGTAATGCTACTATAATAATCGTGGCAGCTCTTGCAAATAAATAGAACACGAGAAAAATACATGTCCACATCATCGCCCATCTGAACTAATTATTGCTCGTTCCCCTTATAATGTTTAGACCCCATTAGGCCGTTGTGGTAAATCAATATTTGCTTTTGGTCACCGATTGCGAGAAGCTGCTTTACAGGCTAATGATCACTATCAGCCTCGGGACAGACAGGACCCCGAAACTCTGACCCTGCTCCACAACAACGACCATATCAGGCCCCTCCTCCCCCCAAAAAACGAAAAATATTAATAATTTATCTTCGAATCTCTCTCTGACAGATTAGATTTTAACCATTTGATTTTGTTTGGACTGGGCGTTCCCATATTATTACTTAATGACCTTCCCAGCTGCTCCTGTCCATTTTCTGTCACCAGCAACCATCTGGACACTTATTAGCACCTCAATGCATCCACGCTGCTTTCCTCCCAACTTGAATAAAATTAAGCCCGGTTGCAGACTGCCAATATCATTTTTTTTTCTCCCTTTCCCACCCTTTTCGAATTAAAATTGGTAGTAGGCCAACGTTTTATTTGATAGTAGTAATAATAATAATAATAATAATAATAATAATAATAATAATAATAATAATAATAATAATAATAATACCATGTAGTAAAGAAATATAGGCTGAGCATACACATGGGTTTTCTCTATAATTTCATTTAGTTTATTAGGCAAAATATACGATCTGGACAAATTCCTTCAACGCTTCCTATTTACAAATTTAAATCACTTGGTATTTACATTAAAGGAAGGACACCAAAAACACAAGGTAGAGACAAAAATAATAATAATTATTATAATAATAATAATAATAATAATAATAATAATAATAATAATAATAATAATAATAATAATAATAATAATAATAAAGTAAAAAGCCTACCAACATGTCCCAGCCTGCCTGGGCAAAGTGGAGAGAGTAACATTAGGCGCGATTATAGGCTACACAACAATAGAGGAAGTAATCCATCCATCCACAGGATATTACCAAATTACGCCATTTGTTCTGTACCAACTGAATGCTACGCTGCATTATTATTTCTCAGTGTCCTTTTCAGGGAGTGTAAAGTCTTTTTTCTTTTTTTTTTTCAAGCAAGAAAAAAAAATGTCTTGATCAAGCCGAAGAGAGAGCAGTGAGGACTCGTTGCGTGGCGTCTTGTGGACTCCTGGCGCTGGAAGGCAGAGAGGATCTGGATAAAGAATAATACAGAAAAGTAGATAAATACCCCCGCCGTGTTTGGACAGCAGGATTCAATATGCATCTCAATTGTATGGCTGAAAAGCTTTGATTTGAAACAGACTGCAGTCCCTTTCTTCAACGCTTTACTTACTTGTTTAATAATACTAATACTAATACTGATACTAATAATAATAATAATAATAATAATAATAATAATAATAATAATAATAATAATAATAATAATAATAATAATAATAATAATACAATTAAAATAAAACATCAGAATATTTTTGGGGGAACTCGAAAAAATGTGAGAGTGCAGGGGAAAATAACCCTCTTTATGCAACCGTTATCGACACTTGTTATTAATTGTATTATTTGTATACGACTGATCCATATGGACGTTACATAGAGGGGACATTTTGTTATGCTTGAAACAGAGGTAAACTTTTTTCGCATTTCGGTAAGAGCGCTCCCCTGGGCTCCGGGGCTCCCATGGGTCTTTAGGGAAAGCACACAGCCCAGACAGAGCCCGTTTTACTCGGTGACTTGATAAGTAGCCACACTCTCCCCAGAGGGGAGGAATTAAAGGGGGTGTGGGATGGGAGTCAAGACCCCTGTCACCCGCAAAACAAACTGTGTTTTATTTATTTTAGTTGTATTTATTCTGTAGTGTTATCATAGTTATTTGGGTTTTTTTTTATAACAAAACAACTGCCAAACATACAAATTACGTCTAAATACTGGAATTCATGATCATGAAACCATGATCCTGGGCCTTCCATTATGCTTATTTCTGTAATTTTAATAACATAATACAAAAAAATCCAAATCTGTTCATAACCTTATGCTATACATGGTGAAATTGTCTTTATTAACCTGAGGCTGCTTTTCCTCTGACGTTACCCTTTGTTTATTGTCTTTTGTAAAAGTAAAAACTTTTTCTTACCTGTCATGGATGGGTCGAAAGGAAGACTTCAGGATCTGTGTTGGAGGTGAAACAGACCTTACACCGTTTTCATGCTCTATAAAGGAAATATAAAAAAAATAATTATCACTGCTGGTTTGCTGGATAAATTCTAATTATTTAATTACATTTGATCATACATAATCCCAATATTTAGGCCCATGAACATGTCGGACAAAAAAAAAGAATACATTTGGTTGCGTTCATTTAGTATGTAAAACATGTTGTTTTTAGTGTGTATATATTGTCTACTGACGCCTGCAAGTTAATATAATTATACACAAATACAAGATGCACCCTAAATAAAATACACACATTAGCTTTAATATACAATGTATAGCACTCATTCTGACATTCATGCGCGTGCATGCATGGAGCCTTTGATCCTACCTATGTGTTTGGGACTGTGGGTCTCTGCTGGGGCCTTGCTGTCATTGCTGAGTGCTGCTGCAGCTGCTACCGGCGACACCACCACCGATGTCGGCTGCTGCTGGGCCTGCAAGTGGTGGTTGTGGTGGTGGTGGTGCTGGTTTACTCCCAGAAACGACCTCACATTGAGCAGGGAGTTCTGTCCCAGGAATGCGCCATTCGTCCAGTTGTGAAACTTTCCAATCTGGCAGGTGTACAGTCCATGACTGGGGAGGAAGGCCGGGTGGGTCTGGATCTGGTGGTGGGGCGCAGATGAGTGAGTTGTGGCCGCAGGGCCACACGGGGACGTGGGTTTTTGAGAAGAACTATCAGGACTAGTGGCTGTTTCTGCTAAAGACCATATTTTGGGCTTATTGTTAGAAGGGAGAGGAAAGCTCCCGGGTCTATCCGGGGACAAAACTCGTGTGGTGTTGTTGTTGCCGTCTGAGTTCTCCTTACTCCCTGGGTGAACTGAAAGTGGGATCTTAGATTTTTCAAAGACCTCATGGGCTTGCAGGGCAAAGACCCGTCTTTTCTCCAAGCTGTCCAAGTCTCCCCCGGCACCGAGTCCGCCCCTGTGTTCCCTGCTGCCCTCTGTTGATTTATCATCATCATCCTCGTTGCTTTGATCCCCGTCGTTGTCGTCGATTTTGTCGATGTCTATGCTCTCCAAATCAATCTCCTCCTCGTCTTCGTTTTTCTCCGCCTCGTCCCCACTACCGAACAAGTTACCGTCCTCGCCGTCCTCTTTGCTCCTGCTCCCCCACGTCACCTTGTTCTCCTTCTTGAGCCTCCTCCTGGCGTTGGCGAACCATGTGGAGACCTGCGTCAGCGTCATTTTGGTGATGATGGCCAGCATGATCTTCTCTCCCTTGGTGGGGTACGGGTTCTTCCGGTGCTCGTTGAGCCAGGCCTTCAGGGTACTGGTGCTCTCCCGGGTGGCGTTCTTGGGCCTGGCCGGATCACCGTACTGAAACTGACCGTATGGGTAGAAGGCTGGAGATGTGTGGGCTGCGAAGCTGGCAGGATGGACGCCTGGAGTATCCTTAAGTTCGTACTGGGATCCCTTGAAAAAAAAAAGCAAAACATTATTTAATAGTCAAACGTGTAAAATGCATCGTAAGTTTGCTCAATAGTTTAACTATGTTGTATTAAACTGACGCATAAATGCATTCCAGCCATTGTAATAGGCTATGTCTGCAACTCAAACAAGTAAAATGACTCAGTTGCACCTGACTCCACAAATAAGCTTTTCAACTTGCTAAATATCTCGTGCTGGGACTGTGCCACCTTCGCCTGCACAAATAGGTCTACTCTGTCAAATCACAAACCTTTTATTAGCAAACATGTTCCAAACATGTCGGTCTTAAATAATAAAATAATAAAAAAGGAACAAATAAAGTTAACTGGACGAGAAAAAGTTCGGTTCTTCTTTGTGAACACACAGATGGCGTGCAAACTGCCAGCTTTCATGTTTACCAGCCAAACTCCCCTCTACACTCCTAAAGCATGTCAGAGCACTTTCAAGCCTAAGTGAAGTTTTTTCAGCGTGTCACACTTCTACTGGCTCAGTTATATTTGCTTTGTGCACAGCACTCATACATATCGATCAGAAGGACATGGATTTTTAGGATAATAGTTCTTGTTTTGAAGCTTTAGAGCAAAAGTCTGGCTATGGCATGGTGCACACATTTGCTAGCACATTAGCAAACTGAAGTTAGTTTTTTTCATCGCCAGGTGTATTTTAGGGCAATACATGTCTGACAATTCTTTATCTCGGCACAGTAAAAATCCATGTGGCATTCAGCCATGACAACAGTGTACTGTAGCAAAACAAAGCCAACACAATTGAAAGTTATGTTATATTTATAGCCTAAGCTTTTGTTTTATGGGGGAGATTATTTCTAACGATCTGATAACAAATAGCCTAATATGGCCGGGGTAAAAAAGAAACTTTCTCTTTACTTTTTAATACACCGTATGTATGCAAACTTTGCAATTGATTTTTTGCAACAGTGAGATTATAACCGTATGGGTGATGTTAATTGCAACTTTTGTTTAGGCTACTTGTTTTCATTTAAGGTATAATAAATCATTTCGAGACCGATCTTTGTTTTTTGCTTGTACTTTTCACATTTGTTACATTGCCAAACTGCTCTGATCTGGGAAAAATCAAGTAAAATGTGGATTAATTTTAGCAATTGATATTTAAAAAAACAAGAGTCGAATATCCCTTCATTTTTTAATTATTCCTTTTTAGGTTAACCAGCCTTTTTTGGCTGTTGTTTTTCCAGAGACAGCGGTCCTAACCTCAAGAATAAACAATCGTTCTGGTAAAACCAACTCGTAACCGGAAACGAAAACCAATAATAATTCTTACCATTTGTGAGAAAAGAGCTAAGTCCGCGCTGGTGTAAGGTAAGAAAGCACTGTAGTTGTGTGCATACGGGTTGGCGTACATGCCTAACACAGAGCTGACCGCTGCTGCTGTGGCAGACGGACTTCCCCCGATGTCGGTGCTCCCTCCCCGGGACGAAGACGTAAGCACCCCCGGTCTCTCGCTCCCGTACACCGCCTGGGAGGCACTCAAATACTGCGGGTAGCCTAGCTGGGGGAAAGACATCTCCTCCGCCGAATTGTTTCACTGCTGTATCGTCCGACAAAACTGCGTAAAAAAGTGTGTGAGGATAAAAAAAGAAAAAAAGGAAACCGGAGAAGTGCAGGGAAAGTGTTTATGCCAAAGTCACAGCTACTACAGACATACCGCGGTATGCAGTCAAAACAACCCGCTCTTAAATCTCGGCTTCCTCTCTTTTCTCGCGCAAAGTCCGCTGGATGTGATCTGATCAACAATTGCGCTCCGACTGACGCGCCTGGCCCTGAGGTCTCCAGGCTGATCTCTCAGATACAATTTGAAGTTGATGCTTTGATTGGCATCCCCTACTTGAGCCTGCAAGCTCCTCCTCGTTTGGAGCAATGTGGACAATGTGAATATAGAGTGAGCACATTGGCTGGGGCCTCTCTCTCTCTCTCTCTCTCTCTCTCTCTCTCTCTCTCTCTCTCTCTCTCTCTCTCTCTCTCTCTCTCTCTCTCTCTCTCTCTCTCTCTCTCTCTCTCTCTCTCCCCCTCCGTGTTTGGACTTATTGTATGTTAAATGTTCAAGCATTAGAGTCCATTCACCGAAGGCTTTGATTGTTGTATGACAACCTGTCTACACGATTTTACAGCTGTCCGACACAGGGGGAAGTAAACCCGTCAGAAGAAGGAACTTACTTTGAATAGATTTAGATTGTAATTAAAGAGGGAAAAAGCCTCTCGGCAGATGAATCTGCTATCACGGGTTGCTGGTGCGTGTATTTAATACACAGTGACTCATTTAGCCTACTCTTAAAGCGTATTCCTCTAACTTTTTCTTTAAAATGTTCTCCATATTATTTGTTCACGTGTAATGACTAAATTGACAAACTAATTAAATTAAATATCTTAGAATGAGGCACAGTCCAACAAATATTTTTATACAATTCCCAAATTAACAAATAAATAAATAAATTACTATATTTCAGCCACGACATTGCCATGCGAATTTAAAGATCAAAAGGCTAATTTACACACCCGTTTTTACTCCGAAAGTCATAGCAGTTAAAACCATGCAAATCTCTCCATATGATTTATTAATTATGCATGTTTTTATTGACTTCTGTTTTGGGTTTCTTTGATTTCTTCATAAAGGTTTAATCAGCCAAATTCTCCCTCTCTTTTTTTCTCACCCTCTTTCCATCTGTGCGCGCGTGTGTGTGTGTGTGTGTGTGTGTGTGTGTGTGTGTGTGTGTGTGTGTGTGTGTGTGTGTGTGTGTGTGTGTGTGTGTGTGTGTGTGTGTGTGTGTGTGTGTGTGTGTGTGTGTGTGTGTGTGTGTGTGTGTGAGACTTAAAGCAGATTGGTGTTGTCCTTTGTAACAACAGAGCCACTTCACGTTTCCTTGTTTTTGATTGAGAAGGAATGAGGAAAAGCCATGGATAACTCAAACAGCAAAGCACCCGGCTGTAAAATCACTGAAAGCGCCATAACATTTTATCCTATTTTGAGCCCCAAATTGAATTTAAACATCTTGCTTTAATTTTAATACTTTAACCAAAGGTTGAATAGTATTACATCTGTAACATTTTCACTAAAAAAGTGAGTGTTATTCATTAAAAGCACACATTTTATATGTTTATAAAATAAGCTTTCAAAAAATATAATTCCACAGAGTTCAATTAAAATATATATATATATATATATATATATATATATATATATATATATATATATATATATATATATATATATATATATATATATATATATATATATATATCTGAAGTGGGTTTTGGTCAGCTCCTTTTCAACCTCTTATCCTTTTCCCAGCTCAGAAAAAGAAAGGGTCGGTCTCTAACCTCTACTTTCCTGTGCTGTGTGTCCACTCGTGACACAGCCATGTGGCTCACGAGAGGGGGCTGTTCATGTTTTAACACTTCTATTTTCATTTGATTCAATTCTTATACCAGCCACCTCCCAAGTCAACGGGCGGTATTCTGTAGATCTAGATTTAATGCCTTAACGACTGAAGCCCAAGAAGTCAGGAGATTTTGATCTGCACCAGATGGCTCCGAGTGGATATTGCCGAGCGCCGAGGATCTGTTAAAAATATCTGAGGGGCACTGATGGTAATCTGGGTAACACATCAGAAAGGAGGGGAGGAATGGCAATTGTGATAACCCGCTGGAAATGTGTGCAGGGGGCTAAATATGACGCGGGGTGGCCTGGATAAGGAGACTGAAAATCTGTCTAAATAGAAAGGAAAGAGATATTAGAGAAAACGATCAATAGGTAAATAATCAATGGACGTTATGACCATTAGGCAGATTTACATATTTTTAGTCGATTTAATAATAATATTACCAAAGATAATGTTTAAATTATGAGATTGCCATTACGGCTTTCATGTCTTTGTCTGAAGTTTACATGTTTCGAAAAATAGAAATGTCCTAAAAAAACAAGGACACGAGTTGAGGGCAATAAACCATTACCGTTAACTGATTTATTGACTCTAGTTAAACTCTCATTACCACCAGAAGCTCCTCAGCTTTAACCCGAAGAAAGAGAGAGACGTGTTTGGGGGGGGGGGGGGGGGGGGGGCGTCGTCTCTCCTTTTTTTTGTTAAACTCGTTCACACAACGCGTTCACTTCCAAAGCATTTCCTCGAAACAGACAGCTTTCACCATCTGGGTCCTTCGCTGTGTGATGCGCACAAGCGTTCACGCACACACGTGCACACGCACTCTGATTTAACGATGTTTAAACTTTCGTAAAAAAAGAGAAAGAGAGAAATCCTCAGGCTGCTCATATTAGAGTTTTATCATGTAAATCTACAGGCTCTTCATAATCTGCTCTGCCTTAATGACCACATTCTAATAACTCACTCAGGTGGTGGATGCTTTTCTTCTGTATTTAATAGCATGTGTTCCATGTTTTAAATTTCCTCTTACCTATCTTATCTTTACATTTTCATTTTTCTTGAAACCTGCCCTCTGCAGGAAAAAAAACAAAAGAAAAACACATAACCATGTGTTCATATTGTTTTTAGGCATGTGTATTTGATGAGCTTACACTAGCTGCTAAGTGAAGGCTACAAACCCAAAAGGAAAGAGATATAAGGATAAAGGAGGCCCCACCCTCCCTTGCTTTCTCTCTCTAATGAATAGGAAGCTACAAATAAAAATGAATTGCAAAACTGCTCTATATTCTATTCAATACATACACCAGGTTATCAATATTACCCAACAATTAGGTATGTTAACAGAAAACAACAATATGATAACCATTATTAAATACAGACAACAAAGTTACCATCATTTCCAGAATTCCTTTTTCACAATGAATTGTTTCAAAACAAATGTGGCAGCAGTGTTTTACAATCCAAGATTATGTTTTAAGATTTTTTAATGTTTAATGTTTGATCTTCGTCTTTTTCTAAAAGTTCTACTTTTTAAAAAGGTTTTTAACTTTTACATACAAAATGTAATTTAAAAGGAATGCTTATTTTATATTACTAGTGCAGGGCCATTTATTCTTTTAGTAGCGTTATTCAGTTTATTTAAAATATATACATCCCTGAACACAATCTTTTAGGATTTGGTCAAACACATTGGCCTGAATAGCTCCAATAGAAGTCAAAGAGAGTGAACCTGCATTACAATAACATCAGTTATGTTGACAGTTGGCTACCACTGCAGAGGTCAAGGGTGTCTCTGTGAACTAATAACTGTGGTGAAAGATACTCCTTTCCTGCCTCTGGGAGTGCCAAAGTTGAGGAAAGGTTAAGAATCTGCAGAATGTCCCTTTTGTGCTTTTCTTGCAGATTATCAAATTAAGTGTTGAAACCAAAACTCTTTCTCCCCCTGAAGACAGGAGATTAGATGAATATCAATGATATCAATGGGCCATCACACTTGTTAGACCTCTTCCCTTTAACTCCGCACACCAACATGTACACTCACGCTCAGGGTTCCAAACGTACTCCCTGAACTGCGTCAGAGCGATTCGACTATTTAGCTGCGGGTTAGAGTCAGAGGACCACTGGTGTTACTGTGAGACATTTGATACACAGACAACTGCACCACACCTATAGGTAAGGAAACTAGGAATTTCCTGGATAATAAAAGAGGTCTATTCTGAGTCTTAGAAGGTCAAGACGTTTGCACTTGACAGCTAAACACTTAGAGGAGTGGTGTTCCCCAGTTTCGAGGTGACAAAGAGCTCCTAGGCTCAAACTGTTGCTAAATTTAAATGTGCTTTGCAGCAGTTTGTGTGCAGTACAGTTTCTTCAAACTGATATGTTACATGTTTAGTCATGCAACAAGTACAGGCTCATACATATTTTGACTTTATATGTTATTTATTGTACAGAAAGGGAAGGAAATGAATACTAGGACCAATAGAAGATGATGCAAAAATAGAAATGCATTCAAATGTATTTTCATGATATTCTTTTCATGTCAGTGATCTGCCTTCAAATAAGTGTTTATACATCTCCTAACTTTTTAATGAATTTAAAAGGGGCCATGAACTAAGAAGTATCTGCTGGTAATATGCTCAAATAAACATGAAATAGTTGATTTTTATGCCATGCTTGAATGCCTCTTAAAGAAATACATTTTAATATACTACTCGTTTGTTTGGTTGAAGCATCCTTTCACGATAGAGAATTACATGTCAAGTTCCACATGTTAAGACTTAAAAACACAACATATTTTGCTATATTTTAAGAAAGATTGTGGTGCAGTTAAATGATAATAAAGTTAGCATGTCCTGTCTCGTGCTTGAAGTCACAGTCGTCTTTTTAATCTTCCCATATCTTAAAGAGACACCATTGCCACAACATAACTATAAAAAAGTAATGTATCATGCTTCTATGAGCAGAATTTGTGAAACAAAAACAAACGAGTTGTCAATGAACACTTTGCAGGTACATGCCATGCCAACATAGTGACTTGGCAGATACGTTTATTAGACAGCATAATTTAGCATGCATAGCATTTTGCTGAAAACACAATTTCCATGCAGACTTGAAGTGGATAAAACCTGTTTCTAAGGGAAAGCTTTGGAAAAAGTCCAAGTAAAGGTGCATTTAAGGTAAGGCACAGTCAGCAGAGTGCATTGCCCTGCACTGTAATGCAATACTGATGTGCTACTGCAGCAAGAACACCAAAGAGCACCACTGTTGCTGAATATATAAGAAATAAAAACAAGACCAAACACTGAGCTCAGAGGGTGTTACCTCATTGTGATTACGTTGTATCATGATTTAGTAGCTCATCCTAATGCTAAGTATCGCTTGCTGCCACGTTCAGGCAAAGTCATAGGGAAAACACAGTACTTCATTAGTGTCGACAAGTTTCTTTTAACTCTTTCTGGCTTCTAACTGCATACCATACAAAAGACAACAGCCAAGCATCAGACTTTTTCCTCCCCAAGGGCATTCTCAGGGGTGGGTAATGAACGGGTGGGCCCAGATTTTGATGTGGTTAGGGGCCAAGGGGAGAGAAATGTGAGAAGGGGTGTTAATTGTTTTGGCTCTTTGCTGGGGAAACATATCAACATTAGATCTAATGGAGGTTAAAGACTCTCATTGCCATAGGGGCTGGAGCTAATGAATAGCTATAGCTAGCCAAGGAGAGAAAACAGGGAGGGATAGAAAGAGGGGCGAAAAAGAGGATGTTACATTTACTTGCCTTTAAAACCTTTTTAACTGCATATAGCTGAGTGTTTCATTGCAGTATTGACCTAAGAGGATTAATATTAAGAACTCATGAAAGTAATTGTATTTCAAATGAATTTTTTGAATGTGAAAGCAAGATCTGAAAAGTAAGCATAACTTTATTTAGTGACCTCAACTTCAACCATGAGTTTAAAGAAGAGAAGATTCCCCAAATTCCTAATTTTAAAGTGAGTGCCATTTTAATTGATCTTCATTGAATAAGGACACTTTCTATTTAAAACGTGTTGCATTTACATTCACAAATGCTGCACAATTCAGCAGCTAAGACTGCAGGAGATAATTAACAATTTTGGCAATTCACAAACTAATTCCATTACTTGGTATTTAACTCCTCCGTGAATAATCAACTGAATTCCAGTGAGCCAACAGGCTGCAAGCCACAGACGCCGGGTCTATACTGCATGTGCACATCTGCACAATTTAATTGCAGATGTATGCAAAGTACAGTAAATGTGTGAGAGAGTGTGGACAAATAAATCAACGATATCAAAGTCTTCTTTTTGTCCCACATTTAATTTTATGCTAAATCTGAATGAGGGAGACTCAAACATCGGTTTGAAACACTGGCTTAGAAATATTCATAAGAGTTAGTCTCCCATTTCAAATGTTTATTTGCTGCCTCAGAAACGGTGGAAAAAAATGGGAGCATGCAAATCTGCTTTCAGATGATACAATTCCCACGTTTATTTATCAACTGAGTTAATTGAATTTTAAGGAACGGCCTTCTCAAGGAAAAATATTTTTGTACACTGAAGTATTCTTTTGAAATTACACCCTTTGATATTGGTGTAAAGGATAGACTTATAGATAAAATGATCAACAGAAAGCATGACGAATGGAATTTTAATGAGGCCGCTTCTTTTATCTGTTATCATGAGCTGCTTTCTGCTTTGGTGTCTCTTTGTACCAACTATTGATAATAGTTGAAACCTGCTGTTTTTTTATACTAAAAATGTTGCTGGACATGCTCCCCAGGATGTGTCTGCCTCTCACTCTCAACAGCTCTGCTATCATCTTGATCACGGATCAGACTCACTCTGTTCTGCTGCTTTGGGGTTTAACTTCCTACGGTGATCCATTGGTTATAAAAACTGAAGTCTAATAAAAATAGGAGAGAAACAAACTTTTTAGAACTCAGAATATTAGGTAGGAAGGTTTGGATGTTTTTTCTTTCAAAAATATACAACATGCGCACCATACTTCAGTAAAAGCTATATCATCGGACCAGTTTTTGTCACAGGATATTGATTTTGACAGCTTTGGGACCAGAAACACTTTTTTCAAATTCTAATTATTGGTGTCATCATGGCTCCTGAGTAGGGGTAACCATTGGTCCCACCCTCTAGCCTTAGGGTTTATGGGGTCATAGATGAAAACAGCCGTCTGTCAAATTCACTTATGCAGTAATGAGTTATAGACACAGTGGTCTGAACACAGGAGGGGGGTTGTGAGAGGGCAAACACCCCAAAAAAAACAGGGTTCCAAAAGGGGTTTACAGGCTATTGATGTATTAGATTAGCTCTTTGTGGCACAGATTAGATCTTTCCATTGCAGCTGAGCAGGGACAAACAACATGGAATCTTCTTTTATCTGTTAAGACAACCATGACAAGCCTCAATATGAGCTTAACCACAGTCTACAACCTAGATGGGATGCTGCAGACATTGTTTGAATGATTTGTGTGGCTCGCACAAGTTTGACAGGAAAATGTTTTGAACAGGAGTGAACAGCAATTCATTGTCTACCCTTTATATCTCATGATTTTCATATCATTTTGATGTCTTATTCAGATATAAACATTAGCTACATTAGCTAAATGACAGATCCACTGCAGTCACATTATAATACATGCTCTTGGAAGCAAACACTTGCATTTTGTGTGTGCTTGGATTTCATTTAACCCAAAATCTAAAATTGAAATAATAACATTGCCTTTAACTGCACATTCTTTGTTTGCTGTATAAATTAAAATAATATTTTTTCTTTGTCTCCAATGATGATTGGTTTGTTGGGTTGTGCCTGCTCTTGTTGACAATTTCAATAAAGGGGATTTAAAAGACAGCCAGTTCAGTAAGTAACATGATTCCTATAATATTGTGCACTGAAATCAGCAGCAAACAGTTGAAAATCAAACTTTTTTAGTTTCGCAATGGTTAGTGGTTCGGCCATCTATGTAACCTAGAAAGAATGTCGGTAACAAATGTAAACAACCGTAAAGTGATCTGTTCCAATGTTAACCAACACAGCTTTCAGTAAAAGCAATTGGGTGTTGGTGGACCACTTTTTGTGTCCTGCCAAAAAGATGTAATGTGGAAGTACAGTATGTGGGACAGCCATCAAAATGTCATTACCAACATAAAGACAGGGCTGTAGACTGAACACATTATGGATAAGTTCACCTACATACATTAAGAGCAAATAGAAACACCCTTTAAGTAACAAGGGTGCACTCTATTTCATGTGTCGGAGTGGGTGGCAGGTTGCAGTGTGGCTTCTTACATCACGCCCATGTTGAAGCATCATTGATCCCAGCTGAAAAAGAAACCAATCTGGACAATGAAGTTCAATAACAACTGTCTCCCGTCTCAAAAGGGGCCAGCTGATCTGGCGCAGTGTAATGCTTTAGCATTAGTGGCACTCAGCTGTTACTGCCAAACACTGGCCCACACCATGAAATCTCTTGTTAAGAAGAGAGAAATAGTGTTCAGCTTGTAATTGAACCATTTTATACCCCCCTTCCTCCTCCTCCCTGCACCTCTATCACTCTGGTTACCCCCTCTTCCACCTTCCTTCCTTCTGTCCCATCCTGCTCGTCCCCATTTGTTTTCCTGCTCACCCCGTCTTAACGCTCACACACACAGTCAGTCAGACACACACTCCTTTTGTATGAGCAGCAGCACCCATCAAAATCTGGATCGATCCCCCGGTGTCATTGTGTGAGGGGGTTATTTATGTGGGCATCCAATCTGCACCTGCCGTTGTGTTTGAGCAAGAGGGGAACATGGCCAGAGTTTGTTAACAGTGAAAGGGGAAACATCAAAGCTGAGAGAGGGAGGAGGGGAGAGGGGGTGAGAGGGGGAGAGAGAGACAGAAGGGGAAGCGCAGCCACCTCAGAGCCCCATGAGTACCCGCCAGCTCGCTGCCTCGTCTCTCGTGAAATGAGCACTTTCACAGTCAGTTAGTCTTTAAGTAATAGATATATTGAGTTCATCCCTTGTAACGTTAGACAACTAATTTATTATTATTTTTTTCCTTTTGCCCTCACCCTTTGCAGCCCTCCCCTTCCCTTCCCCTTGTCCCCTTCCATCTTTTTCCCTCTGCTTCCCTTTTCCCTCCGTTCCCCATCAACACAGGATTATGAAGGTTAAATAAACTCTGTGAAAATGAATGAATATTGCCACCAACCTCCTCCTCCCCTCCCACCCCTACTGCAATCAAACCCGCACCACCGCCGCCACCCTGTTTCTCTCTACCCTCCACCCTCATTGCATAGAAAAAAAAGAAAGAAAGAAAATAAAACTCCAGCCCAGGCTATCTGGCGGCAGAATGAATGATCCTATTTATGTTAATGCATACATGAACGTTACACAGGTTTTCCCCCTGATAAGGCGATAGGTTAATGAAATGCTCATTTCATTTTACCAGTTGTTTTCTCTGTGAAGTTCCGATAAGTAGCAAACCAATGAAGCTTGTAATTACAATCTTACAGAAACCCGGCCAATCTGTGTATAAATCTCACCATCCAATTACAAGATGTAATAATTTTGCAGTCAAGCTGGTAATGAGGTCTAATACTCATGCATGTGATAATCCCCCCTGGATGCTGACTCTATCAGATGTTAGCTTTGTAATTATATGAGCTTGAGAAAAAAAAAAATCATTATTTCATGTTCAAGTAGAAAATGAGGTTGGTGGGAAGTTAATTTTCTCTATGCTCTGTGAAGCGTAGACAAGAATTTAATGATTTAATTACTGTTGTTAGCCCTTTTTTGCGAGAGGCTTAAATTGAGCTAAGCATTTTTCATAGCCTCCGACATCAAGAGTCGGGGAACATCAAAGATTTTGACAGCATACAAAGTGATGAGCAGGCCCAGTGGCCCTCATATTTCTCATATATTTTTTCTGGTTTTGTTTGCCAGAAATTGTTTGCTTTCCTTTTAGTTACTTTACTTTTCCTTTTGTATCATTTTCTTTCCTTTTTGGTTACTTTCCTTTCCTCATCGTCAGGGTAACCACAGCCCAGGGATACCAGACCTGCTGGATAAAAGCAACATCAACAAATATTAACCGCTCTGGCTTTCACCACTGGCAGCTAATCCACTGTATGTGAATTTGTCATATCAGATTACTATGACAGTCATGGTGCTGCGCAGAATGGAAAGCATCCTCCTGCATCCTCAAAAGGACAATATAGTTTTACTCCCCACCTTCTTTGAATTTCAAAACAGCCCATGAGTGGTGTCTGTAGTCCTCTGATTTCCATACAGCCTTTTTATGAGAGAAAGAAACTGTAAATACATTCCTCAGAGTAATCCCTAGAAAGAGGAATGGCTGCTTTTGGCACTTTAAAAAAGTGCTTTGAGCGATGTAATTCAACTTCATAGTAACAGTAGCTACTTGGTTATGCAGGGTGGCAGTGTGTGTGTGTGTGTGTGTGTGTGTGTGTGTGTGTGTGTGTGTGTGTGTGTGTGTGTGTGTGTGTGTGTGTGTGTGTGTGTGTGTGTGTGTGTGTGTGTGTGTGTGTGTGTGTGTGTGTGTGTGTGTGTGTGTGTGTGTGTGTGTGTGTGTGTGTATGTGTGTGTGTGTGTGTGTGTGTGTGTGTGTTTTTACTGCTGTCATCCATCCTTTTTATCAGTTTTTTGGAACAACACATCTGGGGAGTTATTGACTCAGAATTTAATAACTTATTTAAGATCTGAAAATTGTGAATTTATAAATAATTTGTGACAGTGCAATAGTTTATTTTCTCGTAAAGGGACGTATGCGATGTTTGTAAATCAGATTATATGATCCAATAAAATGCAGTGTTATTGCATGCATTTATATATTTTATGAATATGTTTTAGCAAATGTATATAGAGTTTGCTGTGAGTACGGTTGCCAGCATGTTAGGATCTTTGTAAATATAATGATACCAGTACTTATCCCAATGCCATGGCAGAGGATTATGTTGTTCTGGTCGAGATTAGGGCCAATTACTTTTGTCCAGTCGGACCAAATTATTTAGTTTGCATTTAAAGTAAAGCTTGGGTCAAAATATGCTATTAAAAAGTTTTGGGCGAAACTAAATTTAGAATACTTGGAAAACACATCATCCCTCCAGTTTCCACAACATTTCACCCCTGCTGCCTGAAATATTATAGATTTAAAATTTCAGCACAGACAATAACATCATACAAATATAAAATGTAGTCTTACACTTTATTACCTATGTATGTATCGCCAGCATGTGACAAAAGCTGAATGAGTTTTAGAGTGAACTAAACTAAAACTTAAATCAAAAGAGACCGTCTTTTTATTATTCATACACCGGACAATGATTCAATTAATTGTTAAATGTTTGATATAATACATGTCCAAATATAGTCCCCATCATGATATCCAAAACCACAATTTGACCAAATATCATTTAGTTTTTAGCATAAATTATGAAGAAATCCCACAAAAAAACCTCACATTTTAGAAGCGGGATCTAGTCATTTCCCGTTTATTGATGGTGAATTACCAAATCAGTTTTAGATAAATGTGTTTTCAATTCAAATATGGATGCAGCCATACTGTCGGCCATAATACATATTCATACACATTCAAATTACTTTGTACCATCTAATGTTCATCAGGCATTGTCTATCTTTCACTTTCATATATCAACTATTATGTGGAAAACTGTTTAAAAAAGGACATTACACAGTGTGAAGTCATCCTTAGAATTCATAAAACATTAATAGCTTTGCTGATTCTTCTCCCCCTAGCCTCCCTTCTGTCCTCTCCTCCCTTCCTTGTCTAGCACTCCCAACCTCTTTTGACCTTTTTTAATCCCTCCTTGCCCTCTCAGTACTTTCTCTGTGCTTTGCCATGTCCTGTTAAACAAGGAGCGTGTTGCTGTGTTGTGACCCACAATTGTGGGCAGCTTCACGGCAGGTTTTGCCGGCCTTTTTTCTGCTCTGGTGTCCACTCTGCCTCCATCTGCCACTGCATCACCACAGTCCCACTGGGGGAGATGGGGCTAATTCTGCAGTCAATTAGCAGAAGGGCCGCTTTTGTTCTCTCACCGGCTCCCATGGGCCCTATCTGCTTCACTGCTTCCTCACTCTCGCTCCATTTCGATGGTTCTTACTTTCTGTCTCATTTATCCGTTTATGGCTCTCTATCTCTCTTTGGTCATGTCATTTCCTTTGTTTCATACTATTCCCCTCTCCTCCTGTCCTCTTCCTTTGTATCTTTACTTTGTACATCGTGCTCTCTACCTCTCTCTGTATTTCCTGTTCCTCTCTCAGACATGGAGACTTTGAGGTATCGAGTGTCTGCTTGCCATATTTCTCCTCCCAGCCCACCCTTGCTCAGTGACCTTTGTGACATTGTTGGCCAAACGATGTCTCTGGCAATCATGAGCCATAAAAAGAGATGGGATTATGGGTAAATATTCTCAAATAGATTTTGATTCATTGCGTCATAAACATTATATTGGTCTAAATGGCAAACAGTAAAGCGCAGGCTACACATTAAGTAAACATCCTGTGCATGGTTTCCTTCGTTGGGTTTACAATGTTTTATTTTATACTGTAGAGGTATTCACATTCTTTAGCAATATTCTTGTCAATTTTGTTTTTGTGGGTAGGATAAAATAACATAAATGAGACAAATAATTAAACATTTTCTTCTTTTGCCTTTCCCTTTTTTCCTTCTGTTTTATATGCTTTGAAAGGTTTCCTCCCTTTTCTAATGAGGAGACATTACATTAAAAGAGAAACACTTATTTTCTTTTACCTGACATTAATCAGGAAAAAAGGAAACATTTTTGAAAAAACCCACTGTTAAAAAGGTAGAAATCATTCTTATGTCTTTTGATCGATGCGGCACCCCGCGGGTCCTACCCCGCTGTTGTCCCTATGGCTCTACCTGGCCCTACTGAGCTGTACCTGTCTCAAGTTAATAAATCATTTTGGCATTATAAAATATTCAAAGGAGGATGGGATCAGGCAAGGCCAGGTTAAAGAATTTCTTAAATTTTCATGGCATGACAGCCTGTTCCACAGTCGCCCCCCCTTCAGCTGCTTCGTGCTCTGGGTTGTGTGTGACTGAATCTGTGTGTGTGTGTGTGTGGGGCTTGGGGTTAGGAGGATCTCCCATGTCACTCTAATAGTCTAGAATTACACTTGTATCAGTGTCACTAGCATATGGGGTCTATGTATACCCTTAGGCCCATCACACACCCTTCCACCTTCCACTGTCATGGCATTTAAAATGATACCATTTGGGCAAAGCTAGTTTTGACAGAAAAAGTGAAAAGCTGTGTGTTTCCCTCCTTAGCCCGACGACAGAGCAGCTGCCACCAGGGGCCCCTGCCACTGAGCAGCCAATCAAATGATATTTTACTGGATAATGATGGAAAGTAGGTTTGCCTCCTTAGTGAGTGCTCTGACTCTCTCCTACTTTTTCTCCTTCCTTTTCTTCTCTCTGTCCCTCACACACTCATTGTAGCCTCCCTAAAGGAGGGGGTGCATATTATAATTTCTTTTTTGTCTCATATATATCTTTTTTAACTTAGTGTCTTGTATTTCTTGTACTTTTTCGGATCTTTGCTGCTATGTTTAGACCAATATTTGCTTGGTGCAAAACAATGCATCTCTTTTATTGCACAATGCAGTTGCACCAACAACTACATCAACAAAGGCCGTGCTCATTGGCCAGTCAAATATTCCAGTGCGGAAAATTTGCCTGGTTAGCTACTGGTAATTGTTGCCTAATTGTCAATTATTTTGATATGTTTTTGATATGTTTTAAGCCTCATGAATCCCTAAACAAAAAGCCCCAAATAGCCCTAAATAGTTTGTTTTTATGCATTGATATGATCGACCGTAAATCGCTGTTTCTTAATATCATTAAATGTGTGTTTCCTTTGTCTTTTACTTTTCAATGATGGTTACTTCATACCAGCCTCCAAAGACATTTTCTATTCTATCATTAAACATAAAACCATTTCAACGATGATGTTGTAACTTAAATTACTTTTAAATCCCTTTTCTGTAACACATCAGAGCTTGAATTTCACCAAATTGAAGTTAACTGGTATGCATTTTATTTGTAGTTCTTGTAGTTGTTCTATATCGAAGTGTTGCATATCAACATGATGAAAGCAATGAAATTGCATCGTGAACCCTGCTGTGTTAAAGTGGAGATCAGGCAATGAAACTAGAGTAGGAAATGAAACATTCAATCCTTTTGGCTGTATCAAACATTTGTAGAAGCCTGATGTTAGTTAGCCTCACAAAGGTTAAACAGCATATGAAATAGTGATGAATCTGTGGATAGAGGGACCAATTAAAACTCCCTCGCTGCTCTCCTATTGCTCCCTCTGTCTCCCCTCCTCCCGACCCCTCGAGCCATCTCTTCCTCACTTTTTTCTCCTTCCTCTCATCCTCTCTTGTCATACCTTTCACCATCCCTTGATCCTTTCTTCCGCCCCACCCATGCCTCCTAATTCCTCTTTTCCTCTCCCCTGTTCCATTCATCCATCCATCTTCTCATCCTTACATCCGCTCAAAGACAGACTGTGCTTTGGCTGGCTGTGTCGCTCTGCGTGATTGATTCCCTCTGGGTAGAGACTTCCCAGTTGGTAATGTGGGAACCAAGGCAGGTGTAAGGTTTATGCTATCACGTAAAGAATAGTTGAATGTGGAAGAGAAGGTAAGGGCTATGAAGGCAGGTTTTGAGAGGGTCCCCATGCTGACTGACGTTTGAGTTTTAAAAGGGGCCAAGATGCATTCATTATTAAGTGGCAACCCTTCCCTGTTAGCATACTGAATTGCATCTTAAAATGGAATGTAATTCAGTAAATAAAGAGTGCGATATTGGCCCATGCTTCACACTTAAGCATAGTTCATGAAAATCAGGCAAGTAGTTGTTCTGTTATTATGTTGACAAGCAGAAAAACTGAATTGAAGACATAACGTCAGTAGCAGATGTCATACTACCTTTAATAAGACTGATGGACATAAAGCTAGTTGTTTGCATCTGTATGACTCCAATTCGTATCAGCAACAGCTGACTCTTACAAAGAACATATTTAACTGTTATAACGTCCTTTGCTTTACTAACACGTTACCACATTATTCTGACCTCGCTGAAATCCGTAATATATGCCAATAATTGCACATCAAACCTCAATGCTTTATTTCAACCCCCAAACATATCCCGATCCAATTCACACGCAACTGCATTCACATACAGTCAGTGTCACATGCAAACTCACCTATATAAATCTGTAATTGCGTGTGTATAGACAAGCACACATGCATTTCCGTGCACAAACACACACACACACACACACACACACACACACACACACACACACACACACACACACACACACACACACACACACACACACACACACACACACACACACACACACACACACACACACACACACACACACACACACAAACACAAACATGGCTTGCTGGCCTGCTGAGGGTATAGGACTCATGTATTTTGATGATATGAAAGTTGACCACATTTACATGCAAATCGAAGTTCCAGATTAATAGGGTTCACGTACGGGGGCGAAGGAAGACTGCATGGTAATATGCTATTATGGCTTTTAAATACATTTACCGATGTTTTGACGCAGAATTAGCATGGTCCTAGCACAAGGAAATCATGTCGGTCTGATAGCAATTTGGTTTTCCAATTGGGAATACAATTTCATCAGGTTCAACTGTCATTTCTAATAATGACTATGGTTGTGCTCACTAAATTGGAGATTCTTTTCCTCACTTTTTTTTCAATTCAACCTTGGTGGATGAAAGAACAAGCAACATTTTAACAGCTCTTGCAGAACAGAAATTGCTGTACCTGACACTATTCACAACAAACTCACTGGAGATATGGAACGAAAAACTATGATGCATGTGTATCTATGCTCATGCATGTGTATTGACAGATTCACATTTTGTAAATTACTTAATTTTGATATGTTAATTATAAAAGCAATTCTGGATTATTATTTAACACATTGTAAAGATGGAAATATCAATTTTCCACCAGTTATAGTCCTCGTTTCATCCCATCTAAAGAGTACTTTTTTATATTCTACATAAAGCACAATCCTGTTCGCACTGTCAAGTGTATGACTACTCAAATTGTTGCTTGTCATCCACGGGGAAATGTCAGTCATCCCTCACCCAAAATGTTCCTGACAGCTAAATACAGATCTCAATTTTCCTGCATAGAGCTCATTACTTCAGAATAATAAATGGCAAAATAGATTGTTTAATATTTGCATTTCTTTGCTCCATATTTTGTCTTCAAAATGAAGAATTTCAATACGAAGGCTGTTGACAAAACTCGCCGTTGTCGGCAAATGATTAGACTGCAGACTGACCTAAAAGGATAAACTGAATGCTCTCTAATGTTATGAGCCTTGTTTATCGACTTTGCGTTTAATTAATGTATTCGACTAAATCACGGTTTGATTTTCTTTGAGCCCATGCAAACATGAGAGCCGTAAGGAAAGAGAAGCATAAAGGGAGGCAAAAAGAAAAAGAAAAACAGACATCATCCTCGGGTGTTAGACTTGTGATGTATTTCCTTTAAGTTTCCCCACTCAGAAAAACAAATAATTAACAGCCCCTTGAGACATAACACACAAATAGAATAATGTATTTGTGTCAGTCAAATGCCTTTCCATAGCAGGGCAAAGAAAACATAATAAATGAATATGAAATACGTAAACAGAGCCCGGATACCAACCAATTAATAAATACCATTTTTATCGTTTCTTCTGGGGGCTAAAATACTTTTGAAAAATCGCAGCATGCCTTTTGGCGTCCTTGTCAATTTATGTGAACAGCCTGCAACCATTCTAGGGGCGAGGAGCACAAGGAGATCATAGATTATTAATGAAGTTTGAAAATAACAAAGGCTGTGTCAGCTGCATCCTGTGCCATGGTATCAATGGCACTCGGTCGCTAAACGGCACAGAATGGTTGCTTGCTGCACACTACAGGTTCGATATCAAGTATTCCTTGGAGTTAAATTTAACCCTTAGAACCCGGTAAATATTTAGTCTGACCAATAACACGAGAGGTAATATAGAAAGAAAAGCTCCTTACAATAACCTTTGTCTTATTCAGGCTCTGATGTGTTGAGGGTCTGCTAATTGTGCTCTGCTGGGAGGGGGGGTTGGGGGAGTGGGTGCGGGACTCCTGGCTGAGTAGGCCAGAAATGTTAGGCCTTTGACATCAAGGATCGATTCCACTCTCAGCGGGCCGAGCTCTGCAGAGAGAAAGGAGGATTGTGGCAATGCCTGCCCCTTCTCATTAGCTGACCGTGGGGGAGCGGAGGCGTTAACTTGGCCTCTCCTTTGGGACTCTAAATGGGTCTAGGGCCACCGCTGATGGGGGGAAGTTCACAACCACAAAACTGGGTTCAGTATTGAGTTAAGCTAACTTTGTTTTCCTTCATCGGACTAGCTGGGCTGCTAAGTGCAAAATGTCCAGGGAGACAAAATGTTGATACACGAAACAAACAGTGTTGGTATGCAAATGAACTCAGGATCACACATAAGTGCGCGCACAGGCATTATGAAAAAAATCAACAACACAATAAGTGCACCTCTTTAAGAACAAGGCATCACAGCAGTTCAGTAAACGAGATTACCCTCTGTAGTTAATTAATCTCATACACCCTGTCATTAAACTACCAGGTACCTAGGAAATGTTAGTAGACAAATAGGCTGCTTTGACTTGCAAGGTTGAGATAAAGGGTTCAGATAATGAGGGACTAATCATCTGCATCAGTTAAGTCCATCAGGCCTAATTTCCCTAAAAACTAAATAGCGTACACACGGAGCTAATCTCCACCTTTTTTTTTTGTTATTAATTTCCCATCCAGAGGTTCAGCAGCGCACTAATAAGGCATACTCACACAGTCATGCAAGCATGCACTCTAGCCCCCTCCTTTCACACACATGGAGATTAAAAGGTGTTATGAGCCATGGACTGCAGAACAAAGAGGAAGGAGATTGTAAGTAGATAAAGAGTATACTCTTAAGGAGATGCAGCTCTTAGGATAATGAGGCATTTGAGGCTACACCGAAGGAGCTTCTCCTTATTCCTCATGCTCTCACTTCACCTTTCCACTTATTTTGTGTCTTTCTACCTCTCTGCACCCTCGACCCTGAACCATGTTTTCTTTTAATATGACAAAAAAAAAATATATATATATATATAAAACATGCATATCATGTTTGTGCAAACGTGAGTGAGCTTTTGAGTATTTGCTTTACTGTAAATGAAATGAACAAAACGGTTTGTCACTTAAGAAACAACTTTAATTGTAGCAGCACAATTTGACATCTAGCTGACTGAAACTCTCGACCCCCATTGTAAAGTGTAACGCTAATAGGCAGCTGCAAAGTAGACACATTCTGGTACATGCTTAAATACTTACAACTGTGCCCTTGGTAGTTGTCCATTGTATTAATAACCAATTATTTCCACCAGTTGTAGCATTACTGTAAAACCAGGTTATAAAGCAGAGAGGCCTGTCTCAAGTGCTCTAATTGGCTAAGCTTGTCGATCTCAGAGGTTTGTTCTGTTTTTGTTAAACTGACAGATTTAAAGAGATAGAGAGTCAGAAAAAGCAAGATGGAGAGAGAGCAACAGCCCTCCACTAAAACGAGTTGTCAACAGTCTATCACAACACGTTTTTTAAACTTTCATGGCCTCCTGTTTGGCCTCTTTGCCAGCTCTGTCTCGGAGCACTCCACTGTCAACGTAAGAGAACACTCAAGATTGTGTTGGTCTTAAATAAATTATATGGCATTAATTAATTAAGACACAACTCCCCCTAAACAAGAAAGCAAGCAAGAACTAGAAAACGAACAAAGAGTTTTACTATTTGTTGGCAAGTACCATCAGAGTTCAATTGGACAAATTAGTTTTGCAATGTGTTATTAAAACATATGTTGTGAAGATTATTTCTTGAAAGAGGATTTTTGGCTCACCTAAACCAGATATACATCACAGCTGATCATACCTTGCATCTATTGGGTAATTTTTGTGAACTGGTTGTGCATTGTAAAGTAACAGAACCAGCAGCAACATTGACTAGCAAGAAAGCTGCATGGACCACCAAAGGCCCAGAGAGCACAGCTAATATGACACCCCAAGCCCTAATCTTCTTAGTGGGGTAGGATAAAATGAGTATCCATTACGGAATCAACCTTCATCCCAACCCTCTCAACCCCATATTACCACCACTACCACACCATCCCTACCCCATTCACCCAATCCCCTCTCCTCTCTAGAGCCAGTACTAGCATTGATAGCCAGCATTGAGACAATTGGCCGACTCGGGGCCCTAATCAGGTATTAGCCACTAAAGCTGTAAGGGAAGGCTGCTAATCTCCATACTCACTTCATCTGTAGAGGCAAGGCCCCAGCAGCTTGCTTTCCTCTGGCACAGGCCTAGATCAAAGATGGCAGCTAGAAATCAGATTAGAGTAAAGAAGAGAGGAGAGGGTGAGAGGGAGCAGGGTGCGAAGGCCACAGATCTCTCAAACCTCCCTCCACCTTGCCTCTTTTAAAAGCTTTTTGCATAATCAGGAAGGGGAGGAGGTGACTTCAGCATCGAAAAGCCTCTTAGCTGCAGTTGAAACAAAAACATGAAGGGGTTGAAAGTGAAGTAAAGTGAAAGGAAATCTCCACTATGGGTCTGCAGCTGTATAACAACATTGATTTCTCATTTAAACTACTGCTTCAGCTACTCATTCACATACTGTATAGTTTAATGTTTTACAATACAGAAGCCAATGAGCTGTGGTGGTGTTAGCCTAGTGTGGGATAGGGTGGTATGATTTATAACTACTATTTTGTCCATTATACAACAAATAAATACACAATCAGATAACAGAAACTGATCTTGTGATTTTCATTAGTTTAGTTTATTTCAAATAAATTATATTCTTTTAATGTTTGGAAGCTTATGGTATGTGTGCCATTATACATGTTCTGTCTATAACAGATATTTAGCTAGCTTGACCAACAGTTAGTAAGCTAGCCAACTAGTTTGGGAACTATTGTGACTCTCCAGCTACGGTAGATCACTAGCACTACAAATACTCTTTACTTCAACAACCTTTTAGTACCATCTTTTACTAGGATGTTTGGAGGAACATATGCTGTGTCACTTTCTAGTGTGACCCGGTCTTAGATTGAACTTATCAAAGCTCACATTTTCTGCCTAAGGGGCATGAAAGACAACGGCCCTCTAGTATTTGAAATGAAGCAATTTCCAAAACAGGTTGGTTGAAGCAATCAAATGCTTTCACTTCTCACCACATATTATTTTGTCATTGGCATCAGCAGGGCACCAATTCACTGTGCTTTGTCAATTTTAGGGTTGCTAGTTTTTCCTTACACACAACTCTCTGTCACATCGAACACACTCACAAATTCTTGTAAATTGCATGGCTATTGTTATTGAGTGGAGAACATTGGGTTCACACTTTTCCATGATGGATTCTGAGGTGTAGGTGGTCACTTTTAATTGTGAAGGCAGCTGCCCGAGTGGAGCAGAAGGTGTCAGGGGAGTTCTGCCATGTCGCCTCTACTCTTGAGGATGGTCAAGGGCAAGCTGGTGCTGGAACTTCACAAACGCACACACTCGCACACTCAAACACCGTAAATCTAATTATATTATTTGCACATATTAGTTTTAGCCGCCTTTGGTTTATTGTGACGAGTTAAACTTTAATAATTTGTCAAATATTTTTGCCTGCTGCTTCCCCAATTTTACGAATTGACTTCCTCTAAAAAAAGAGAAGATTGACCCTCTTGAAATTAAGCATCAAGTTTTCATATAGCTTTCTCTGAGCAATGTGCATTATATTCAAACAAATTCTAAGGCACACACTCATATAGTACTGCATGACCATTAACTGAACAGAAATGAAAACAGGCTAAAGCTCACCAATATGCACACAGTTCCTGCATGCATGGGGGACAGCCTGTCCTTAGCAAAGCAGACAAATGTTAATTCCCTTCAGTGAGCACAGGTCTGACCTCCAGACTTCTTGAGGGGAATACACACACACACATACACACGTACACACACCGTCTTCTCAGAAGGTCACAGAGCAGATGACACCAGCCTGTTCCCTGTTTCACTTCGATTGGCCCATCTTTTCTCCTTCATTACCGCACACAGCTGTGAATAAGAGAGTGTGTGTGTGTGTGTGTGTGTGTGTGTGTGTGTGTGTGTGTGTGTGTGTGTGTGTGTGTGTGTGTGAGTGTGTGAGTGTGTGAGTGTGTGAGTGTGTGAGTGAGTGTGTGAGTGTGTGAGTGTGTGAGTGTGTGTGTGTGAGTGCGCGCGCGCCTTTTTCCCCAGTCTCCAAAACGGCTAAGTGCTGTTAGTGCAGTTTTTATCAGTGAGGCCACTGGCGAGACTCAGGGGAACAGACCAAGGCTATCTCTCTCTGCCGGCTCTGAAAATTGATATTGAACATGGAGAAGGAGTAGGGGCGAAATATCGCATGCTGGTAGCAATTAGCTAAAAAGAGATTTGCAACTCTGTGATTCATCACACCAGAGATCGAAGTCATTTAAAGACGGTGTTGTTTTGTTTTCCTTTATCTCACTCCTTACTTACTCACCACCTCTCATGCTGCGCCGTCTTCATCCCACTTACAAGCCAGTGTGATATTTCCTATTTAAGGTTTATTTCTCCTCACTGAAAACCTGCACTGTGCTGAAGCACAAACAAGGTCTTTGATTTGACTTGCTGTGTGTACGTACCTAACACCAGAGTGCTAAACTGATGCAAGGCCATTGTTGGTCTGCTTTGTGAGTTGGCAACGCAGCGTGACACACTGTCAACAGCATGGTTAGGGACAAACACCATCGCTGAAGGGAGGAGAAAAACGGTATAGCTTGAACAAACTTTCGGGCATGTCCTCGAGGCATCTTATTTATGACATTCAAAGCCTTGCTGTTTACATTGTGTGCTTTGCAAATACTTTGACCAAACCGCCAGCTTTAGGATATGAGGTCAAAGTAGTAAAGCACACTCTTCCCACTACACTGGCAAAGTTCATGTTACAGTGAGAAAGAAGAGACATATTCACCACATTTTGTTATCTTAACAGCTTGATGTTTTGAGTGATGGAGAGAGTCTATTTTGCCTATTCAAACCTACATTTAATGACACTCACACACCCTGGACTGAGAGAATGTGTGCAATGCTGGCTCGTTTGGGGTCTGTGTTTATCCAAGTGGTGGGGATGAGGTCAAAAAAGCCTGAGGGTAAGGGCAAAACCTCAATGGACAGCAGGTACAGTATATGTTTTTTCTATTTGCACAACAATATTGTTCTTGCTTGAGAATAAGAGAACATCTTATGTATTAAGTTTTACATGCTCATATTTCATCAGCCATAATAAACATCTGTCAGTGACGTTTAATAGTAATAATGAAGACATTTTTGCAAGTAAATTGAAGTCTGTTGATCAGGCTCACATAGAGTCTCTTTAATTTTTGGATAATTTTGGTCATAACCTCAAGATTATGCCTACAGTTGACTTCACGTCGTTAATTGTAAATTAGGACAGATACGTATATCGATATTTTGAAATATCCCATTTTTTTCTTGTCTCTCTACTGTCACTTCCAAATAAATCATACAACAACCCCTCAAAAAGATACAATGTGTCAACAATTTACTCAAACACAGGGACAGGCTATATTAAAGGGTATGTTAAGTTCTACAGTATAATATGTATATATATATATATACATACATATTACAATAGTGCATGTAAAGCCTTTCAATAGGGTGCTATAGACAAAGCAGTAATGAGGCCATGCGTTGCATGAACTTATGGACAAGGTCTCTCCAAATTAAACAGCAGGGTAACTTGCCAGTGTGAGCCTTGCACCTGTACAACTAGAAGTACAAATTACATTTGTGCTAACAGAACTCTGAATTATAACTGTAATTTCCATGATAATGGCATGACAACATGATGTAAAATGTGTAACAGTGACCAATGTAAATTTATACAGGCTGTAGAACAGATGTAGTAGTAGAAAGGGACCTCAGTGGACAGTGGATTTGGGCAGTGTTAATGTGAAAAGATCCCCATCCAGATGTGACTCATGATGTCGGGGTGAAATGAAAAGCACCCTTGTAGTGGCTATTCTCTGAAGTCCAGCGGCAGTGCCATATGTTCTGTAGTGTGCACTATTGCTGAGTGTGCCGTGTCCACCTGCCTGGTGAGTATTTGTCAGCTGGGCTGAGGCAAACTTTTCTTCTAGTTGAAAAGAAATCATTCTGTTAGGTGGAGTGGTGATGATATAATACATTTGAGTTAATGTCTTCATTTTGAGAATTCCATGTTCCTACACAAATATAGAAACTTCTATAACAGATTAATTAGATACATTTTAGACAATCAATTTAAAGATGCATTTTTTTTTAATGTTTCCTTGTATTTATTTCAACAATTGAGCTATAAAAAATCAGTTTTACTACACAGCAAGACAAACACTCAACATATTTCCCTAAGCATAGGCCTCACCAAACACCAATCTCACTTACTCACCCACAAACACATCCAATTCACAAAATGACACTTTCCTCATAAAGCATACAGGCAGCACGGGAGCCTTGCCCTGGCCAGTAAACCTCTACAGTTTAAAACCTAAGCTGCAGCCATTAACAGGGCCAGAGATGACAGATGAGTTCATATGCCATGCAAGCAGCCCTAGACAATGGCTTTAGCCTGATGACAGATTGCCTGACCGTAACCCAGTTTATGTTAAACTCATTCTCGCTGTTCAATTTCACAAGTGTAATTTTGTTGGGCTGTGCTGCATTGTCCTCGACTGTGGGTGAGGTGTTGGGGTGTGCTCTCAAACTCGCAATCCCTACCTCCAGTAATGATTCCCCTGCTCTATTGTATTGTATTGTTTTCTGCATAATCAGGTTGGTAGTCAAGGGTTTGGGTGACATAGCCATCTGTCAAGTTCATTTGCTCGGCAAAATGCAAAGGAATAATGGCCGATCCTACGGGAGCCTATCTGTTATCAAATAGGAGAGGTGCCCCCTATTTATGGCGCTGCTCCACTGTACAGCCGATGGGATTGTGTTAGCACGCACACACACATAAATACAAGAGCACACAGATGTTTGTGGAGTCACACATGTTTTTTTTTTCCTTTCACGGCCTGTGCAGACACACAGGATACACACACAAACCAACACGTACCGCTGTGCATGCTTAGCTTGATCAGCTCATCTTACTCTTGTACAGTTGTATAGGCATCCTGTGTTATGAAATCTATAATTCAGTTAATACTGTGAGCTGTTGTCCATCTGGAGGGCTGCGCCAGCTGTTTGTCTGAGGGATCTGAATGTGTATATTTGCGTGTGTACTGAATGTGTGAGATGGGAGAGTGGCATGTGTTTGTTGGCTTGCAGCGCATAGACATTTGTAGTTGCGTGTGTGTGTTTATGTCCCATCTACTTGCATACTGTATACATACAGTATGTTGCAGTGTGTCAATGTCACTTTAAAACCTGTTACCTTATTTCTGTGGTAACCATGCATCTGTAATGATGCACCAGTGCCACACACTATATTCTCATTATAAACCCTAATGTAAAATAGATGAGATCAAACTTTAATGATCTTTGTGGGGGAACTAGGGCTAGTTGTATCAGGAATGAAATTTACTTCTAGTGTCATTATGCTGGAGTTTTCTCCTCTTTTGGAGTGGAAGAACAGTAAAGGAAATGGCAACAATTAAATGACGAAGTAGTTGTTTTTTAATCCATATTTGTGTATTGAGAAAAAGCTGTCAGGAGGATTCATCTTGTGAATTGAAATACTTTATATGGTCGTGGAAATCCATGTTGTTTGAATCCAAGAAAAAATGAGTAACTGATATTTTCAGTTTAGATAAAATAGCTTGAATTCACTAAAACAGCAAGCTCTCACATATTCAACAAATTGCATAATTATACATTCTGACATTTTTGAGGAGAGGAATTTATATTTTAGGGCATAATTGCATGTTGGAACAAGAACATTTTAAATCATTCCACAGCTTGATTCAAAAGTTGACGGTTTGCCAGACGTATGTAACAACAACTGTTTTGCTGTGAACGCTAAGAGGCAGTGAACAGAACAGGCATGTAAGAAAATGCTTTAGAAGCAATGCAGGTACCATCAGAGACTAAATCAAAGGTGTGAAACAAAGACATAAACAAAGACAATTGTAACAAACTAAAACTGCATTTCACATTGTAAGACACATTGAGAGATTAAAGTAACGTCTGTAGGTTTGAAATCACACTGATGTTAACTTCAACTGAGCAAGAAAAACCCAGAGGAGCGAAATCTGAAAGAAGCAGACATACTGCACAGTGTGAACTCTGATCGGAGGGCAGCTTCTCGTCAGCACCTCACTCCTGTTTGCTTTCTTTGAAAAAAGTATAGATTCAGCTTTTCTTTCTGAAGTTAGCAGTCAGATACATGCACCTCTGGTGTGATGTGGGAGTCAAAGGTCAGGTGGAATATGGACATTATTCCAGCTATAAGGAGTTTATTAAAAATGCATCACAATTGTATAGAAGAGTTCTGAAACTGTACACATATCATCACATGCTTTTGATTAACTGTGTGTATGTTTTTTCATGTATTGTCTTTTTTTAACTTTCTTGTGGTTAATAGTAATTCCTCTCAAGCTAAATCTCAAAATAACTCACAAAATAACCAAAAAATACCAAAGAAAAACCAAATAAATATTTATTGTACTTTAAGAAATATTTGAACTTCTAGGACCACCTTGTCTTTCATACATTAGATATGCGGTTAACATGCTGATACAATTTACAAGGTCAATTTCATAATTCCTCATTATTGCTGGTCACTATATTGTTCTTGAATGGATTCATTTATATTTTGACTTAAAGCAAACAATGACTAGTAAATTATACGCAATGTATTATATTTACATATACCACATACAATTTTCATTTAGTCACTTAAGGCACCGAAAAACCGCGAACACTGATTAGGATAGAATTATTATAATGTATTACAACAAAGATAATCACAATACACACCTTTACCTTATAAGTAAAATAAATAATAATGTTTTATTGTTATAAACCCCATTTCATATTTCGTAACTATAATAATACAGTGCTTTGAGCTGATTATATATTCAAAATATGGCATAATAAAAAAGCATTACAATTGTTTTAACATTTAGAATGAGTTTTTATTGCTATTTCCATGGATACACACGAGATACGCACATACATGTGAGGTGAATGAGAGGACAAGGTTAAAATAAATTCACTTTTCCTTTATTTTCAACAATAACTTAAAATGACACATGAACCCCTTTTCATCTAAATCTCTCCTCTCAATTTTCTCCCTCTCCTCCCTCCACGGCCCCCTTTCTACCCTCCCTCCGCCCACTCGCTTTCCTCTCTGCTCTCTCACCTAACCCATTATTGCATAGCTTGTGTGAAAAGGGTAATCGCTCAAATCATTCAAAGGCAACTATCTGTGTGTTACACTGGGGAGCATAACCATCATCACAAGCAGCCGCTAATGGCTCTCTCTGGATCCAGCAAAAACGCTCCGCGGCTCGGCCTACCGTAGCACAGGGCAGCGAGGCCAAATGCTGTGGGCACAACAGAGCTGCATCCAGGGCCAAATTTTACCCTAATGAATTTGGACCTTGCCAGGTTATTGCAAAAGGCAACCACGGCCATCCAATACCCTCCTAGATGATCTGAAGCGACTCCCGTGGCCACCGTTCATGCCAGGGAAGCCAGTGCCATGTGCAAATGGAACGTGGGGGTGGGGGGGGGGGTTTGTCTTTGGCAAACGTCTGTTCAGCTCAACCATTCATTCCTACAGACACACATCGGGGCCTACAAGCAAACACAAGCATGCATGTATCTACACTCACCTACACGCATCTTATACACACAAACAAAAGGGGACGACTTCATGTGCACAAGCTCTCATGCGCATACACACACTTCCAAAACACTGGCACTCTAGCTGTAATGAAGCCTGAAGAAAATGGCACAACATCCTATTATTTCCAGTGTTCAAATTTGGAGAGAATGTGTTTTTTTCCCCCAATGATGCACAATGAGCATATTGATTTTTTTCCCTCTAAATTGCTTGGAAGCCTTTGCATATTTTATATTGAGCGCTGGTCAAGTCCACATTCCGTGTACTGTTTTTATGGGTTTTGAAAAGCTTTGTTAGTACATGCATTTCCCTTGTTAAACGCAGATTTCAAGCGGATGTATATTTAGAAACCAAATTTGTTCACCTACCAAATTGCTGAAAGTCAAACATCCAGAGGCCTCAAAAGCAATAAAAGAAGAGCGTTGGTTAAGCAACAGTTTGGGCCACCATGACTCTACTAGTATGCCCTACCATTCCCACCATTAGACACTACTGTATCATAATCATTTTATTGAAACAATATCCTTTTCTCACTCCTGCTTCCTTCTTTAACTGTACTTTTTTGACTTTTATCTATCACCCACTTTTCCTTCATTCCTCCACTTCCCACGCCTATCTTCCTCCATCCCTCTGAAACCGATCTCCTCCCCGTCCTCCATCGCCTGTAACACACACACTGTTCTTTTCTCCCTGCCTGTTTTCCTCAGTCCAATATGCCCAAGGCCCCCCAGCTGTGTTACAGGTAGCGAAAGTCTCCTTCAATTAGACATAATCATCACTCACGGTCAATGATTGCGCTAAAGGCTAACTTCCAGTCTATGAGGGGGCCTTCGCATCTAATGCACTGATTCAGCTTGTCTCGGCCAACTTCTCTGTCTGCTGAAACCAAAGCAATTTATTCGTCGCCCTAGGCTTTTTTGGCAACAGCCAGTTGAGCAAGCTAACAGAAAGACAGATAGAGAGACATGAGGACGAATGAGAGGGAGAGAGTGAGCATGAAGGAGGGGGAGAGCTGTGAGGAGGACTCTTTTTCTCTCTCCGAGATACAATTTAATCAGAGACATCTGTGCACAGGCAGGCAGCTTTTCCTTGGAGGAGACTTAAGCGCAGTCTTAGTTAGGGGGCTGTGTTTGAAGTGCAGGGGAATTATCACTTTCTTCCAATAACAGTGCCAGGGATGGAGAGCGATAGAGGGAGCATAGAAAAACAGAAAATCTCGTTAATCTGCTTCATCCCGGTGTGCCGGGGTGTGCTCCGGACACATGAGAACCAAATCCAATCATTAGACAGGAAAGGCAAACAGCTGACCAATCACGTTACCACCTCACTGGCCAAATAGACAAGGCCAGAGGAAATTAAATACTGTCGGTTTAAAAGCATGGGGCGGGGGAGGGAATGCGTGTGTTAATGTGTTTGCTCATCAGTAATACTTGGAATAAGGTACTATGTCATCCTTGAGCATTACAGCTCAACAGTAGGCTGCATTACAGGCAAGAGTAATGAGTCTAAAAGTGTTAAGTGTAATACAAAACTATCAGATTACTAATAGCTGGTATATGCGTCTTTTTTAATATCACATTTTACGTCCTTAACAACTCATTACTCAGGCTCATGATCTTAATTGCCATGAGTCACAGCTCAGGAATATAACATGACGTCTCCTGTTGCTTCATTCTGTTTCTTTCCTTTAGCCAACATCCCCGCTCTGAGTGGCCGAGCTGTGAAGAGACATAATTTGGGTGAAGTCTGAGAGGGAAGAGATAACCACATAAGAGTGGGGCGCGAAGGTTAAAAGTGAAGATAGTTCTCGTAATGCATGCTTTACTAAAGGGCAAGTGGAGTGTGTGTGTGTGTGTGTGTGTGTGTGTGTGAAGGAGGACCGGTACACATGTATGCTTATAATTGTCCTGTGTGTGCGTCCTTCGCCCTTCTTGATATCTTAAAAATAGTCAATTGATGGAAGCTCGATACAGATAGAGACCTTGAGCAGTCTCAAGTCACAGTTCAACAAGGCTGAGTGTTGCCAGACAGCGCCGTCATCACTGTCACATCAAAGGAATGGAGTTTTTTTTAAATCTGTGACTGCTCTTTGCCCTCTTTGATGAATGTTGCATGATAAACCCCATGATAAATATAAGATTTACACACCCAGTGTTAACTCAGGTTTAACACCTGCAGCACAAATCCAAAACATTGGTATTTCATTTTTCTTTAAGTGTTCTCTTAAAGTGATCTTTGGCACAGCTTGAACTCCAGTGTGGTAGTAAAACTGACAAAAAACAATGAAAGCATTGTAATCTGCCTTTAGGCAATATCCAGGTAGCTTAAGACCTCATTATTAAGAACTGCTAACGTAATGATAAAACAAACACAATAAGTAATAACTTAAATACTTTCCGACAGTCACACAAACCTGTGATTGAGCAGAATGCTCCCTGTAAGATGTAGAGTATAATCCTGGGAGTGTGAAGGCTGCGTGGGGTGCGGATGAGTTACAAAGTGAGTAGTAAATCAATCAGGCAGATTGTTACATTCACCTGAATCATAACAGACACATGCCAAACAATGATGAGGTTCTCTGTCTGCCTCACACAAACACACACTCATACACACAAGCGCACATACACATAGCCTGTGATTACAGCTTGGGAAAGTAGTAATTTAGTCCATGATTACAATCTATCAGGCTGCCTGGGGCCAGACTCTGAGAAGTGTCTGTCTAAATGACACTTTAATAAGACGGCGTCAAACACACAAAAGGTACAGGCACACATGCAGGCACACGCTTGTACAGGATCACTGGTATCCACATGGCAGACACACGCAGACACACACACACACACACACACACACACACACACACACACACACACACACACACACACACACACACACACACACACACACACACAGACAATAAAGCATGCACACATTGCCGCACACACACATTACCGTAAATAAAATATCATGCAGCCAAAGCATGCACACTTCATACACGTTTGCATGCATGATTGCACACACATACGCACATGCACACAAACAAACACACACTCCAAAGATGGCATCTAGAGTGATTACTTTTATCTCGCGCAGTGTGTCAGCCATGCATCATTTCAGATGAACGCTCCTTTCTCTCTCCTTCTTTCATGGCCTGACACTGGATAAATGCAAAGGAAGTTGTTGTTGGAGCAAATCTCATGCAGAAAAATGAATGATGTCTCTTTGTTTTGTTTTATTTTAGAAGACCATGGCCTACACTACAGAGATTCAACTTTAAGCAAGGAAATTTAATTCCATGTGTTCCAATATCTTGATGAATTAAGTAGCAGTCGACTTGAGCTACTTAACTTATTTTTTTCTACCAAGGAGCAAAGGTCATCTGCACAGGCAGTTTGGATCAAATGCACTGACCATGTAATGATGGTAAAAGGAAGAAATAATTATGTTCAGGGAAGTAGCTGCAAATAAACGGAATGTAAAGTCTTTCCTCATCAATAGTTAACTTTTCTCAGTTCTTATTTTGCACTCACTGGTCCTGTTGCTGAGTTTCAACACTGAGCTATACTAAGGGATGTATTTGCTATAGAGGCCTATACTTAATCATTATGCTGAAAATAACTACATGTGTGAATGCACAGCTAACATCCATTACCTCTGAAAACAAAAGGAAAAATAAACATTTTCACTGAAAAGAAAAACCAACCTCCCCAGCAATTACTGTGAAAGACAATTTATCAAGCAGCCATCTCAGATTTCAAAGGTGTTCCTTCGCCTACGCCAGCACATGTTTTACATATTTTACCTTGCCTAACAACCAGTTGTTAGATTTGTAATGTTAATGTGTGTCATTTTAATTCAATCACTTTTACACATAGCATACTTGACAATGGCAAAGAGACATGGGGTTCAAAATAAGTGTTGTATCTCTTGCCTGCTGGAGTGAGTAGCTCACATTTTATTTGTTAGAAACTAACAGTATGAACATAAAACAAGAGCAAAGAAGTATGTATTTCTAACGTTGGCAAAAATACGACAACTTTCTTATCTTATCAAGCAAGCCTCGTGTTCACTCACTAGGCTTCATTGAGACTTCAACGGGTGAATAAATTCAACCACAAGAAGTTTAAATATTTGCCCCAGAGGGATAGACACACCGAAACACATCAAATGAAAACATGCTAATGACTAAAAGAACACACAAACACTTACTGAGGAAAGTCAGGCCAACGGTATTATGCAAGAAAAAATGTTTCTCCCTTCCAGCTGATATCTATAAAGCCATCAAATCAGTGTCATCCAAACTAATCTTAAAAACACAATTTATCATGATGAAGCCATTGAATTCAGTATAAACACCTGTTTAAAGAAGGCTGACTCAGCTAAAATGCTTCAAACCAAAAGAAATGAAAACAACCATTCCCAAAATCCAAACTTAAGTTTTACCCTGCAGGTGTATAATCAGCTCTTGTATTCAACATGGATGTATTTGTTTCCCCCTTCTTCGTCAGCAGAGTGGTGTGGAGATAATAAAGAATTCCTTCGGCTGAAACACCCGGGATTATTTGGTTGTAACTTGTGACAACACGTATTTGTCCTTCAATGTGAATCCAGAGCGCTTTCCTGTAGCTGACAGGTATTCTGTGAACTCAATGAAGAATCAAAGTAATATAACCTTGTGTCGTACAACATACATTTGCATATACAGAAGTGCATTTTGCATTGTTGTTTTGTAACAAATCATTTCCTTTTTTCGCCAGCATATGTTTTGGAAGAGGAAGGTTAAATAGGGCAATTAAAGTACACCTATAAATAAAGCACAGTACAATAACATAAACTGTAATTTCACTGAAACATCACAATGAAGCAACCAAAGCTATAAATGTATGACATTATTTTGTTTTCATTAGGATGGCACACTGAGTGATTAGACTCGGTCATATTTATAATGAATCTTAATCAGCTTGAAATAGCATATAAATCACCCAGGGTAAATCAGGATGATCCACACTGTGGGGCCTGGGTTTCATATGAAGCACTCACACACAGACACACACATCCTCTCTTTCCTTATACTCTCTGATGCTGGTACTGTTAGACGAAAGCATGCACAGTTAGAACACATACAGTGTACACACACACACTCCTCAACTCATGCATTTTATTTCTTACAGGGCCTGGACTTTCTCTTTCCCTCTTTTTTATTTCACTCTCTCTTCTCTTCTGTGTCTCCCCACCACTCAGATATTCATGGCCACATCTGGGACAGTTTAATGAGTTAATGCCAGTTAATTACTCACTCCGGTGCGGCTGACCGACCAAACTCTGCTGCTCTCTCTCTTCCTCACTCTGTACTGCTCAGTCTCCCTCTCTCTCCTTCACCGCTGAATAATGGCAGAAAGAGAATAAGAGGAAAGAAAAGAGGAGCAATCAGCATCCAATGCCATCATCAACATTACTGGTGTCTGGCTGCATTAAAGCTGGGTGAGAGAAACGGCTAGTGTGTGTGTGTGTGTGTGTGTGTGTGTGTGTGTGTGTGTGTGTGTGTGTGTGTGTGTGTGTGTGTGTGTGTGTGTGTGTGTGTGTGT
Organism: Eleginops maclovinus; assembly: GCF_036324505.1. Lineage (NCBI taxonomy): Eukaryota > Metazoa > Chordata > Actinopteri > Perciformes > Eleginopidae > Eleginops > Eleginops maclovinus. Next base: position 16,315,795 of record NC_086351.1, on the reverse strand, counting down.
GTGTGTGTGTGTGTGTGTGTGTGTGTGTGTGTGTGTGTGTGTGTGTGTGTGTGTGTGTGTGTGTGTGTGTGTGTGTGTGTGTGTGTGTGTGTGTGTGTGTGTGTGTGTGTGTGTGTGTGTGTGTGTGTGTGTGTGTGTGTGTGTGTGTGCGCGCGCGCGCATTCCCGGCTGCCGAGACGGAAGACTGTTAGACCACTAATTGAATAGAGATGATTCCATTATCAAGCAGTTTGTCTGAGTGAGAAAGCCAGTTAGTTATCTGCTGTGGTGAAGAGAGAGACATAGGCGGCAGCAGTTTTTTTTAGTTTTTTTTTCTTGAACCGCCTGGAAAGAAAAGAAAAAAGGAAAAGGAGTAAAATATAGAGAGCGAGGAAGATGGTGAGATAGATATGTCTGTGTGTAGGTGGAAGGTTTTGACATACAGTAAAGCCAGTCTTCATTATGGGATCACCTCCTGACCACAACTAAACCCATGGCTTATAGATCTATATGTACACACACACACACACACACACACACACACACACACACACACACACACACTGAACGAGAGAGGGTGGGATCTACAGTTTCATCGAGAGTGGAAAGTGCACCTTCTCATATCCCACAAATTGATTAGTGATTATCATCTTAATTGCATCTAAACAATGCCAACACCTGGCATTAAAGCACCAAGCACAAACAGTTTATCCTCATGTATTGTGTTCTCATCTCACAGTTAAAAAAAACAACAAAGACAGCTATTAAAGTTTGGATGGAATTTGCCGCTCTGCTTACCAGACGCTTTGGTATCTTGCAGTAACTCCAGTTCCTGCACGCACAAATGAAACTGTATTAAGATTAAAGATAAGAGCAACAATGCAGTGCAGGGGAGAGGGGATACAACTTTTTTTGTTCCCTTCTATTTTTCCTGTCTTGCAATTTGTCTGCGGGCCCCAGACCCAATAATTTATCACCTTTGGTTTTACAGCCATCGATTTCACCCCTTGTGACCTCTTGCACCCAGAGGTAGCCTTTAAGACAGTGTTTGTGTGTGTGAGCAGGTGTGTAAATGGTTGTGTGTGTGTGTGTGTGTGTGTGTGTGTGTGTGTGTGTGTGTGTGTGTGTGTGTGTGTGTGTGTGTGTGTGTGTGTGTGTGTGTGTGTGTGTGTGTGTGTGTGTGTGTGTGTGTATGTGTGTGTGTATGTGTGTGGTTGTAGTTGATCCATTTGGGGATTGGGCTGTTTTTTCTTTCAGCTCTAAAAGGTCAGTCACAGTGTAAGAAGGATGGCCCGAGGTCAAAACAATACCCCAGGTGTGTGTGTGTGTGTACGTTCATAAAATGATATTTCTGCTGAATCACTACTCACAAGCTTATTAATATCTAATATAATATTAATATTATAATATATGTATTTGTCATTATTCCAGCATTTCTATACGGATCAGCAGAGCCATCATTTGTTTTGTTGTTCAACCAACCAAAGAGCAAACTATAAAAAGAAGTATCTATTTATACTGCCCTTTTTATTTGTATAAAGCAGCAAGCCAAGACAATCTCAATGTATTAGTAACATTGAAACAAAAGAAGAAGGGTAAAACATGGTTGATTTACAAAAATGATAACCCTCATTTCATGACCACCCACTACCTGGATGTACTCTGTGGGTTTGTGTTTTGTTTGTGTATGTATTGGTGGGGATATGAGTGTTACTCTACCCAGCAAGTGGTATGGGCCAAGTCATGTTTGTTTGCAGCAGTTGCTACTCTCAATTTACTTGCCACTTGAGGGTTTATGGTCAGGGCTTAAAGTTGACACTTTCATCTTACTGCTGAGAAGTTGCAGGGTGAGAAAAGGAGTGAGAAAAAGAGGGAGAAAGTCAGAGTTGAAATAGGTAGAGACAGGGAAGAATAGAGCCATTGGAAAATAAAGGAGGCAAAGAAAACAGAAATAAGATCTTCGAGTCTGATTTGGCATTAGCTGTTGCATTGATCCTTTTTCACTCATTCGTCTTGACTAAACAATTCAAAATAGTTGTTTGAAGTTTTGTGCACCCATATAAGCAGAGACTGTAAATATTCCTCTTATGTTTAGCATATCATGCAGGGCTTATGGTTTAAAGTCTAATCAACCGAAAGGATCTCAAGTCAGTATGTTTATATACTGTAATGGTTTGTAATGCCATGCCTGTTTGACAGCTCTGAATTTGTGGAAAGTGAGTTTTGTTGTATTAAAGTAGTGTACTGCTGCTTTAAGAGCGAGTGAGCACAAAGACCAAGCCAGAAAAGAGGGTGAAAAAAACAAAACAGACAAAGAGAAAGGAAATTAATGACCCCTTATACATTGTGTCCTTTGTGCACATAAGAATGGCAAGTTAAAATACAATATAAAAGCAAAAAGAGGATGAAACTGAAATAACAAAGACCATGCCCATAAATACAAGGTTGTAAATTTTACAAAACATTAACTTCATTACATGGCAATTACTAGCTGCAAGTCACAAAAGAGGAAATTTCACTCTCTCCTCACTGTTTAGCTATCCTCTACATAGCGCATGTGCCTTTTGTTTGTGGAGGGTCAAACTATTATATTTCATTATTTAGCCTTGTGTCACTTAGGCTGTATCCTAATTTGACCCTCAAACTTGAAAACAGCAATTTTGTAATATGTGAGCTACATGGAAAAAAGGGCTGAACCAAAAATGTGACACATAATGTTGATCTAATGCCTTCACTTCAAGTTGAGATGGAATGTGGACGTACAGTATTGTGATTTCCACAAGATCATATATGTTTCCCTCCTTTATCTTGATCTCTTTGCTATCCTTAATGTAAACTCTTCTAGATGTCTATGTGACTCTTGCTGTAGTAAGTCTTTATTATATTTATTGTTGATGGAATCCAGGCACACAATACATAAATTAAGGATAAAACAGTCAGGAATCAAAAATGAAAGTCCAAGCAGAATTTGGATTCTCTGGACTTTTACCCAAAAGGGTATTGATGAAATGTAGAGTAGCCTTTTATCACTGAACTGCTAGGCAAATTTATGTAGGAAAATAAGAGTTTACATCAAGTTTGATATTACAGACTTAACATTCGCCAGGACACAAGTGATTATGAGCCTGTTAAATCTTTGGACAGGTTTACCCCTGACCATTTGTGCCTGGATTCCAGATGTTTTGGATCTGGAATATCATCCTACGGGAGATTCAGAGCATGCTCTTGTGGATGCCTATTGCACTGTTCAAGCCTGTTTCATTTTCTTCTATATGTGTGAATGAAACTGAGCAGTCTGTTGACAAGCTGTGAGTTGGAGTAGAGTGGCCCAGCAATGACCTCTCTCTGATATTTATTAAAGATAAGCAGGGAGTGTCGGGATAAGACAGGAGTGAGCGTTCAGGTCTGATACATTTGTTATTGTGTTTAACTTAATGCTATAACTCAATGATAAACACAAGTTGTATAATAGCTGCTCAAACACTGACTTTGAGAAGTGGCAATCTCACAGCTCTTTGATGGTGAAACCCACACTTTGATGTGTCATGCTGATGATGTTGTGTGCAGGTGTAGAGAAAAAGGAAAGCCAAATGTCAACAGAGAAACCGACACACTGTGCATTCTACATTTTCTTGATTAACAGTTGTGTTTAAGAGCAGTAAACTTACCCTGTTCTGCAGGAGTCTTAGATTGTGTTCTTGGCAGCTTTAGTTAATATGTTTATTTTGTATTATTGCTAACAATTGTGCTGTACACAATTTTGAAGCCTTTGTCCCTAAACTTGAGTATTTTTAAGCGATGTGTGAAGTGATTAAAATGACCCAGGTTTAAGATTTAAGTGATGTACACATTTAAACATAAATATTTTAGTATCCTTTTAGCTCTACTTTATTTGGAAATGTGCCATTCTGCGCAATGCTTTTGTAGCATAATGACTCATCAATCAATTTGGATTATAATATTTGTTTTGCTTTTACTCGAGTTGAATTTGAAATATCTGTATAGGCAACTTTATTCCCCTAACATTATGCTTCAGCTGAAGATAAATACATAAAGTTGGGTGGGATTAATAACGTAATTACAGTTAACCACAAAGTGAATTTGAAGTCATTGAGATTTGACAAGCAGCTAGTCAGATTGGAGATACTAACTGACCGTCAACAGCTAGCTTAGCTTTGGTGACAGCAAACATCAGTCCTGAAAGCCTGTCTCTGCTGTGTTTATAGATCTTCCAATCGTGAACAAAATCAAATGCCCACCTGAAATCCTTGCATGCGCCAATCTAATTAATTTAAGCTGCCATAGATATAGGCTAATGTATGTTGCTATTCTTTCCATGTTCGGTATGTCACACATATGCTTGACGAGAAGAGGATATTTGATTTTTATGAACCGAACTGACCAAACATTCTGAAACTGAGTTTCAACCCCTTTTGGAGCAATTAGCATCTCCACTGTCACTTACCTCAATATCTCTCCCTAACACGATAGATTCTCTTCAAACACATGTTCTCCTCTGTAATTGATTAGATTCAATAAAGGAGCCATCAAGCAAGTATAGCGTTTGCCTGGATTCACACAGACAGTGTTCAACATATTTTGAACACTGTGTATTGTGACCCCTGTAACTTGTGCATGTTTTGTAACACGCACTATGCTTCACAAACAGCGAAACAATTTTCACCTCAAAACATCCTCCAAAAAATCCCTGTAATACACTCGGTAGCAATCAGCAAAACAAACACTTTAGAACAATTCCATAAGGGTTCAGGACACAGGGTCATATTCGACATAAACAAAAGCTGTTAAACCTGAACCATGGAGGTAATGTCAGGTCTTTTGTAACATTAATAAGAAAAGCACAGCTACCGGTTTTTACTCAAGCTAGTGGAAGGAATAGAGAATCCCTACTGTATATAGGTTAAACAATACACTGTCAAATACTGAGATGAGATAATTATGGCTTTGAGACAGTGTGAACTCAGGGCACACAGACAGAAAACCCCCTATTAAGAGGTTTCAAGGTATCTGTCTTATCTGTCAACTTTGCTGCTTCTTAAAAGAAAAGGGGAATTACGTTTTTTGGAAGACAAATTAATTTAAACCACCTTTGTTTGAAACAAACCCCTGTTCACCTGAAAACTAAAGTTGTATAAAGATTTTGTGAAAGCTAACAGGGGCTTGTATTAAAAGCTGATAAGAACTCGTTCGCAATGTTGTTGGCCTTCATGTGTTCTGCTGTGTATCATCAGTCATCATAAAGTATTTCTGACATCAACATTGTCAAAAGTAATCTACAAATCAATCACTTAATTAATTATTTTGGTGAATAATTGATCACATTTCCAAACACACTTCTTCTCTGATGTTTTTTGAAACATGGTGTTGAGGGAAAACCATGGGACACTAATATATACATTGCTTTAATCAGGCTTTTGATCTTATGTACAATTCTGCGATAAGTCAATTAAAACTAGGCCTGCCAAAAATGAATTATGCAATGAGTTTATTAAAACATTTATCAGCTATGCTTATTATAAATGGATGACTTCCAGTGGAAGACAGGCAGATAAGATGAACAAGTCATCATATTGGCTTCTTCTCCATCTCTCTTATTCAACTTGGTTGTTTACCGTTTTGCATGCAGATTGTTTTTGATTATGGAGTCCTATATAATCTACTGGTTTTTGTCTTATTAAACTGCAGCCAAATCAATGGTCGCTGTGGTGCTTTCTGACATCATGAAATGGCAGCCAAAGATTTGAAAAGTCATCCTGTCCTTCATCGTCTGCTTTTATCTCCATTTTTGTTGTGTGTTTACTTATCAGCAACCAACAAATCCAGATTTGGCCCTAGCAGACTGTAAGCTTGGTACTGTCCTTGGGGCATGTGGGGTGACAGGGAGCACGTTAATGCCCCCCTGCCTTGAGGAATTGTCAGTGAAAACGCTACCACCAAATCAATCTCTCATGGACCTCATGTGACACGGGTTTGGGTGAGAGAATAAACACAGTGGAGATAAGATATATAGGACACAATACACGTTCTGCCTGGGTTTGGTGCAAGTTAGGGAATTTTAAGTTAACAACACAAAGTATTGTAAACCACAAACAATAATGGAGTATGTTGGCATATCCTTGAATCAAATGTCACTAGATTTGTTTTGATATTCACACCATCAAATATTAGCTTTGCTTCTTTCTCTAGTTTCTTCAGTTTCTGTATATGTGTGAGGCTAAAATGCAATATTTAAAAAATCCTAAGTAGTAGCGCAATAGAAAGTTGCTTAACTCAAGCAAACACCACCTCAATCCTTAAGGTACAACAGAATTCTTAGGGGTTCTGGACTGCTGTTACTTAATTAGAAGGTTCAAGTAAAGGCAAAAATTTAACGGGCATAAACAAAATTAAAAAAACACAGCGACAATTATTTTGTAAGTGTTTTCCACTGTCTCTGTTTATGTGATTCTTCTGGGCATTTTGGAACCTGTTGACACAGATTATTCAGGTGGAGGCCTGAGGGGCTGGCTGAGGGCGCTAAGCCGGGCCAGTGTGCACATCTCAGCGCTTCTCTGGAATTGCTGCCAGCTCCGTCTGCACGGCTGTGATAATGGAGCCTCCATTCCCCTCTCTGTGTTGTGTGGAAATGTTTCCATTAGCCTTTGACAAGAAAAGGCCTCTCTGCAATTTAGTCCATCTTTTATGTCCATCTTGTTTCTTCCAGCATGCAGATTTTATGCCTGCCTCCCTCTCCTTCCTCTCGGTGTCTTGCTTGCTTGTTTGCTGCCTGCTGCACCCCTCAAGCGCTGCTGGAATGCTGGGGTGAGATAAAGAAAAGGCCCCGCTCTGAGCAGGTTCGAGTGCTTTGCTTTTTCATATCAATGACCTTTTTTTGTGGGTTGTAAACACAAGGGATAAACTGCAGTTTGACAGAGGCTTTTCCAATTCATACCCCGGCATGTCTCACTAACCATTTGAAAACATGCACTTTGACGGATGAGTTTAGTATGACAGACTCACAACACATTGCCGTTTGAACGGTATCCTTGTTTTCCAAATTCGCTCACGTCCATTGACACAGGCACATCTGGAAATCCTGATGTGACCTTTATTTGCATTACTAAGCTCATCAAATTTGAACAATAACTCACACATCCAGCTGAAACTAATGTGAAATATTTTGGCAAGCGCCTGAAATGAGTGTAATGCAAATCTCATTTCTTTTTGTAGCACAAATAGGAATGGCAGCCAAAAGACTAAGAGCTAGGAAATAATTCAGTCAAATGTGGAATACTCTTATGAGGAGAGAGACAGTGAGAGATGGAGATGGAGAGATGTAAGGAGGACATACAAAGGCTAAAGGCTTTTGGCCTGGCACAGAAATCTGGAGCAGTTAGCAAATAGAAGACAAATTACAGTCCTCAGTGACTCTGTGAATTAAGTTGCTTACAGTGGATGGCTTCCTGGTCATCCGTCTTGCTTCAGGAACCCCTTGAAATACAATGTATGATTGTTGAACTCTACCATATGAATTTGAGATTATATGTATGGTTTGGTGGCAAGGATGCTTGGAAATATGGATTGGCGACTTTCTAATTGAGCATACTGAGAAGTGGTTCTGTTTTGGCAGAGAACCTTTTGAGTTTAATACCATATGAGAAATATTGCTGAGCTTTACATTCAGTCAACCAGCTTTTCATCTTTATACTTGTTTAAACTTTGTGTATTCCTTCCTGTAGTTCCTAATAATCTGATGTCATGTGGGTTTATTTAAGAAAGCAAGCACTTTGTACATTTTGAAGAAGACATAGTCCTATGATTAGTCAGGTTGGTTGATTTTGTAGAACAGTACAGAGAAAAGAGTTGAGAGCCAGCATGTTTATTTGGTCAAAATGCATGAGCCATGCCAGCATTTCTATTTTCATAAACAATTTCTCATGAAGTTGAATTAACTTTTGACTTAAAGCATTGATATACTGCATTAACTGTATATTTATGCAGTCCCGTTTTTATGGTCACAAAAATGTGATTAAACGGCATGGAGACCATACAATAGGACTTACTCTGATGTATAACAAATACAGACATCAGGTTCATGGTAATGTCAGCGTGGGCGATTTTGTAGAAGAAAAGTGAGGAAAGAGTTGAGAGAGCCAGTATGACTATTCTGTCCTCAAGATATACAGCACTGTACCTCTACCCTGACATGTTAAATATCAATTCATTACTATAAGTTAGTTTGAATATACATTCTGAATTTGTTAACACCCTGTAAAGGCTTCTTTTACTTTTTCTACTATAACTATTACTACTGCTACTGCTACTATTACTACTACTACTACTACTACTACTACTACTACTACTACTACTACTACTACTACTACTACTACTACTACTACTACTACTACTACTACTACTACTACTACTACTACTACTACAACTATTACTACTGCTACTGCTACTGCTACTACTACTACTACTACTACTACTACTACTACTACTACTACTACTACTACTACTACTACTACTACTACTACTACTACTACTAGTACTACTACTAACGTATTTTAATAAGCTCATATTACTGTTTCGTGGCCATGGCTAAATTAAAATAAAATTAGCTTCAAGCAGTCCATGAATCATTAGCACAATGAATCTTCATTATCATCTGTGACTAAACTGTATAGCAGTAAGTAATTGTAAATTCATAAATTATTAATGCAACATGCAGCCAGTAGTAAGCAGTGCAAGGCTGTGAGCCACAGCTCTGTTGCACATCACGTAACAAACAATAAATACTCAACAGCACTAAAACTGATGATAGCCCTAATGTAACAAGTATGCACCTGCAATACAAATTATCCCCCGATGGGAGGGCTGTTAATTCAATTAGCGTCTCTGTTAGAAGATTTTAAATAACAGCCACTCAGTGGACAAATAAACATCGACAATGATGAATTTTTAAGACTCTGTTTTCATCCAACCAATCAAGAACATTTCTGAAGGTTCTGGTTGGATTGCATGGATGATGGAAGCAGTATATTTAGATGTGTGCATATGTATGCCTGTATATGTGTCTATATGTATCTAAACCTAACAGCAGGATACACTGGGTGATTGACAGACTTTTCCCATCTCCTCGAGGGCAAGGTTGCATGTACTGTTGCGTCAGGTGACGGCAGCAGTGAGACTGATGAGCATATACAATCCATTAACCCTTGCTGTTAATATTTATCAACCTTCTGCAATCCCAAACGAAGGTCACATATCTACAAATGCAGCCAGCATGTCATATGCACCGTATCTCTCTGTATCACTAATGTTTGTGCATCGTCCCTCATCAAAGGGAGTGTGATATTAATGTGGCTCAGAGCGTGTGATAAAATATGCAGGAATGTGAGTGACAAACATACAAAGCTGCCCCTGATTGTTGTGGTACATTAAAACAGCTTTCAACATGGGATGTGAGCTCGAAATATCAGTTTACATGACTTTGAACTAATAAATAGTCTCTGGGATTAAATAAGTGAGGAACTGAATTCTCAACACTTAGATTTAAGTAACATGCTGATTTATTTCTCTACCAGAAATGCACTTCTGTTGGGGACTGTTGCAAGAAGCCATCCTGCTCACTGGCCCTTTGTCATTGAAAACCAGGGTGTGTGAGTATTGTTCAAAGTTATCACGCTAGGGAACAGATGTGCTGGCTTTTCCGGTCTTGTGGAGCTTGCCCAGTCACACTTAATATAGATCCACTGTCACATACACTTCACAAGTGTTTGTAGGATAAGTGCTGGATTTCACCAAGTGTTAAAAGCTTAATCCACCCAAATGTGTGAAACTGAGAAGTATTTTGTTCACACCAGAAGGAGTAAATTGACTGAGGTTTGGTGTCAAGCACTTCGCTTTGCCATAAGAGGTTGGGGTCAATAACGTGACCTTTTATAATGATTTAACTTTCAGCCAACTGTTTAAGTGAGACCCACATACCTTAACCACTGAACTGATGTATTAGACTACCATTTGAGACTGGAAACAATGAACACTGTTCGATGACTATATGAATGACAAACATGACATAAACTGAAACAATGCTCAACTGTCAACGGGAAAATGTTTGTGGACATACTGAACAATAAATGCTGTAAGCTCAGTTGATGCAGTGGATTCTATAGTTTGGTAGATTGGTGGCACAATAAAAAAGGGGCAAAGTGGCTGAGATTTCACCAGTAGGGCCATGTTTGCTGGAGAGTTTATGGAATTATCATTGGAAAAGACTAGATCTTCATGTTCCAGACTCTATAACGCATCAATTTGATTCCAAATAAGTCTCCCGCCTAGGCCCCCGTCCCTTATCAGCATACATGTCCACGTCAGTCTCCAAGATTTAGCCACGGCTAAATTCCTACGTATTTGGGCTGGCTGAATAATATGGACATGTACGCGGTTCCAATAGCTGCAGGCAGCGCCTCTTGAATAGCATTTTGTACATAAGCTTTAGCTTACTAGCCTAGGATACCAGGCCAATGCCTTATCCCTGTTAACAGAGACCCTTCTAAGACAGGATTAAGGGGGGAGATAGTCAGCGACAAGGGGGGACGGTCCATCTCCTGGGAAGCACCATCGCTAACCCATCCATAATTGCATTTGTTTAGATAAGTAGATCACAGCAAAATCGAGTACTATGTTGGTCCAGCATTGCAATATGATTTTGAATTCATAGCAGCACAATATACAGAATGAATAAGTCTATAAGCAAGATGTTTGACATCTTATTGTACTGTTTGTTTCCAATCTAGCTTTAGCCATTGAAAATTATGTTTATTTGTTTGCTGTAATTGTGTCAACTGTATCATACAAAATACTGATTCATTCACATCATGCAGCAATGAATTAAATTGGTTGTTATGCCCCAGTATCTACAGTATATATGTTTGCATATGCAGGTCAGTGAGATAGTTTTCCCGTGTGAAATAACATGAACAGAGACAGTGTATGAGATACTGTAGAGTGAGAAAAAAAAACAACACAAAAAGCAACCTGACTTTCAGGTGTGACCTTCCACTCTTCCCCTAGTCTCCCATTCCTTTATGGGTTAACCATCCTTAATGCTTTATGTATGCCTTGTGTGACACTCTTTGCATAAATGATACCAAATAATTGGGATTTATAAATTATTCATTGTGTATTAATGCAGGTGAAATGGCTTTTTGGCTTGGACTGGTGTCTGTCATTCGGAAAATAAAAGAGGAGAAGGTGGGGTATCATAGATACTTCGGCGGGGAAAAAATAAATACCCCAACCGAAATATATGCAATCAAAATGCATGAGGCATGCATGGTCAGTGCAGCAACCTTAGTGATATCCTTTTTCCAGCCTTTATCTTTTCATAAACAATATCTCATGAAGTTGCTTTAACTTTTGACTTAAAGCATGGATATACTGCATACAATGTAATTTATGTTGACCTGTTTTTTGTGTCACAAAACTTAGATACAACGGCATGGGGACCATACAATAAGACTTCCAATGATGACAACAAACATTAGTAGATGGATATATGGGAAAATGTATGAGATAAGGCCAAATACTAATGGACACATTTAAAGCATGACACAAGTAAATTCATGTTAATTAAATAATCATAAACATTTCCAAACATATTTGTTTGACCATATTTGAAATGTCCCTAATCACAGTTTGCTGTCTTTTTCCTATATGAAGCAAAGTGTCCTGAACTGCAAACTGCACTTATTATCCCCGCCTCTGTCCTGAGCTACGCAGGTTGTCAGTTCCCCTTTCTTGTTCTAAATGCCTTGCATAATATCGCAAAGGGCTCTCGTGAACTTACCTTAACACTGACCCAAACATGAGACCGGGAGCTTGGGAGGTTAGAAATATTTAGATTGATAAAGAGGGACCCTACTTCTTCACTGGGTGTGTTTTAGTGCAAAATAATATTTCTTTTGGCAGGGGTCACGGGTGACTCTACGTACATCATCACTAACTTATTAGATCTTGAGGCAATTAGCCGAAAACAAACAGGCCAGACAGACTGGCTATTGAGTTGCCTGAACAGGGAGAAAATAGCCTATGGCGCTCAGTCATTTCAGAGTCGCATCAAAGGGGAGTCCGTGGCATCAACAGAAAGAAAGAAACACATTGTTGTGGTGTAACGCCTATACAGTACTGGGGGCTTAGCGCATTATTTTTCCAGTGATTCAGGTTACAGACCCAACTTGCCCCAGTATAAGAGGGTGGTGGAGAGAACTTTTCAACTGAACACTATGTGCAATGTGCAGCATGGTTAGTTAAGAATTAAAATCCATTTAGGATCCTCCCCTGACAAGCCTGTAGATTATAACGTTGGGGCTAGTCCTCAGTCTGTCACTGGGGTCAAGGGGACATCTTGATGTGCAGTGCCATAATAACTGCAGCAAGCCTTGGCGAAGATATCTTATACCACCTTGCTAGACTCAAAGGGGGAGATATCGCTTGCTCACATAATGCTCTGCATTAATTACAAATTGTCTTTTGAGTTGCCCTAGGAAGGGACGAAATAAGTTCTGTGGAATGCCATTTCCATTATTACTATATAAATAGCTATGATTTAACTTTAGAGGATTTGTATATATGAATGTATATGAAACTAATCTTGATACAAATGTGATAAAGTGAGTGACAAATGTGCAGCAACCTGCAATTAAAAAGAAACACTTTTTTCACACATAAGCATGCCTACAGTGTGGGAGTCATGCACCTGTGCGTGGTTGTCAACTCCTGTCTTGATGTGTAATCTCTGTTCAGGTCATAGTAAAGTAGGAGACATCCTCACCACATATCAATTATTTCACAATTTAGCACAATAGAAAGACATTTAAGAAACAAAAGGCACTTTCATCAGCCTCCCGGAGGTGGAGACAAGGGGAAGAAAAATGGGAGGCTTTTGGCTTTTCAGACTTATCGGTTTCATGTGAATGGCCACTGGAATGCCAAGATTTTAGTCTGCCTTTTTCCCACCAGATTTCTTTCTTTCTGGCTGTCTTTTTTTAAATTTCTTCATCATTCCCTCCTAAGGATCTGGTTCCTGGACATGATATGCCAAATTACCTGCGGTATCAGTTGTGCCACTAGCAATGAACTGTAAGCTTGTAAATTCCACACAAACCCCTCTGAAGGATTTTACCTCATCACTGTCACTAACTTCATTGTCTTTAGAAAGTGGCGGTACAAAAGAGGCGCCTTCTGAAGTTGAGAGCTTAGGCCTAGTATTATCATAACAGAACAATGATGTGCACCGGCAAGATGAGGAGCTGTTACAAATTGAGAGTCTCAGATGAGATTTGATCAGGGTAATTATTCATGTCTAAGATCCAAACTTGTCATTTTATTAGGCTTTTACAAAGGTTATTTTCCCGTTTCTTAAACCATGGATACAGTAGTATATGACATTAAAACAGCATGTTAACATTGCAGGCAACTCAAATTTAAAACATTGCATTCAATGGTAAATCCATGCAGCTCATAATATAATGGACATTGTGAAACCGATCTAACTGTGGGTATCATGTTTTGACAGTATCTGCTTACAGATGCTATAAAACCAATGAATCATTGTTCTGGGTCATCATATGTTAGGAGCCAGCTTACTGCACCCTTTGTTGCCCGCTCTTATAAAGCCTTTCTGAATGTTGTACTTTTTGCAACACCTTTGCTGCTAAGCTCCTGCACATTCATCCTTTTCAAATATGAAAAGGATGAATGTGTCATCCTTTTTTAGACAATGCAGTTGTGAAATTGATTCAAAGCAGTGTCTTACCACTTCATATTTATTATTCCAAATAGTTTTGAATGGGATACTTTTTGTGGCAGTTACCAGATTTGTGTTAAAACATGGATGACATATGGTTGTTTAAACTAAAGCTTAAATCCTGAATCTCTGAATGTGTGTCCCTGGTTAGATTCTTAGATCTTATTCAGTTTATTAGTATAGTAAAGTTAAAGTATGTAAACCACCCTGCATAATTACGTTGGGACTTTGTTCTCCAAATGGAGTTGTCCCTGTTGGATGTCTCATTAATCGTGGTTGTGCTTTCAGTTTATTAGGGTTAGATGGATTGTTCCTTCGTTTGGATAGTCTCCAATAACAGGCTAACAAAGCAGAAGACTGGGGGTCTGCATTATGTAATTGCACCCTGGTGTTACTATTCAGCATTTATGTTCCACAATGGATGAGGATAATATCCTTTACAATATCAGTACACAAAGCTGCTTAACACTGCTCCCATGCTGAAACACTTAAGGAAATTAAGTCTTAATTAGTCTTTATTTCTAATAGAAATTGATATAGGTCACAATGAGTATTATAATGAATTCAAATGTATACTGAGCAGTAACACACACTCTTTGTTACAGTAAAATACCACTCACACATGTATTTAAGCTCATTGTAAAAACTAACTTAAGGCTTTGCAGAATTTATATTGGCACATATTCCAGGACTTCACATTTTACAAATAAAAAAAGAAAGAAAAAATACACTACTAGTGAATGTGGATAGAATATGAAACAATGTTCAAAAAAACAATACGGTTATAATTAAGGCTTGTAACAACAAACATGATAATGCCACATGATGAAATTGTCCTAATTATGAACATCGGTAAAAACATTTAAAAAAAAGCTAAATGTTGAGAATGAAAAATGTACATGTTGTCATAAATGAAAATCTCTTAATTAAACATAGAAATTAAAGGATTATAGTAGAATGACAACAGACACACACAAGCCATCTTCAGATTTGCTGTCAATATTTCAAATTCCGAATTCATAAGGAATACAAGAGTAAATATAAATAAACATGTGCAATAGTTAAACAATTTGACCTTATTCCAATCACAACTACTGTAATGTCATTCCAAACTCAAACAAATAAGTAATAATAACGGCTGAGTAAGACTTTTTTTTCTACCCTTTTCCTATTCCTCATTCAAGAACATAAAGCTGTTTGTAATGGGAAATGGCCGCCCTTTGGCTTCGTGTCTCTACATACTGTATGACTAGATGTTAAATAAACAGACACATGTTAATATTTACAGCTAGCAGCATTTTGGAATGTTCTGCTCTCTCTTAGGTGTGCTTTGTTAAGCTTTAATTTATGGCACCGTTTGCTGCACATTCATGCATCAGTCAACATAGAACTGTGTGTAGTATTATAATAACTGTTTGACCCCAAATATCTAAGCAACTCTTAAACACATTGGCTTGTGCCCAGTGTTTGAATTGTTGAAAAACATTTTGAAAATTAGGACAATATGGAAAGTTGCAGACATTAACATAAAGTGCAGTGTGCTAATTTGCATGTTAAAGCTTTTGCAATCCATCTCAGCAAATATGTACAAACATGTACAATCAAAGGCTGAGCAGAATTAATATATTTTAAAATTACAGCACTTTTTAGATAGGTGGTTTGCATATCTCGAGGAAATTTAGATTCTGTGATAAAACAGTCTGTAGTAATGTAGCGGTAACGACTCGCTGCTTTGCATAAAGTATCATCACCAAGTTTTATCTTAAGACTTTTTAGTGAGCCATGTTGGAGTGTTTATCTGGTGGCTGTGTGCAGAGGTGGATGATCTCACGGGGGCTGCTGGGTAGGTGGTGGGGTTGGGGCTGGGGGCTCATTGCCTATGCATGACAGTGTTGTAGGGAGATTAGAATAACACTGACTGTATTCTGTAAATGAAGAAGAGAAGCTTGGGAAGCCTCAGGAGTCCATTATGGATTTTAATAATACATCAAGGTAGTGTAACTGAATAACCGATCTCAGAGGGGAGGAAGAGGGGAGAAAAAGTATGCACGTGACATTTGGCTAATATTACAATGTGAATTATGAGAACAAAAAGGACTTTTAGTTAATCTCGTCTTTCTACTTTTATTCATCTTTAGGCATTTTAGTTTTTTTTCTTCCTTTTTTCCCCCCTCTAACTTCCCTCTAAATCCAGTACACGGTGTAAACAAATAAAAGTGGAGGAAAAACAGTTTGGCATCTCTGTAGATTAATTAATGTGCCTGCGACTTGGCATCACCGGGTGAAAATTATGTGCATAAATAATATCACTAATTAAAAAGATGCAGATTAACATGCAAATAATGTTAATGAGGATCTGCAATTCCAGAGTGTATTCGCATAACATCAACAATTTAATGTGTTGGAGGGACTGTGTTTGCATTACATTAATAAAATTCAAAGACCCGTGCATAGAAAATTATGTTGGAGTCTGTGTTTCCACTTGTGAGTTGTAAATTCTGTGGGCAGTAACAGCCACTTCTTTGGCAGATGCAAAAGTTATTATCTCAAAGGCTGGCTGAAGTGGTGCCATGAGCCAGTACGACCAGCTGTTAGCGTGTGGCCAGCCAGAAAAGCACTAAGACAATTAACTGTATTAGTTGTTGGGCTCCGCTGTTTATTTTCTCTCAGATTAATTTCACATGGCTGACCAGAAATCTGCTGGAAAGCGGGGAAACAGACACAAAACAAACAAAAAACAACACTCCAACTGGGAGCAATTGTGTGAGTGTCTAGCTCCCATTCCTACTTAGAGAAGCAAATGGTATCAAGAGGAAAACTTGTGGATATAACATCAACAATCTGTAAGTCAGACACACTGCCATGTTTCAAATATCTGCTGTATGTTGGTGGAACAAGAGAGGACATATTCTGATCCAGTTTTTCTCACGGATTATCTCATCAAGTGGTTTTAAAATGCATTTCAGCACTTGTGTAAACTTTAGTTCTTGGACTAAAACTCTACTCATCCAAAAAAAGAAAAAGACAAATATTGTACAAACATGAAGAAATAGACCCTGAGTGTGTGGACTTAATGGATTTCACAGTAGAAATGAAATGACAAACTTGAGTGAGCGCACCCCTTCCTGTGGGGCAAATGTCTGCAGGATTTGGATCGTTACCTGCAGAATAAACAAGGCCCTTTCTTAACAAGGAAAAATACTGCCCGTGTCTATCAACACAGTGTCAAGCAGGGGAAAGGAAAAGCTCTCCAGTCTGCGGCGATATGCATCGACTGTCCTCAAGAGGACATTTACTCTGAAGCCATATTTTCACAATGGGAAAAGGCTCTTAGCCCGCTCATCTCACAATCAGCCGAAATACACTGAACAATAACATTTATCATAGATGATAGTGTGGCTTTCACTTATACATTCACAATTTCAACATACAATGGACAATATATTGAGCAATTTGTCATCATAGAAAATGATAGGAACCCTGTACACGAACATCACTGCTGAGAGATGACAGTAATAAATGAATGGGCAAATATAATGAGACAGTAAAATAATATAAATTAGTTACCAATGTATTTCTTTGTTATGTTGTAAAGTGATAACGCTATTAAACTACAATTAAAGAATAAACAACAACACATAACAGTTTTTATATTAATTTTAATATATTTTATATATATTTTACAACCATTTATAGTAAGGTATCCGTCTCCAAATATGATGCAGAATTAATTCATAAGCTATCACTGTCTATATCTTAAATGGCAGTTGTTTCCTGGCTGTTGCCGCAGAGTGCGTGACATTGCATCATGACAAGCAGAACATTTGGATTCTAATAAAGATATGTTTATTGGGAAACCATTGAGCATTTTATGACATTGAAATCCGAGCAGCTGCACAACATAAATCTTCACAAATTATAGGTCAGAACATTTGCCTTCTTTGTTTGCACTGGTGGTATAACACGATATTGGAATATGAGTCTCATGCTGTTCTAAGTTTGTCAGGAACCGCTTGTAAATATGAAATGCCTGTGGAGTTAATACAGCAAGTGAATACGTGAAATAACTGTGTTATGATTTGATGATCTTTATTTCTTAGACATAGCTTTGATTTTGGAAACTAAGTTGATATGTCTTCATTGTACCCGCCATTCTTGTCTTTGTGAGGAAGATATGTGGCCTGCTAGAATATTCAGCCACAGTAGATGCAAACGATAGTTCTCAGGACATGAGGTTTGTGTTATGCTTGGCATTGACTGTGCTACAGTGTGATATTCTGAGAGGAAAGTGGAACAAAAAAAAGAAAAAAAAAAGGAGCGAAACACAATGACCTCTTCAGCTGGGCACGGCATAGCAGCTGGCCAATAACTTAGACAGGGCCTTGTAATATGCTTGCTTTGGGCTGCAGGGAACTGAACAGACAACACATAAAAATATGACAAGCAGATGATGGATTAGGGTCATAAGTCTCAGTTCAGCCGTACAAACAAAACATCATGATCGTGTGTTACGACAATACGGTTAATAGACAGAAATTAGCAGATGTTGATTGCAGCCGGATACTGCCAGCATACCAACAGGCGCTCAGAAAGACACAGGCAGGCGGCTTGGCTATGCGGTGAATCTGTATTAGGTGCCAGGGAACTACAAATATGCATTTTATATTTCAAGTGAAATTGTTTGTCCCCTGACTGACCTGTCCATGTAAACTTCTAAAATATAGATGTTATTTACATTTTTTTAAATACTAAAGAATCAACTGTTTTTGATCAGCCAAGGCACTGTTTCAGGGTTATCAGGGGGGGAACCTGTTTCAATGTAATGAATCCAGGTTTTTATGTTCCCAACATAGCCTTAGGTGAATTGCACATTTCATCAAGGTTATGGAGGGCTGCTGTAGTATTTGCTCCCCTCATGAATGCAAAGTTGTCTCTTCCTCTCTGAAGACTTTCAGTGAGATTTGAATGCTGAACTACAAAGCACTTGTTAGAGCAGAGCTTGGCAGATAATTATATTCAAACCCTCCCAGTATCTTTCAGCGCTGGACAGGAAAGCTGAAATTTCCTAAAAATTAATTGCTGCCATCCAAAACATGTTGATCAATCATATTGTTGAGTTTCTCTGTTGTGTTGTTTGGTTCTGCATTGGTACATTTCAGTTGAATTTAAAAAATAAATAAAATCCATTTCTAGTATTTTTTTTTATTTTGCATGGTGATTTAGGATAATATTACTTTTTCTTGACAGAATGCTTCCATCTATTTACTTTTAAACACAAGATGTCTTTTATTTCTAGAAAAATCTATTTAATCCATTATCTTATATTTACTTCATACACATTGTACAACATATTCACATTCTCATACATATTCAAATTGAGAATATAAGGTGTTGGTACAGATTTTAATTAGCCGCTATTAGAGGTTTGTAACCAGCATACATGAAAATCTCCTGATGGCGGAACAGTCTATTTAAATATTCCTGATGGTATCTGGCCAAAAAAAAGAAAACACAAGTGATTTTGTGTTTAACAAAATGAGGATTTACAAATCTCAATTCAATTGAATAAACCCATCCATTCAGCTCTAACTAATATAGAATGAATAGCACTCACAATGACCAAATTATTTTCAAACTCCAAACAGACAAAAGAGAGAGAGGGAAGGGGAGAAAATTAAATCGCAATTATCATAAAATCCATCATTGTAATTCACACGGGCTGAGTGTTGCAGTGTTTGGATAGGTAATGATTTTCTAATATGAGGAGGCAATTTGCATAAATAGCCTGGAGATGGGTTATCGTCGTCATCATCATCATCATTTTCGATTCCGCACAATTACGATCCCTACTCTATATATCAGAGCTCACAGCTATGTAAAACCACAGCACTAATTAATAAGCCATTTACAGACTAGCAGCTAGTTACAGTTGGTCCTGCTGATGACCTTAGCGAAGATGAGCCGTCTCAGAAGTGCCTGTATGTAACTACAAACATAATGATGTGCCAGGAGGGAATCATTAAAAATAATTTACACAAGCCTTCATTTACCCAGATCTTTTGATAGCGCGCTTCCCCCGGTGTTTAGATCCATGGCACAGAACCTCCTTACCATTTGGAAAGTGCCGGCCGGGGGAACGAGTGGGGATACCTAAGTGGTTAATTAAGAGCTGTTGGGGCGCCGGGAGAGCCTCCTGAAAAATCTCTCTGATGTCTGCCGTGTCAAGTGTCTCTCCCAGACTGAGCAGCGAGAGGTGGCTGCCACGCTAGGCTAATTACTGGGGAAGGCAGGGAGCAGCTGAGGAGAGGAGAGGGGCCCCTAAATGAATCACTCTCTCCAAGAATCTAAGCACACACACACACACACACACACACACACACACACACACACACACATTTATAATGCTCATGCACACACTGTGGCATACAAATATTTGGGCAATGAAAACCGTTTTGAGCCTCATTGCTAGGCCGGCTTGCTCCATTGAGCACAAAGAGGAGGTATCAGGGGTGTGCTCAATCTGCGAGGAATGTGAAAGGGTTAACTACACCTGGATGAAAAGGATGCTCTGACAGAGAGGGAGGTGTTTGTTCGTACCGAGGGCAAGGACAGAAGAGGGTGGAGAGAGATGGAGAGTTTAACAATAGACATGTTAACGCTAGATGATGTGATGAAACAAGCTGCTCATACAAAGTCCTTTCGCTGTAACTCTGCTAATCTTGTCATTCTGTTCCTAATTGTGTCGTCTTAGTAAGAAGAGGTTCGGCACCATAGCTGCATGTTATGTGTGTCCATATACCTTTTTTCATGCTCTTAATATACATATATTGTTCAATGGATTTCAGTTTCAGATAGTATAATTATTTTAATTTTGATTCAAAGAATAAGCTGGAAAAAAATTAAATCCCTGCTGCCCGTTCCTACTTAATGCATTGATTAAAAATGTGCACCTTCCCCCAACGCTATAAAATGCCAAGAAGGAAATGTACCAAATATGTCCCCTTTTAATCTGGAGAATTCCCCACTGCAGTGTCAAAATTCTGTTCAAACGAAAGTGCTGCCAGGGAGAAAGGGGCTGAACAATGCTGCGGGATGCAAGCACTAGCTGCCGTGAAAGCCTATGCTGATCATGATACTTTGGACCAGGCCCTTGAATGTGCTTGGCTCTGTCCTCCTTCCTTCCCTCTCTGCCTCCCTCTATTTTTTCTCCCCAGGACTTCAGACCATTCTACGGAGGGAGCAGAGGGAGGAAAAGGGCTAGCCGGGGGACAGATAGACAATAAGGGTTTTAAAGCCTCGGAGCTGCCTACAGCAAAGCCGCTTTCCAGGCAGCGAGGAGCCAGGCAGCCGCTACCAAGCCAAGCGCTCCAGCCACATCAGCCATGACAGAAGGCTGGCAGAACAATCATCTTAACAATATGGCTGAGTCGCTGACCCCACACTGAAATGGGGCTATCGCTCCAACTATGGCTAGTGTTATGGTTGGCTTGCCGCTGGCGATAATAGCTCAACAGTGAGCCAGGCCTTGGACCGGACTGGTTATGATGCGGCTGCTGTAGGCTTGTGTTGGTTGTCTAGGAATGTGAAGTCACGCAAAAGCTGTGGCGGTAAAAGTCTGCTCGGTTGGCGAACATTAACATAAACCAGATGACGATTGATGAAAATCACAGGGGTTATGTGGTAATGGATTTAATGATAATAATGATAATGATGCTAATGACAAATGAATAAATCAGTATAGGTCACACAAAACACTATACAGAACATATTTCATTGACACATTACATGACAATAGATCACATATGCATGTATTATTTTGTATGCTTTATTTAACCCAATTGTGCTTTATTTTCCAAACCTTTGCCTTTTAACCAATTTTTGTATAAATGACTTACTGCCAATTAACTTCAAACAGTTAATACATCTTAAATCATTGTCAACCTGAAACATCTCCACATTACTGTTGGGACCACCGCATACATGCAGACCTATGATCCATGTTTGGTCCCCACCCACAGACTAAGAAACAGTGTATTAAAGCTAACCCTTACCAAATGACTGTATGCACTTCTATATAATCATTCTCTTTATAAGAAAACTAGGAGGTGGACTTCACAGGTCCAATTATGTGCAACTGCAAATCCCTAAATGTTCTAAAATATCCAGACCTTGCAGTTATCACAGAAATACTATAATTATTTTAATTGACCGGGCTACTTCTATCGAGCCGAGAACCTGGGTATACCTTTGTGAGCAGGAAAGCTAGCAATTATATGTTTTACTACGGAGTGAGCATTTTTTTGGGAGAATGCTTAGGATTAGAGGGGTAACAAACGTACAATCAAACGATTTCCGCTTGTGTGTATTGTACTTTAAAGAGGTGCTTCACTGATTTCCTTTGCATTTTGATGCAATGCAGTGTTTTACTTCAGAAACATTTCATATAAAAAAGTAAAAATTTGCTTTGAGTGTTGTAAATCAATTCACAGAGCTTGACAAAATGAGAAAAAAAGAATGACCAGGCAAAATGTAGGCAAAACATATGAATAAATATACATTTTCTTTTAGATTAAGCAAATTAAAAACAAGGACTCTATCCCAAAATTAAAATATATGTATAGAAATACTTTTTTTATTTTTTATTAATGCACAAAAAATGTTGTTGCAGGATAATATGCAGTTCAGGAGTTTGAAAAAGAAGAAAAGACTTCCGTCCTTCCTCTCGACCTTTATTCCCCTATAATTTTATAGGATTTGTGTAAAATACAGCTGTCCACACAATCGTTGTATTATTTGAGTCAAAAATACATATTTGCACGAAGGCTGAAGTCCCCAGACTGAAAATGAGAGGTGTAAGAAGGCATGGCGGGGCCCCAGGGCGTGGGCACTGTCGCCACTGCTACCAGAGTACATATAAACACACAAAATGGAAAGGAAGTGTCTTTTCTTGTGCGTGTGTTTGTGTGTGAACGTAAAGTGTAGCACTATGCACAAAAAGGATCACAGCTGAGAACAAGTAAACACACATAACACACAATGCCCTATGTGTTTAGCCAGGGTATGAGGCACCAAGAAAAGTACATGTTACTGTAAATATTCAAGATTACCTCTGTTGTTTTAAATCATTTAGATGAAACAGATACAAATGCAAAAGCTGATCCCATTATTTTTTTGTGAAATGGAGTCTTACCATTATTGTGTAAATATGGATTTTCTAGTTCATTGACTCCAGGAACCAACAATTTAAATCAGTCCCTATGTACAGTGCACTATCACTAAACGTATCTTTCCCCTCCGTTCACTTCACCACATAAAGAAATGTTGGCGTGAATATGGAATACTTGTAAGTATCGTTCTCGCTCATGGTTTTGTATTTGCATTCTACTCACATTTTTTTCCTTTTTTTAATGAGATGAAAATGAAGAATTTTGCTTTTAATGCCACATTTTCATGCCTGCCACGTTTCACGCAGCCGCGCGAATAAACACTGGTATCAATGGTTGGCCAGAAAGTAATGCCATAAAGGCTGCCATGAAATTTGTTTATTTAGCTGCTGAATTGTATTCAGCTGGGGATATATGGCATAATAATGCAAGAACTGTGGGCTCTGTAATTAAGTCTGTCTTCAGATGCTTTCGAAGCAATTCATTAGCACACTCCCTCACTCTCAGCTGAGATGCAGAAAGCAATGCCATTCATTACACAGCGGAAGTTAATTTATTAAATTGATATTTTTAAGTTTTTGACTAACCAAGGATAACTTTTTCCCTCCAGTTTGTTGAAATTAATATTTCTCATTATGTGTTATTCAATAATTGGTGTTCCAGAGTAAAGTCATTAAAAGCTACATGACTTTTTTAAATGTCAGTTAGTGATCATTTTTCATACACTTTTGATACTTGGTCCATTTCTTATCTTTAAAAAAAAACCTCTCCATCTTTTTTTGCACATATTGCAGAGACTACACATACAGTTGTGAAAGTATATGGCCCCCAATCTTTATTTAACTAACAATACAGTTGTACAGCGATTTGCAGGGTTTTGCATACAACTTGTACTAGGGGTGCATCAAGGCTGTTTAGCAGGAATTGGGTCTTCAATGTCTGGCCCCTGCTTTCTGTTTGCCTGATTGGAACAGTAGTTCTTCTTGTACAATGTACATGGATCATGTTTGCATTTAGACAGCTGCCAAGAGGAGAGCTTGCACATGATTTTTGGATGAAAAATTTCTCTTTCACCAACATTTTTCCTTTATATATAGTGCCCCAACATCTTTTACTCACTTCAAGCCTTCATTTATATTTATAAAACATTAGAAATTTCTATGTTTGGCTATATAACTAGTCAGGGACCTCTGCATTAATTACAGCTATGATGTTAGGATGAGTAGACAAGGGACTGCTACTGGTGCCAACACTAATAACACTTATGTTTTAACTTTACTCACGACTATTACAAGTTGATTCAATACACTCCCTGTATCATATAGAAAGCCTGATAACAACATGTTAGTCACTTGATGTTTCCCCAATACATAATGTTTGCAATAATTGCAAGATAAGGCACATATTGCACCGTGTTGTAAAGTACTCTCATGGTGATGCACAGTCAAAAAGCCTTTTTCCCCTTCTTACATTTTGGACACTTTTCAATTTGCCACAGAGGCTTAGCCAACTTTAAAGTGCCTACAAATTATGAAATGAGGCTTTTGCCCCTATTGCGCTCTTGCCAATTGGCTGCCTATGGCAACACATTCAAAGCTAAAAGTTGGTATTTCAAAGCCAGGCCAATTAAAGGATATGAAACACAACATAATTTAAACTGTGATCGTTTGGCAGAACCTTGGAATGAACAGTGGCCCCTGTAATGGCCCATCTAAGGGTGCTTGTGACTGCTCTGGAGGGACACTAAACAGAGAAGAAGAGAGGGAACCTGCAATCTGCATCATGTTCTGTTTGCATCTGATGGACTTTCTGGGTCAGCAGCGACAGCATAATTATTTGCATATTGAGTACACACATCTGAACACACGTTTTATGAAGTGCTTTAAGAAGGTGAAAAAACTGGCTAATAAAAAACCAATAAAGATAATGCCATGGGTAGATGCATGTCAGTGATCTAAAGCATACTTTACGGAAGGGAACCTCACAGTCATTCCTTGACAAAACAGTCATCTTATTTACAAGGCTCACAATAACCCCACGCAAATGTCGAAAAGAGGAATAAAGAGAGGGGAGGAAGAAAATAATTAGCATATTAATCTTTTTTATGCCGTCATCTCTCAGGTCCAGAGGACCCACGGTGTAATTTAAATCTAAATGCTTTCCCTGGCATTAGAATTCATTTTAGATGGGTCAATTGTTCCATAATAAAGGGATAGAAGGTGTACTTCATGCAAGAGATTTATGTTTGCCATTTGTTCATATTCATGTGCTACTGAATACCCCTCAATTCAAATGGTGATGGCAGCTCATATCAGTCGAGCTCCAGACCTACAGATCACTAACCGGCAGCAATGAATTTCATTTGCGGAGGACAAAAAGAGTGAGGGAGGGGAGGGAGATGAGGGAGGGAGGGAGAGAGAAAAGAGAGAGAGAGAGATTGACAGAGAGAGAGCGAGAGAGAGAGAGAAAGAGAGAGAGAGAGGAGAGAGAGACGTGGGGAGATCAGCTCCCCAACACAGTTTATTGATTTTTTTCCTGCTCGACAGAAAGCCTGTATAACAGCTCTATTGCCCTCATAATGATTAGTGACAAAAGTTTAATTAAGCAATTATGAAGCCAATAATAGAGTTGTCTGGTTTGCTTAGCTTTAGACTGTTTAAGACTTATCTCCCTCTCGCACATCACAGCAGCTGGAATGTGCTTGAAGAGATTAATGCCGCGAGAACACAGATGCCCACTTTAATACGGCGCCATGATGCTGTTTGAATGAAGTTGAGAACACAAGCGTCTCTTTATCAAATTACAAGTCTGCTTTTCATGAATATGGAGGAAAAAGGGAGGAAAAATGCAGCTATGGCTTCAAGGTGTAATTATAAAGACATACAACAGAAAGACACACAATTCCTTTTTAGTAATCTCCCCATATGAAATATGCATGATAATGTATTACGGAATAAAGACTTAAAATGTTCTAAGAGGCTTTGGAATTTTACATTTGTTCATACAATTGGATATTTTTTAATGTTCCTTAATGTTATATGAGATCCACCCCCCCCCCCTTTTTTTCTTTTGCTTTTACATCTTTTGCTCTCTGAAAATTGATAAGATTATCTCCCCTCTCCATACATGCAGCAACAAATGAATGAGCGCTACGATACACATGTTGATTGATGGGTGATTAGCATAGCTATCTAATAAAATGTCTAAATAAAGTGATTTTCAACATCCTCTGGTAAATGAAAGAATACATATTCAAAATGTCACCCTGCAGCTGATTAATTACCCTGACGTTAACCAATTGTATCCTCATTTTAAATCTTACCCTTAATATCTAAAAGGAATTATTTTTAAAGCTCAGATCTGTAGAGCAGATGCAGTTTGAGTGGACTTCAGTGATGCCACTGTATTAAAGGAGAAGCTTTATATATGGCATGAAAGAGCTGTTCTGACTGGTCTATAAAAAGTCCTCGCTCCTCAGAGCTTATCCACATTTACTATGAGCGCAGCAACACAAAGTTGTGTGCTGTGACGGCCTAAATCCTAGAGGAAGCATATGAGCAAACAAGCTGAACAGAGGCTGCTGTTAGCATTACAGAATATCCAGTATTTATATGTCCTGAAATAAAACTATTATAAGAAGGGAATCTTAGACGGCTCTGGGACATGTTTACACCATTTTAGATAATGCCTTCCCTTGCTCTACATATTGAATCGCAGATTAGTCTAATATCAAGTATTACAGTGTGTCTGTATAAAAGGAGGTCAAACTCAGTTGGTTTAATGGGTTTTCGGAGTATGGTTTTCAAGTTTTAGATTCTATTTTCGCATGTTGTCAGCCCTACAAAGCAATTTGTGTTGGGAAAATATGCCTAAGCTACAGAGTGGGATATGGGTGGTATATTTAAAGAGCTTGCATTTGCATGTGTAACAGTAATTATTTTAGGTTTGTCAAGTACAGAAACTTTATAGATAATGTGGTTGATTAACCACAAGAAGATTAAAGAACATGTACTGCATTATCTTTTTATTAGACTGTAAAAGACTTAAATCCTAAATTGTAAGACTTCTCAAGGTTGAGGTCTCCAGCGAGATCTCCTTCTCAGTTGGGTGTGTCAGAGCAAGAAAGAGGGTGCTTGCTGAGGGACAGAAAAGGAAAATAGAAACAAGAGAGAGGAGAATGAGCACAACACAATGAGCACAATATCCCACACCACATGCTGCGTTGTGGGATGTTGTGCTCTCTCTCTCCTTTTCTCTCTCTCCCTGTGGCTTCCTAGGACAATGAGATGACATGCTGAAGGTGGGACTGCATCTGGCATCATATTTAAACAGGGCTGCCACATCTCAGGAACACGGGTCGTTGCCAGATTGCAGGCTAATTAAGGAGCTTCTTGGATGACCATCAGTGCCTGTCGGTGGGCAAGGTAGCGGGCTGAGCCTTGCTCCGCCACTCTCCCACTGTGAGGCCTTGAAAAGACGAATGGCCACTGAAACCCTCTCGAGACCTCATAATACTACATATTTTCGTCCAAAACAAAAGATGTCCCTTATGGGATTCCTATTTCCCTTTTTCCCTCTGTCCCCTCCCCCCTTTTCAAACAAGTGTAAATTACCTTGCCTTTTGGATAAGCGTTCAAGTGGCCTGTCCACACACATTAGCCAATTGTCGGTAAAACAAATAGCCACTAAAATCTGTATTTCACACATGCTAGCAGCAGAATACAATAATTAGTGGTGATATAATATGCTGTGAAGGTTATTTAATGACTTTGTCCTCTAATTTTGCAATAAATAATAATTTTGTTTAATTAATGGAGAGAAATGTGATGAAATTATGGGCCTGGCTTCAGGGGGAAAAGACCAAAGCTGTTACTGTGTTGACAGATAATCCCCCTGTTAACTACCTTAGAGATAACATTCATGTGGCTACAGTTTGACTTGCAATAATTGCATTATAAAAGTTCTACTTTAGCAAAGAAGGCTCAAGCAAGAAGCCTCTCCATTGTTTTTGTATTTGGCATTATGCCTGTTTATGACAGGCAATATAACATAGCAAAGTACGGCCGGTTTGACAGCGAGTGGGAAGCCGGAATTGTTTACTTGAGTTCATTTCTTTTCCCCACTTGCTGCCTTTATTTCGTGCCAGTGTGAGAAAAGCGGAGGGGAACAAGATGTGGTTGAAAAATGCAGCTGGCTGGCTGCTTGGCTAATAAGATGCCCATCATGCTAGCTAGCACCGCTGATTTGTGTCTCCCTCTAACTCCCTCCATGATTACATTCTAAGAAACCCCCCCCCCCACACCCCCTTCTCTCTTCCCCCAGCTGATCCTCGTCTTGTTACGTGGCATTAATGACACTTCAGTCATTGTGGCTTTCAAGCAGAGCCCTTCCACAGTGAACAGAGAGTTGACATTTCCTGACATTTTCCCAACTAATTACAGTACAAATAATTAAGCATGTTCCTCTATGTAACAAATGAAGGCGAAAGCCGTCTGTCAGCCTGGGCCATGATTGATGACACTCCGGGAGACTTTATCTGATGGGTCCTGCCATGAGGTACAGAGGAAGCAAATTTATTAGAACGAACAATGCAAATTTAGAGTCATCTCATCCAGTTATGCGCCAAGGCAATATCCGTGTCAAGGTGAATATGACAATGAAAGCAAAATATTAGCATTTTGTGGAGCGGGCTGAAGGGGAAATCAGAGCAGTGAGATGACAGGCCTAATTATTTTGGCTCACACAGGCCAGGACAGCTGTTTCTGGTGTCCTGAACAAGCCTGTCACACAGGTAACCAAATAGGGTCTGCGTATGAGCCTCTGTATTCGACACTCCACGGATGTGTCTGCCACTAATGACCAATGCTAATGTCGCTGCCATGTCTCTGAAAACGGAAAGAGAAAAAAAGTGTGGAGGTGTCACCGTGCAAGTTTTTTTTTGTTTTTCATCAGTCAACATTTTTTAATGTAATTATGTGTTTTTAGAATTAATGCCTGCCTGTCACCTATTGACCACCCACATATCCTTTATGATAATGTTTACCACTTGTTTCTAGTTTTGCAATGAAGGGTACACAAACACCTCCCCAAACAGAGCCGGCTTAAACCAGATAAAAAAAGGGAAAGACAAATTATATATAATTTGTTGTCTTTGTTTGTAAGTGAAATTGAGTTAAACATTTTTAAATTGGATATTTTCAACATTTATGGAATTTTATATGCTGTATATATATTTAAAAAAGGAAAAAAAATATGATTTCTAGCAGTTATTTATCCCCTTCGAGTTTGAAGAAAATGTGAGCTAGCACAATAAACAATAATTAAAGATCAAATGTAAAATGCACCACAAGCTTCTAGTCATCTGTGGATTAAACAATAGTCTAATTAAAGCTATCTCCAACAAACCGACATGAAAAGATAAAACAATTAAGTGTTAAGGTCAAGTATGAGTGATGCTGAATAGAAAAGTACATCTTTAGTTGTTAATGTTAACGACAAGTTTTTCCTGGCAAGTGCTCTGCTCTTTCTGCATTCGAGAGCTACTTGTGATATATGAACCAACAATGAACAATGGGCTCAGGCTTTTATGCTACCAAATAGCAATATGTTGTCTGCATACATCTGTGCTTTGGGGAATACAAAGGTTGCCGCCCACACTCATAATGAATCTAGAATTTGTACTCGGGGGCAGCCTCACAATGCCTCTTAAGGGGCAGGAAAATCCGGAAGGGTTTGGAAAAAATCTACATGGGGATCAAAGTTTGCTGCTTAGTGGCTCGCTGGCTGCCTTGGAACAGATGGGCGTCGGAGGCACCGTGAGCCCATTGAGATTCAGGATCCAAAGTGGCTGCTGCTGCTCTGTACACACAGGCAGATGATGCCTTTGTGTCAGTGGATTGCCGATATGCATTTAGGTAGGTAGGGAGGAGAGTGGGCTTTCTTTTTTTTTGGCTTATGACTGCAGAAGTAAACCAAAAGACAAAGCAGCAGGGAAACAGAAGTTGGTTTAAAGCCGAGTGTGCTTAGGGATTCACTCACACAGGTTGGATAAAATATGCAAGTTTCATATTCCTGGGTTGTTCGCATTGTAATTGAGTTTGTGTATCTTAAATGAAAACAACAGGCACCCTTTGTACACTTTGCCACAGCATTTTTGGTTTTGTTTTGTCTCTAAAACACCACAATTAGTGGCAGCTTTGTAGGCTATGCAATCCTCTACTGTATATGTCCCTCATATTTACACAATGAATTTGCTTTGTGACATGCACTAACCATTTTCTAGTTATATAAAGGCTTAAACACATGTTATAAAAGCAAACACAGCTATCGTTCTTTTTCACTGAACCGTCTCCGTCACAAAATTGGATTAAATTAAAATTCCACTGAGGCATGTTTTAATTCTAAGCTGCCAGGAATCAGCCATCATTTAGTGTTTCCTCCTTTGCTCAGAATATTTTAAAGGGCAGAGTTAGACAGTGTAATTTTTTCTGACACTTAACCCATGACCTTAAGAAGGATGATGGGAAGCACCAGACAGCATAGGCACAAACTACACTGAATTAAAAAGCACAAAAAACACACACACTGTGGCACGTAATACATTTAGGTTTGGTAGATTTAGCATTTCAATTTTGCACCATGTAATGATGCACACTTATGTATTGCATGTACACACATAAGCATAGATCTACTAATCATTTTTTTTATGTGTTATTCATTGAAAAAATAATAATAGCAAGCAGTAAAGAGAAGTGATGTGGATGAATTCCATTGCACACATTTCCTGTTCTGCAGCCCCAGATGTCAGAAGAATGTCATCCTTTAATGTTGAGAGCAGTTATGTTTCAGCTCATACGGTTTCTGTTGACAGCTTTGAAATGCCACTAAGTTGAGCACAGTTCAGAAACAGTGACTCAGAGCCTGCCTTCTTCCTTCCAACACGACAATTAGTTCTTACATGCTGAATGTCGGCACATCAAGCGTGGAAAAAAGCATTTAACAATGTAAAACAGGTTTAACATTTTTTGTTATGGAGACATCAGTGATCTTAGACAGTGCCCCTCGGGACCCAGAGCTTTTTGTTCCTGTTGTGCACAGTGGTACTGATTTATTTCTTTGCACTTCTTCATTGGCATAGTTTTATGTTTGGATGAACATTTTTGTTCTGTTGGTGGAGGATTCTTATTATCCTGTTTTAGTTTGGCAATAATTATTTGCATGTGGAATTAAACCCTGAAGCTAAATGTAACTCTTTGACAGTGGTGGAAATAAACTCAGATCTTGTCCTTTAGAAAAAACAGGAATTACATGGTGTATGAATACCATGTTACAACATGTTACTTTAATAATAGTACATAGGCTTTCGTATCAACATATATTGAAGTTACCAACATTTAACCTTGTTTTATCTTTATATCTATACCTATAGCATTGGATCATAATTATTGATGCATTCATATTTACTTTAATTTTACTTTAATGATGAAGCCTGTAAAGACTGGCCTTATTTTATCAACTTAAATAATTGATCTGCTAGGTGTGTAAATATGCTCCAGGTGATCATTTTACTCTGTGAATAATTCTATCTATTATAATTCTATTAATTATATGCTCTAATATTACATCATCTAATTATATTAATTATATATGGTATAATTAATCAGAATATGGAAAGTAGATATTGAAGTTGAGGCAACTGTACTTATCATTCCTTCTCTTAGCAACTTTTTGAATATTCAGATACAAAATTAAACAGACAGAACCATACTTTAAATCTTAAAATGATGTACATTTTTGTGATTTTTACAATCATGACTTTGCTTCATAGAGACGGGGGCAGTAGGGAAAGATTAAATGAAACAAATACAATCCTGGAGCTAAATATCTTTGCATGACAGGTAGCAAACACAGATAATTAAGGTAACTCAGATAAATGACAACAAATGTCCCTATTGGATTCCTATGATACTGACTAATGTGTTTTTTTTGCAACAGGACAGAATTGGGCATTCCATCACGTTACGGTTGGTGGAGAAAAAAAAACCGAAGGAGACAGGAGACAGACAGAGTGAAAGCTAGAGAGAGAGTGCCTCAGGGGCGTGCATTTAACCTGCCCACCAATCCCAATCAATGTCATTACTCCTTTCCACTCCATTTTATCAGCTCCTAGCAACTGTAGTTTCCTAGAAGTGACCGTTGTACGGCGCAGTATGAAACAGTCACAGGGCTAATGGGATGAGATGCAAAGAATTACAAATGCTGACAGTAAATCATATTACATCCCTAATAAGCATTAACTGGATAACTGGGTCAAAGCTGTATTATCTTAATTGATTTTTCTAAAGAAACCTGACAGTGAAATGTCAATGCTTGAATATTTCTTCATGCATCATTAAAACAAGATTGGCTTTTAACAAAAGGGTAGGGGGGCGGGATCCTTTGGGCTGAATTGATTCTTGCTCCGGGCTGCCTTGCACAAGTAAGTGTATTACATAAAAATCTATACAGGATATTAAAACAACACCCATTCTGCAAGACAGTTACAATTAAAAGCTGACACCCACCCATACTTTTGTGTCTGCCACTGCCGCCTGCCAACAAATGCATTTCAGCTGTGTGACTCGCTGCAATCAATGGGGGGACTGTATAAACGCCCAGAACTCTTATGTTAGCTGGGTAATAGAGCTGTTGTTTCCTGAACGGTGACAGCCAAGGGTTCCTGCCAAACAAAACTCATCTACCAGGGACTGTATGGCACTGATATCCTCATTGAAATGAACCTAAAGTAAAACAAATATGGTGTGCTTGATAGACAATATACGACAAAATGTCCATATTTCTTGGTCAAAACATTTAACAAGCAATTGTTCAAATTGTTATAACATAAACACAATGTTAATTACACTTGATGGTGGGATTAACAGTATTCCAACTCATATGCATGATTAGCATATGAATAAATAAGAAACTACTTTGTAATATCCAATGTATGACACTGAAGCCTGTTTGCCTGGTTATCAAAAATAAAAATAATGTACAAATGAAAGGTAAAACAAGGAGTGATATTTTATTCCAGTGCACTGTCAATCAAAAATAATATCTGGTGTTCTGTTTTACTAGCCCAGTTTACTGTCTTCACTTAAAGGTGAAAACAACACTCAAAAGATTTTAGTAACGTGATCCAAGCTAGCCGCCTACTCCACATTATCCCTCAGATGGTCGCCATGCTATTCTCTATATTCTGTCAAACATCTGAAACTCGCTGTCCATATGAACCGTCTTGTGATCTGAGGATTAAGGCAAAAGTGTCTGGTTGTTCGTACTGCTATAACTCATGGTCAAGACGTCAGCAGCAAAAACGCCTTGTGCTGACGGCATGCCGAACCAATCATTGCATCATCAACTCGCATCTCAGGCGAAATTCAATCGGACGGGCCTATCTGTGAAATGACTCAGGGGAATGTATTGCATATAAAGTTACTGCACCTGGGTGGGGTGGTTCCTATTCTGAGGGTAAGCAGAGCTCTGCAAGATGTTAGGGTCTGAGTGCGGAGGGTTAGTGTGGGGAGCAGGCTGTACTGGGTCAGTTGGCACGGCTGAAGAACAAATGCTGGGAATAAATCAGTCTCAGTGACATGGTGCCTCTCATCAAGTGACATCCCGCGGTGTGCCCATCAGCTACAAACTAATAAAGACGTATGGGAGGAAAACAGAAGCGATCACAGTAGATGCCAAGGTGAAATGCATCTAGTGTCTGGAGAGACATGTCAGGTCTGAGAAGTCCATCAGGGATGTAAACCGTCACTGTTTTTTGTTTTTTTCAATCTAGAGCTGATTAAGCAGAGAATCCTTTGTAATTTACAATAACTTTAATTAATCCTGAGAAAATGTGCATTGCCACCAGATTGATGTGCAAATGCTACTTTAACAAAATTACTTTTTACCAAAAATGACTATAAAAGTTGTAAAAGTGTTCAGCATTGCAGCGCTCTTTAGAAAGCAATGTGGTGATTAAATAATGTTAAGGCAATATTATATTTGCCCTGTCATTCACCAATACTATGACTGTTGTGTTTAACATGTATTACAGTGTCTTCCCAAATAAACTCATATTTAAAGATAAAAAAAGAAAGCTTTTAAACTTTTTTTTTGTTATATTGTGCAAAATCCATTCACTGAGGTCACATTCATACATAAGGCCTAAGCATTACCTATGCACGTTTAACTTTGCAATGACTGACACAATTAAATAGTGTAAGTGGGATACATGAGTATATTCTTACATTATTATATGCAAATGTCTATATTGTTTTGTAATCATTCGTATGACTTGCTCACTGGCATTATAATTATTGTACGTGTGTTGTTATTGTGAGTGAATCATTTAGCTACAATAAATGGTTTATTGTGACGCCTTAAGCTTGTCTCTTTGACGTGCGTGTGTGTGTACATATGTAGGTAAGTGTGTGTGTGTGTGTGTGTGTGTGTGTGTGTGTGTGTGTGTGTGTGTGTGTGTGTGTGTGTGTGTGTGTGTGTGTGTGTGTGTGTGTGTGTGTGTGTGTGTGTGTGTGTGTGTGTGTGTGTGTGTGTGTGTGTGTGTGTGTTTTGGAGGCCGTATATGGACCTTCGCAACAGTCCAGTGTTTGATCTGCTTGTGCTGCTCTCAGACTTTAAATATGAGTGTTTGTGCTTGTAAATGTGTGTAGGTGTGAATGTAGGTGTGCAGGTGCTTTCAGGCTCTTTTCTGTTTGTACAATGAATTATTATATTCATGACAGTTCTGGTGGAATGTCTAGTCTCTGAGCTACTGGAAAATACCACGCACACACGCACACACACACACACACACACACACACACACACACACACACACACACACACACACGGTGAGCAGCACAGTCCGGTTGTGCTCACCTGACATCTGCATAATGCCATTCAGAAGGGCAATATGTGTCTGCATCAGTGATTTCTAAACACTTTGGGGTCAACAAATTATTAATATTTAGTATTAGCACTGATGACAATGTGGCATCCTCCTGAGAGTCGGGCAAAATGTTGAGCGGGGGCCATTCTCTTGACGTCAACTGTGTTTGGCAGATGGTGCTGTCAGTTTAGGTCTTCGTTTATTCTTCCATGCATATGGCAGCATCTCCCCTTCGTTAAAAAAAAAGCGAGCAAGCTCATGTATTATCTATGGGGCTAAAAAGCATGCAAACATAAGCAGGAATGTATCAGAGGAGTTTAAAGTTCTGTAAACAACCAGCAGTGGTTGTTGGAAATGGGATTTTACCGACAGAAATAGCAGAAACATATGGCCTGAGACAGAAAAAGGGGCTGATACCTGGATGGGGCTGCACCGTGGCCTGTAGCGTTATGTATGTGACAGGATGTTGTGTGACAGTAAGAGACATGGCAGCCCCAGCTATATGCAGATTCCTTTTTCTTTTTTATAAAGACCAACATAAACACAATCCTGATTTTTACCATCTCACACTATGCAAAACCCCTCCTTTATTTAGAGGGAAAAAAATGACATCAGGAAGAATGTATGATTGTTTGTGTTGGCAATTTTAGTTAATTATTGCTGGGTCATCATGAGTTAGAGCCCAGTGAAGTAAATGTTCAGTTCCTTCACTAAGGTAAAAAGTAGCTTTAGAATAAAATAGCCCTCAACTAGAGTTCCTGCATTCAAATGTTACCCACTATGTGTAAAGGAAGTAATTCCAATTAATGTAATAAGTATAAAAAGTAAACCGGCTCAATTTCCAGTAACTGTTTGGCCCTGTGAGTTTTATTTATTTAGTGTATTATTATTACTGACAATCTAATGTGTTATATTTTAGAAGGTTGGGTCAGAAGTCATTTTATGTTATTGTCTGGCTGTTTGCTAGTTTAATCTGTAAGGAAGCATATCCCTATAAAGTATTTATAAAATTGAAAAACAAAGCTTCAAAATAGATAAAATTGCACTTGCATACACTCAAAATAATTTGAAATGTTTACTTAAATAAGTATATTATGTTAACAGATAACACAAGCAATAACATTAAGTATAAATAAAAAATGAAATACTATTGTTCTCAACTAACCTAATATAATTATGTGGAACCTGTTGATATAATACATTTAATTCAAGTCACTGCTTAATTGTTGTTATTGAGTAGTATTACACTAAAGTCCTCTCGTGTGTGGAAGTCTGATAAAGTTGATAATTGGTCTCAATTTTCCCTCCCCTGACATTGATGGCCTTTAGATGGAAAATGATTTGGTCCTTTTAGTAATTACATCACTTTCGTTTATTTCCGATACACAGTCTACCATCATCTTTATTATTAATATTGGAAAAATGTAGTCACTTAATATAGTTTCAAAAAAATCAACCTTTTCTTGCAATGTGTCAAGGATGTCATCTTTTTATTTTCCTCTGAGAAAATAAGGGGTTTCTGGCAGAGGAAGAGAGAGAAAAGGAGGGAGGAGGAAGAGGAGAGAGAGACCCCGGTTAACTTCTGGAGTGTTAAACAGCGAGGGGTCTTACTCCTGCTTTTCTCTGACATGAAGCTGGGTTGGATAGAATCGACACTGGGGTTGAGCAGGCGGATGAGTGGAGATATGAGGGTCCCTGTGGCGACCTGGCAGGTGCCATAGCAACAGAGGGTGGGAAGATAGGAAGGACTGACACGGAAAGAGAGAGAGAGAGAGAAAGAGAGAGAGAGGATATCCAGATAAAGAGTGTGTGTGAGTGTGGGGGGGGGGGGGTAGGCATGGCACGGCACCAGCAGCGAAATCACTTGTGACACAACCAAACACAGGTCGGTAGCTTTCATGTTGGAGCCTGTGTCTAATCTTGGGGAAAGAAAAGGAGTGAGGGAAGGGAGGGACAGGGAGACAGACAGAGGGATAGAAGGTGTGAGAAGGCAACAAAGATGGAGATTGTCAATAATTAATCATCAAATTGTTCGATGCAGCGCTTGTTGAAATGACAGCTGTTTTGATGGACAGATCTGGAGCATTTGATCTGCATGCTAGTGCCACTCTGCTACTGCTGGCTCTCCCTCGACTGTATTTCTCTTTTGCTCTCACCCCACTCTTTTCAATCCTCGGCAAGTAGCAGAGCATCCATTGGGTTGTAGCAGCAGGGTAATAAAACTATACCTCCCTGCTTTGGAATTCACTATTTATCAGGTTGTTCTAGGGAATGCATATATTACAACTAATATATTACACATATCACTGTAATAACAGACAGAGGATGGACTAATGTTTTTCTAGTGGGGCCAGATAAAGTATATTTGGTACTTAACAAGACTGAAATAAATCATGGTGTAATCCATGAAGATGAGCAGAATGAGGCATTCATTTAAAAACCAGCGCTGGAAAATGGCCAGCTGAATTTAAGAGGAGTAATGTAAAGCGAAGGCATCTGTACTGCTTGTTAGGGGGTTATTCTTTATGCAATTCAGCTTGTTACATACTTAAAATACTATCGGAATTTCAATCCAGAGTGCATACCATTACGACCGTAACATCTTATCAGACATCATTGAGATGATTCAGTTAAAATTTGGTGCGACGTGTCTGTCGCCATCTGCTGATTTGCCAAATTAGAAAAGTTATTTCCAGTAAGTAGGATTGGTGGATGGTGGGAGTCCGTCATTCAGCGAGACAGTGAGTGTTCCCTGCTCAACAACGCCTTCATTGACCTAATAACTGGCAGCCTACTCAGTCACCAGCATGTTGAGTAGTATTCATTATTCATGCTCATTAAATTCTGGGCCTCATACGAGCAAAGACTGCCAGCTTGCTGCCAAACTGTGTTGGTTTTGTGATGTGCCCACTTGAGACTTGGGGATTTAAAACCAGGACACCACTTCTGAAAAACTAGCGTACAAATACACAGAATCCATTCTGCTTCCAGTTTAATTTGATCACATTTGACAAAATACACAATTATCCTCACCTCCATTATTTTGCCATGAAAAGGATTTGGAATTAATAAATGGGAAAGAAATGTGCACAAATCCCCCCGCCCCCCCCCCATGAAAAGAGATTTGGAGTCATATTCTGTCTGTTTGAATATGCATATTCATAGTTGATCGTATTTTTTTTCCATTCCTCATCATATATTCTGCAAAGGAATGGAGCTTGTCAACAAAACCTTTTTCAATGAAAGGCGTCTTTGAAGCGTTTAAACACACGATGTTGCATCACATCCTATTCAGTTGTTTTTCTCGCACACAGGATCGGCAGTCCTCTATCTGTATCGCATTTGTGATTTTGGAGTGAAAACAAAGCAAAAACTCAGTATCTTAAGGCACAGCATGTGTATCTCACATGCCGTTGATGTTGAATAAAAGTGTTGTTTACTGTGTGCATGATTCCAGTATGCTACTCCAAAATGTTGATTTGTCATGATCTCAGCAGACAATAAAACATTCAAGGTTTGACATGCCATGACAAGATGAATCTCAATGGCACACTAGAAAAATAAAACTGTTATAAATGTGCATACCGCTTACAAAGAGCAAAACAGCAATATATTATGCCTTTAGGGAAAGAAGCAATGTTTTACATGCAGGCTACATACACAGCAACAGTGTTACAAGGGCACTATCATTTTGAAAGGGAGGATTTTTCATACACTTCTCAGCTAGCAAGGATGTGAAAGGAGGCTATGACAGATAGGAAACAATTATTTATCAGGACACACATCCACAAAGTAGCAGCAGCTGTCTGCACCATTTCCAGGGCTGCGGGGCCATCCATATTTGTCTCTCCTATACTCAAATCCCCAAGAAAAATACCCACAGTTCCAGCTCAGAGAGAGGATTACTGCTTTCCCATATGTTGTCCTGTGCAGACACAGCCATATCAATCTAAGCCTGGTCAGTTGCTCTTTCATATACTCCTAATGTACTGGAAAGCCTTCCACAGTCGGCTGCCCCTCACTGCTGGTCCTGAACAGATCTCAGTCCCAAATTCCACAATGGAGAACAATCAGCCTTTCTGTTGGATTAGGAAAAGGGGGGAGTAAAAGCCCCTGGTGGCTGATTGTAGCCTGCTGTGGTTATGTTTTAATACTGAGACACTTCAGTGCTGGTTCTTCGTGCAGGAACTGTGTCAGAAACAAGAGGTCTAAATAAACAGAGAGGCCCACCAGAGCCCTTTCATTCATCATGGCCCCCTCTGACAGAGGCATGTTGAGGAATCATCTGGAATCATCTTCTGCGGGCTCCGACGAATGCTGTACTCCCCGACCCTGAAAGTAAGGCCAGACATATGACATACACACAGGAAGAACTGTGTGGTCTGAGAGCACACGTATCGAATGTATGTGTATATTGTTCATCTGATGTTAAACATGTAAATAAGTGCATTATTAAATCATGCACCAAGCATCAACACTGGCCAAAAGACACAGCCTCAGTCGTGTGGAGCATTATACGAGACTTCTTTTGAGGCAGGGTTCACCCTGTTTGCAAAAGATCAGCAGATTTGCTTCAATCGCTCTATCTATCATAAGATGACAGCACACTTTTTATGAGTCACAAACTAAACTAGACTCACTTGTGAGACATGAGCTCAAATATTAGTTTTGAGCCTGTTCTTTGAATTTCTGGGGTTAGTTTGGATTACTTTGTCTAATCTAGGCGCTCGTACGGTGGGGGAATTTCCTGGACTCAATAAGATGGGAGTGTTTCCGAACAAACAAGACTTCAAAGGGTGTGTGCTCTGCAAAAGGTAAGGTTGAATGCAAACATGTATTCATTTAACAACATTTTTTTTTTCCCTCCCTCAAAGCATCTCTGTGTGCGGATCAAAAGCTTAACCTTTCGACCGAGGAGAATTCCGTTGCTGGGTTAGATTTCTTAAAAGAAACTTTTTTTTCAATCAGCAAGCTCAATAACTTGTGGAGGGTGCAGACTGCTGCCTGAAATGCCACTTGTTTGGAGATGGAAAGGAACACACTATTTCAGTCTTAAACTCCTTCTAATTAGTTCTACTGCGTGTAGAGTCCTGTTAGAAATGTTAACTTCTTTAGAGTATTTTACCGTTGTGCTCACTTAGGTAAATGATGCAAATGAAAAATGAATGCAAAGAAGTAGAGTGTAGATATTGAATTTATAAACCAAAACAACTGACTGTACTGTTGAAGTCCGCTTTAAATCCTTCTAAAAACATGACCTAACTTTATAAGTGCTTTGTTGAACTATTGAAAGCAGAATTAATTTTGGATAGCTTACACATTTAAAAAATAGGTATAGGTGAGGTGGGTGTATATCATTTCCAAAGCTCCTGTTCTCCAGAAAAGGATTACCTTTTTGTATCCTTTGGTCAAAAACTCCATCTAGTTCGGCAGCTCCTTAATTGACATTTTGTCCTGTGGCTGGTTGCTCAGGGCATGTCGTGAGAAGCCCTGTAAAATCCTATTTCTGGAAACTGGTCCTTTCTTTAAATGGTTGCATGGTAATGCATTTAATATAATTACTGGTTAAGCCTGTAATAACCTAATGACATGCCGCACTAATGTTTTATGATCTCTAACAGCTCAGTTCCGCCTTTGAAATAGATGATCGTCTATTGTGCTGTTTTTAGCCAACTCCACACATATTTTGGGTGGGCAAGACTACAAATCCGGGGGAGGTTCTGAGGAATTTATAAGAAATAATTAAGAACAGATTTGGTATGCTAAGCTCCTGCAGTTGAGTTAATGGGATGTAGACCAAAAAAAGAGAGACAGGGGAAATGCCCAAAAATATATTGAATTTGCTTTTAAATAAGCATACTGTCAGCTGTCTGTTTCAGCTATTAAACTAAAGAGAAAAAACAATAAGCTGATATCCAGTTACGTTCTCACATGGCATCTGCTTACAATACTGCATTATGTTGTCATCAGTATATACATTAGAGGAGATTATGATCTTTAGCCAGCACAGATTGTCTTTCTAAACATCATATTCATCTTATTGTTGTACCCCCAACAACTTGAAATAGTACAAATCAAGATATTTAAAGTCAAAATCTTCATAAAATACAACACAATAATACTGAAAATGTCAGTGCTGGTTATAGGAAATATTTCCCCAATCTTCTTTGTCTCAAAATGCCTGTGTGAATGCCGTGACAGCAGATATATTTCAACAAAGAGCAATGTGTTTTGAAAGAGGTGTAAAGACGAGTTCAATATCATACACACAGTTATCACACTGTAGCCTGTATCCAGTAATCTAAGATGTCACGGGCAGGAGCAGTTTCACATGTGAGACAGCCGTGATCTGTGTCAGGCAGTTTCCGTCCTCAGGCGAGAGGTCATGACGGTTGACTTCATCTCCCTCCCCTGGCTTCCAATCACTCAAACATAAATCAATACTGTTAATAACTGTTTGAACGATGTCTAAATGGGATATCTTAGCTTGGAGCGATATTAAAAGATATTCCCTTACCAGCGCCACCCCCCCTCACTCACTCACTTGCTGGAAAGAGAAAGAAAATCCCTGAAATGTGTGCTCCACTCCCACAGTCTTTGTTATATCTCCATTAGA
This sequence comes from Eleginops maclovinus, assembly GCF_036324505.1. NCBI lineage: Eukaryota > Metazoa > Chordata > Actinopteri > Perciformes > Eleginopidae > Eleginops > Eleginops maclovinus. Next base: position 16,274,303 of record NC_086351.1, on the reverse strand, counting down.
TTTATTACAACATGTAATAGTTTGCTCATACTGATTGACTGCATTAGACATAACACCACAGTGGTTAAGAAATCTTAATTTTAAAAGGATCACTGTACCTCATAGATGTATGATTCAATTAATGCATTGGCTGAACCCAGTATTTGAAGGTAATCTTTGTTTTTCTTTTCTTGGAGCATCTTCATTTTTATGAGATGTGTGAGGCATGATAAAGCCTTAACATTCAAATGTTATATGAGACGTATAGTTTACCAATCTTCACACATGACTACCTCTTTTAATATTGCCCTTCAAGGCAGATTTTCAATTTAAGTCCGATCACACAAAATAAGCAGACATCATACTGATGAGGCCCCGCCTTGGCAAAGAAAAGAAAAAAAGAAAAAGGAAAGGGCTCTGGGTGAGAAACGATCAGGTTTGCGAAGGTCAAAGCCACCGACTGTGTGAGCCAGGCATCTTGGATATCATTCAAATTATCCATTAATTAGCTTTCACACAACTGTGGTAATAACCTACATGCTTCGGACATCAGCTAAGGCACATTAAGTGTTTTAAAAGGTGTTTCTGCAGTCATGTGACCTCTATCTCATCTTGCTTTCATTTTCTACGGGGGTATGCATCACTGGGCTAAGCGTATTTACTCTGATAGCGCTGCCACAATGGAATTATGTGAGCTTGTAAATAGAGTTAGCAGTCAGATGATCTTGACTTTTCATTATGAAGCGGTAGAAGGGTCTGTGAGAGAACTGCAAACTGTTTTGCTTTATGATCCATTCTAAAACCCATTGAAATGATGGCTATAAAATAATGCCATTACTACTATGTATAAAAACCTTACTGCTCAGCGATGCAAGATGATCATCAGCACGATTTGTAGACTAACACTGAAGTAGTACAGCACAGCAGAGGTAGAATGAGGCATGGGGGTATGTGACAATACAATTTAATGTGACAATGTAATACATACAGTCTCACAGGGATGTTTGTGGACAGTGGACGGGATTATGCTCTGTGGATTCTGGCCAGAAAATATTGTCCAATATGCAGTTCAACATTAAGATATTTCATATTTGTATTCAATGTTTATTGCATGATATCCCTTCATATAAGTTCAAATATTCTGTTGTTTGCAAAATGCAGCATACCTATCTAAATAAAACAAGAAAATGTGGATATCTAATAAAATTACAATCAGTTCAAGTATGACCATTATAAAAAACAGGCCAATGTAAAATATGACACAATTTACAAAGTGTTGCTGCACATCCTCTGCCTCCAACATAAACCTTTTCTGAAACAAATGTTTATTATAAACTCCTCTAAAAACACTGTGTGAACATGGCTGAAAGCCCTCAGATTCCTGATCAATTGACAATGTACACTAGAAACACAAAGCTTTTGCCAGGCATTAACAATGTGATCATCAATGATGAGAAGAACAGGTAATCTGTATTTTTCATTTTGTTTTCTATTCCACAAGGAGGCTTTTATTTCCCCTTGCTTTAAACCTATTATGCATTGCTGTAGAACCAAGCAATGGCGAAACTATGGTAACAAATAATCTGTTTTGCTTCAATGAAAAGTATGTATCATGGTGGGAGACAAAGCCAGGGATAAACACTGAGGGAACTGTGAACAATGGGCCCTAAGCAGGCGTGTGTCCAAAAACTCTGCTGCTCTTTTTGCTCGCTGACATCCATCCCTGTCCCCGTGTGGCTCTGTAAAATGATTTTCTATTTCCTACAAAAATATCCTCAAACTAGTGGCTGTGCTTCCTTAATATGTAACAATATCCAAAGCAAATGTGTGACATTGTTGGCCCCACAATATCATTCTTATCCATAAAATAAAATGTGGCTTTGTTTAGTAGTATGTAGTGTTAATATTCTAAAATGGTTTCGAGACATGGTACAGTTAGTTATATCTTCTGCAATGACAGGGGAAAAAAATAACAGATGATGCCCTAAAAGGATTAACTGCTTAGGTGTTGAGGGATGTGAAATGAATAAGTCAAGAAAACACACTTTTTCCTGAGGTCTGGAGATAAATGATGAAGCTGCACACATGAAAAAGGCTTTCAAGAGAGCTGTTGATTGCATTTTTTCAATCAATCAATTGGCTTTTCTTTCCAGCACATGTTTCATAATTTAATCTTTGATTGATCACTGCATTGATGTTGTTAATAAGATCATCATATACATGATGATATCAACTGTCATAAAAGCCATATCATACTCACACCAAAGCATCTTCAAAGTCATATTGTGAGTTTGATTCCTCCTTTATATACCCTTTTTTTTTCTTTCACTATTTCAAAATCTACTCCCGTTATTGTAACATGTTTAAATCCCCATATTCAATAACCCATGAGGTGTTACATTTCATAAGTATGCTCTGTATACACCTTCATATCCCAACCCCCTCAGTCAGCATGGCTGAAGCTTCAAAAGAAGCAACTGTGTTTTCCAACTACCCTTAACTGGATTTTATAGTCTGGGATGGCCCTTCTCCAAAAGAAAGAAAAAAAAAAAAGGAGGCTCGAGCACATCTATCAATTTGCAAACCGACTTAAAAGTGTCAACAGTGGCACACAAGCTATACGAAGTGTTCTGCTTATCCTACACCAATGCACCCCTTCATGTGATGTAATTTCATTCTCTACAAGATTCTCTCTTTTTGCCCCTCTTCTTCTGTCACTATTGCACAGAGGGGAACAGAGAGAGAAAGCCAATTCCAACAGTGACAGAAAACTGCCCACTCTTCTCCCATAAAATTAGAAAAGCTGTTCGTGGTTTTTTTATCTTTCAGATTTCCTGGGTTTTATGGCTAAATACTAAAGCACTGGAGGCTGGTCATGCTTTAAGCTACTAGAAAAAGTTAAGCTTCAGCGTTGGGCAGCAGAGATATGGGCTATAAGCTGACAAGTAATTAAACTGGCATATCTGTAACAACTGTCATCTCTTATTTCTCCACAGCCTGGACGTAAACCAAAGGCAAGAAAGCCGAAAAGGATGGAGTAAGAAAAAAAAAGTGAGGGGGGGCAGTTGAAGAGTGAAAGAGAGAGAATCTTTACATTGCCGGGCAACTGCAGGGTATATCTCCTGCCTAACAGTTTAGCAGACTTGGGCATTTAGGGGATTGTGGAGGAGATCAAAAGGGTCAGGGATCCTTTTACCAATTAACAGCAGGGAGACGGACATCAAATGAGGTGTAAATTTCAGCTCTGCACTTTTCAGCGAGCCAAGCATGAAATGCATTCTAATGCTCTTTTTGAGTTTGGAGGTGGCTTTTGAACCGCCAATGATGTCACTGCGATGCTCCCAAAGAAGAGCTTAATCGCTTCACAGAATGGCGTATACCCATCTTGTCCACTGTGTAGGTGTCAAAGGGAGTGTCGAGTCAGTTATTGATAGCGGCAGGACAATATGACTCTAGATTTAGTAAATCGGAGAGGAGATAATAAGCTCGCAGTGACAGAGGTTTGACCCCTTGGCTTTTGTAACAGTATTAAAGTGTTATTGATAAATCTGCAAGCTTTGTAAATGAGTGATTACTTAAATGGTTTGTTTGTCTGAATTGAAATGTTCGTTTTAGCACTGAAGGGGTCTCGTATTGGATTTTTATACTGCACAGCGGGGCTGCTGGTATACACGTTTTCCAGATAGCCTGATAAAGTGATCATAGAGCAAAATGCATCCAGGCCAGAGCCTCGCATGTTTCTGTAAGAGTGTTGGCTACAGTCTGCCTATAACAACACATTTTTAAGTGTTTTGACTGCAAGGTTATGTTTGGTTAGACTCCCTGAGACCCAACCATATCACATAATAATTTTATTCTTATAAATATTTATGAGCCGACCTCTGTAGCACTTCAAGTCATGGTTTGAGCTTGAGTTTGGATTAGAAGCAAAAATAATCTCATGATTAATTATTCATATAAATACTTCATATGAGAGACAACAGTCTGCTTCCTTTTCAAAACATTTTAAAACAAAGAACTCACTGATTTCCACAACACCTCACTTTTCAGGAATCACTTATCAAACTTCTTTATTTAGATGACTTACAGCTTGTCAGCATACAGTTTGACCATCAGCCAACAATGAAACCATCAGCTCTTCTTCTGATGTTGTACTGCAATACCAGAATATAAATCATAGATATGAGAGCGAAAGCATAATTGACATACAGGTTTGTATGATAGAATCGATCCCAATTGTTGGTGACCTGTTAAACCACTGCAGCATTTTTTAAATTTGTTTTGATGGAATTGTAGTGCATGTGCTGATAAAGTAATGCAGTCATGCGAAACATGCTTTCAGTAGCTGCTTACAGCCTAAGAAGCGATGGCAATATAATCCAAAATGTGTATTTATGTTCTTGTTTTGGTGGCATATGATGGCACACTCAACATATGAGCTGCTTTTATTCTAAACAAGCCTAGAAATGCTTGTAAAACACATTGTTTCTCAATATGCCACAGAACCCGAGATAGCCAATCTGGCTGTATTGTAAGAACAAAGACAAATGATTTATATGCATGGGAGCTGACTATCAAAGGAATATACAGAACATCATCTGCCAATTTGAAAACTTTCCTCGTGCCTGCGTTTAATTACACACACTTGCTGACAGTTTACTTAACAATAACCTCAGGTAGCATCATTAAAATCATCATTTGTATCTCGAGGAATGTGTCTCCGGTTCACAGTCCACACAGTCACAATCACTGGAGCTTCTGCTTCTTCTTCTTTTTCTTCTTCCCTCTTTCATTATGCATGCGCTGGGTAGGAGTTAGTAAAATAATCGTTTGTAATTCAATAGAGCAATCTTAACTCATTTAGTTGTGCTAAAGGCTGAGTGAGGGAAAGACAAAGAGCCTCAACATTTTGCCACCGTGCTCATTATGCGTATTTTAAAACAATTTGCAATTCAAGGCCACACAAAGTGGTGGGGAGAGGAAGAGAGAGGTAGGAGCCTGGGCTTCAAAGGCTGCTGCTAGAGAATGACCTCGTACCCCACTTCTGGGGTCGCCACCCCTGATGAGAGCCGGGAAGATGCAATTAAAAGAATTTAAAAACAATGTGTAACCAGAGATTGTGGTGCTTATTATCCTATGGTGCCTTGCAATATCAGTGACCTTATCTCCTTTTTTTCACCGTTCACTTTCTCCATCTGTCTCTCAGGGCACTCATCTATTAAAATACCAGGGCAACCCTTTCACAGAGTGAAATACTATTCTGGAAATGTACTTTTGCTTAGGCTACTAATTATATGAGTCATTAAACTGTCCAGTTGCCCTGCTCATCACATGTGCTCTAAACCTTTTATATATTATATATATTATTACTCTATATTATGAAGAATGGTGACACAACAGTTCATACACACTATTACATTGATCATGTCAACCCTCTAACGACCCACAAACCAAAAGTTCAATCTCCACACTATATATGTTTGAATTAGAGTTCCTATAAATTAAAGGATTTTCCCATTGTGTGTCAATTAGACAGTATGTGCATGAGCTCTTAGAATTCACAACACCACGCTGTGTCACTGTATTAGGAATATGTTGCTATCAAATTACGTTTTGCTACAAAACCCATTATTTCTGTCCTCATATTAAATGTGATATCTGTCTGTACAACCCATGTCAGAGTCACTTTGCCGGAACAGTGATGTATTTATTTTTAGGGGATGTTCTCTCTCTCTGTGTCTGTCTTCCTCACTCGCTCTCATACAGATATTGCTGAAACAAATGCAATCAAAATGTCATTGCAGGAATGAAAAGGAGCTGTTTAAAAATGCATCAGGAACCCGCCACAGAGGGTTCATTAATTCCACTCAGGCTGTGTTGAGCAGTCGTGCTGAAAGCACTACTCTGAGACCCTAAACATTCTCAGACACTCTCTTATCTTTATGGTGTAATTTCCCATTTAGCAAGTTAGCACCTAGGGAAAGCACAGTGTTGCTGGTCTAATTGGGCAAATGAGAACACAATACCAAACAAGCTCACTTACTTTGTTTAAAGAGGTGTCCCCATTTGAACTCCTCTGGCACAACTGAGAATACTGGAAGTTATTCTTATTAATTTTTTTTTTAACATTCCAGTTTGTATCGCTAACAATGATCAGGTAATGAATCCTCCTACAAAGGTTTGTTTATTTCTTAGGAAAAGTTATTCTACATGTTTAGTCGACCTCCTATAAGTCCAGCAAAACATGACATTTTACAGTCCTTACAGTCTTTAAAGTAAATGTGGTATAGGCAACACCACTATTCGGTTAGAATAAGACGAAGAGCCAAAATAACTATGGAAGTGCAGGTGCGTAAAGGACCAGTAATGGATTGTAGTATTAATAACTATGTTTTCATTATTGTATTATAATCTGAACCAGCTTGAAAGGAAGGCTTTTTTTCAGTTGTTAGCTATTTAAATGCTAGGAGCCACAAAATCAAACACACTGGCCCTTTATGTACAGAACGTACATGACAAATGTATTTAAAGTTATGTTATGTTTTATATGGCAGACAAATCGCATTTTCCTGTTTGGTGATTTTGGACCCACCCATAAACTTTGAAGCTTATAATACCTGGTTTACAATAAGTATTCTTTATGTGATATGCATATAAAGAGAATTTGATTTTGGATATATAAAATGTATGGGACTGTCTCGGGTCCACGACAGGACCAACCTGCCTTCACCAACATAATCATTTTGAAATGCCGTCACTCCACTGTGTGAGTTACTATAAAGCCATGGATGTGATATGACTACTTTGTCAAGCCCATCAGGAAAGATAGATGGTCAATTCAGGATAGTTTGAAGAAACTATTCATAAAAGTAATTGAGCGGATTTGACGCCATCCACATTTTCTCACTCACAGTATCAGCTTCCTATCGCTAAAGTGATAGAAGTGGAATTACCATACACATCATCAATAACTGAAGTCGCGCTGTCGCTTTATGTGATGGATTACAAATGACAGGTGGCAAGCTGCAGCAGGTACTCAATCCAGCCTGCTGTTGCAGAAAGTAATACCGGTACCCACATGTGTATTTACTTTACCTATGGCAACATACAACAAAGTCACAAAAACTGTATGTTCAAAGTAACCCCTCTTTTAGACACATTCAGACACATAAACCCAGGAATAAATGGAAAACCAGTCACAGAAACACACACTTTCTCACAAGCAGGTTATACACAGGGTAAAAAAAGGAAAAGAGCTATTAGGCTGGATTGGTAGTGGGTGAGGTAGGTCTGGTCTAGTGCACCTTATCAGCACCAGACTGATTCTGACTGTTCTGACACTGACACGAGCAATCCATCATGTCATCAGCCCCCGCTGAAGCTTGTGTGTGTGTCTAGGTCATTGTGTGTGTGTTTGCACTCGGGTCTGAGGCATGCATGAGATTTTTGCACATCTTCCCATGTGCGCATGTGTGTCCATCCATCTGTGAGTACACAGTGGGGTGGTGGTTTGGCTATATCCCAAAAGCCAAACAGTAAGTAGTGCTTAACTGCAGCCTGTCTTCCTGCTTCCTACCTGAGGCCTCAACCCATCAGTCAGTCTCAGCCAGGAGAAGTGCACGGCCAACTGACAGCAAATCCATACTAACTCACACGATCTACCATCATGAGCATTTCACCACACTGTAGTTTCATGGTACTCCAATGTCATGGCAGGTGTAAAGCAACGCGTCTGACTTCCGCTGAGCTATTCAGTCAGAGTGCAGCTTTCACACAAACGCCTGTTAATAAGTAATTGGCTGACCATTTAATTAGCTACTTAATTAAAAAAAAAATCGAATTATTTAAGAAATAATCAATTCTTTTTTTTCACAGTAAAGACAATATATTTTGCAAGTCAAAAATGTTTTCACATAATTTAATATGGAAAAAAAGTTTTGTTTGCACCCTTATGTTTTATTTTAGTGGTGGTGAAAAAGTCCCTAGGAACTTGGCTTGGGAACCGAAAGGTCACCAGTTCAAGTCCCCGAAAGACCAAGTACTACCGAGGCACCGTTCCCTACACTACGCCCCGGGTGCCATAAATATGGCAACCCTCTGCTCCTAACAGTAGAATGCGTGAAATGCAGAATGTAAAAATGACCCCTCTGTGGGACGATTAGGGGTTCCTTCTTCTTCGTTACCAGATTAATATTCTAAAGTTACTCGCACAAACTACAATATTGCCTAAAGTTATTGCTGCATTTAGTTATAAATTAAACCGTCTGTGACTAACCTCAAAGGTCTAACCTAGACACATTTAGCTAAAATGTATTTTATTGTTAATCTTTTGAAAGAGAAGAGGAATTTAACAAAAAAAATACTGGCTATTCATGTTGGTACTGTTGTCTTTTTCATACTATAGTTTATTACTGAAAAATCTGTAAAGATGAACATATATAGCTTCAGTTTTGGAGAAGTAATCTGTGATGTGGGGTTAGTGATAATAATCAGTAGTGGGAATGGACATTTTTTTCATTCAATGAGATAAGACTAAAGATTAAGAATGGGGTTTCGTTATTTTAGTTTCTTTAGTATTTTAGAAAAGGCCCACATTGTCCTGACAGCAGAGCACACACAAACACATCCAATCATTTATAATGTACACATGCACCTAATACACACAGTCCAGAGTCGGCATTGTGGTTCTTCACATACTCCTGGCTCCAGCTTTCTCAGGAAACAAATGTGGCCTATTGCTTACATGAGCAAAGCCCAGCTGTGGCTGGTAGATGCTATCAAGTGTGTGTTTGCTTTTTTTCGTTTGAAAGAAAAAGAGAGTGATAGACAGAAGAGACTACAGTACATTTGAGTGTGAAAAATGTGGCAAGCCCATTTTGAGGTTGGTGTTTGTAACGAACAAGTCAAACACTATGAGCCCTAGATGTTATCGCTGAAAGCAGGCAGTGTAAAGTGGAGGAATAATATGGCTTCTGTTGTTTGACTCACTGAGGTTTTTGTGTCAGATACAAAAACAGTCAAAAACTGCTAGCCACATGCTTGACCTAAAGCACGTAACGGCAGGGATCAAGAGATAAAGTTTCCCAAAAATATGTGATTGAAAAGACATGAGCAAGTCTTTAGATGAGGCAACATCATGTAGCCCCATTCAAAGCAGATATCGTGTAGCTAATGTAAAGCCTTGAAGGCAGTGAAATGTATTTGTTAATAATGAAAGGAGATCCTTAACATTTGTGAGCCAACTGTGTTCTGATTCTAACTCGAGAGGATTGTCGGTTTATTTGAGGATCAAAAAAACTGTTTCTTTGAATGGCATATTTTCTAGAGGCGAAGAAAACACACAATATCAAAAGAGGAAATAAACAAAACTGAAACAAAATTCAAACAAATTCTTTTCAACTGTGGCGTGTTGAAAATAAACACCGACATGTTAAATTATTAAAAGCTCTTGCATATTCAGAATGATAATTCCAAGAGTAATGCAGTGTGAATTGCAATAACAAAATGTGCGTAAAGTGAATTATGTATAATAAAAATTGTTTTTGTATAACAAATGAACACCATTTCTCTATTTCTGTCCCACCATCAGATTCAATTAGTAACAGAATGTCATCTTCACAAGTTTTGTTTCTGGTAAGCATTGTTTTGATTGTTACTTTGTTCTTCTGTCGCTATGAAGAGATCTGTCACACACATTTGCATGACAAGATTCTCAGTGTAGTGCTTTAGAGCAGTTTGCTACAACAGTACAGTTGTCCTTTGATAGTGTGCAGCTTGCCGCAGGTACTGCAGTCACTGTATGAGTGCAATGTCCAAAAAACAACATTTTAATTATTTGTCTGAAATGTAATGCCATATTTAAGAACATTTCATTTAGAGTGCAATCATTGCTGTAATTACATTATTCACGAATGATCATTTATTTGTATTGAACGTTTTAAATAAGACTTTTTCCAAAGTTTTTAATATATATTTTGTTAGCTTTTTTCTTATTTGTATTATTACTGAGACCTGGGAAGTTGTTATCCTATATGGGTGAAACATTTTAAAACTCTAATTTACATTTCCTGTTAACAACTCTAAATCCGTCCATACACATAATGCAAAAACACACTTATATGTTGAAAAAATGCATGAAAATAATTAATGATACTAGCAAATGTGATATGAACTTAAAATGCACACATGCTCACACACTCACACCCATAAGCTCCAGGGTTATGTTTAAACCAGCAGGCAGGCCTACGGTTGCAGGTTGTTATTTTCTTTGTGAGTACCATTGCAAAAATAACAGCCCACTGTGAACACTTGTCTTCCCCGGCCGTTTCCCACTGTTAACCTAATCTTTATGATTATTGCAATGGCTTTAGCAGCAGGCCATGTCTGTCAGCAGACAGCAGCTCTCACTGTAGGGGAGACTCCGTACACACACACTTAGCCTTCAATCAATGGGAAGACAGACAATTAGCAGAGCATTCCATATTTTGCACGGCAGTTTTGCTTCATTAGATTGTTTACAGAAAAGCCAAAAGACAGGTGAAAGAGTGAGAAACAAAGAGAGGGAGAATGACTTATGACAGGCCATGATGAGCATGCTTAACAATAAAATAAAGTACATATTTTGCCAAAATAAAAACGTTTGCTATTCAAAGATCTTTTAAAAAGAGCCACAGAATATTATTAGAAAACCAATATGGATGAACAATTTAAAACAACAAGATTAGAACATAAATACATTTAACTAAAAACACTGAATAGACAAGTATAACCATTTGAAAGAAGTATAGGGAAGACAATGAGAACATAAAAAAGACAACATTGTTAATTACAAATATTTTATTTCAAATGCTTATTTACATTTCATCTTGTTCAGCATTGTAAGTGTTCCTTGTTACAATAAAACAAATTAAATAGATTGTGTACATTTATTAAATTACTTGAGACAATTATGTCACCAGTCAAAGGCAATTTTATCCCGCTCCTCCAAATCAGTTCATTCGATAATATAACTGTTTGAGGGATGTTTCTTTTCTGTAATCATGTTCAGCAGTGGGTCTAGATCTGTATTTGCTTGTCCCTCCGGGTACCACATGAGGTGTCACATTGAAAGAATTTCTTGCCCAGGGCCAGTGACCTCCTAGGCCCTTTTAGCACAAGGCAGCACGGCAGGAAAGATGGTTCCTGCCGCATTTAGCGAGATAATACAACCCCCCTCCTGTTAAAAGAAATCCCTAACAACAAACAGCAGACAGAGCTAAAACTAAAAGATGGCTGATAAGGTTATTAGCAGCTCATGCTGAGAACAAAGGGGGAGGCACACAGCTTAGATCAATAGCAGATGTTAGCAGGTAGTCTTAAATAGTTTTATATTACAAATACCCCCTGTCAGAACAGACTAATGCAAAACAAATCTGGCTAACAACTCCAATGTGTGTGTGTGTGTGTGTGTGTGTGTGTGTGTGTGTGTGTGTGTGTGTGTGTGTGTGTGTGTGTGTGTGTGTGTGTGTGTGTGTGTGTGTGTGTGTGTGTGTGTGTGCACTTGCAAGTGTTTGAGCCACTACTGGGGAATTTACCGAAACTCGATACAACCACAGTAAGTTAAATACAATAAAGAGAAGTTTACCGACTGGATAAGTCACTCAGTACCATTGGGTTTGCATGTGTATTTAATAATAATCTGTGCGTTTTGTGAAGTATAGGGTACCTGAGCTCTGCTCATCATCACAGACTAGCTTGGCATTGACAGCTCTCAGCAGTGCATCAGCTTGCATTAACCAAAGTTTAACATCATTCACGAGCACGAGATGACCTACTGAGCAAGTACATGCGTAAATGTGTAGCAATACAGCGCTTATTACTGTTCCCCCTCAGGCAAATACCTTTTGCTTAAGCCCCACGCATGGGAACATTTTGTTTTATTACCTTGCAAGATAAGTCGTGAGTGAAGACAGGGGGAGGGTTGGGGAGGGAGGGATGGGAAAAAAAAGAGAGAAAGGGGGCTCTTAAGTACCTGGGGAATTAAAATATTCCGGCTCATCATATCAGTGTCTTAGTTCTTGGTTTTCATGTGGGGGGCATGTAATTATAACAGCGTTTCAAAATTGTGCCCAGAAGAAAGATGGGTTCAAGTGCAAATTAATTTCAGATTACCACAACAAAGACAATCAATTCTCAATGAGTACGCCAGCAAAATGCTCTTAAAAGGGCCCAAGGTCCCTTCCACTCAGACACACACACACACACACACACACACACACACACACACACACACACACACACACACACACACACACACACACACACACACACACACACACACACACACCAATCCAGCTACTCAAACAGTGAAAAAAAGCATTTGCTTAAATTACACTCAAGATCTAAAGCAGTGTCCTTGCTTACCTGCAGCTTTTGACTCCGTTTTTCTTCTCATCACTCATCTCCCCCACCTCCCCCTTTACAACCATTTCTTCCATGTTACCACCACCCAATGTCTCCACTCTTTCAGATGTCTCTCTCATTAACAGTCCTATCACCAGTGGACTATACAAGGCTTCATTAAGGCAGCCTGAAAGCATGAGTGTACCTCTGACTTTAAAAGTCAAAGTAAAGGAGGAGCAGGTGGTGGGGGGAAATAAGGGATGAAGAGTTATCCTGGTCTGGCAGTAACGCAAAGTCAACGACAGGAATTATCCGTCTCGGATCTTTTCAACAGGAACATTTTCCAGATTAAGTCAGAGACTAGTGGTATCAACAGAGTTTAAAGGAGAGTGAAAAGGTTTGTGGTATCTACCATTAACAAGTTGATCAATTTGTTGAAGGTTAGTAGACTTTAATACTGACAGATCAGTCCTAACAATTACATAAATTGAATCTGCAATGAAATCAACTTTCAAAACTGCTTTTTCCTGAAGACAGAGGATTCAAACAAGAAGTTATTGTAAGTTGTTTTCATCTTTCCTAAAAAAAACATGTTGCCAGTTAATGTGAACCATGATCTGTGTAAGTAATATGACTTAAATCACTATGCTCACATTAAGAGCTTTACATGTAAAACAAACAAAAAACAATTGACAGTGAGGGACTAATTCCAGAATATATGTGACATGATTACATTTCCGACAGACTCCTAACAGAATACCTAAACTGTTGATGAGCTATGCATCATGGGAAAAAGTTCTCAAACTGTTTGGATGAATCTTTGAACTCTTAACCAACTTTACAAACCTCCTAAACATATATTGAGAGTTTAGAATAACACGTGCCACAATTTTCCCCTTAAATAATGCCTTTAGCTCAACCTGAGGCTAGATGTCATTTTAACATAATATCTGTTGATTACAATATGTTTGCTGATATAGTGGGACAAGTGATGGGGCAGGACCTTAGGAAAGGATATTTTCACTCTGAGCAACTGTTCATGGTAAAAATGATTGTGACTATGTAAATAAATCGTTTAGTTCTGCCCATCCTACCACCTTCTTTACCTCCCTCTTTCCTCACTGCTGCCCAACCACAAAATTCATTCACATTTACCCGCTCTGCGTAAACTTCCCAGCTCTCCTAGCTGTGAAACGGGGTTATCCACACTTCTTTAAACCTGGCTCCTGCTCCTCTCTCCCTCAATCCTCTAACTGTACCCTTCCTTCCCACCATTATGTCCACTTCCTTCATTCCCTATGAAACCCTCTTACCCTGGCCCGACATCCCTTCCATTCCCTCTTCTTCCTCTCACTCACCCTCAACCCATTCATCCTTGTATCTATCCATCAACATACCCTGTGAAGAAAGGGCCTAACAATTTTCTTCCATCCTGCGCATTTTTCCTCAGGGAACCTGTTGTGGAGTAGTGAGTCGAATGGCTGCGAGTGCTAAAGGGGGGGGGGGGGGAAGTCAGGCCTCATTAGATTCTCATTACCTTTGCAAACTGAAAGCAACAGTGATTTTTTTTCACCATATAATCGCAGCCGCTGAGTGCCCTGGGAATCGCTATGAACCCCCTTCACCACCACCAACTCTACCCCCCCCCCCCCCCCGCCCTCTCTGTTTTTCCTTCTACTCACCACCATCCGTTCTTTTTAACGAGTGCACAACGAAGCATACAGATTGGCTTAGCCAGGAGAATTAAAGTAGCACAATAATCCCTGTCATTAGAATGGTCCCTCAAAGTTAAACATGCTTTGCCTTGCTCGGCCACGGAGTCAATTTACAGCCCCTTAAACAACAAGTGGCAAGTTTCACAAACCTGTCAAGTCTTATTACCGGCACGTTAAAAAAATCACCTTCTTAAATGTAGTTAATGATCTTCCCTTACTCACCAAACCAACTCTCTCCTTTGTTTATTTTTCTAATAATGTTCATTTTCTACTCCGCAGACTGTCATTCCCATCTGCATTTTTACCCCCTCTCCATTTTTTCCCCCAACACCAAACAATAAGCACTAACCCACCCAAGGGAACAAGTCTATCTGTGTCTAATTGTGTGCTTGAACTCACATCTGGGGAATCCCCCCAACACACCCCCACCATAATACAACACCGATGCTCAATGCAAAGCCAGTGTTGATGCTAAGTAAATTAGCGCATTTTGAAAAAGACGCGTTGGAAAACAACACAGCACCATAAGCATAAATACCCAGAGGAAACCATTCATTACCAAAGCTCATAGCTGATACAGCCAGAGAATAAAAGGATTTGAAAAGATGAGTTCTTGCTGATATTTCAAGCTGCTGGAGGTGGTAGTGGCAGCATGCATGTGTGTGTGTGTGTTTGCGCTTGTGTGTGTTTTGGGGGTGGATCTGAAATCCACAGTTCAAATTTACATACAAGGGTGAGTTGCTTGTATGAATAACATTGTATTTTCTAATAATTAAATAGGGTTTTTTACCATGAAATAGGTCAGAGGGTTGAAAAGATATGAAGATATCTTGTGTAGAACAAAAGATGGAGGTAGTTACCATTATTAATCAAAATGCCGCCTTCAAAGCAAAATCGCCATATTGCAGAAGCATTGAAGTTGAAAGCCAACGATGTAAACAAACTGAGCCCTCCGAACTCCCCGGCGGAGTTTAAGCCCTCACACAAAGGAAGAAAAAACAAACACGAGGGTGACATTAACATCATATTTAATCTTATCACTAAAACCATGTTTACTATCACAGCCTGTGTGTGACATGCCACAGCTTTACCTGAGCCAAACAGCAAAGAGTTGATGGCAGAGTTTAAGAATGCTTCGACTTAAGATAATGAACATGCAGGTATCAAAAAATAGGTGATTTGAGTTGTCTGTCATTAGTCCTCCACTGTGTTTGTATTTATTTTACTTATCTGAAAAAAAAAAAAATGTTGTCCTATTATTTTTGGGCCATGTCATTTTATTTATTTTTTCAGATCATTGCTGTATGAATCAAATAATTAGTTTGCCTGTTTTACCTGTAAAACAATATAGGTTTATGCTTGGCAGTGTTGCTTTTTGAACTACAAAGTAATTGATAAATAAGAATGTCAGTGTATAGTAAACTGCTTTACAATACATAATGATTGTTGAACCAAAACCTCATCAATCATCTAAATCTTCTTTGAATTGTATCATAAAGTCTGAACTTTTTCATCAACAAAACTGCCTGCAAATTCAGCTTCATGGACATAAACATTGCTTATTTAATATGCAAGGTTGTATATACAAATCCTATTCAACCTTTTCAACCCATAAAGAAAGCTCCATTTTAAGGTAACTCACAGATACCGCATGTTTTACCTTATTCTGGGAGTAGACCTCAAAATCACATCCCATTTTCTAAATACTTGCATTCTAGAGGCTTCCATCTTCTGATAACTTCCATAACTGGAAAAACTCTTCCAATTGTCCCTAGTAAAACATCACCGGAACTTGGTATCAAACCAACCCAATCTTTCAGTTGACTTACCGTTGCTAAGATACCTGTAACCCATCAACCTCTCACAATATGGTCACATCGTGCAAACACAGGAAGAGAAGTAAAAAGAAGAAACAAAGACTGTGACAAATGAGAGAGCAAGAAACAAAAACACAAACAAAAAAACAAAGCAGCAGAGAAAAGACAAAAGAGACAGAGAGAGAAAGAACCCCTCAATACAAGTTCACCTAGACTAACTGAATAGCCAAGCTGGTAGTTGTTGGGATGCTAAATTGGGTTTGGTTTCTTTTTGAGGTATCAAAATAGGATTATCCCATTACAGTTCAAGGCCACCTTTCACTTACTCTCCCATAATCCTTTATGGGTCAATGGACACACACAAACATAGAATTAGATTGGTTAGATTGAAGCAGACATCTCAACTCATAGAAGTCCACAGACATTTTTTTGGAATAACAATCTTCAGCAATATGAATTTAAAATGTAATGTTGGTTTCTCTATTTACTTTTTGGAAGATATTTGATCAATTGGCTGTAGTAATGGATGTTTGATAGGTCCAAGTAACATAGAATCACACAGGAGCCAAAGTATTTAACGGTCTGGTAACATATCTCTCCCTGAAACTAATCTTTATGACATAGTGTATCTTTTTTGTTCTTGACATCAATCAAAAAGCCTTACTTGAAACAAGATCTCTGTTCTGTTGGTTCTATTTCTTTGTGGACAACCCTCACCATCCTGATCAGTCCCATATGCTGGGTTCACGCTTAAACACACTTTACACCACAATGTAGTCGTTTTTGTAATGAAAACAAGTCTCAAGAACAAATCAAATTTAGTTGTCACCTTAACAGAAATTGTATTTTGGGAGAGTGATTTTTCTTGGTTAGTAAAAACAAGTACTTTTTCTTCTGTATATCTCTGAACTTTCTGTATTTTTTTTTCCTATTTGGTGATAAACAGAGGAGGGGAGTGCTCTTACCTCCATATTCATATCAGTGCCTGGAACCCAGCGAACCACAGCCTATCTGGGAACAAATGAAGAGAGAGGGCAGGGTGATTAATGAAGTGGCCCACGATAGCAAACTGACTCTGATAACAGTTTCTCTTGCAAATAATAAATTACAAACCTAAAATTCTTCAAGGAAAAATAGGAGGAAGGTATGAGGGTACACGAGGAAAGCGGTAGTGAGCAGACGTAAAAAAGAAAGGGGGGTTAGGGTGATAAAAGAGGGGTAGAGGGAAGAATGCGAAAGATAGAGAATGGAAGAAGGACCCCGTTGTTAAAACATGGTTTAATAAGTACAAAAAATGAATAAACACACAGAATGAAACAAGAAAAAATGACAACAAATATTGATACTAGTTCATTGGCAATTGTTTTTGCTGCCTATTCATTGTCTTTGTTCCTTTCTCTCTCCCCTCTCTGATGGATATTTTAAATACAAAAAAAGTTGTTTTGTTTTTTTGTCCATGTTGTGCCATGAATAAAAAGGTTGTGGGTTTCTTCAACAAGTAATGGCATGGGTCTATACGTAGTTTGTGGAAAACCATTTTGGCACTTCTTTTAAAAGCAACACTTCTGGGATTCAGGATTGTTGATGCTTTATTCACAATGATTGTATTAATGGAAAAATAAGTGATAATTGTAGATGGTTCTTAAAACAGTATTGAATGGTCCATTGCTCAATATTGGTTCATTTCACTCAATCACCCATTTTTTATTTTTTATTTTGTTAGACAACAAAAGTCATGTTTAGGTTTGCAAAAAACACACATCATGTTTAAGCTACATTAACATAAAAAAGAAATAGAGAAGTTGGGGGTGAGAAAGTAAATACAGACAGATTTTGCACTACGATCTGAAAAAAAAGAGGTAACTCTGACAGCATCACCTTAGGCCCTGGGCCCCGGGCCCCTGCAGCCTAAAACGCAGCAGCAACCAGAGGAAGTTGCCAGGCCCACAGAAGCCTTACAGGTAATTAATCATTTTAACATGAAGCCTGTCAAGATACCACTCACTCTGTCACCTTCCCTTTGCTGATTTCCCTGTCAATTATATGTCGAGACAATTCAACAACTTTTTTCAGTTCGTCTTTTAGGCTCTCTCACACTCCCTCTCCAAACTGCCATCTGTAATTATTTAAACATTTACTTTGAACCCTCCGCACTTCAACATTCTTGAATGTCGACTGTTTTACTGAGCTCGGATTGCTTTTAAGGAAGTAGGTGTGAAGGAAATGATCATGTTCGACCAAAAGTGTTCTAGAAATACAAGATAGAAGAAAAAAAAAAAGAGTAAATTTTGTAAGTGGTCATAACTACCGTACAGAATCAATGTTTTCTAATTTTGATAAATTATTTAGTGCAATCTCTCATAATTAATACCATCTATAGATAGACATGGAACAATACTGCAACATATTTAGCAGGTTTTATGAGCATAGAGTGTTTTACCATACTGTTGTTATATTTAGTGTAATGCTTTGAATGTTAATTTGCTCTCCACATTATTACCAGCAACAGATCATCTGGAAAACTGCACTAATCTCAAACCCTGTAAATCCTGAGCTGGGCCCAGACAGCCTGCCCAGTGCTGTTGTGTGACCCAGAGGGCTGGTCCCCAGTGGTGGTCCCCCTTCTCCCAATTACCGCTTACAGACTTACAAAAACCTGCCTCACCACTTCCAATATTGCTGTCTTTCACTGTTTTCACTGCTGTGTTTGGTTCTGTGTGTGGTGTGAGATTTTTCTTTTCACTCTCTTGTTTTCTGTTCTCCCTCCCTCCCTCCCTCCCTCCCCTCCAACCACCATGCCTACATCCCTCCTTGTCCTCCAGGGAGCGGGTGCACTACTAGTGCTGCTGCTGTGCTTGCCAAGAACAGATGTCCAAGAAATACCAACCCAGTGAGAGAAAAGGAGTGAGAGAGAGAGGGGAAGAGAATGAGAAAGGAAGCACATGGAGGCAGATTAGGTGAACCGTAGGATCTGCCGGTGCCGTCTGGAAATGTGGGAATTCATTCAGAGATTTGAAAACCTGTGTTGCTAAGCTTATGGTTTGTGTGTTCCTACAACATTTGGGATTATTATTATAATATTTGTACATACCAAATGTTAAAAAACAAAGTTGCTCTTTAGTCTTACATACCACAACAACAACAAACATGGGATAATTTTACTATTTTCAAGCTAAATAACCCTCACTTTTTGAACAAAATCTGTAGGTTAGGGGCAACACCACAAATTAAGACATCAAAAGGAACATATATTTATCTAGGGATACTTTTGTGAGGGGTTATAAAAAAAAAAAAGCCAACCTCTGCATAACACTGCAAGAAAAACACTGGGTATCATTTGTGGGAAGCCTGTAAGGGAGCGTGTTCCTCTTGGTTAGGGCATCGTTCAACACTGGGAAACTGCATGAAACTGTGTACATATTTAAACGTTTGCTCCTTGTTACATCATCTCAAATCTTTCTTGACCAGGCTGACATCCCCTAACTTTTGATATCTCACAAAAATGACAATTTTACCTTGACATTCTCTTGTACCACATATATAGCCACCTTTGTGTTATGGGTTGCCCTACTCCACCCATTTCCAAAAATCAAAGGACAAGAAAGATGTGAATTTGAAGCCAAGATGAATGGATTTGTTTAATTTGCAAGGCCACCTTGCTCTGAGTGAGTACAGTATGGAAGCCACACTTTCCAATCCTCCACATGTATTAGTGTTTGTCCACACCCAACCCATTTCTTTAGGTTTTTAGTTTAACATGACTGTAGACTAGTTAAACTTTAGCTTAAAGCTGCATTACAAAACTCTGACTTGTTCTTAAGCTGACTACCGTATAGATCAGTTTACGTATTGCTAATGATATTTAGAGCTGTTCTATTCATTGGCTTCACAAGTAAACTACTGTGTATTAAACGTTTTTCTTTCAGGTGACTCCATTTCATTACATTTCTTTTAGTACTATTAGTCCAGTATTGTGGTTTAACAGTTTCAAAGCAAATAATTTGAAATGTGCAGTGATCCTGAAACCAAATGGCTAAACTGCTGTTATCCACATTTTTAAATACATGCATATTGCAGGTTTATGCCTACAGTATCCACCCCTGTGACCCCAAATCCAACACCACATACACACAAGAGTAGAAATTTAAGACGAGAGAATAAGTGAGAAAAATGCAGAATAGGATAAAGAGAAGAAGAGTGAGAGAAAAAGCACAAAAATGAGAGCCTGCCATGGAACAAACCAGTGACCCAAGTAACCTGGGTTCCCCCCAGCAGATTATCATGGGCACTGTGTGATTAAGGCCAGCCTCATTAGCATAATGATTTCCCATCCTCCCTATTCTTTCCTCCATCCCGCCATCCATCCCTCTTTCCCTCCCTCCGTTCCTGGGACTTGTGTTGTTAGCCACCAGCTCCCAGTGCTCCTCAAGTACTTTAAGCTTGTTAATAATCATTATGGGTGTGCAGTGAAGTGGGGGAAAGGAATAATTACCTCACCTGAGCCAAACCAAATTAACCCCTTTTCAATTTTTTTCTCCCTCTTTTACTGTTGTCGGTTACCCATTCCCTTCCCCACCCACCCACTTGCACACATGCACACACACAGACATAGCATTCATCAGGGACCTATTAGGCTTGTCTGTTATTAAGTGCTGAAATAATAAATGCTTGCACACACCATTTGCCATTTGGTAACAGAAGTACCAGTTTAGATGAAAGCTCAGTCCTGTTTCACAAAGTAGGAACTATGCTGAGTAAAACCAAGAACATGTCCACCGTGGCAGATTAAACATGTGCATTTTCTTCTTAGATTGATAACAAAAATGACATTTGGTTAAAAACATACATACAATACAAACAATTAAACATATTGAATTAATGTGGGTTGGCAATGTATTTCATATTGTGTTTGGCGTCTTTCTGTACACCAATGAACAAACATGTGTTGTGAAGGCAAACAATATAAACCGGAAATGTAGCATGAGCAACAACTCCGGCAGGGTAGCAGCAGCAGCAAACAAATAAAATAGTCAAAGTAAAATCAAATAAAAGCGCATCTGGAATATTTCCTTTGTTGGCAAGCCATAAAGGATTTTTTTAAATGGCTTACGTTTTTTCGTTCTTTATTCATAAGGCACCTGATTCTCAATGATAGAGGTTTGCAATGCAATAAAGCAGCCTTAAACAATACAGTAGATATGAATATTAAAATAATAATAATAAGGTACCTCTTATCTCACTGAGGATACAATCTTTACTGCAGCTCTGTCATTTACCATGACTGGTTAATCAGATGTTTATCAATTCTTACAAAATTGTGTTTTTGTCTTTTCACTACTGAAAAGTTAAACACCAAGGAATGTAGGAAGGCAGCATACCCAGGTTATCCTGGGGCCTTTTCTTCACATTGTTCAACCCTTGTCCGACAACTTAAAAATGTGTTTCAAAAACACAAGTACCACAGAAATGTGGTACTCCTTAGACACCACACTGTAGCCTATTTGATGAAACACTCACTGTATGACACGCCGTAACAACTGAACAAATCTATACAAGTTTCTGGTGAACATTTAATTCCCTGCAGTATTTTGTACATTATAAATCCAATTTCCCCCTTTCAGCACAAGGTAGACTAAAGACATATGTCTGTAATACAATGCTCCAATAGAGATGGATTAGGAGCCATAGAAAATGAAAAAATGCTTAAATTGTTAGGGGAGATAGCTGATATTTTCCATATTTTACTGTGCGTATATCAAAATGACATAATCTTAGATTGGAGGAAACAGGAGCGAATGCTCAGTATATATTTCTCATTTGAGTAAGCTGAGAAGTCAAGGCTTGTAATATAAGTCTGGCTTAACTGTATTAAGAATGTCAATGAAACCCAGATTTTGCTCTGGTTTTATGTCAGAATGTCAAATTATAATATTAAACTTTTGAAATGATACACCAATAACATAAAGTGTATTCAATCAGTTTATTTAAAAACATCCCAATGTTGACACCTGAACATGAAATTGATTAGTAATGTTTACTTTTTTCAAGTTATACAACATACAAATACATTACCAAGTTACATTTAGAAAACACTGAGCAACTAAAGCATGGATTTACATGTTTCTGACCAGCTAATAAATACAAATAGTTGCAATCTCAATTAAAAAAAATAATATGCTCTATATACATCTTTAGCTGGTTTGTCACGAACACTTACATGCAACACATAATAATTCAAACCATTACTTTCACTATTTAAAAAAACATTGATTAGTGTAGCTTTGAGATGTATCTTAGCCTAATGACGCAAAATGCCTAAGAAAGGCAAGTTGTTTCTCTTTATATATTTTGTTAATGCTGCTCTTGCCACCTATTACTTTGTGAAAAACCCAGACAGACAGACGGCATGAGTGCAGTGTATATTCAGGGTGTATATGTAACACAATTGGATACATTAAAGGACAGTACTAAAATTACATCGTATGTATTCATGTGCTCTGCAAACAGGATGCTTGTTTGCCAAACAGGAGCTATTAAGAGTTCAAAAAACCCCCTGGAGCCCCCATCACTGCTCAACTTTGCAAGACAAAACAGCAGCTCCAGAAATGATCTCCTCTAAATGCCTATAAGCACATTAAACATGGGTGTCTCCACTGCCCATCAATGACAGCATTCATGGGAGGGGTACGTAATGAAAGACTTGGAGTACAGAGGGATAACGCTACAAGCAGAGCCATCATCACTCAGGTGTGTGGTTGAGACGAGGGATCAAAGGCAGCCTCTGCCACTGGCATGCCTCTGCTGTGCTGCCGGCCCTGCTGCCAAAAAACCACTGGGTTTATATCAGGGGGGATAAAGTCAGGATTAAGAATAAACGCATTCTTGAACACACAACATCATTTACACAAGAAACAACAAGCTGGATATGTGGGAGGCCTTGTGTATTTCAATTTGAATGCTCAGTCAGCGGGAGACGCTTGCAGTGAAAAGGTTTGAAGAGGCACAGACACAAAGCTGTCAGAGAGCACATTTCTCCTTAAAAAAAGCTTCCAATGATGTGAAGGTATGAACTAGATAAGGTCTGGAGACATTTTTAGTAAGTTCAAGTTGGTTTATGAAGATATTTCAGTGAGTGTTCCTGGTAATCTCTTGTTTAAGTTGAAAGTGATTGAAATGTGATTCTGTTTGAGAACAACAAAGCATGTCATTTCTCTAGCGTAGGCCTCTGATGCGTGTTTATCGTTTGCCCACATGTGCAAGGGAAAGTGTACATCTTCACAGTGTTTATCGAAAAGGATGTCCGTACATGCAGCTATGTGTGCCAACTCCCTCCCACCCTCCCCCCTTTAGCCAATCAACCACACTTCAGACTCACTCCCATTTCTCTTCCCATCTCTTCATCCAAGCAGTAGTATGTTGTTTCACAGCCACAAGCCCATGTTTTGTTTTGTTTTCTCCCCTCTTTGTTTTTAATTGCTACCGTGGAGGTCAATTAATTTCACTGCCCCCCTCTCTCTATCTGCAGCCCACACAGCTGCAGTGCTGTATGTTTGTTAGCCCATCTCCTTCCAAGCCCTAATGCCACATCACTTCAAATGGATTAATCGAGACACTTTGTTGTTTAATCTCGCCTCGGCAGGACTAGTGGGTGGGTGGGTAAGGGTGTGGGAGGGGTGTGATCAGAGATGCGCAGGCTTGTGTGTGTCTTTGTCCTGGACAGACAGACTGAAGGACTGACAAATGAATGCAGGGGGATGGATGGACAGAAAGACCACATGATAGGCAGAGAGAGGAATTGAAGAAGACGAGCGGCAAATGACTAAGAACAATTAAAATACACAAATGTTTGCACCTAATGTAACTTTTAAAGGACATGTTTTATACAGACATGTGTTTATTTTGAGATGTACGCCTGTTCAGTCATGTTTTATGATGACATTTTGATAGGTCCTTTTGACATTTTGACAAATGCCCTGACAATTAATTACATGTCCAAAACCCAACACAATAAATGTGACATGTGGACACACACACACTCACACACACACACACACACACACACACACAAACAAGCACAATTAAAGGTCCCGTTTGATGTTTAGATGCTTTCATGTTCCAATGACAATTTCTTAGAGAAGGAAGAAAGCAACACGGCTGAAACCTCCTGGCTACAAGCAGGCAGACACATTGCCACCTTATACCACCACACAGGCATGCACGCACGCACGTGCACACACACACACACACACACACACACACACACAGACACACACACAAACATATGTACACAGACAGCCTTCCAGCTACAGCAGCGCTTTTCTCTCTTCTGACCTGCTGAGTCAGCCTGAGCCCCTTAAGACTCCTTGCCTCTCTGTTACCAGATATCAGAGAGAAAGAGTGCAGACGGACAGAATATGATGGGAAAGAGAGAAAGAAGGTGCAACAGAAAAGATACCGTCTGGGGCCAATCCACAGACCTTTGTAGTTGCACCAGTAAGAAATCACTTGGCTGGCAGGGAGAAGAATGGGGGCCACTGACCTGACATCTGATTCATTGTGTGTTATAAAGCCATGCCTTGACATTTTGAATTTGTCCAGTTAGTTTTGCTTTAACTTGTCATGCTGTGTAGGGGACAATAGCTATCTACAGTATATTGATGTTATTGTCCATAAGTAAACAATATTTAGAGGGAAACTGTATGGATTAATATTCTGTGTTTGATGAGCGTTCTATTCAGGTCAACAGCTGTTTAGATAGGTGACTTCACAGGATTAAAAACAAGCCAACAGTATATATATTTTTATGAAGTGTGTGTGTGTGTGTGTGTGTGTGTGTGTGTGTGTGTGTGTGTGTGTGTGTGTGTGTGTGTGTGTGTGTGTGTGTGTGTGTGTGTGTGTGTGTGTGTGTGTGTGTGTGTGTTTGTGTGTGTGTGTGTGTGTGTGTGTGTGTGTGTGTGTGTGTGTGTGTGCACTAGACAAAGGAACACAGACAGATTGTGGTTTCCTCTGCTGTAAAAGCAAGGCTCTGGGTGAAGCTGTAAATAAACGGTTTTCAGTTGGCCCTAGATGGAACTTTACTTGAGTGATAAGGAGAGGTGGAGGGCTGAGGAAGAGGGCAGGTGAGAGAGAAGTGTTGCAGAGGCCACTGCGGGTTTCCACTTAGCTGACAGTTGAGTAATTCCACTGTTGCTATTACAATAAAAAACACCACAGACATCCAAAATCAGGTCAGAAAGGCATTTCAAGATGCAGAAAAACTGTGGAAAACAATACAGATGTTGTGTTTGTTATCTTTCCCTTTTCTTATAGTCATCCTAAATCATGGTTTTCCATAATGCAAACAAGTCATTATTAAGGGGAAAAAACAATGTTTTTATACTAAAAGGGCTGTGTGCCTGCCTTAGTGTGATGCCATATTGTCATATACTCAGTACCTGAAAGTATAGCTTGTAAAATGATAATAACTGTAAAATAAAATAAGAAAAAACAATCTATTATGAAATGAAATTGAAAAAAAGACGTATTTAATATCCTGAGGTCATGGATTTCCGTCTATTACACAGAAACCAGTGCTTAAATTACCAAATAGCCCCCCATAAAGCACCGTAACTTTCTAATCTGTTTATAATTAGCATTTCAATGATCCTACACATTAATGTCCGACCTTCAAGAACTCTGACCCGGCTCTAATTAGTGCTAATATCCGATCATTGCCATATATGAAACTAGCCATGACCAAACAAATGGACCTCAGGTACTGCTAATTTCTGGAGCAATTATCTTTTCATGTTGAGATATTTAGCTGATTATCTGCGCAATTTCACACACTTTTTTTTTCACTGTGTGAGTCTAAATGGCATTACATTTAAAAAAAAATGTTTAAATCATTTTGCAAAGCCCGACCCTGTCGGTAAGTGTTGAGATGTTATTTCTCTAAATGTTAGGTCATGTGGAAATGCGTTAAATGCCTGTCGACTCAACTGCACGTAATTATGTGATGCCCCAGTGTTTACGGTGAGCAGCTCATTGAATATATGGAGGCAGCATATCCATTTGATATCTATTTCATTTTTCAAACTTGTATTCAGAAAAAGAGGGAAAACAAATCCAGAAAGTGTAATTACTCTCTAAAATCTGAACTATAAAAGGCAATTGATTTATTAATGTGTTTAAAAAAGTAAACAGTAAGTCAAGTAAACCCTGAGAATTATTAAAATAAAAATAGTTCAAGAAATATTTTTCATTTGGCTTTGTTACATGCTTTATGAAATTTTACAGCAAATAGAGAAAGCAAAACTAAATCTGTAAATCAGCTGGTTTAAAATCCTCTATCTTAGTATCATACTTTACTATACTGTGCTGTGCTGGACTTTAATTCATGTTTAAGCATGAAATGTGGTAAAAATATATAATTTACTTTAATGTAAATCAAGTCGTTATAGACATCCTGTGGGAAGGGGACTGAAAAAAATGATTATAAGGTAAGGGAGTGAGAAAATAACTACATCATATAGGAAGCTGCCTGTGTGGTCCATAGACACAGATTCAAATGTCGCCATTAGAGCGGGTGACAGAACACAATGACAGTTTGCACACTGGGTATAAACAGTGATTAGATGCAGGTGTCCTTTACACCTCAATCAAAGCAGTGGCCTGGGGAAAATGGGAATTGTTGAAGGGTTGTAAAACTTAAAGAGATATTATTGAGAAAAACTGTTTCCATATCACAATGAAATATTCCCCTTCAGCCTCACCCTCTGCTGTGTGTTTCTTCATGCTAACATATATGCATGACGGCAGCAGTGTGATCTCCCCTCTATAAACAACGCCTTTAATTCACTGATTTTCAATATGAGAACATTAATTGTACCGCTTTGAATCACTAATGCTTTTGATTGCTAATCTTATCAATCCTGCACAACACAGGGTTGATCAAATGAAAACATTTCCTGTGGTGGGTCTTGGGAAAAACAAAAAAAAAGTTGCTGGATTAATTAAAAAAAATGTTTCAGGGAAACGTTAAGATGGAAATTAAAAAGGAAAATTAAAAACATATACAAATCAGTTATTTAAGAAAATATAAACTTCAAAAGTGGTTTCTTAATTCTAATTGGGGTGCTGTTCTAAGATGCAATGACCTGATAAGTGTGCTATTAAAAAATGTTTATATGTATAATAACTAATAACAATATCAAGCAAGGAAACAACTGACAGGACTTTATCTGTTTGATTGAGAAAGAAAAAATATATATATTTGAAAAAATCCTTTCACGTCCATCCCATATCAAACCTCTCACTTAGCTTTTTAAATAGGTTTATATATACTTTATGATGACTGGACTGAGCAAAAGCAAGTGCGAGGCGAGGGTTTGTTGGAGGTGTGGGGGGGATCCACCTCACTAAGAGATCATTTCAAAAATGCATCCTCACAAATTGTCATCCCATCCTCCACTCGTTCAAATGTGTATTTTTCTAATGCATGAGAGGCCATATTCAAATGAAGGAGGGGAAGACCTTTCACACCACGGCGGGCTATAATGGGGGAAAGCTTAGCATAACTTCCGTCTGATTTCCAATGCAAATATTAGCAGTCAAGTTCAGTGTGTGGTGGCAGATTATAGTTTATCCCTCTCACACACCACAGAGTTCTTTTACGCTCTGGAAACATTTTTGCTTATCAGTGCAATGCAATGATCAACTCTCCTCACATCCTCTCAGTCCCTTGGAGACTTCAAGTGGGACCGAGAGAAAGGGAGAGGGAGAGGGAGAGGGAAAGAAGGCGATGATAGGGGGGTTAACGGCAAACTGAGAGAGAGAGAGAGAGAAGAGGGAGAAAGAGAATAATCAACATTCAAATGCAGTCAGATCAACCCCAAACTTCATCCACCTCCCATGATTATATATTTTTTTTCTCTTCTTGTCTGAATCCTTAGTGCTTAAATCCTTAAATTAAACATCTTAATTGCTGTAAGCCTTATTATCAAATAGGGAATTACAAAGACCTCAGAGTAGTCTCCCCATCTCCCTGAACTCCCCCTCTCCAATCCTAATAATGTATCACGTATTATTGTTTATGTAATTACACTGTGTGAGATGCTGCTGCTCCAGCCCTCCTCTCCCCCCCTGCTCTTCTTGTGTGTGTAATGGCATAAAGGCAGCATGACTGATGAGTCGTCACATCAAACAATAGATGGAGAACAGTACGGATAATTCTATTAGCCTGTAAAGTTTGTCCGGGGATGTGCATGAATGATTTCTATTTATTTATTTGTTTTACTACTAGTCAAAAGATGATCTATCCCCCTATAAGACAGTAAGCAGTTCTGCTTTCTGACAACACATTTTTAAGTTTAAGATTTTTGCCTAAATATGTTATGTTAATAGACAATATGTATAATACTGCATAAAAAAAAAGGCGCTGCAGATAAAATACATTAGAAAACACCAACACCAACACCAATAGTTTTATGCTGCTTCTTAAGAAATAACAAAATGTATTTCATTGCCAGTTTGGCAATGTATACCACAGTCGCTTTATCTCTTTATATAACGTTGTGTATTCACTTCCTAATCATCGGTGTGCCTTGATGCCTGAGGTCAACCACGTCCTCAGCAGCACACGCACCTCCCCACCTGCATAGATACAGTTTAACCTGTATAACCGGTTCAACACAAACTAGGGATGCAACTTACATAAATGTGCAACTATTATTAATATGACGGTTATTTTGGAACTAAATCAATAAATCATTGTGTCATGTATGCATAGTGAAAAAATGACACAAAAAAGTCCTCAAGGCAAGACAGAGACAAACAGCAAATGTTCAAATTCAATTCATGTCATTTTTTGACAAGATTAATTGATCATTAGCAAAGTTGATGATTCATTTCATGGCAAACTACTAATCCATTAATTTCCTAATTGTTGCAAACACAAGTAGCTATTGAATTTATGTCCAATGATGAAATTACTCAATCAATTGTAATTACCAGTAAGGACATGTATAGTGTAATGGTTTTTTATTGATCAATTTTGCAAAACAATTGCTTTGTTTGTTCTCATAAAAAGACAGGTACGCATAGTTTTATCCCAAAAATTAGCCTTGAGCCTACCTGTCTTTGAATCGATATATCGGTAAATAATAGGGCTAAAATAGGCTGTTGATTTGTTTTGGTGAAATCCGCATTTATTTCCAACATTAAGAGAAAAAGCTGCAGCACTTTAGTTAGACTGTGTCACACCAAACAGCAGAAGAGTGGGTAAACACATGAGAGCTGTGTGGCAGCAGAGCCAATTAGAAGTTGCTTAAGGTCAGGCCGAGGCACAAGGGAGCAGGGGAAACAATAAATAATTTGGAGGGTAAAAAGCAAAGTGTTGCCCAGTACAAAATGCATTGTGTTCTTTAAAGTCTTGACAATTTATTTTCCCGATGAATTATACATGTGAGACTCTGCTGGAAACATGCGTTGCCCAGTGAGGGGGAGATAATCTTCAATCTTTGTAAGTACTTCAACAATGGTGTGTATGACAAACACTGGAAGAGATTTGGTGCTGGATGGAGACGTGAAGTGCTTCCTGTATTGTAACATCGCCCAGCAGCTTTGGAAAACAACAATCCAACTGCACTTATCCCTCAGCCAGCGTTTACTGATTGTTTCCTGTTATGTGGGGAAATACTGTGCAGCTTGTGGTTACAGTTAGTTTTTAACTGATGGTGCAAAAGAAAAAGGTATAAAATCCATTGTTTTAATTTTTGATTGATTTGGTAAAAAGCCAAACATTTTAAGACAATCGCTGCATGTTGTCTAAGTTTACAGAAAATACGGTATAAGTTGTTAAGCTTGGAGGAGTAATCAGTTTCCGGACTGTAAGCTGTGGCAATTGTGAATAAAGGAAGAGTGAGTGAATCTGAAGAGCGGCTTTTGTATTTAAAGTTTTCAGCTGTGAGATTAAAAATTTCCAGTTGGAAATATCGCTGGGAACCTTTCCTCAGAAGCATACATATTCTTTTCAAACCAAATCCAGTCACGCAGAGCCATTTGTAGCATTCTATTTTTCCCTATTCTTGTTTTCCAAAACATTAGTCTTGCAAACTCTAATGCGTGCAAATGCAATGACTCAAGCAGGCTGCCTCTCTCCCTCCCTCCCTCCTTCCCTCCCTTTCTGTCGTTTCCTTTTCTTTCCTCGCACTTCCCCTCTCTGTGTTTAGAAGGCGGTGAGTAAATCATATGGTCAGGCTTGTGTAAAGCCAGAAAATAATGGGATCATATTCCTCTCTCTTCCGCCTATCAAAGTTTCATACAAAAGCAAAAAGCTTCTACTTTCAATACCCAGGAAATTCTAAAGACTCTGACAAATCAACATCCCTTGACAACTACATAATGTATGGCTTTTAGTATCTAGTCTGTGAAGCCCCATCACAGCCTATGATAGCTACATTGACTTACCTACACACACTGCCAACGGCATTGGAAAATACCGAAGGATTGGAGTTTATTTTATAGTGTATGAAAAGTACTTGCAAACACAACTTAAGGACATCTGCTTTGCAAGCTTTTGATGGACTTGGTAGATTTCACAACCAAAGATTGTTTTTTTCTGGCCTACAAAGTAATGAGTGTAAAAAAACAGCCTCATCAAAATTCAGAATTGTGTCATTTGCAAATCTGAATCAGCAGAGCTTACACTTTTGATGTGGCACATGTATTGTGTGTGTGTCTTGTCAAAAACTCAAATGGCTTCCAAATGTTTACAGTTCTGTCTTGATATCTCTATCTAAAATACAACCACTGATAAATAGCCAGAGAGACAGACTCCCCATCCAGCTTCACCAGAAATGACGACTCCTTCCAGAACCAACTCGTCTTCTCTCCCTCATTGTTATTTGTCTGAAGTGTGTTTTCAAGGACATCTGGAAAGGCGGCCCTTAGAAAATGTTACCATATCTGTGCATGGTTGCAAACATCGACAGCTGAGGCGCATATGGCACAGCATAGAAATCATAAGGAAATCATAACATGCACAGTGCTGTAATTGCATTGTAAAAATGCCCCCGTATACACACACAATGTCAGAATAACCAAAATAAAAGATGGCAGACAGAAATAAAGCATGCACACACAAGAGCACCAATTCCACAACCACACATTAGTTTTGACACCTAATTTAAGTCTCTATATAATAAAGTATATCATACTCACGCCAGGGTCTTATGTTTTACTCATGTACTCTCCTTCTAATCCAACATTTCCTGGGGTCAAAGTGGAAGAGTGTGGAAGCCATTTCCAGGAAGAGGCTTTTATTGCACACGCCCTGATGGGGTTGATTAATCCGCAGCAACTATGGTTTGTCTTCTACAGCTGAGTGAACAACTTCATTTCAACTGATGAGTTCAAGCTCAGGTCAGGGCAGTCCTCATCTGTGACATTACAACAGCCCCACATGAGAATTAATTCCTCTCAATCTGAAAACAACTAGGTGGTACTGGCTTTGGAGACATATTGCAATTAGGATCAAACAACTTTGAGAGGAGTTATGCGCTGAAGTCATATCACGTGTTTGTGTGCGCACAGGATATTTCTTTTACTTTGTTCATTCTTCATGTGGCTTTGGTAATGTTGGTCAAGTGTAAACAATGATGGCTTTTTTCCAGGCCTTCTCTGCATTTGACAGATGATTGTTTGGAGTCTGCTTCTCTGTAGTTTCCGGCTCCCAGAAATGAATGTGCTGAACACAAACAGGTGAAGCAATCTGCAATACTCATTTTCTCAAAAAAAAAAAAAAAAAGTGGTGCAGGGGAAAGCAAACTTCAAGTGATGTTTGTCTTTGTTTCTAAAACCATCTATTCTGTAGTATGGGTTCCATTTGCATCTAATATTACCACTGCAAAATCAAAGAAAAATGAAAACTATTTTTTGATTTCTGCTGCATGGTTTGCCATCTGTTACCATACATCTGAATTCTACATCTCGAGTCTCCGAGGCATTCGCTCACTTTCTCTCTAATTCGCAACCATTTATCTTCTTTTTTTTTCTCTCTCTTTCCCCTTCGCAGTCAATCATAAAAAAAAATATGCCAAACTCTGAGCTGGCCTCTCAAGCATCACCAATGTGCAGACGGCTTTATCAAAATATTTAAACATAAGCAATATGAACCTCATGTCCTGAGCCCTTCTACTTTGAAATGATACAGCCTTTTCATGCCAACAGAAGGATGTTAACGCAGGAATATAGTGTGTGTTTCACTGATTCATGGGCACAAACATACACACATATATGGGTATATGTAGACTGAAGGCACAGAACAATGAAGTGACTTTTAAATGGGTGAGCATTAATAAATCAGTGGGGCCTTTCAATAGACTATGTCCTGTTTCCGCTCTGTGCCTTTTCCACCTGTCTGCTGAGGCTCTGACAGAGAGAGTGCTGGCATTATTACAAATAAATATTGGTTTGAATATATGGCCCTGTCATAGCTCTGTATTATGGTTATGGTTTCAGGAATAATTGAATCTGTGCAGATTGTGATCTGGGTGAATTAATGTATTGTTCAAAGGGGCCCCTTCTATATGCGAATAGTGGGGGTTAAGGTTTGGTGATGGTGATGTGTGGGAATTCATTTCACTGTTTAGCACGGAAGGGCATATTGTAAAATGGGCGAGGGGTGTCCTGCAATGTATGTCACAGTCAGTTTTATCAAGAGCGTTATGATGAAACTTCTATGTCTGTGGGGTTTGAAATAATGCTGTGTGTTATCTTTGCCGTGGAATATTCATTGCTGCAATTACTCAGGACCTGCAAAGCTCCTGTCTGCATTCATATGTACAGAAGAGAAGATATAGTGTATGAAGAAATACTCGCAATTGTCTGTACATAAATCTGCATCACATTATGAAAATATACAAACGGCAACATAAAAACCGCACAGTTGATAAGAAATGCTACCTGCAAAGCGGTGGAGGAGTCAACATGTACTGTAAATAAATCTTGAGGTTTCCAAGCCCTGCAAACTTTAATCTGCTTTGATAAAGTTTTCCATTCAGCTTTTGGGTCCACTCTTCAAGTGAGTGCTAAAAAATTGTAAAGGAGACAAGAAAAACAGCCCAGAAGTCTGTCAAGATAGAGACAATATCAAATGTCACCTGTGCTGTATTCACCTGCACTCACATGAAACACAGGTTGGGCAGAGCAAAGACAAAGAGCTTGTCTTCAAGCATGAAGGAAGACAGAGAGAGAATATGTAACCATCCTTAAGTAATTTTGTTTACTGGCCCTGGCTCCTGTGCACTCGGGGTAAAGTCTCTAGGCACTCACCCATCTATTGAACAAAACTCAGCAAATTGGTACCTCAGGTTTATTTCTCTTTGAGCTCTCTCACCTGGGAGTCGGGGGAAGAATTGCCTTGTAGGCCTGAACTGCAAACAGCTTTCTCTCTGATCTGCTCCCTTCGCCCTCACACTATTTGAACTGTGTTTTCCCCTGGCATTCTGGGAACCGTTTGCTCTCTCTCTCTGTGTCGAGAAAGAAAAAGGCTGTGTTCTTCATACATTTTTTAAAGTCTGGTGTACGTTCCCTCATGCAAACACACACAGTCACACACAGACACACTTTCCTCGTCTGCACACGTGACGCTTTCAGGCCATTTCTGTCAGTACCTGGACCTCAACCTAAAGCGAGCGGTCGATCAACTCGCCCTAATTTGTTAACACATCTGGACGACATGAGAGCATTAGTGTCGGTTCTCTGTAAATTCAGTGTTAAGAAATGCCAAGTATGTGTACAACACTTACTTGGATGAAGCTGTCAATGATCAATAATTCATCTCAACTTTGCTTGGCTTTACAGGCTTCTCAATACGTTTCTAAGCAAAACAGAAAATAAATGAAAACTGAAAGATCAGAAAAAAGAAATGCACACACACCGTGTATTTAATGGCTTTTTGCTTTTGGAAATGCCACAACACACTTGGTCAGCATGTTTAGACAGGACAGGAGGAAGGAAGGAGGATGGAAGACTGGAGAGGGAGGGGGATGAGTGAAAACAACTTTGTACAGGCACCTCTAGTTTGTTCATATTTTGTTATTTAGCTCCATAAAGAAAGGAAAAAAAAATGCTTTGGCCACCATCTTGTGGTATTTCCTGCTAATCCCCACAAACTCCTGCTCAGCGCTGGTGTTGGTGCTCTGTTTGTGTGTGTGTTTGCATGTATATATGTGTATGTACGTGTGTGTTGGGGGTCTGGTTTCTTGTGTGTGTGGCCAAAATCTAAATCCATGCCAGGACAGCAATCCGGTTTGAAAACACAGCTCCTAATCCTTTAACCTTCAGAACAAGAGGAGAGGGAAAAACAGCTGAAGGGTCCCGAGTGGTGTAGCAGAGGGAGAGAGACAGACACCCAGCTAAGACCCCACCAGACCAGACCAGGAGGCCACTGATATTCATTCACCCCCTCTTTTACTCGAGGCAGGAAAATGGATTTCTATTTCTGGTGGCTTGATATCACTGATCATGGTTCATAGCCCCCTTTCAGGGCCCTGGAGTTAACATCGCAGGCTGATGTCAGGATGCGAACACTGATCACAGCCAGGGAGATGGGTCCTGATGGCCTTCCAATCTGCCAAAGCTATGATGGCTGCTTTGCTGATACCATCACAGTAAATTCTATCACTGTCACTCTCTGTTTCTATCCAGAAGCACTCAGAGTATGTGTTGGCACATCTTAGTGTGTGCGTTTGTGTGTTTGTGGCCTTTTTTTCCCCAGCTGTCCGTGACTGACAACTTATCTGATGGCATTGTGCTCTGTGTTATGTACTGTAGCTTAACTTCAATGAAGCCTTTTTCCACGAAAACTCGAGGAGCTTGAATAACACGTGTGATGACTCGCGAGAACTAGAGGAATTTAATGTTGTAATTTAAAGCTATGGTAATGATTTAGAAAAATGGTTTTGCACAGGTCAAATACATTTTATTGACTGGAACCATAAGTTGCAATGAAAATTACATATGTTTTGACTTGGCATGTTGTAATCGACAAAATCCATCTTAATTATATTAATGATCATAAAAATAAAATCTTCGATAACTACACTTGAGTTCTCACCCAAATATGCATCTGTGCATAGCACTATAAACGTGTTATAGTTCAGCCATAGTGTATCACAGATCAACCCCTCTACATCACCAGTAGTAGAGAGGTCCTAAACTTTCCAATATTTGGCTGTATTGATATTTATGCTAGGTGCTAATTCCTGAGAATAAATAAATAAAATGTTCCTCCAACTCTTCTCTGTCTGTATTGCCTGCAGCATTATCCCGGGGCCTCAGTCTGGGATGGGAAATACATAAACAAGAAAAGATCTGACGAGACTTAGCCAGGGGCACTACTGGATAAACACACGCATACACACAAATGCATTGCACATGCACTAAGAGGCATGTACTGCATATGCGTAGTAATAGTCCTGTACACCATTTCAGTCTCTCGTCCACACCCACTCACTTTAATGTTGATGGTTAGCGAGCCAACTGTTTTAAGTAATCATACTCTCTTGTGTTGAGTTTTGATTCTTTATAAGAAAGGCATTGGTTCCTGAAGGCAGGTCGTGTTCAATACACCCTTTTCTCTTAACTTCCGCCAAACTAGTGGATTAACTGCTTAGCCAGACATTTTCACCATGCTATTCAATTATAAATATAAGATGAGAGGTGAGTGCTTACAGGGTGGGAGTACAACATGGTTCTGGAGCGCAGCTGCTGGCTTTTTGATAAAGGTTGCTTGTTTTCACATCTCTTTAAAGTTTTTTTTTCTCGCGGATTAATATTAATGCTTCTGAAAAGCAATATGCGTTTTAACATTCAACACATGCAGGAGACTGTTGACACACCTATGAAGGTTTCTGATATGTCTCACTATTTTCTGTAGTACAAAAATGCCGTTCTATACACTGCATTACATTTCCAGTGGCAGGCACTTTCCCTCATCCTCCATACCATTAGGGCCATCAATGTTGACAGGATCAATACCTGTGTTTTGGCCCCAGTGCCCCGGCTAGAGATAGCATGTCACTGCTGACAGACAAATATCAGTGCTCGCCCCTGTGACGGAGGGGAAATCACAGTACTGTTCCGTTAAGATCATCCAACATGGTATTGATTTGCCCTGTGCTAATCATACATCAGAGCTGAATAAATGGCTCAG
Source organism: Eleginops maclovinus (assembly GCF_036324505.1). Classification (NCBI taxonomy): domain Eukaryota; kingdom Metazoa; phylum Chordata; class Actinopteri; order Perciformes; family Eleginopidae; genus Eleginops; species Eleginops maclovinus. The sequence goes on along the minus strand of NC_086351.1, from coordinate 16,238,214 downwards.
AGGCAAACGTCCCATTGTTCAGGATTGGGAGATGTAATAAAAAAGAGAGACATTTATTTTATTGCTCGTAACTCGGGGCTAGTCACATAATCACACCTTGATGGGAAAAAGCCTGGTTAGATCGAGGTCCGTCAAAGTGTTGTCGGTACTCTTTAGTGATGATCCCATCGACTGAGGCAGGTCCTGATTGCACTGTTGGGTGGTTTGTTTGTGTGTTTGTGTACAGTGATGGTTGTAAAATAGCAGAACACATCTATTGTTAGTTTTTTCTCGAAAATGCACCAATGAAAGATCAAAACAACATAAAAAATATGTCTTATCTTACATTAAGGCATACAATTAAAGGCTGATTTTGTTATTTTTGTGGAGTTGTCACGTATTGTAAGAAATATATTTGGCTGTGATCACATCAAATGCAATGGTATATGCAAATTAAAGTGGTTTTGTTACCTACTCCAGGCTAAAATTCACAAGTGTTGACCACTTATTAGAAAATCAGTCTTAGTGACTTCTATTGGTTTTGATAAAACATTAGGGTTGTGGCTCAGATATAAGAGGATTGTCATCCCACCACCTTTGATTCACTCCAGTCACGGCCTTGCAACAAGGAAAGTTTGCCAGTTGGGCACTAGTCATTTCTCATTTATGATGTTGGCAACAAGCAATTCCTTCTTGAAGACGGCTATCAGAAAATTATTTCAGAGGTAGCCAGTGTCAAAACTTCTGATGAGCCTCTGAGGCTAGAACTGCTCCAGCTTCCAAGATTCACTGATTAGGCTTCAGACCTACCATTTGCTTTCATTGTATTATGTTATCCACACTGAATCTTAGTCAATAATTCTGAATGTTCTGAGCATAATCAAAGAAAGAAATACAACAAAAATGCCGAATCCATATTCACCATTCTGTGAAATCAGTTAAACACTTTAAGCTATGTCCAAACCAATAGTCCAATAAATCCTCCTTACCGTTTTGAGTTCAGCTGAGTGTGTTGAAAGCTATACAACATGTTAAAGGTTAGAAATAAATCTGTTGCCACGTGGAAAAGGTGCAATAATTATTTCAGAAGCTGCAGTTCTTGATCCCTGTTTCCTTCCATCTATTTCTGAGTACTCTGTTATCTGCACTATTCCATCAAAAACCCCACTGATAACAGACTGGAGAACTCAATTGACCTTGACTGAGTGTAGAAGAGAAGACAGACACTTGTAGTACTGAGGTAGAAAGGGCAAAGGAAACCATCATTCTGACTGTCTGTCAGACCATCTGTCTTTACAAATTTCTAATGTAAAACCCCCAACGACAGGGCAATGTAATTTGTTGGTCCAAAACCATTTCAAATCACTGCTGAAAAAAAAAACAGTTTTATTATGTAGGGTTTAGGTTCAGCACAAAAGCTCATTAGTTAGGTTGAGAAAAATATCATGATTTTGCCTAAAATAATTGCTGTTTCAGGATAAAATTACTACTTTATTTGACTTAGGGTAGCATCATCATCATTGTTATAACAATATACATGTGGTTAAGGTTATGGAATGATTGTGGTCATGTTTAAATAAAGCACAGCAGACTGTTGGCTTGTTTAGTAGTGGTTTTGAGGCACTCAGTGTCTTGTTAACTGATGTCTTTGTTCTCCAGAGGTCATATATGAGATAGGGTGGTGTTTCAAATTGTCAGTTTCATATATGTATGTTTTGCATTCATTGTTTTAACACATGGTAAAATCCTTCTGAAGTTGTCAAAAGCATGACACCAAAAGACGAATATTTAACAAGCGAATTTCTTATTTTCATGCACAGTTTATGACAACCTGTTAAAGCAGCCTAAGTGGTGACTTACTGCTTTCCAAGCAAACTGAGAGGGATGACACCAACAGAAGCTGGCGGCTGTCAATACAGTGGAAAAGTGCCAAATGCAAAAAATCACAAACCTTTAGCCTGCCACATACAATAATGATTCTCCCCTAACAAAAACTGCTGACCGGTAAATTATTCATATTCATGCTATGAATAAATAAAATAAACAGGCGCCGCTCTCAGTCTACAGATCTAGGAAGTATTTGCCCATTTAATCATCAAATTTTAACAGAAGCTGCAACACATTGCATAAGCACTCGGGACTCCTGGGACAATTGCAAAGTTGACCAACTGCCAATGAGTGGCAGTACCTAATTTTCCAGAGCCATTTGCCTCCTATCTGATTCCTTTGCCTCATATCAAAGCCCACAGTATAACACCTGTCCCCCTCCCCTTGTCCCCTGATAGTTAACTTGGCTTTGTTGTGTACAGCACACATGCACATCCATTTCTAATTAGCAACAGACAGCATGTACCACTACTACACAAAATATTGTAGAATAGCTTAGTAATTTATATTCATTTTTATGTATTCCTAGTGTATGCAAGTCGATAGTGCCAGAAAACCACTGCGAAATGAATTTACCTACAGACATGCCTTGCAGCACAGTTCCTAATGGTTCTCTTCTCTACATGTAAATGACCTCCTGTCCTGGATCTTTGATTGCAAATCAATGGCTGTTTGCTTTATTTCAACATTCAGCACCGGTGAACCACAACGCCACAGGGGCAAATGTTGAACAGAGAATTTACAGGTTTGCTATCGAGTACTTTGAAACAATAAAGCTGCTAGTGAGCTATTAAACAAACGAGAGAATAAAGTGGCTGCTGTGGACCGAGATTAACACGATAGATACAACGTTGAAGGGTGTAATTATTCTTTACTGACATAAACGTTTAGCCCCCAGAGCGGAACAGTGTTTACCACAAATACCGCCACCACGCTTGACCTAATCATGGGCTGAGATTTACCTGACTGCATTTGAAATGTGTTACAGCTGATTTGTGTGTCGGAGCTGATAGTTTCTAGCAATCAGCAGATTATATATCCTGACTCAGAGCTGCATTTGATCTCCCAACTAACTGCCAGCAGTGACATGTGCCCTTTTTTTGTAACTTAAATGTAAAACATTTTAGTGCATTTGATAATGTTGTAAAACATATTATATAAAAAAGTGATATGCAAATGTTGAACATCAATGATGATATCATTGATTACAGCATTTGAACCTATAATTCCTGCTATTTTGTTTATCTGTTGGATCTTGCTGTGTGATCTTTTTTGTTGTTTTGTTCACATTATAAGCATGAGCTGTTAAATCACTTACAGCTACAACCGCCAACATAAAACTATATGTGTTTGTGTGTAAACATACTTGACCACACTTGCTTCCCATTTTAATTGCCAGAAACAATTGTTTGGACATGTCAGTGATTATTTGTGGTTATGGGAATGGTATGCACAACCATATGGGGAATTGCAGTTTCAGAAAGTATGTTGTTCTGCCTAGTTAGAAAAAATTATTGCAGGAATCACAAAGCACGTAATCATATGTAATGCAAGATAGATGTGTATAGTTGCATGGGGAGGGACTCCAAAAAGCGTATATACGTACATCAACATGCATCCAGACCAGCAGGGACAATGGGGGACAGACATTGCCATTACTGCCAACTCCTGACTGTAGAAATATGGCAATCCCTATATTGTCCTGCCAATGTATTAAAGCCATGAGCTGCATTCCAGGTCTTGATTATGCGTGTGATTTGTATATGTATTGGGTGTGGGTGTGCTCCCATACGTACACATGACCACTGATGTGCATGCATGTGAGTGAACGTTGCACATATTTCATGGCTGGCATATATTTGATGTATGTGCCAGTTCATGTGTGTGTAGGTGAGTGGGCACATGTGTATGTACCCCTGTGTGTGCATGTGCATGTGTGTGCACTCGCTGGCATGTCAGCTGATGTCCCCAGTAATCCAGCAGTGGGCCTGTTGTGGATTAGTAGCAGGCTCCAGGGGATGGGAATCCCATTCCCGTTTACAGCTCTCCCTGGCAGGAAGAAAGGCAAGGATGCCTTCTCTCTACTGCCTTCACACTGGTTGGAGCCTGAAGGTAGTTTTGTGTGTGTGTGTGTGTGTGTGTGTGTGTGTGTGTGTGTGTGTGTGTGTGTGTGTGTGTGTGTGTGTGTTTGTGTGTGTGTGTGTGTGTGTGTGTGTGTGTGTGTGTGTGTGTGTGTGTGTGTGTGTGTGTGTGTGTGTGTGTGTGTGTGTGTGTATGTGTGTGTAGATGTCGAATGGATACTTGTGAATATGTATTATGTCTAACATTGAAATTTGGCGTTCTCCCATACCGAAATGATTACAGTATAATATAAAGTTGTGAAAAAACATTAGTCCATTGGAGGTCCTGGTTAATTGCTTATGCTCCTTGTGTACTGTATTTGATAGTGCATGGTCATTAAAGCCAGAGGGCTTGTTTAATTCTGGTCTAACTTTTACCCCCTTTTAGGCAATATATCATTATTTTTAATGACATATATTGGTTTTCTGATTAACAAAACCTCCCAAAAAATAAAAAGCTAATAATAATTTAATTAATATTTGTTATGAAGGTGTGCATCTTTTAGGTATCTCCACGTTTCCCTCCAAAAAATGTTTTTGTTTTAAATTCATGCTCTTTCTTTTGGTGGAGGAAAACATGCTGCATCAGTTTGGCCTTGTGACAGAGATACCTTTTGTAGGACCATAAGGCAGATGTGTGTTGACATTTCTATCAAATCCATTGAAGAACTCAACTCTGGCAACAACATACAATTTCATCACAATAGGATTTTTTTTTTAAGTCACTCCAACACCATCTAACACAAGAGCTGACCTCTTGAACCTTCAGATACAACCTTACCTTCTCCCCAGTGACAATTCAAATGCCACCTTTCTTCCACCCTGAGAGAAAGAGAAAACATTCTTTTTTTTTTGGTGGCTGGGACTTGAAACTCGATAGCACAACAAAAGAGCTGTGGTGGCAAGTCCCCACGCAGACATTATATGTCAGCATCACCGTCGTACTGTTAGCTTGTCCCAACTGTACAAAGCCGTCCTCATTCAGGGCACCTAACCAAGGTCAGCCTGGATTAGCCGCTAGTAACCCTATCAGGTCCAGCACAATGATTACAAAGCCCAGTGACACTGGCTGTCAGCAAACTCTTTCTAGGCAACCCTATCTGTCCGACCCTTGGCTACAGAGCCACCGGAGAGGGTTAGTCCATTTCAAATTGTCCCCCCTTTGTGTCTCCCTTTATTTCCCCCCTTTGATTTTCGTGACTGGTTTGGTTCATCAATCAGCCTGTCTGGATTTGTGTGTGTTTGAAACCCATGCTGCACATAATTCCTATAATTTGTGATTTTGTTTCCTTCTGCTTTCCCTGCCACATAGCCCATTCTTTGTACTTGTTACTTCTGAAGCCAACAGCCATCCTACATCCCCCACCCTCTGCCCTGCAAATGAATGAGCCATGTAGCTTTATGCTATCCACCAAGTTATTTGTTCCCCGTTAAACATTTATAGAAAAATAATCATAATCGTACGCATAACAGTCCTGGTGTCATCATCTTTAAACAGTGTGGCATTTTTTGTTATATACTGTCAGCTAGTAGATTCTTAAAATAATTGAGTTTGCTCAACAGCACTTGAGAAGTTTTCCAAGCTAGAGGTAGGAAGCAGGAACATCATTCTCCTTGTCTTACCAATTCAGAGTAAAACAAAATGAAGACTTGGGTTTCACTACAAGTGCAGTTCTTGTTTCCCTTCTTTTTTCAATGGGAATTGCACTTCAAGCCCATCGCTGTACAGCTTCACTTCCTTCCCCGTGAACTGTTTTTCCAACATCCATGTCAGTTAGCAGCATGTTAAACAAATCAAACCTAAAGACAGAGCTGCCTTGTGATTTTTGTTTTAAAAAAAACTATGATGAACAAGAACAAGAACAACAGCAACAGCAGTGCTAGCAGCAAAATGTATTTGAGGCAACCAATGTTCTCCACTTCAGCACATCAGAGGCGTCCCTGCATCAGTCGCCCTAAAGGTACCCGTTTACAAAGTGATAGGGCTTAGGGTTTTTAACTCGGGGCGAGAAGCTGATTTGAAACCCCCTCTGCTGCCAAGCACATGGACGGCTGCTGATTAGAAGAGGGTTGGCAGCAGTGGGCAGATGCCAGGCGGGGAGAGAGATGACGGCCTGTCGCCAGTCTGCCACCCATCCCCTTGCCTCCCCCAGGCTGCCCCCTCCCCTACTGCCCCCTCCCCTGTTGTATAAGAAAAAGACCAAAGAAATTTCCGCAACAAACCCGAATGAAGTTGGTGGGGGGGGGGTGAACTATACTTTGCTTTATATCAAAATGCAGCAAATGTTACATTGTTACGTTAACAGATACAAGTCTTTGGAATTGTTTTGATCATTTGAAGCTGAATATAAGTCTTCCTAGCTAACTAAGTTGCACAATGAAAGATCACAATGCACTTTTTCTCTTCCCTTCTTTACGCCCACACACATTCAAAAGCAAACAGACACACATGGACTACTTTGTGCAAGTTTGGGATACAGAACATTCCTTTCCCAGCCCACAGAGGATAAAACATTTTGAGCTTTTGGGTGTTTCAAAATTTAGGAGTGGACATGTGGTTAGAGCATAATACAAACTTTTCTCCATTGATGTAAAAAAACGTGGAACTTTGTCCAGCAAAGTTGACTACAACACCATTATGATGAGTTCAAATATCCAAGAAGACATACCAGAAGACAGAAAAAGTGCTTTTTTTAGGTCTCAAACTATTAGTAAGTGACAGGAACATGGAGGCAATTGTCACTGTGAACAATATCCAGGCTCAGGTTTAATCATACTGCTATATCCTCAGACTGTATTGATTTCAGAACAGTTCAATATGACTACATAACTAGTCCATTTCCCTCCTACACCGCCACATGCACTATTAGTCATGCACCTACAGACAAGCACAGTTAGAGTGATAGACAGATACAACCATGCATTTACACATTTACCCAGCTCCACCCCACATTGCCCCCAATCCCCCAAAACACAGTTAACACATAAAGCCAAATGCACATCATAGAAGTTCATAAAATGCAAAAGGTCCACAACAGCTGCACTGCAGAGGTTCAAAATTTTAAAGAAAATCAGAAATCAATATTTATTTAGTCACATGGGTAATAAACAAAGGGCATGACATCAAAGCTATATCCTTTAGCTATTTAATTTGACTCCGGGCAATTTACTCTACCAAAAAATGGTTAGCAGTTAGCAATCATCAGCAAGTGCAATACACGCACCTCTGCCAGTTGGACATTATTCAGGGCTAAATTCTGTTGGGAGAGAATAGATGAGAAATCAATAGCTGTTTCCTTCATTCATGAAGGATGACATTATTACTAAAACGACTGATATAGAGTTATCTGGAGTGAGCAGAGGTAGATAAATTGCTTTAATCCATTAAGCAGTCATATGTATAATAAACATCAATATATTATAAGTATTTTTATTTGTTATTTCCTCATAGAAAATAAGCAAATCTTAATTTGTTAAGTGTAAAGCATGATGTTGGTCCAAAATTATGTTCACATAGAGGTAAACTTATTTTTCATTGAAGTAAAATTGCAGTTCCCCACAGTTAAAACAAGCTCAGACATTGTGCTGTTAGACAAGTGGGGTATTTTTTTCTTTTCATTTTTCCTTTTTTTGTTTGTAACCTTATTACCACTCACCTTAATATCATCAGCAGCATGAATAATCTGTGTTGAAAGTCCTTGCACATAATTTCTGTAAGTCCAAGAGGTGATAAGGTCATGTAGGATGTTGCATCTGTATGTCTGACTCCAAATCTGTTTTCCTTGTCTGCCTCTTTGACTGTCTGACCTGATGCTTTTCTGTCTTGCTCCATCCACCTGCATCATGGTGTCTATACTCTCTATACTGTCTTTATCTGTCTGTCTCTCAGTCCGCCTTGTCTTTCTGCCTGTCTGTCTGTCAATCTCCTCTCTTTCCCATCTCCTATATCTCCATCAGGCTGGGACTAAAATATCTTAGGAGCTCCAGCTTGCCTGAAACTGAGACCTGGAATGCACTACTATGGAGTTGAAAACACACACACACACACACACACACACACACACACACACACACACACACACACACACACACACACACACACACACACACACACACACACACACACACACATACACACACACACACACACACACACACACACACACACACACACACACACACACACACACACACACACACATGCACAGTTAAGCACAACAGGTCGACAGGTGTGCTTTCACCCTGATAATATGCATATCTGCACGTATTTACATAGACACACATAAACACTCACTACTATATTCACATAGTGAAGTGAACAAAGTAACACACACACACACACACACACACACACACACACACACACACACACACACACACACACACACACACACACACACACACACACACATACACACACACTCAGTGATGTTACACTACTTATGGTTAGCCTATGGTCTGTGTGTAGAGGAGACAGTGCCCCCTGGTGTGGGCCAAACAGTACTCCGAGTCAGTCACATCTTGACCCAAACTATATTAAGAGTACTCATTTAGTCTTCTGGGATTGATTAGTCCTGCCTGAAACAAAGAAACCTTTAAATCTTCCTAGGGAAAAAAGGCCATTTCCTGAATAGCAGAGAGACTATTACAAATATTAGAGAGTGTAAGATGTGCTCAGTGTCTCAAAAAGATATAATAACGTAGGTAATGCTTAATCTTGACACTGGACTAAATAATTATGTATTCATCCCTGAATAATACTGACACTAATACATTCAGTTTATCATACATGTCATGATGATGTTCACCGCTTAAATAATCCCAAATATGGTTAGACGAACATTACAGCATCTTCAAACATTTGAAATTACTTTTCTTTGTGTTGACAGTTCATAAATTGCTTTTAAAAAATAAATAGTTTCAGTTTTCTTTCATGTCAATCTCTCAGAAGTTCAGACAATAATAGCACCTGCTTGAACAATAATATATAATCAAATGCATTATAACTGATGTGTCTTTTGCATAGGCCTATGCATATGACCATGTTAAAATGAAAATGTGATATATTTGCTTTTGTAGGTTTCTATAATATATCAGTGATTGAGTTACTTACTAAATTAAGAAGAAGAAAAAACAGTATAAACATTTTTAAAAGTTTTTAATTGTGGTTTATTTTAGTATGTGAATATAACGTTGTTTTTGCAATTAAAACTGTATTTCCTTACATGGTCTGACAACACAATACCAAATACATACACTCATATATCATGTTGTACTAATTTGTGCTTGGTGTCCTAATGGTCATAATACAGTCATGTCTCATTTCAAGTATAACAAACTAAAAAAGAATGCCTGTAATTAAGATAGGATTTGAATATAGGACATTATGGGGTATGGTGTATTCATTAACAGAGCTGTAATTTACACGTAAACTATTGGCCTTATTTTTTTATAATTTGAATGCATTTAGGTGCTATAAATAAATCAGTCAGACCTGCTAACAGACACGCTATATTGCACCTATTTAAATTGTGCTGTTGCTGTTTACAACACTGTCAGACCACACTGCAGTGGAGGAACAAGCACCTGATGGATGAACACATTCATTCTGATGAATACTGATGAGGAAGACTGCCAGGCCACTCTTCTTCCCAGTAGTTGCCACCTTGACTGCCCGTTCCAAAAAAACCTGTCACCGTTTCAGGTTTCCACCCTGCTGTGCTGTATCGCTTGTCTCCAACAGAGGTCATAATGTCTGTAATCACAGTAATAAAGGACAAGGCTGTGTCCTGTTTTGCATGCAGATAAGTCCAAACACGCATACACAAAAACAGAACAGTGTAGAAAGGTGAATGCCCCCAAAAAACTGGCAAAATGCATGAGCAAAAACTGTCAAACTCGCCTAATTACGCACACCGGACTAGGTTTGTGGTGCCTTCATAGAGGAGAGATTGCCCCTCATGAAACTACAATAACCACCACTAACGGCTTATTATCCCTGATGAATGTAATTGTAATAATGAGCGATGAGTGTATTTGAGATGCGCTAAGTGGGGGGAATTTAGGATCCGGGTACGCCTCTCGCAGACCAGAGCGCGCCCTGCCTGACGCGCGTGCACCCTTATCGGTGCTCGAATGCATTCATGGATGTGTCCGCGTCTGTTAGCTTGACTCACGAAATAACCAGCTGCAAGTGGAGAGCACTGGCCATTTTATACTACACCCCCCCCCCCCCCCCACCCCCCTCCTCGCTTTCTGTCTTGCTCGGTTGTAATGGGAGTGCGTGGAAGTTTTGATCACACAGACGTTGTGTGCCAAAATCAACCTGACATTAAAACAATTAGAAACTAATAGACGGCAAAAGTAAACAACAAACGGATTTTTCATAATTATCTTTCTCTCACTGCCTTGTATGCTTGTATATGATTGTATATGCCCATACCAAAAGCAACGATCAACAAAATAGTACTCTGAATATATCACTATTTGACAATTGAAGAAGTGAAATTAAAAGAACATTTTAAAATGACTCAATTAGAAATTCTGATACATGTTACCTGTTTAGGGAATGTGTTTGAAAGAAATGACGAATGTAGAGGATTGTAGGGTTGTTTGCTTGGCTCGGTTACATTAATATCCAATGTCAAATGTTTTAAAACACGTTAAACTAAACGAGTCTTGTTAAGATGGACAGAGTCCACTTTTTGCAGTGCGGAGTCTTGGTTTTGTTTCGAGTCTCCATTTCTATGAGGCAGAAAGGGGGCGGGGATGGGATATTCAGATGAGCGGGAGTGACAGCTCTAGTTTCCCCCAATGCTCTGTGTGTCTGAAACTCCACTGGCTCCTTCCCTTCTAACTCCTCACTTCATAGTGCTGCGTACTAAAAACATCGGACGCTAGGGGATCAAGACGCATGCCACATTGCCTCTATGTGGGCACTTTAACAGATCTTTCGGGGTTTTTTTTCCCAGTAAGGGGGCTGTGGAGGGAGGACTTTTTTTAATTTCATTGTCCGAAGACTATTTGCACGGCTGATTGTTGAGTTGATTGTTTATTCTTTTGGCTTTTGTTGCTCGCGCGTTTTTTCCTCTTTTTTTTTTTAATCGGCGACCTAACGCGCGCTCACCCATGTCCTATCCTCAGGGTTACCTCTACCAGCCCCCGGGCTCTCTGGCTCTTTATTCGTGTCCGGCATACGGGGCCTCGGCTCTGGCTGCCCCACGAAATGAAGACTTGGCGAGGTCGTCCTCTGGCTCAGCCTTCAGTCCTTACCCTGGATCGGCTGCTTTCTCCGCCTCGACCGGTGCAGGCTTCTCCAGCCCGCTGTCATACTCCACGGATCCAACTACGGGATTCCCATCCTACATGGTAAAATATTTTATATATTTATATATGATTCTATGATAAGGCTCCAAAGCAGCAGAATTTGTCAGGGAGTTAACATATGTTAATGTTTAGCTGTCATTCGCTCAAGATTAAATCGGCACGATGTGTTTTGTTATGATCCCTTTATCAGTAAGTGCGTGCGTAACTTTCTTATTGCGTGTACGGTTGCCTTATGTTTATATCTACTGGCCTTTCGTGGGATTGTTACTGTAAAATCCTTAACCTCTATGGCTTAAATGGATTTTTTCAGCATGAGCTGCAAATTCTAATGGCTTGACCAACGCTTAGCACTCACTGCGTAGCTAATTATGGAAAGCAGATCACCAACTAAGAATTTTATGTCAGTCTTTAGCCGCTAAGCAGTCAATTTGTGTGCCATAGGAAATTAATATTACACAAGCTATTACTCTTTTTTCTACAGCAGTCATTAAAACCACCAGGGGATGAAGTAGCTGACTTTATTCCGAGTTGAATAAACGGATTTTTAGCATGAAAAGCATGACTTGCAATGCTAATGTCACAGGGCACTTGAAGCGTTTTAGGAAAGGTGCATATCAAGTGATTTGCTAATGGGATTTGTAATGCTGCAAAGAGAAGATATGTTAACACATTGGAGCTGCCACAACAAAACAAAACGCAGCCACTGAAAGCAAACGAAGAAGTTAGTGGGTGATTACAGAAAATTGAAATTTCCTTTTAATTAGCTTTATGGCTATATTATCAGGAGCTTTCTTATTAGTTAATCCGATAATGATCTTGACCATTAGTCAACCATTAGTTCGTGCTTTCCCGCGGCCTGCTTTTACGCTCGGTGTATTTAGCCTCGCCTGCATTTAATTATTTTTTTGTTTTAAACTTAATGAGGAGTTTTGTCAAATGATCAAAGCACAAACTGAAATTGTAATAGTTTGTTTATTTTTAACAATACACTGCAAGGATTGTTCTACAGACCTGTCCGTGAATTTATCTCCTCACAAGTTTTCTAAAATAAGAATGACTTCAATACAATAGATTGTTTCAGTTGCTTAAATTACTTTTTAATACAGATGTGTATGTCCTTAAAATTCCATATAATAACAATTCACATTAATGTAAAATACATTTTAAAAAAACATATTTTTAAACTCAGCGCTGGAATACACATTGCAGATGCTTGACTTTTTCAACTTTCCCCCAGAGCTCTCCATATGACGCGCACACATCGGGCATGGCCGGGGCTTTGAGTTACCACCCATACGGGAGTCCAGGGTACCCCTACCAACTCAATGACCCGGCTTACCGCAAAAACGCCACCAGGGACGCAACGGCCACCCTGAAGGCCTGGCTGCAGGAGCACCGGAAGAACCCGTACCCGACTAAAGGGGAGAAGATCATGCTGGCCATCATCACCAAAATGACCCTGACGCAGGTCTCCACATGGTTCGCCAACGCCAGGCGGAGGCTCAAGAAGGAGAACAAGATGACATGGGCGCCCAGAAATAAGAGCGAAGACGAGGACGAGGAGGACGGGGACGGAGAGAGGAAAGAAATGAATCGCTCTGAAAAAACGCTGGATAACAGCGAGGCTTCAGCGGAGGATGAAGGTGGGGTATTATCTGGCAAACGAGCCAATGATCCATTTAACAATTCGGGGTAGCATGGGGGCTAGAGGGAGGGGTGGATTCCCCTTGTATTTACTGCTCGAGACATTTAGGGAAATATTGTTGGGTTTTGAAATGTATTATGTAATTGTTATAAACGGAAACACATTTAAAAATAACCTGTTTTTATGTTGTGTTTATCTGTTATGGAATAGATCTGGCCAAACGTATTGTATTACTTATAGTATTGATTAATATAAATGTGTTAATGAAAACGAGGTTCTAAGACTAAATGACCTGTTAAGGTGAACGCTCTATTTTCTGAACATGATTAATGGAAGGTCACTGGCAAAGTAGACACATAACATAGTAATCCACATGAGTGGCCTTAATGTTAATGTCATTATCTTGATGACATATTTGCATAATTATATAAAAAAATAAATATATTGTTATATGAATCGTAGCCTATTTAAAATGATATTAATAAGTAATGTCTCACTTAATCAAGCCCAAAACATTGGTGATGGCTTTTTATACAAATGGATACAGAATATACTTTGACTATAAGATGATATTTGTACAATTGTTTCATTTATTTATTAGCCAGCTAATGCTTTTGTCTTTATTTTAGACAATTATTGCTCATTACATTTTAATATGTGTCTACTTTCAGAGGTTACATTTATTTATATATTTATTTTCTATTTATCCATGTCATTTTATTTTTTTCAATAACTTTTGGCTATTAATTTATATTTAATGTAACATTTCTCCTTGTGTCTTAGGTATCAGCTTGCACGTGGACACCCTGACAGACCACTCGTGCTCGGCAGAGTCTGACGGGGAGAAGGTCAGCTGTCGTGTGGGGGAGCTTGGTTCTGACCGGTCTGGAGACAAATGCGAGGAGGACGGCGAGGAGCAGAACCACGACACGCAGGCTCAGCTTTCACCCATATCCGTCACATCTTCGCCTCTAACGGGAGTAGAAGCACCACTCCTCAATCATCACCACCACCACCACCTCCATCATCTGCACCAACTCCACAGTCAGCGCGAGGATTTGGCCCGGAGCCTCGTCAATATCAACACTATCAATACCAATAAATCGTCTCCATGCCTTGATAGCAGACCTTCTTTGGGGGCACCTCAGAACCCCACAGTCAAGCCTAAATTATGGTCGCTGGCGGAAATTGCTACCTCGGACCAAAAGCAGCAACATCAGCAACTGGGGCAGCCCGGGCAACCGAATTGCCCCTCCTCCAGCGGTGGCCTCCTTACCCCTCCTACGTCTTCCACCACCTCCCCGGCTGCCAGTTCCCCCTCCCTCTACCCAGCCCCCTCCATTCTTGGAAGACCTATTTATTACACGTCTCCCTTTTATAGCAATTACACAAACTATGGCAACTTCAGCCCCCTGCAGGGCCAAGGGATCCTGCGGTATACTAATTCATCCGGAGTGAGTCTGGCTGCTGCTGCCGCCGCCGCCGCTGCCGCTGCTGCAAACGAGGGTCTGAACTCCTCTCACCAGGCTGTGGAGGCCAGCACTAACCCCAAACACAGGCCAGACTCCCCCCTCGTTAAAAATAACCCAAACCACATTGTTGTTGTCGAGCAACAACAGCTTTTCAGACCCGCACATTTAGAAGCAAAGAAAGGTACGTAATTACACGTTTCACCACGCTGTTAAAACAAACAATAACCGTTTTAAAGACTCATTTAATCTGGTGTTAAATCTTGAGGTTGTATTTTTCTTAAACGTGGGAGGGAAACCGCTCCACGCCCGAGGTAAATGGAGTTCACTTGTTTGCAATGCAAATCAACTGGTTTTGTTTTGTGACACTTCCATCTGTCATACCATGGGTTGACTGTTTCAACAAAATTATATATTTTTTTCAAGCATGAGACAAACATTGCATTATCCGACACTATTGGCAGATTAAGATTAATAGGCTACGGTGTTAGGACCTAATATGAGACGACATTACTTTTAATATGGATATTTTACAACGCTGTCTAACCATACCGACGTGTATTGTCGGGAATAATCAGTTAATAATTATTCAACTTCTTTTTTTAACGCATTGCAAGACAGTGGGGATGTGATTAAAAATGCGCAGAAGTACACCTACAAATAGAGACGTTAAACATCACCCTTTAAGGACAGGCCTCAAATCAGCCTAACCTCGCAAACACACGCGCGTGCACACACACTACACAGTGGCAGCCTGTGAATCCAATAAGCGGAGAAATGTTGCCATAGCTTTGAACAGGAATCCTATTTTGTATTGTTCCTCTGTGTGTGCGCGCGCGCACACGCACAGTGCGCCCCAACCTTATCTTCCAGCTTAGGATAATTATAATTACACAGGGTCAGCCAAAAGCAAACAAATCAGTTAGTTTGCTCTGCGCATTCATCGTGTAACTTTACATCTTCAAATGTCACTTAGGTTATTGTGGCGGTTACTTTCCTTGCGCACATTCAAAGATCTGCCTACACGCCGCTGGATAAACGTTTTCCCCGGCAATTAGGCAGTGGGGATTTTAATAAGCACTTGCAGTACAGAGCTGTTATGGGTACAGGGATACCTTTGAGTTTCCTGAGGTTGTGGAGGGAGTTGATTCTTTTATTGTGGGATTTTTTTTATTTCCATTGTCTGCAGGTAGGTGTCACAATTGCTTTGACTATAAAGCGAGTAAGGACACCACCCTTTGGCCCAATGTTTTAACCCCCATAACCTTTACTCTAAACCGGATCTAGTGCCACCATATAGTCAGAATGAAAGCTGCTACCGCCTCCTCAGCTGCACACAGAGTCAGACTCTTTCTACAGCACATGTTTGTCAGATTACTATTGTATTATTTCAGTTATTTGTTTTAAATACATTTGTGGGTAATGATTTCACATTGTTTGCAAAATAACTCCCATTATATGTGATTTACATGTTATTTCTCAGGTTCCTATAGTTTGCTTATTTGCCACAGTATATTGTTTTAGTATATATTCACGTGTGGAAAACATAATTTGGCCTTTCTGTGAAACCGTATTTGTAAAAGGAGGACGCAAAGCGGACGGGACTGAAGTGAACTTGAAGACTTCAAAGTGGAATAGCCTACATTTGATATTTATTTTTTTAAATGATGGCGAAATGATGCCTATAATTTATGCAAGTTGTATTGCAAAAATGGGAAACTGACATTGTCTGTTTGTTTTGTAAATATATATATTATGGACGGTTTTTATTTGAGATGCATTTGGGAAAAAGCTACACAATCTTGTTATCAGGAGTACTTTTACTAATTTATATCTTTGAATGTAAATAAAATAAAACGCTGGTAAAGATGTACTGGCGGAGTATGATATTCATTATTCAAAGGAGAAAATATTAAACTGTTTTCCCAACTATACATACATCTTGGAGAGTCATTATTTTATTTACAACAGACCTGTGTTTAACACTCAGGCATTTTTTTATTCACTCTGCTCATTGTTCCTTTTATTTTTCCACTCCAAACGCAGATGGGAAATGCTTGATGAATTTTGCTTTTCATAAACATTATGAGTTTTCACAGATTGCACAATCCATTCTTTCTAAATGGACCATCATTTTCTTTTAGGGCCTCATTCTGGTCAGGGGAATCTCCCTGGGCCACATATTCACGAGCTTGATTGGGATAAACGACATACTTATTTCATTTTTCTCCCCTTTTCCCCTCTCCCCTCGCCCTGCCACACATTTATTTTTCAGTGTGATTAATACAACCGTGGGATGCATCGGGCATTATGGGCTCCCAGTGGGGCCTTTCCCTGGAGCTTTTTAGCCTGGTTCAGGATGGGTCAGCCCTGCCTGCTTCATTACGGCACGGCATTGAGCAATCCATAAAAGTCTATCTAAGCATCTGCCAGCTCCAATGGGCTGTGTGATGGGCCCTAATCGGACAGGCTTTCCTCTGCTTTTCATCATGGCTTGGTTATTTCAGTGGATTTAGGACACAGCTAATTAAACAATTTTGAATAAAAAAAAGCTCATGTCTTAGGATGATGATAATAGTAATATTAATATGAATATTAACAATTATTCTACCACTACTACTATAAATAATACAAATATTATTATTTAAAAATGTTTGAGACACCATATAAAGTACATTTTATTTGACATTTTTATGATTTAGAAAACATTTGTTCCAATATTTTGTCACCCACAGTGGTGGCCTTGTAGAGTGTGAAATACTCAAAGATCAAATGTATAATATTCCCTACCTCCAAGAGGAGGCCTCCATCATCGCTCCCAGCCAGACTAAAAGCTAATCCTTCATTTTGCAGTTGAATTTCCGTTTGAGTGTTGTCCAAATCTCAAGGGACTCCCTTTCACCTTGGTTTTCCTCCTCCTTCTTCAGACCCTCCATGCCTAGTCCAAGGAAGTAATATTTGGCTGCCAACAGGGATGTAGTGGAGGGTAAACCCACCCAAAGTCAGTTAACCCACCTTTTAAGCTGACAGTGACATACATTCATGGGTTATTTTGCAGTGAACAGTTTCACAAATGCCAGCAATGTTATGAAGAAGGGTCTTTGTGGATTAGTATATTTTTAGAGAGGACCTTTTGAAACTAGTATTGATTTGTTGTATAAGTGGGTGTCCACCTTTAATCCCCACTGCCTGATACTATTGTATTTCACCTTTCTTCTTATTTACCTTTAGTTGGTCGTCACCATATAGGACTCATGCACACTATAGCCCCTGGCCAGCTTCTTCTTCCTCAGCCCAAACGCTTTCATTAAATGTTGATTTATTGAAATGCATGCTTTATTCTCAGGTGGGTTCCCCCAGGGACTCGGCACTGTAGTCAAATATCACCCGAGGCACTCTCCAAAGCACACAGAGGCCCTAACTCTCTCTCACCCACTGCTGCACCCTCCAAATGTCAACATTTGTTCTCAATAAAAAGCAGTTATTGTTTCAGTAAAAAAAAGAATTGCTCAGCAAACAGTCGCCTTTGAACACATGAAAAGAAACTTCCACTCCACCTCTTTGTTTGATTGAGAGCAATTGTAGGTGAAAATAGGAGCATGGCGTCCATTCCACATGACAAACCTCAAGCTGTGAGGCCCGTTATGAAATGATTGTGAATTTATGCCACAATTAGTCACTGTTGTTAATGAGCATTTCCGTATCTTTTTGAAGAACCCTCGTGGCTTCACAATCGATTAACTATTAACAGAAGAAACAACAGTGCCCTTGACACTTTATAAACAAATCTTCAAGCCAGAACAGACAATTTACTATACTCTACCAAGACCCATGTCAAGTACAACATTTATCTAAGCTTATGCTTTAAAGCAAAGTGACAATGTAAATGTATATTCTTTAATTCCATGCATTGCATATCAAATATAATCATAATCCTATCATATAGTTTACCAAAGAGGGTGTGTTCATCCATGCTAAGAACTAGATGTCAATGCAAGCTAAATTGATGGTATCACATGGCTCATAGGCTTCATGCGAGTGTATACTGGAGCAAGTGGACTCATTTCTCTTATCGTTGATCAAATAAGCAGCTCGTATATGCAGATAATTCATGAGCTCTTTGTATCCTTTATCCTCCCATCAACCCTTTCTCCTCCAAAATGCTTCAGACATTAATCTCTGGCGCACACCTGTGTGTCGCTCCAACAGGAAGTTGATGCAGCTAAAGTTTTGTTATAGCATTAGAGTGTTTATACTGCTTTTCAAACAGTAATCATAGTACTTAATGGGGTGGGATATAACATTA